>NW_017728906.1:167699773-167740923 GCF_001723895.1 Crocodylus porosus | reverse complement strand
TACAACTATGAAAACTCAAGTGTCCAGGGTCTGGAATAGACTTCCTCTACAAGTGGTACAATCATCTACTCTGGATATCTTAAAAAAAAAAAAAAAAACCTCCTGGATGCTCACCTTGCTGGAGTCATCTGACCCCAACAGTCTTTCCTGCCCAACTGCAGATGGGCTGAACCTGATGATCTCGAGAGGTCCTTTCCAGCCCCTAACATCTATGAATCGGCTACAATGTCATCACAAGGGACATACGAGTCAGGCCCTCTTTGTCATGACTCTAGTACAAAAGCTGCCACCACCACCAAGAAACAACAAACACTAACATAAATCTGTATTTTAGATTTCTGACAATAAAAAGGTTTTTCCAAAAGGGAAGAAACCTAGAAACCTGCAAAATATGTAACTTCCAAAATGGGTAGAAAGAGATCAGTGTAAAATGGAACAGATTTTCTTTTCAGAACAGAAGCATCACTCATCTCTTAACAGTAGCTTCCTACTCTGTAAAACAGGCCCATAAATGACCTTTTAAAAGTTTATATAGCTGCAACTTAGTTAAAAAAACAAGGTGAGAATTTTCCAAATATTTCTTAGAAAAGGATGACTCTGATCCTGCTAAACAAATGTTATTTGGAATATTTCACTGGATTCCTTGGACTAAATTCATATCAGATGCAGATGCTAGAAGCTTTATGGGCAAAATCAAAATTTTATGAAAACGCATTCAACCCTAAAAAGTATCTTTTATCGGAATGATCCTATGCTGGATAATCAAATCCACTTATTGCAAAAGCTATTTAGATGCGCAAGAACCAGAGAAAATATAGGCTTTGTTTAGAAATGTGTTGATGTTTTAAAATTCAAACATGACTTAGTTTTCTTTTTGGCAGGATCCATACAGGTAAAATTAAAGCAAAGTGAGAACATTCTACATTTAAAATGCTTACACAACCTTACTTGCATTATGCTCTTTGTAAACACAGGACAGGGATATTATGGTTATGAAGCACCGTAAATATAATGCACATGCTGTTTTTTGTAAGATTTCACACTATCAAATACCAATCAATGCAACAAAAAAAATCATCATCTCTTGCCTTGATATTCTAATGTCATGGACCACAAATCATGCACTCTCAGTGTAAAATAAATATACAAATACTGGTATATCTATTTTGAAACTGACATAAGCCATAAATTGTTAGGTGTGTAGTTTGTTAAGCACTAGTTGTTTTCAGAGAGTCTTTTTAAAGTCAATGGAAAAAAATCTCCACCTCAGTGTTCTTGCTAACAAGATACACTAAATCCATTAAAAGCCATGATTGCCCATGCTCGACTCAGACTTGGTGAGTTAGTAAGAAAACTTGCCAAGTCTGCCTCACTTGCCAAACTCCTGGGGTTTGCAGTACTCAGTGCTAGTGCTGCTATGAGCAAACAGACACAAGGTTATTAAATAGCTTTTCTGGGTTGGAAAAGAAACCTTCCTTTCAATTTAGCTATTACCTGGTTGCCAAAAAAGCTGGAATAACTTAATTATAATTCGGTTACAAAAAATACATGCAAGGAATTTCCAGGTTTGACTTAAATGCAAGGAAATTTAGATCTAATACTAAAAATCCAGGATGACATATTATTACCTCATCTTAGTATGGCTGATATTGCAGAGACCTCAGATAACTGAGTAATGCAACATACTACATGCATTGCAGTACCCAGGGAAAATGAAGCATGTTAAGAACAGAGATACAGTCTATATTTTCAGCCTTAAAGTGTGCCTACATTCATTTTTTTCCAAGTAATGCTCACTACTGAAATACTGTTTTCCAATTGGCTGGTGGGCTTTTGGCTATTAGGGAATCAGACCATCACCTCAGCCCAGAGGTCAATAATAGCTAGCAAATGGGAACCACTTTCTCAATACTAACTCAAGCTGAATGCATGCTAAACATTCAGAGGTGAAAAACACAACAGTCCTCTGCCACATCCTGAGTCCATTTGCCTCCTCTGGAGTGTATTTTAAGAAACTAGCAAGTAATATTAAAAAAAAATCTCAATCATTTAAGTTTGAAGGTAATTTTAATTGCATTATTGCTTATGCATAATTATTACTGTAACACTAATGATTGAAATAGTATGAACTAATTTATTTAAGTGCTCTAAGGCACTGGGATGGCAAATCATCTATTCTAAATGTGTATATTTATGATGTCTTGATAATAGACAGCTTAACGAGTACTAGAGATGTTTTCCCAATCCTGCTAAAGGGCATAGAAAGCTAATGTAGTCAGGGTATCAACAATTGCCACAGGCACCAATTACAGCCAGCCTGGATGCCTTTACTATACAGAGATAAAGTTAAATTCTCAAAATATCCTCTTCTTAGCACATATGTTTTGCAGACTCTTACCACATAAGCTCATTTACAGTTTGCCTAATAAAGCAGTCTTATATATCTCAGATGCAGTTCATTAATAATGCATCCTGATTAAAATCCTCTTGTTACGGGTATCTCTCTCCATGCAAGTCTCTTATTCCTGCTCAAGTGCACATAGCCCTAAAATAATCCCTTCATTAAAGTATGTACGCTACCAATTTTATAATATACGTAGAGACCCTTTTTAATAAGATTTGACAGAGTAGGCAAGGGGACTTGAGCTTCACTTCACTTGCCAAGGAATATTTTTCTTGATATTTTTTTCTTTGTTTTTTAACTGCTAAGAGAAAGGAAATTGTTTGCCTTTCAGGAGTAAACGCATTTTTCCCTAATGCAATCTATCCTAAGCAGATATTTAAAATTTAAAACCATCTCTAACTTTTTCTGCCAGTATCCCAATTATTCAAAGTCTGTTTTTGTCTTATAAATCACTATACATCTTATAGCAACGGATAGTAAGATAAATAGCTTATAGGGTATAAAAGCAAATATCTACAACAGAAGTTTCTTATTTTTAACACTAATTTATTAAAAATAATCCTGCACAGACATTACTTCTTTTAATAGTGACTTAATTTCAGGCCTATATATTAGCTATTAAAATAAGGCGGATCAACTATCCATTCTCCTTTGATTAGCAACACTCAAGGTTCATTTCTTTTCCCCAAAAATGTGTGGCTTATATGCCTTCTTTTCTAAATACGAGTACTGAACAACAGCAGCTACCCCTGAACAAAAGACCTTACAATACAGTCAAACAATATGATCAAAGAAAGGATGCAAAAAGCAAAGATAATGCTGGGGAGAAAACAGAGAAGAGTAAAAGAAGTGAGCTTCCCCAGTTAAATAGATTTGTGCAGCTTAACCGGTCAGAATAATTTCAAACAATTAACTGACATCAGCAATCTTCTTTGGCTATCTATATGGTGGTTATCATTAGGTAATACTCTTGCCTTTTGGTCCAAAAGCAGTCATTTCAAACATTATCTCAGGATATTATACCCACTGCTATAATACTCAAGGATGCTATACAATTGCAGGGGCTACCTAAAGAAAGGCCTTAAATGGAAGTCTCTTCTGATGATCTTTGGCATTAGCTTCCTAATCAACATTCCCTCTCTTAATATTAAGAGAGGGGTATAACAAAGAAACAAAGAAAGAGGTATTATGATTCATATAAGCATACCCAGCCCTGTTAGTGTATCCTAAGCCTAATTTTCTAACACAAGTATCAACATAGGACATATAAATTCTATTTACATGATCAAATTAGCAAGCAGGTGCTTCCATTCTCATTTTAAATATCTATTGCAATTATTGGGGCACCCTGGGGTGCCTTAAGACCCTTTTAAGGATGCCACCTACTGTTAGGTGTGCAAACATGATTCACAAGATAAACCCAAAGATTTCAAATAGAAACCCTAGTATGGGGCCAGGGCCAGAAGTTACACATTAACTGGTTTAAGTGATAAGAAATTGGTTTAAACATGTAACAGAACATAAGTTCATTGCATATAAACCAGTTTCAAAATGGCTGAAACTGGTTTAAGATAAACCTGGTTGAAAGTGGCATCAGACTTAACTGATTTAGGTCAAACCAGTTTATGAAACTTCTGTTCCAGACCACTTCTTGGTTCAAGTTAAACCACAGTTCCCCCGCATCCCAGCATGCTTTCCAGCCCAGGGTTGTGTTGTGCTGTCTGCTCCAGAATAGGAAGGTTGGTGTGAGGTCCCTTAGACTAACCTGCAAAGACTAGATCAATTCAGGCTTCGGCTTTCTGAACGTCTGTCCCCATCCTAAAAGGCTGCCAATCGTTTATCTAGCATAATGAAACCAGATTGAGATAAGTCTGGGATACAGTCGGAGATAGAACACTGCATGAACCATTTTTTAAATACCAGTTGGTAGTTAGCAAGGCTTTTAGTACTGTTCATTGCGTTTCAGGACAGTCGCAACCTAGATTACTGCCTTCTAGTACTACCAGGATTCTTTTGCAAAGAAAAAGGTGTGGTTCTTAGTCATTAGCAAATATCCACTGCAATGAAAACTACATTGCCACCCAAAGAATTGCTATTATCAACTGTATTTCGCTAACAACTGCTGTCTACCAGAGTGCCTCCGTAACAATAAAAGCAGTAACTTTCTACAGGCAAGGTCTATTAATTCCTTTCTATAAGTTAATAGAACCTACATCTCTCCAGCGTGTAAACCTCCTAGATTGGAACTCCGATACATGAACAACTGTATGACTGACCACACCTCACAGAAAGACAAATACATATTTTATGTGGTTTTACTAATGTGAATTGACTGGTCTTTTCAAAACTAAGTGGTATTTTTCCTAAAATTTTCTAAATGCTGAAGTGTTTTTCACAGATTTGCTCCCTGCTGCTCAAATAAAGGAATATATAGCAGGCATAAAGCTCAATTACTGGATAAGCTTGTTTTTTTTACCTCAATACTGTAACGGCTCTTACTATCCACATTTGTTTTTAGCATTTAATCAAGTTTTTGCTAAATATTTAGTATCAGATAACTATGAAAAATGTGCATTTGTTACATCCTTAAATCAAAGCAAAGAAAGCAAGGTATGAAGTAGAGAGTTAAAGATGTATCTGAAACAGGGACGTTACTATTATCCTAAACAGCAACTATTGCAGGGGTGAGGTGGCAGGGGAGGGGGTGGCAAGTTATACTACTGCATAGTTGCTTTCATGTGAGAAAGAATTAAGATTTTAACTCCCCCTGCCTCCCCCCACCAAGTTATACAACCGCATAGTTGTTTTCATATTGGAACAGACCAAAGGGCCATCAAGTCTAGCATTTAGCCTTTGACAGAATCAAATCTTGGATGCATCAGAGAAGGAAACCAACAAACAAACTAAACAAATATTATATCTAGTCAAGGGGTTATGCATTTGGGGTCCACAGGAACTTGTATAAAGCAGACTGACTAAAATATCACATTTAGTTTTCTTGTTGTCCCAGAAAATGGTTGCAAGGAAAAAGGAGAAAAAAAAAAGACTCTCTGTTATGGATACCTATACAGTCTTGTAAAAAGAACATGCTGGTACTTGAATTACCAGGTTAAGTATCTATGAGCTAAAATCAATGTGGGATCTATTACAACCCTGTACTGGATTCCCTTCCTTGGTGAGTGTGTGGGAGTGTGATTATAAATATTATAATGTGAAATGCTATACTAAAAGGAAGTCTTTCCCAATTCTGATCCTGTATAAGCCATCATTTTATACCCTAAAGCATAGGGGAGCACTTCTACCACCACTCATCTGTGCAATATACTGCCCCAAATGGCACATTGGTTATTACTTCATTTCTTCAAACTATAGCTTCCTTTTTCCCCTCTTTCATCATAGTTGGCTTAGAAAACAGCTACCCATCCAAGTAATACATTCTTATTTTCCAGGGCTTGAGCACTGAAGCATATAATAAAAGCTTCTTTGAATTGAGAAATAAGCATATATTAAATGCTTCTTAGAATCCAGAAGTCAGCATCCCTTAATGGTAGAAGTGGTCAGGCCTGGAGGTAATGCAATAATGATGGTAAAAGGACAGTTTAGAAGTCGGTACCTCAAGATTTTTGCTTTTGTATAATTGTAGCTATTTGTTCCATATATGTCCAGGCATCAGATACAAATCCAGAAAATGCAACCAAATTATTAATGAAAGACAGAATGATAGTACATTTACAACTGTACATATATTTAAAAGTATGTCAATTTTTGGTCTTATTAGGACTCCATTTGATGGCACTAAGTGGTATAAGAAAGCAATGGTGGGGGAAGCCTAGTATAATTTTTCCTGCATCCTCTAATTACTAATGATTAGAGATAGTGCTAAGTGGATAGGTAAAATAAGAAATCCATTGGTAAAAATGAACATGAGGCCAACTCCTACTAAAACACTATATGCATCTGAAACCTGAGTAGAGTTGACGAGGCATTTCTCTATACCAGTATGCCGGATTCTACAACTGTTACTTTGTAAGAGTTTTGTGGGATAAGATATTAAAAATCAAAGTCTTTTGGGCTCTGCAAGGCCAAAGACATCCTAACATCTTTAGGAAGAGTACTAATTAGGTCAAGTGTCCTTGGACAAAACTTATTCTTTCCCAGGCTGGTGCACAGTGTCCTGATTAGTGGTGGCCATCCAGCCTGAATGTTGCTACAAGTGGGTGATGACTGAATTAATTCACATACTTACACAAACATACTTTTGGACCCTAGTACCCGTGTATGCCCTAAAGTGCTTTGGGATCGTTTGGAACGATGCAATAAATAAATTCAAGATAATACTGAATTAGCATGACCGGATAGAAAATTGAAAAACAAGAAATAAGCCATTTTGATCTTAATGCTTAGATTAAAATGTGGGCAATACATTACATTACCCAAGTGAAAATAGCAGCTTCCTAAATAATAAAGTGCGTGGCTTCATTTCAGGCAACTCACGGAAGAAACTGATGGCAAGTGAAAGCTTCCATCCAGCAACCATTTTCCCATACAAAACCCTTCAGCTGTTCCTCTCTTCAGCATCATTGCAGAAGTTTCTTATAAACCCAAGTTCACAGCATTTACTTTTCTTGTCATCGCATCAAGGAATCCTTCAGTCACATTGCAGAATTAAGTCTATAGGAGCAGTTCTGTAGCAAGGTCGTTTTAGGTCTGGAACAGCAGTCCCCTCAGGATTCCCTCTTATAGTGAAGTGAACTGCCAGCTTTCCCTTGCAAGTCACAGTTTTTTTCATGAAACAAAATAAATTTCAATTTTTGTAAGCCCTAGGATAAGAGCCTTAACAGAAAGTTTAAATAAAGTTTTCTGACTGCTTGGGACCCAATGAAAATAGCAAAATTAACAGCAGATAAGCCAAACCACTAAAGGGAGGCACAGCTTGGCTTTTCTGTCACACTTGACAATAATAAACCCTTAAATTGGTAATCTCAAGATCAGCCTAGGATTCTCATTACCTGCAGCTCTATTAACAGCACAACACAGAAACAGCACTCTGGTCCAGAACCACAAAGACACATAAGGCAATTTAAAAGTCCTTAACACCTCCTACCTGCTCTGAACCCTATGCTTGATCATGAATTAAACAGTTTTCCTGGTGGCTGGAATACAATATAATGTGGAGAAGGGAGCCTCTTTTAATACCTGCCACAGAAATGACAGTTTCTTCCTAACCAGTACTAGGTGTTTTGTTTTGTTCTTTGTTTTTAATTAAACACACCTTTCCTCTATTCTTCCCTTCCCATCACTCCTCTGGCCTTAAAAATATTCCAGTCTAATACTACTAAAAATCCCATTTTTTTCTTGTACTTTGACCGGCAAAAGCTAAAAGCATTTTCAATCCCAAACAAATCTTTTTCCCAAAATACACAGCACACTGTAAGCACATGCAGTCATTTCATCAGCAAAATATTTATTAATGTACTTTTCACTATAAAGAAATTATGTTTTAACTTGTTTATGGAAAATGATAGGCTTTCTTTTGCTGCAACACATAAAAGTAAATTCTTAATGGCCCAAATATTTGTGTGCACACTATGTTTTCCAAAGGAGCTGCACTAAATTAGACCAAGTGCCTTAGACAAATTAAAGAAGAAATTTAGAAGCTTCAGATATGATAAACACATCTGCGCAGTTCCTGAACTCTCAGTGTAAATCTGCAAGATTTTAATACGGGGCTTTGGGAATAGAACATAAAGTACAGGACATACTACGCAAAGGAAACAGCGTAGGCACTGTTTGAGTGAATCCCATTAAAAAAAGAAAATCAGGGCTAGTTATTGACTAACAGCAGAATGACATGCATTAATTTCCTACAGCCGGTTGCTTTAGCTTCACAGCACTTCTCAGGCAGGTTTTTGCCAGAGTTAGTTTACTTATGCATCAGTCTTTGCCTGCTGGGCACAGAATGTGTCAGTCTCTCCAGAGGGAGAAATACCTCATAGTAAATGACCAGCAAATTGCCTTAGAACCTGGGTCACGAATATGCCCTCTAGTTTCCAGAGCTTTTCACCAGGTTCGGTAAAAATACATTAGACGGGGTGGTTATTCACAGTGAAAACCTGAGCTGACATCTGAGGTTAGTTACAAGGAACTGGCTTTACAAAGAATTGTATTACCTAAGCTGAGGGCTCAATAATAACTCTGCCTGTGAATAAAGATACATTTACTGCTTTTTTCCAGTTGATATCACATGGCATAAATAAAATTATAAAGCAAAATCAGTGAAGCTTTCTTTCAATTTGTTTTTAAATTTTGTCAGCTGTACGTAGAACTAGAAAGATACTGTTTTATATAAAAAGTATTAAGCCCCCAAGCTGTATGAAAAAGGCAAAGTCAAAAAATATTTCATTGCAAGTCAAAGTGAATTTATGTCCCGGATAGCACTTTAACATGAGCTGGAGGACAAAAGGCTAGAATTTTCCTGGACCTTACTTTATGAAGGGAAGGAAACAAGTAGGCTTATTAAAGTAGTCGGATACTATGATTTAAGGACCTGTTTGGAACAGAAGAGGCAGTCTTAAAACTTACCCTCTGCCTTTGCATGGCCTTTGTAAGCACCGGGCAGAACTGGAGCCCTTGCAAATAAGGAAGAGCAGGACTTATTCAGGGAAAAGCCTACTGAAGGGGCCAAGCAGGGCTGGGTAATAGACAGAACTATAGCTCAGTGCTAGCCAGCTAAGCTCATGGACAGTACTGAGGAGTCAGGGAAATGGAGAAAATATCTCACGTAGAGGTCTTAAAAGTTGTGCAACTAGGACAGGGCAATCCAGATGCCAAATGGGTGGGGGCAGGGGAATGGCTATAATGCTGGCTGCTGCTGTGCCTGCCACAGTCATATGACTGTGCCCATGACATGGTGGCAACTAGAAGTTGCTGCTGTCCCTCTCTGTGGCAGCTGGCCCAGGCACACAGGCATGGTGGTACACTTCTTTTGTGAAGTATGTTCTCTCTGAACACAGGAGAGCTGTATAGATAGTCTTCTCCAGTTTTGGGCTCCACAATTCAAAAAGGATGTGGAGAAGCTTGAGAGAGTCCAGAGGAGAGCCACGCGCATGATCAGAGGTCAGGAAAACAGATCTTACGAAGACAGGCTGAGAGCCATGGGACTCTTTAGCCTGGAAAAGCGTAGGCTCAGGGGTGATCTGATGGCCACCTATAAGTTTATCAGGGGTGACCACCAGGATCTGGGGGAACGTTTGTTCACCAGAGCGCCCCAAGGGATGACGAGGTCGAACGGTCACAAACTCCTGCAAGACCGTTTCAGGCTGGACATAAGGAAGAATTTCTTTACTGTCTGAGCCCCCAAGGTCTGGAACAGTCTGCCAGCAGAGGTGGTTCAAGCACCTACATTGAACACCTTCAAGAGTAAATTGGATGCTTATCTTGCTGGGATCCTATGACCCCAGCTGACTTCCTGCCCTTTGGGCAGGGGGCTGGACTCGATGATCTCCCGAGGTCCCTTCCAGCCCTAATGTCTATGAAATCTATGGAGCAACTTCATTCTACGAAGTACATTGGCTCTATGGGGCTCTGTATGAACAATGTGTGCCCCCGGAGGCTGGTGGGGGGTGGCACAGCTAGCTCCCACAGGTGGTGGCAACACTGTCGTCAGCAGGAGTGTGGGGGAGGCAAGTGAGGAGCTGCCGCAGGCAGCTGCAGTGTTGTTGGCAGTGGGGGGTGGGGGGGGAAGGGATGGTGAGCGCCGACCAGTGGTTGGCAACCATCCGCACATGCCACTGGCAGTGGCAGCCAGCAGCGATCATGGATGCCACTGGGGGCGGGGGAGGTGTGTGTGGCAAGCAGAGTCTTTTTACGGGGGGTTCTCTGGCACACTCGGAGTGCATGCGCACCTGCTACACATCACCAATGGTGCTCTAAACAGAAGACTTTACACTAAAAGGATAACTATGGCATATGTGCCACAACTGGCATGGGCAGCCTGTCTATTTGGCACATGGCAGAAGGCAAGGTTCAGACATCACAGTGTCAGTTAAGATAGGGAGCAGGAAACAGAGCAGACTCAGCAGGGAGCACAGGGCAGGGAGCATAAAGCAAAGCAGCCTCTGGGTGAGAGAAAGGGATAAGAGTAGCACTTGCAAAGGGTATGGGGCTAATTTGTGGCAGCCCTACAAAAAAGTTTGGCTTTAACTGAATAGTCCAGTATTTTAAGATGAATTTCACCCCCAGTGGTGAAAGCAAAGTTGCCGGCATTTTCATTTAGTACATGGATTCTGCTTTATAGAATTGCTGGTTAATGCAACCAGCTGCTCATTTGAATCAATATAGGAAAACCAAAACCATTTATATATTATTACATGTAAAAATTGCTCATATTAGAATCACAATTTTCAGTTTTTTAAATCAAAATTCCAGAAAATCTGTACAGTAATTATTTATTAGCTGGGATCTGGGTTTTCCGTTTCCCATGGAAAAATGGAGTAAACAGTGGATTTCACCTTTTACTGGAGGCAAATGTGGATTTCTCATTTTTACCCGAGAAGCTCATGGATTTTGCAGTTTTGGGATGAGCCCTCTGCAGGCTGGCAGAGTTCCAGCTGCACCGGCTGGGGGAAGCAGGAGGGGGGTGGTTAGGCAGGGGGTGCCATGTGCATGTACGTGGCCCCAGGCAGCCTGGAGAGCAGCTCCCACAGGTAAGTGGGGTGGGGGGAAGCCCCCATAGGAAGGGAGGGAATTGAGCAGGACTGAGGCTGGTACTGGGGCTGCTGCCCAGGTGGGCAGTGAGTGGGGCTTTGGGGCCTTGGTCTACAACGTGCGGCTGCAGGGCCCCAGCAGGGCATGGGATTAGCCTGTGGGAGACTCATTCGTGGGGTGGGGTTGTTCCCTGCCACTATACACATTCCTGGGACCCATGCCTCACAGATCTATGCATGGGGTGGGGGTGGGGGTGAGCTCAGGCTCCCGCCCTGCTGCTTTCCCCCAGGGTTTCCGCAGCCTGGCCGCTCAACACAAGTTGGCAGTGACAACAACAACAACAACAACAACAACAGGGAGGGTTGGGAGGAAACCTTTTCCCCAGCAGGACCAAACCTTTGGCTAGGTGCAACGTGTGTCACCATCGCCCATGGCATAGAACTGGGCATTCATGCCATTGACTCAGATATTGATTTGACCTGGTCAGCATGATCCTACCTCTTTTTGACCGGCAGGGTTCTCCACTTCTCTAAAAGACAGAAATAATCATAAGATTTGACTTTCATTGATGTGTCAAATCCACTAGATCAATGGAAATTACTGTACATAAACTATTTCTAGTTCTATACCGTTTTACCAACACTTTGAGGTTGTGCTTACTTTGGAAACCCTGTTGCAAAACCTCGAGGTCAAATGCTCCAAAAAAATTCAGTGACATAAGGGTGCTCTGGCATTTTAGAAAATATACAGCCCAAGTGGAAACAGCTGTCATATCAACCCACCAAAATTCTTATTTTGTATGAATATGATAGTACTTCACCTTTAACTTCGGCAACTCCTATCTACAGTGCCATACTTTCTTTATATACTATACTATTAGTAATACATTTCCTAAGTCCTTAAGTCCTCCTGAACCTAAAATCAAAAGCCATTTTTATTTTAAATAGTAGCAAAACAATTAGAACAATATTACTATAGTGCTCCCTTAGAATTATAAGGCCCTTGTACATGTATTTGGCATTTAGTCGCTAAAAATGTTCCTGGTTTAATTTTTCTTTCTTAGTTTAAGACGGCTAAATAAGTAATGTAAACTTGATTTACCATGTAAGAGCTTATGATGCTATGACTAGTAAAAAGCGCTAGAGGGCATGTCAGAACTATTTTACCCTCATGCCCTTTCAGTCTTACCTTGCTGCCAGGCACCGCTTTAGGACAAGAAATGCCCAGCCATAGCACTTCTGCCACTCTCTTTTCCTGGGTGCAAGTTGCACAGGGCGCTCAGGCGGCTGAGGCGTGAAATCTTTCTGTGCAAAGCTAACCCCCAAGCATGGGGTGTTAGGACACACTTTTTTTGGTGCAAAAGCTTTCCATGAAAAGCCCTGCAGAGCTCCCCAAGTGTACATAAGCATCTCCCAAGACTGGGTGACAGGGAGGGGGCACCCTTCGGGCAGCACACTGTTTTCACAGGGCGCTGGGTACCCTTTGGGCTACCCCCAAGTGTGTTCAAACCATTGCCTGTCCCCTGGCTCCAGGGTCCCAAAGGGCATCATCCCTGCCCTAGCCTGGTGCCCCTTGCTTTCCCTGGATGCAAGTTGCATGGGACACTTGGGCACTTTTCTTTGGCTCTAAACCTTTCCATGCAAAGCCCCACATGTTTTGGCATGAATTTTTTGTGTGCTTACCAGGCCGGTGCCAGGCTGTCTTTCTTTTTTTTTTTTTACACCAGAATGAGGCAAGTGGGGGGTGGGGGGCAGAGGTCTGGCCCTTTGAGTGCCTATAAATTTGTGGAGCAGTGAATGACTTCGGTGCATACGCTGTAGACTTTTGAAGCAGATGGGAGATGGCAATATACCAGAGACACAAGGACTCGGTCCTGTGGGACACTTGCTCCTGGGTGGCACAGCACCTTTTCCATAAGAGTGCAGCCTGCTTCTTGTTGCTCATGTTGGGTGCAGTATTGCCTTTCAGTGCAGGATGCAGCAGCTTTTTGCAAGACTTGCAAGAGAACACCCGGACCTATTTCACAACCAAACGGGAGATTTACACCCACAGGTAAGTGAGAACAAACACTTGGCTATGCCCTGAGGGAGGGCGGCTTGCATTGTTCACTTTATATCTTTCATGTAAATGGGGTTTAATTGCCACGAATGAAGTTGCTAGGTACCCAACAGCATCCTGTAGTAGCAAAGCAATTTTCGAGGTAGGGGAAACAGTCTCACCACTCTTGCTCACCCCTTATCTGCCCTTCTCCACCTCCCCCTGCCCTCACTCATGTACAGGAGAGCTACACCCACTTCAGAGCTGGAATGACTGCACGGTGGTTTTACAGCATAAATTCTTATGCTTTTAACTTCTCCCTCCCTCCTATTTCTAGTTCCTGAATACTATGCCTTATATTATGCTACTACCATTGGGCACAGCAGACAGAAAAGAAGAACACAAGCCTGGGAAAGTCACCTGACACCACTTCCGTCTCCAGAAAAAAGAATGGTAATGTCACTGCCAAGTGCCTATTCAATACTCTTAATATCCCTTTAGACTCCAAAAAAAGCCTATGGGAATTCACCATTAGCCACTCTCTGCCTCGCTGTAGACAAGTCCTCGTATTGTGTGAATGTATGAGCAACTAAGCTTGCATTTTAAATAATTCCTTCATAATTTAAAAATTAATATTTCTGTTTCATATATGAATATGCCAGTATTTACCAATGAACATCTTTTTTATCCCTTTTTTGCTCTGCTTCCAGCCTACTCTCCTTCATCCTGCTGATTCTATGTGCCCCGGTCTGCAGTGCAGTGTGCAAGATTTAAAAATGCTAAAAACTTACAAATGGTCAAGCTATTCCAAGAAGCTACTTACTAAAATATGCTTCATTAGCTCATTTCAAGGATCATGTATGTAATGTTCCTTTTTCTTTGTCTTTTCATGTACCCCAGGTAATTATCCCAAGTAATTATGTTTTTCCCATGGCTGGTGACTCCCTCTCAGCACCCTGGTTGGTGCTGGCCTGCGTGCCTTCCCTCATTCTTGCTATAGTGCAGCTTCTTTAAGAACGCCCAATCTTGCCTGTTCCCCCAGGTGCTTCCCCATGGCTCGGAGCTGCCTCTCAGCACTCCTGGTTGGTGCTGGCCGATGAGCCCTCTCCTCCCACTACTGCTACAGTGCAGTTTTTCCAACAACTTGGAACACAACCTGCACAGCCCTCCAAGCCTCCTAACCACTTGACTACCAGGTATTTACTTATTCTAACGCATACACACACATGCAAACATACATGCTATTATCATTGTTTTAAAAAGGTCCCCTGTCCAGATTGTCACTCTAGGCCCATGCTTGACTTGGCTTTATTCCATCAGGAAGGTCAACTTGTGGGCTACATGTACTACCTCCCTCCCTCTCTCTCGCCTATGTTTCACCACGTAGACCAACAGCATCCCAGCTTGGACACACACACGCTTTCTTGCACTGCAAGAAATGCTTTCTTCAGGTGGAAATGTTATTCTTTTCACCAAAAAATTCAGGCAGCTTTTCACTATCAAGGGCATCCCACACACACACACGCATTCTATTTACAATAGCAACAGTGCTGAACTGAAATATAGTCCTGGAGTCAGTTTCAATTTCCGGTATGAAAAGGTGTCCACTGCCTGCCAGTGCGGTGGGTGGGAATAGAATAGATGCCTAATGCTTAATAGCTTCCCTCCCTCCCTCTTGCCTATGCTTCACCACTTGTAGACCAATGGCATCCCAGCTTGCACACACACACACACACACATTGCCCTTTTTCTTTCTTTCTCTTTGTTCATGTAGCCCCATTTTTTTACCCTGTTTGCGTACTCTCCATCCACATAGACTCCCGTCTACTCTCCCCAAGTCATGGTGGCTTTTTAGATAAAACCCACTTTTTTTCTAAAAGTCTTGATGAAACCAGCCAGCCCCACTGATGTAGGAGTTCAAGCTGGGCAGCTTGTTGGCTGTGATAAGACTCTGCCCTGCTGGGGCTTCTCAGGCAAAATAGTCTTTCCACACACCTTTACTGCCCCATGGCTGCAGCTTCTCAGGCAAAATACTCTTTCCACACACCTTCCCCAATGCAAGGACACTCTCTCATTATTTCATTATGCAAGGACACTCTCTCTCAGAAAGGATGCTCTACCATCATCGTAGACACATATATCCAAGTTACTCCTTGAAAATTAGTCATTGGTAATATAAATACAACCATCGTATCAGGAAAAAACAATGACTGACATTTTAAAAAGTGTGATTCTACATTTTTCTGTAATTACTGTTCTCACATTTCCAATTGAAATATGCAAAGTGTTGTGAGCGATATAATTAAAATAGCATATTTACTTATAATACATATTTTTTTCCCTTGTAGTGATTTCAGCAACATTCTGTGCACATCATTATGAAGGTAGAAGTTATTCATCAAAAGCCAGCTGTGGCGCTACAGGCTTAGATCAGACCTCTGATGCCAATCTTTATTGCATCACCTATTTAAACAAAGATTTTCCTACCGTGTTTATGTTTATTGGTGAAGTTCAATGCACAGATGTGGTGCTCAACCTTTTGATCCTGTCAGCCAAATGAGCAGTGCAGGGCCCATCTGCAGGCTAGATGAGGCACCACCTCTTCCCTGTCCCACAGTTAGAATTGGACCCTCAGGACCCAGCAGCACCCCCCTCCCACCCTCTGTGCACCAGAATTGGGTCCAGGCAAGGGGCAGCACTGCCCCCTTGCAGCCCCTGCAAACCAGGATTGGGCTCTGGGGCCCAGAACCACCCCCACTTGCCTCTACATGGTGGGATTGGACACCAGATCGCTCTCACAGGGCTTGGGAGGGGCAGCAAGGGATCAATACTACTGCTTCCCCTTCAACAAATTTCTGGCCCATGAAGAACCCTGTGGCAATGACATGGTGCCATGGGCCAGATATGCCTGGATATCCAGGGGTCTAATTTTGCCCCTGCGGTGCAAACTTCCAGTGGGGGGAACTTTTTCCCGTTCCTGCACGTGCCTCTTGCAGCATCTCAAAGGGGTTTCAGATGCAGCACGAGGCATGTGCTGGCTTGTCTGGATGTGCCCATTTTGTTTGCCAAAGTCTCTTATGCAACCACAGAAGAATGGTTTTTGCTCTCTTCTAAAAGAATGGTTCCCAACCTCCTTTTGCTGCAACCCACTGCTGGGAACAGCCTGGGGGTAGAGGAGCTCCTGGCATGTGGCACAGATTGTCCATTGTGTGCGGAACCACCAGCATTGCCTCTGTGATCCTCATTTGGGTCATGACCTGAAGTTGGGAACCGCTGTTCTAAAAGGTGGTACCAAATGGTACCAAATGCCATAGCACACAGGAAGCATATCAGTCACTGCTACAGCCAAAGCTCACCCAGACACATTCCTCGTAGTGCAGGTGAAAAATGACTGGCATTACTAGCATACTTTCTTACTTTCCTGCACTGGAGCACAGAACAACACGTTATGTTTGCAATGGATATAGGTAACCCACAGAGAAGAGGAACGACCCTCCTCCCTCTTACCATTTTTGTGGAAAAGTAATGGCTTAAAAAATAAAAGATTCTGTTGACTCAAAACATTTCAAGGGAGGAGTTTAATGGCAGAGCTGAAAAAACAAGGTCTTTTCAAGATAAGAAAGCAGAGGTCTAGCAGATACTGTGAACAGAAGGGATCTAACCACACACTTGGGAACAAATGAGGAAGAAAGGAGAAAAAAAGTCTAGCAGCTGGATTTTGGCAGTGAAAAAGAAATTACTAAGAAATGGGAGAACGCTTGAGCGTATTTCAGAAAGAACAAAAATGCTGCATCCTAAAGGAGAGGTTGTTCTGCCTCACAACAGTCAAATCAAAAGTCTAGTTACATAAGTCAAGAGAAAAACTGGAAATGCTACTTCTAGATCAAGTATAAATCTTACTAAACTGGCTTTTGCACAGGAGAGAAAATTATTGCAGCCATGTACAGACAGCCTTGGACAACTGAGTTCATTTTCTTCCAGTGGTCAAATCCTTATCTCCGTTTTTCATTATGTCATGGACCAGAAGGGAATGCTGTAAGCAAACAGAGCCTGATGAATCAATCAACAGCAAGAGGCTGAGGGAATGTTTAACAGCCTGATTGCAATGACCCCTCTAGATGACTAATGAGCAGTGCTGAGGGTTAAAAAGGGAGCACCATTAAGTCCTCTTCAATTAGAAAGTTGGTGGTGCAACATATTTAAGATATCATACGAACACCATCTTTATTGTAATTTTCTAAAAATATCTTACTGGAACAAACCTCATGGAAGCATAAAAGTTGCTTGAGAATGGTATTACAGTTGTAACTAGGAGATATGGAATGAAATTGAAGAAAATTTCAGCTGGATATTAAGAACATTTCTCCAACAATAAGAACACCACAGGTACTGGCTAGGATTGTTTGAATAGTATCCTGCCCATGCCCCACCTCAGTTCAGCATTATGGAAGGGAAGGGAGGGCTCCTCTAGCCGTCCTCCCCCCAACTTCTAACCTGAGCCACTGCAAGCATGTGCTTCCATTTCTTCAGCCAGACGGAATGTCTGTCCTGTTACAAACTGGTTCCAACTTGCCAGATTAAACTGACCTGCAAAGACTCAATCAGGCTTAGGCTTTTTGGGTGTCTGTCCCTAGAACAGGAAAATGCATCTAATTTCTCATCTAATATACAATCCTTTCAAGTGCAAGTATAAAGCAAAATCTTGCACTTAAGATCATTTTCCAGTGGAGTAAGTGTGAAAGGTTGTGAGGATCTTAAGTTAAAACAGTCTTTCTTGCGTAGACAAGTCCTGGGTGGGGGCAAGCAAGTGAACATTTGCTTATCTTTGGACCAATGCAATAAGAGGGGAGGGAAGCGGTTAGATGACCTTTGTTCTGTTGCTTATGTTTTACTACTAAAGGGTGAAAATGAATTGTTACCTTAATTTTATGCTCAGTTGCCTATATTAAAAAGTATCTTAATCTTCTTTATCCTAATCTCTGCTCAGGTCACTCAGTATGAACAATGGACAACCCAGAGGTATGTACCCTGGGAACAAATTCAAAGGTTTTACCATGGAACTGTGTGCAGAACTTTCATGCGGCTTATTTCACCCTTTGTAATTTCCATCCAAGCATTTGAGGAAAATTAAACTATCAAACACAATCAACACTTTTAATTGCTGTAGTATTTTGCTCTAGTCTTGCTAAATTTATCCTAATCCCTAGAGATACTATCCAATCTACTTCTGCTGTCACTTTTTTAACCACTCAGGTAATTTAAAAAAGATGTCAAGTGCTTGTTTGCATTAGTCTTCTTGTCAGTCCAATGTTTCCCCCCTGCCACTGGTGCAAATAACACGCAGAGCATGACCTCTGGCCTTATAATTGCCATATGTATGATATACTTAATCTCTGGACTGCAGCATGCTGAACATTCATTGCAAGATATTGACCCTAAAGGCTTGGATCCTTAGCTCCTTCAGCTTGTTCCCATGGAGCTATTCTCTTCCTTCTTTGTCTTGTTAATGGAAGACTCTAATACTACATAAATTCCTTTTATTCTGATAATACAATATGCTATGGGAGGCCTACTAAGCAATTTTGTAGGAGTAAAGAATGAAGGAAGGCACCCTTTCTTTGACAATTTGGGAAATATTTGCTAGAATTAAAGTTAGGGTAGCCATGTTACAATGTTATTGATAGTAAAGGTATTTTTTACACACAAGCACACACACACACAAAGAATTAGTAGATTACATATATATTCATATTCATAATCTGCTATATATATTCATTATCTACTAACTCTTTTGTGGTCAAAATACTTTGAATATTGCCAGTGTACAGCTTTTGTCATGTCAAATAAGATTTAGGATTTTTTCTTCCATAGGAACTACCTTGCATATTCCCGGACAGCAAGCTTATATGCCTAAATTGATCAAACACTGAGGAAAATAAGTATTATTACATACTGTGAAATTTTCTAATTTCTGCCCCTGCTGCTGTAGGTAAATTGCAGTGAATGTTGACACCTAAGAATTAAATATGCAGGATTTCTAGGACTAATGTTGGGTGACCCGATTCATAAAATAGGATGCCTGAGGGATTTAGTTTTACATGCATGTCTTTATTCACCCTATATCAACCACATACAGAGAAAAATAACTGCATGGCAGATGAGAAGAAAAATTTAATTTCATTCAGGAAGTTTACTGTGAGATATTTAAATTGATTTTATTAACCTTGATATCAACTAGTTTACATTTTTCAGTGACAAATCTATCATTTAAGTCACATTCAGAACAAAGTACATTCCAAACTCTTGCTTGTTAAGGATTTTAATTCCTTCCCAAAATTACTGGAAGAACATGAAAAAGGGAGATTTGTTATTTGTAGAGTTAATTTGCATACAGAAAACTGAGATCAGATTTTTTAAAGCAACCAACAGACAATGGATAAGTTTCTATTATCTTGCCACAGCCATTCAGACTTTTTATGGAAATTAACACCACATTTTTAAGGTAATTTCTACCTTAGTCTAACAGTTTCCTCACTGATCAGGAAATTAAGAGCAGTTACAAATACTTTCAGAGTTATATAAAGAATGTGTGTCTTTATGCAACTGTAGATACCACAAAATAATTCATACCTTGGTTAGCTTTAAACCAGAAGTATGTCAACCAGAAAAAAAGCTTGCTGCCAGCTATTTCTACACGACTCAAAATCTTGCTATCATTCCTGCCTGCCAGTGGTCATTACAGAAACATTCTTTGTTTAGATTGCTGTATGCCTGGTGATCACCTTGTCAGATCTGCAAATATTACAAATCAAACCAACTAGATCCCAGCCTTCCAAACAGTTGCAAAAAGGAAGTGGTAAAATAGAGCAAGAAACTGATCTTTGCACTACCCATGCCATGCCATTCTTTCCTGGAGAAAACACAAATACGTCTCCTTGAGAGTTGATAAATGGTTTAATGGCTAGTCACATTTCAGCCTGTCTTCTGCAAACCGAAGTATAACAGTGACTGCTTTTCTCATATTTCTGGAATTCTATTTGTAGCTATTTGTAGTCAAACAACCTACTTGGACAAGCCCTAATCTAAATACAAACACTGATCATATAACTTAAAGATCATCACCAACCACTTCCTTTTCTTTTTTGTATCCCCATGACATGGCGTTTAGCAGAATGTGTGGATTCGTTGAAATCTGACAGGCTGCACTATGAGTGCCCCTGCTATGTCCTCAGTCACTACCATTGCATCCACAGAAAAAACAAAAGTACAACAGATAACATAGCACAGGGGAATGGAAAGTGTAAAAAGTTGTGTTTGTTTTTTTAATCTTGAGGTAATGAATTGCACATGAGCTATGCAGAGTTTAGAGCCAATGTAGGAAAGCCACTTCAGTTTTACCATGGCAGACTACAACAGGCTAATCCCAGTTAAGACTGTAAGTCCAACGTTGCTTAGTTTCCCTTGCAATAAGCTCAAGATAGCTCATACTCATTTGTTAACCTGAAGTAAAAATCAAGACCTTTTCCAGCAGTGAAACAAGGCCTAGATTCAGTTAAGGCTTCTGCTGATCTGGTATCTCACTTTGGGCAATTTATTTTTTTATTTTATTAGATTTATATCCAATCTCATCCAAAAAGCTCACTGTATTTTTTCTCAGACCTGAGGAAGTGTACTTGGGTAACCAACAGCTTGTCTATCTCCCTCCCAACTATATAGTTGGCTCAATAAAAGATATCACAAGTAAAAATATCTGCCTCCCGCAATCATTTTGTATTCTCAGTTTTTTCATCTCTAAAATATGAAAAAATAATTCTTACCTATCTTTATAAGCTGCTTTGAGATCCATGGATGAAACTCGGAAAATGCTAAGTATTATTATCTTTGCAAAAAGATTATGTTTGTTAAGTTAATCAGTGAATGATGTTTTGTATTAACCACATGCATCAGAGGTTATCACCAGAAAACTGAATAGAAGACCAGATGCCTAATTTAAGAATGTTTCCATTTCCTGAATTTTGAAAACACTGCATGGGGTTTTAGCAGCACGACACCAATCAGCCTTAATGGGAGTCATGCAGTTATAACTGCGAGCACCACTTTGAAAATATAGAAGTTCTGTATTTGTTTTTGTTTTACTGATGCTTTCCCTGGAGTGAGTTAAAGCTGCTTTCTCTTCTCTAAAGATCTTCTATACTTCAATCCATTACCATGTTTGCCATAAATAAATAGCTAATAGAACTTTAGAGATCTTATTTTCAGTGCAATCAGAGATCCAAAAGCCCTAGAGATGAAACTTTTGTGTTATTAAAAAAAAAGAGTTTTTAAAAAGGAACAGAATCTAAATAACCTGGCAATTCAATGTTTAGTAGACTGTGCACGTGTGCTCAATTTAACAGTCTGCACAGAGAAAGTTGGAACAGGTAACTCCTTCCCAAACTACTGTGTGCATTTATCTGGGTTATAGCTCTGTATCAGCATGTTTCACTCATTATAACTGATCACTACTTATTATTCTAATCATTCTAATAACCAAACATATGATTAAATTTAATATTAGTTATTCAGGTGAAAATCAAAACTGCAGTATGTATAATGTAATACATACCATACATTAAAAAAAAAAAGCTACATTAGAAAGCAATGAGGAAAGTAACAGTAAAAAGGAAAAATATATATATACATATAATACATACCTGCATAACTATATCTACTTTATTTTTATATATCTCTCTAGATACAGATATAGATAGGAGAGAGAGAGAGAGAGCGCATACACAGCAGATTCTTAGTGGAAGCATCTACACGAGATACTTAATGAGCAGTAGACTAATTCTACTGCACATTAGCTTGTCACAGCAAAAGCCATGCTAACACGCCATAGAATTAGTTTACTGTGCATCAAGCATCATGAAAAGACCATGTGCCTTTGCTACTGCACAGCAGTGCCAGCTACTGTCCATTTAGTTAGTACCTCATATTAGAGGTACTAAACTTAAGATGCAGTAGCTATGGCGCATAAATGCATGTGAAGACATGCCTAGATAATACTTTATTTAAAGTTTTATTAGGTACGTCTTGATTGAGGGAACTAGTAACTACAAGAACCATCACAACAGAAAAGAAATATGGGGATGGAATGAGTTTGATACAAAACTGATCTGCTCTCCATGCTAACATACTATGGTGATGGGTTACATGGAAAAACCTGAAGTGGATAGGGAGGGGTGTTCGTCATGTTCTGAAGTCAGACAGAAGGGAGGACAGAGTTAATCTCTAAGGGTGTGAAAAACCATTAAAAAAGCCAGGTTTAGGTGGCTTAGTTTAGGCAGACTAAATTTGAGTTGGGAGGGGTGCATGCAAGCATTTGCTACTAGCTAGGAGAGGTGCAACCAGTTAGAGATAAGTTGGGGAAGAAAGAAAGGGTGGTAGTGGGGCGGGGGTGGGGCATTGAAATAGGAGAAAGCAGTCCAGTCTGGAGGATGGTAGTTGCAGGTGTTGGGAAAAACAGCTTGGTCAGGGTCTGGAGGGTTGGGTGGAAAGAACAGCACAACCCTGGGGCTGTGGTGAGTGGCTGGGCTTTCCCAGCCCCAGAGCTGTACAGAGCTGTACTCCGAATGTGCACAAGGGCATTTTTACACATACTCCAGGCGGCACGGGAAGGCACTTTTAATTAGAGAATGCTTTTAATTAAAAGTGCCCTGAGAGTGTCACATGCATCAATGCCCCCTGCACTGCAAAATGATGGACGGACACACACACACACACACGACACTTTGAACTAAAGCTCATTGAAAAAAGTTTAGTTCAAAGCACCCTGCTGCTCTTTTTTGGTGCAGGGACACTAATACATGTGATGCCAGAGCCTGCTGGAGCATGTTTATTTGTGTGCTCCAGCTGACTTGATTAGTCAAGTTTGCTCTGCTAAGCTGGATTTCTAGTGCATCAGAGCTGGCTCCCTGCACATGTATAGGAGCTCCAAATATTCACTAAGTCAGGTTAACCCTGTACTGAACTAACTTCAGAATGGGCATGCCATTTTTAGAGTGACCTAAGCCTGCTAAATGCTTGTGCACTTCTTGGTTAGGGCAATCTAAACAGAAAGCTCATATATACCTTAAGGTGCGACCTTGCCCTGCCCTCTACCTAAAGGCAGGCTTAGGATAGAAAAGAGCAGGGGCTTCACAGAACCAAGAGCAATATCAGAAAGAGCCATCTGTACAAGGTAACAGTGACATACTAAAATGTCAGCCAAGCTCAAATTCATGCTAGGTTGCTAGGAAAAACTAATATCATACAAAGGGATCTTTTTACTAGCAGGGCAGCAGCCACTAAGGTGAGATGGACTGAGAATTATTTTAAATGCAGTTGTGCTGTAGTTATACTAGTATTAGTAATTATACCAAACTATGAATTTTGATCAAAATTGTTACATATTGATAAGCAATTGCCCTGGTACAGTGCTTAAAGATCCCTGTGGTTCTGAGACTTCAAGCAATAGTTTGCCACTATCAAGAATGAGACAATATGCTGCATTCCTGTAGGGCTGAGGCAGCATGACAGCTTCTTCGAACATCGCCTGCATTTCTTTAGAACCCACAGTTCTTAAGGGACTCATTTTAACTAAAAATACACACATGACATATCCTATGTCACTCTGGTGGCAATCTGTCATCTGGAAGGCATTCCCCAGCTGTCAGTTTTGAATAGTATTGAAAAAGAACTGGCTAAATACTCTGTGTGCCAGCACACAACAGAACATCTTTTCACATTCAGATACATTAGGTCCCACTCTTTGTTGTTGAAGAAAAGTTTATTTAAAAGACAAATATTTAAAAAATGGGGCAAAAGTCAAAAACTACTGTACATTTTCATAGAAAGTAAGCGCATCAAGGCATGGATTGTCTCACAGTAGGCAAACAGTGCCTAGCACAAGGTAGGTGCTAGTGAAAAATAATATAACAATAAATGCAACATCTCTCAAATGGGGTCATTCTCTTTCAGTAAAGACTGATGAACCACCTTTCCAGGATTATTCTGCAGCTGCTCCATGTATTCATATATATTTTTTAAATGTCTAGAATAGAGTTGGGCTGGAACCAGGACCTTATATTTGAACATCCCCAAGATTGGGAACAGCATTTTGGGTCTTTGTCATTTCTCTTCAGTGTGAAAAAAACCGAGAAGCAGAGCCAAGATTTTCAAAAGCAACTAGTGATCTTACATGTCTCGAATCTGAGTTACTAACCTGTAGCACTGTAAAGCAGCCTTATTTCAGATGAATGATGTTCTGGGCTAGATTCTACTCTACCCTATTAAGTTCCTATGTGAACTCTGATACTCAAATGTGGTCCTTTTCCACCCTAAAAACCTGTTATTACAAAAGGTGGATGGGTCTTCTTCCTCCTCACTGATTTTTGGGACTTTAGTTGCAAGGCTAAGCTGATAACATATTACAAAAATAACAGATGCACTAACAGATTTTCAGAGACTCAAGCAGGGTGGAACAACATGACATTTGGTTGCCTAATAAGTGAAGTAGGCTGTGGTCCTTCATGTTTACTTAAAGTCAAGTTTCTTTAAAGTTTTCAAATTTAATACTCACCTAAACTGAGCATTTGAAAATCTAATCCTTAGGAAAATTTTGATCAGAACCAGAAGTTTGGTGGCTCAGATCCATTTCCTCACCTCAAAGGAAACCTTTCTATATATTCATGCAATAAATGCTACTTTCTAATGTACTGTAGCTACTTACACAATGCTTTGCACCACAGTGCCTGAACAATTATATATATGCAATACAGATAGAACTAGTAAATTGGGCATCAGGAACTGCATTTCAGAGCAAAATGGTCACTTTCTCAGTATTGTACAGTAGGAATGGCAGGCAAAGTCTGTGGTTTCTGTGCAGTTCTAACTATTTAGAGTAAAGTATTGTCAGTTTTAAACCAGCTAAATATTCCTTGGGTAGAGTAAACAAAGCCAGTGAGTAAATAATACCTAAGTCTTTAATGTTTCCAGCAGGAAATATTATATAGAACTGTCAAAGAATTAGCTATTGGGCATCTTCTATTACCAGCTGAACTACTTAACGGCTAGGTACAGACATTCAAAAAGCCCAAGGTAGAATCCATCTAAATTAGAATCACAGAATTACAGAACATTAGGATTGGAATGGACTGCAGGAGGTCATGTAGTCCAACCCCTGCTCAAGGCAGGACCAACCCAGCCACAGCTTTGTTTAGCCACATCTTAAAAACCTCCAAGAAAAGAACATCCATAACTTCTCTCGGTTATCTGTTCCAGTCTTTTACTACCCTCCTAGTAAAAAAGTTCTTCCTAATAAGTAATCTAGACTTCCCTTGCTGCAACTTCAGACTGTTGCTCCTTGTTCTGTCATTTGCCACCACTGAGAACAGTCCAGCTCCATCCTCTTTGGAACTACTCCACATGTAGTTGAAGGCTGCTATTAAATCTCCTTTCAGTCTCCTCTTCTCCAAACTAAAAAGCCCAGTTTTCTCAGCCTCTCCTCATAAGTTATGCAGATTTCTGTAAGTGGCGTAGTTTAGACCGGTAGTAAACAGAGCACACATTTGCTTGGGGAGGGGGAGGAAGCAAGCCTTAGACTAGGTCGCACCATTTTTAAACCAGTCTGCGCATGCCTAACTTCTGTACCGTTACAGGTATAGACCAGGTTTGTGAGCCAAATATCTGTTCTGTTATGGGTATAGACCAGTGTCTGATCACTTACACTGGTAAAAGTATAATGGCTGTATCTTGCCTAAAGTGTTGACAGTAGCATCAACAGCACTTACTTGTAACTTTGAGCTCTGAGAGCATTTACACACATGCTCTGGGAAGCAGGGGACAGGGGGAAGGCGCTTTAATAAGAGTGGCTCCAGGAACTGCTCTAGTTACAGTGCCCGGAGTATCACGTGTATCAGCATCCCCACGCTGGAAAATGGCATCGGGGGCACTTTAACTAAAGCTTATTGAACAAGCTTTAGTTAAAGTGCCCCCGCTGCCATTTTTCAGAATGGGGACACTGATACATGTGATGCTGGAGTTTGCTGGAGAGCATTAATTACCACACTCTAGCAGACTTGTTTGAGTCAGTCTGCTCCAACACATTGTAATTACAGTGCATTGGAGCAGCTTCAACATACATGTATAGATGCCTTAAGTTATAGGAAGATACTGCTCCTGCATAATTTCACCTTCACTGAAAAAGAGCTGTAGATGAGACAATGGTGGGACTAGCTATCATTTCCAATGTCATTTATAAAATAGGAATAACTCTCCTAGGAAGAACCCCCTTTCAGTGTTTGACCTATCCCAACCGTCAATCACCGAGAATAAAAATCCACACTCCTGGTACATGTATAAACTAGCTCTACAGATCAAACTCTTCCATGGTTTTACCTAAACAAGGGCTTGACCAAATAATATTAACTTGGTGAAAGGGTGTGAATCCATGTTTGTACTCATTGCACTGACTTCTCAACAGCTGTCCCAGTGTCAGCTGCAGGCACTGTTAGATCATTTGAATTTTGCCCACAATATCTCCTGGCAAAGCCATTTGCAGATGGTTGGCAAGGGACCACTGCAAGGGTAATCAGCCACATCATTCTGCAGTTCTGTCATTTGAGCTCAAGGAAGACTTCAGGGTATGGAAGCAGCTCCTGGATCATAACAATGGGGTCTGATTACAGCATTCTGACTGTGTGCAGGCTTTTGATTTATAACTTTTTTGTGCATGGATGATTTTGTTATTTATTATGATGGCTCTTGATGTCAAGCCTATCAGTCTTGGTCATGGGTACAAACAAGTATAATTCTGAAAATATATTTTCTAGAATTTGTTATCACTATATAGCACTTTTGGTTTGAGGGCATTAACTAGTAAATAAGCAAACTTTCTAGTACTCAAGCAAACAAACATAATTAATTTACTTTACAGAAACTCTCCAGATGCTAATGAAAGACTGTTGAATGCAGATGGGATATATGGAGAAAACACATTTATGACAAGTTTATTTAAAGGATCCGCATTAGCTACTACAGCAATGTGCGACTACCAGTAGTGTAACTGGGGGGGGGGGGTAGGAGATGGGAAGCAACTGGAGCAGTAGCCCCAGGCTCTGCCTGGGAGGGTCAAGGAGGGGTATACAGTAAAATAGTTGAAACCACAGCAGTAGCTAATAACATTGCTGCAATTGGCACTGCTGCCCCTGGTGCAGTCCTGCGTGCGGAGCAGTACTGCTATGCCTCCAGCAACTTTCTGTTTCAAGGTTGAAGAAAAACAGAGAACATACCTTTTGCAAGAGCTATTCTAAGAGCATGGATGATTTAGAGAATCCTAGTGGCAGCAATTGTGGAGAGAAGAGCTTTTGTACTTTTTAGGCTATAGGCTGACAATGTAGACATAGTCTTTTAAAGTATTACATGCATTGTTTGAAAGTTATGTTTTTACTATCTATATGTTCACTGTTACTGAAGTAAAACTAGTAGCCAGTTTATAATAAAATACTGTTGTTCATTAATGGGTTTCTTAAGCTGCCCCAATTCAGTTTAAGACAGCACCCTTGCTTCAATATCTACCAATTTCCAGGCTGCTTATTTTCTAGCATTTAGACTAGAAAAAGAGGCATATATATTGTAAATCAGGTCATTAAAAACTGCCTATTGCATAGAGTCCTGTCCTATACCTATCTCTTAGGACTAGCTCTACAAAGGTATGTAGGGCTTACAGCATCTCACATTTAAGCACCTGGTCCCAACCACGCAATCTCCAGCCCTGAGTTCAGATACCTAAGCTCCCTATACAACGCACAGGGAGAATGGGATTTGCAACAGCTAGCATGCTGCACAACAAACTGATGTTGAGGAAAGGGTAAGTCCTAGGGTGCAGACAGACATGACATTTGACCTTTTCCAAGAATGTCACTGATAGGGAATCTGTTCACAGTTGCCTCATGACAAAAGTATCCATGCAAACACTGCTAAGTGTTCAAAGTAAAACTATCACTTTTTAAGGATTGCACTGCTACTAAAAAGTCACAAAGTAGAGTACCCAGATATTATAATATCTTCCAGGGAGGAATGGAGGGGTTGCCAGACGCTGGCAAGGGGGTAGGTAGGTAGCTGGGGGGGGGTGCGCATATGCATGCAGACTCCCTGCTTCTGTTTCTCAGGGGGGTGCATGCTCTTGAATCTCCCCAAAATCTTCATGGTTTTTCAACCCCTGCCTTGAAAGCCACACTGCCCATTTCACCTCCCTGCTAGAGGCCCTGTGCTACAGGGTGCTAGGCTCATATATTTTTTTTAATCAAGTCTAACTGGCTCATCCTGAGACCACAGGCATTAGACTCCATCTACTCCAGCCTTTACAAGCTAAACCCAATCTGCAGTACTTCATCTGGACAAAGATTGAGGTACTGGCTCCTGGCCTTGGTGTGTTCCTGACCTTGGTCTGTTTATCAGATCTCTCATTCCGACTTTTGGCTTCCGATTCCGGTCCTGACTTCCAGCATCTCCTGACTCTAGTTTTACTCCCGATTCCAGCTCTGATCCTGACTTCTGACCCCCTAGGAACCCAGCCCCTGGTCTTTGCTGGTCTGTCAGGTGACCATCCCTAACTGCCCATACCCTAGTCCCTAATACTAGGCAGGGTTTTTGAGGATTGTGCTTTTGGATGTTGGTACCTAAATGCCACCTAAGCTCCCAAACCCTTTTGGGGTTCTAGCCTGTAGTGACTGTTCAAAGCCGAAATCCTGAGGCAAGACAGCTTATTACAACATTTGATTTCATTGTCCTGAACAGAACAGCAAGGCAGGTATTGCATCTGTGAAAAATAATGGAAAAATAATATTTGTGACGAAGAAAAATCAAGAAAAAGGGCCAGATTTTATTCTCTATTACCAATTACTTTGAATTTATAATGAAGAACCTGCAAGAGGAATTTAGTTCAACGTTGAGTAAAGGAAAATTTGAAAGAAGATTGGAGGGTGTCTAATATTTATAGACTCAGCAATAGCTGGCCACTGTATTGTTAATGGGACATTGGCGGGCAAGATTGAGGAACCCAGTCACTCACCAGCTGCCTTCCTTAAGAACCATGCCATGTAAATTTTAAGAGCTGTTGCAGTATGGACTGGCTCCTGTCCAGATACATATTAACACAGGTAGAACCTTACTTAGATGTCACACAATACAATTTCAATGTCATTTTCCCCATGCGTTTTTCTTTAAAGAAAAGGAGCAGGACATACCCATGTATTCTTGGCCTCCAATGCAGTAACTTTATTAATATTAAAATTGGGAAAATGGTTAAAAGTGGGCTTGCTGCAACCAAAGAATTGTCAGTCCAAAAATCAAGATGGCTTCTCTGTACCTGTAGTAATATTACATGCCACAGTTTATTTTCTGATATGTAGCTGGAAAGGTAGCTAAGGTGGCTTTGCCAGTTTACAAAGGATTGATATTACCTTACGAACTGATTCTTGGAATTGGCCCTCTTACAAAAGTTTGACGTTACGGATAAAATTAAAGTTACAATTTTGTTTACAGGGAACATCTGTTACAAACCAAAAACTAAAGACATGGTGGTAGGAGATGGGAATTCTCCCAATCTGGGTTGCATTCTTTTTACTTGTCCCTAACAACAGACTAACTTATTTTAAGATGAATGATATACGACCCTACTTGGCAAACCCCAAGTATGAAACCTCCACATTACATAAATATCACAAAAACAATAGATATCTCAAAACAATATGGAAATAGGTGTAGGGAAGAGTAACTGGGAAAGGAAAGATCTCATTTGCAGAAATGTATCAAGATCACAAACAGATAGATAGACCAGAGTGAGTCAAAATGTTACACAGGAAATATAAGAGCTCTTAAATATTTTGGATGTAATTAATTCCTACTGACCACTGCTGGAAATGTTAAGCTACCGATTCTCATATTACGGAACTAGCCTGCAGTTAGAGCAGTTTGGGATACTGCTGAGAAACTGTAGACAACATTTCATTATGGCATTGGTACTATTTTTGTCTACTCTACTCAGTCCTTTTAGGCTCATGGTTCCTTAGAACTGCTATAGCTGTTATATGTTACTATCAAGTTGTAAACTGGTTTCTCTTTTAAAGCTCCTGACAGACATTACACATAAGATGGTTTAAATGATCAGAATCTGGTTTACACCTGTAACAGAACAGATGTTCAGTGCACCTAAACCAGTTTGAAAATGGCTGAAACTGGCTTTGACTGTAGTATTGGACTTGACTGATTTGAGTCAAACCGGTTTATGCAATGTCTGCCCCAGACCCCAGCATATTCTCTCGGCTGGGCTGGATGGGGCTCTCTGCTCCCCAGCAGAACTGTGCTCTGCTCCCTGACTGCAGCTCCAGCATGGATTGCAGGCTGTCCTCCCTCCCCCTCACCACTCCCTGATAAGCAGGAATTCCCCCTTCCCCTCTACCTTGCTGAGGAGGTGTCTGTGCATTAGCTAACAGACCACATGCTGCCTATGATCTGTGCTGAATTAAAAGGCAGAATCAACAGGTAGCTAGTAATGTCTTTCTGTTGTTGTTTGTTTTTTTTTTTTAATCGGGTGATAAACACTGAGTTAGGGGTGATAAACATTGTTATCAATTCCCTGCTGACCTAATCAAAGCATCTTGCCTGGGTCTGGCCATGCCCGCCCCCAGCTCAGTTCTGTGGAAGGGATGGGAGGGCTACTCTAGCACCCCCTGCCTTGTGGCCTGAGCCACTGCAGGCATGTGCCTGCATGTTTGGGATGTCTGTGCAGTTACAAGCCAGTTCAGCCTAGCCAGGTTAGACTAACCTGCAAAGACTGAATTAATCTGCTGGCTGGGAAATTGGCTCCCTGGTAACACCCAGGGGGTGGTAACTGACGGAGGTCAATCGTCATGGTGCCCTGTGACAAGTGGGGTCCCCCAAGATTCTGTCCTGGGACCCATATTGTTCATTAATGATGTGGACACTGGAGTCAGAAGCGGACTGCCCAAGTTGCTGATGACACCAAAATTTGGGGCAAAGCATCCACACCAGAAGACAGGAGGGTGATCCAGGCTGACCTGGATAGGCTCAGCAAACGGGTGGATGAGAACCTGATGGTGTTGAACACTGAAAAATGCAAGGTTCTCCACCTTGGAAGGAAAAACCTGCAGCATCCTTACAGGCTTGGAAGTGCTACGTTGGCTAGTACTACAGAACAAGGAGTCTTGGGGGTCATCATTGACCACAAGATGAACATGAGCTTGCAATGCGATGCTGTGGCTAGTAAAGCGACCAAAACGCTGGCTTGCATCCATAGATGCTTCTCAAGCAAATCCCGGGAAGTCATTCTCCCTTTCTACTTGGCCTTGGTGAGGCCGCAGCTGAAATACTGTGTCCAGTTTTAGGCTCCACAATTCAAAAAGGATGTGGAGAAGCTTGAGAGAGTCCAGAGGAGAGCCACGCGCATGATCAGAAGTCAGGAAAACAGACCTTACAATGACAGGCTGAGATCTATGAGGCTCTTTAGCCTGGAAAAGCACAGGCTCAGGGGTGATCTGATGGTCACCTATAAGTTTATCAGGGGTCACCACCAGTGTCTGGGGGAACGTTTGTTCACCAAAGTACCCCAAGGGATGACGAGGTCAAATGGTTATAAACTACTGCAAGACTGTTTCAGGCTGGACATAAGGAAGAATTTCTTTACTGTCCGAGCCCCCATGGTCTGGAAGAGCCTGCCAGTGGAGGTGGTTCAAGCACCTACACTGAACACCTTCAAGAGTAAAGAGGATGCTTATCTGGATGGGATCCTATGACCCCAGCTGACTTCCTGCCCTTTGGGCAGGGGGTTGGACTCGATGATCTTCCGAGGTCCTTTCCAGCCCTGATGTCTATGAAATCTATGAAATTCGGGCTCAGGCTTTTTGAATGTCTGTCCCTAGCCTTAGTGTGCAGGAGAGACCACTGCTTTATTGATTACTAAATATCTTAACAAAATACCTTAGAGAGAAATTTAAACATACACATTTGATTCAGTATGCAGCCTTTACTACCTCAGAGAAAAGCAATATAACAGTCACTAAAAAAAGGCCACATTTCTGTGACAATGGATTAGCCTAATTATAATTAATTCAGTGAGAGAGAAGTTCTCTCAAGTATTATAGTAAGGGGTTTATTAATAAAGCTTAGATGCAAGGCAAACAAATCTGTTTCTCAGAGATCATCCTCAGCTAGACTGTTAAGCTATAAGGATATGTTACATTTTTTAAGGAGGCATTTTGAACAAATCTTACAAAATATCAAAAGAATAATTTAGCTTTTATTAACATTTTCCCTCCTACTGTTATTTGGCTAATTATAATCCCATTTTTATTTTTGGCTTATTTCTGGAGGAAGAACTATCCACTAAGGTTGCCAAATCCTGTGAGCAGACAAACTGGCATTGCTCTTATTGATTTTACCCAGGGAAGCGGGGTGCCTGAAACCTCCCAGGATGTTGAACAGGCCCATGCTAATCATTTTCTTTAAGTGAAAAAGAATACTGCCGCTGTTGGAACTATACCCTCTAAAAGGGTGTGTGGGGGTGGGAATGGGGGGGCTGCTCCACATTTCTGCAATGGGCCAAAAAGGGCTTGTTGTGTATTGAGAAGAAAGGACACTAAACACTGTAAAATGGCACCTTGATAATGAATGCCTTGATGCTCAGTAATGAAATCTGATACTACCAGGTGCCAGCAGGGTTTCTAATCTGTAAATAAAAGGAATAAATGGAACAGGAAATTTTGGGGTTCTGCAAGATAGCATTATTCTTCATACATGGTTCAACGGAGGTGGTAAGCGCTGAGAATCTATTCGGGTATGGGATAAATAACTGTTTTGGGGAATCACACCAAATGAAAGAGTGTTAACCTCTCCAAGCAGGGGAAGCTCTGCCTCAGCCTGGGCACTCAAATTATTTAGTAATAACCTCTGTAGAATAATACTCAGCACAGGCAGGGCTTGCTCAGCAGTCTCCTGCCCACCACCATAGATTCAAGCTACACCTCCGAATTTGGAGATGTAATAATAAATTATTTTAAAAGTTGCATCCATCTTTATTATTTTAATGCTATAGTAGTAGATGACCAAGAGATACTGCTTTTATATTATGAAAGGTACAGAGCAGCACCTTTACTTGGAAAAAGTAAAATCTAATCAGGTGTCTGATTCCACTTTCAAGATCGATGTTATTTAAAGTCTATAATTGTTAAAGCATATTTACTGCTGACATATGGATTTAATACAAAGCTTTAAATACACGAGTGACTGGTGCCTCCTGAATCTGGGGGGCACCCGCAGAAGCTGCCAACAGCAGCAGCCCTGTCAGGGGGGGCACCTGTCCTACCGACAGCATCAGTGTTGGCAATCGGGGGGGCACCATCATATTTGCAATGAGAAAGAGAAGCCAGCACTGAACTATGAAGCTGTCGCACATGCAATAGTTTGGCTTAAAAAACCCTCCAAAAACAAAAAACCCTTTACTGTCAGAAAATATATTTATCTTCATCTCCGAAAAACTAGAATTGCACCAAAACAAGGAGATCAATTGCCTGACATCTTTATTCTTGACTTGCATGACAGTTAGGCATAAAGACAATAAGAATGGCCCTAGATACTGAATTTCTGAAAAATCATGCCCTTCAGAGAGGGTCACTCACTCATCCTACAGCCTTCTTGTGGGAAACAAAGAACTTTCCCACAGAACAATAGTAACTCTACAACATTCAGGTCAAAGCAAAATTAAAATGTCAAGGCAGAAAGACTTTCATATTTGTGAGCCGTTCTCTCGTATTGTGAATGTGATTCTGCGAGTAAGTGGAAAAAAACTAGCTGTAGGAATGAACAATCAAGGCAGGGACTAGACAGCCTTGGTTCTAGGGTTACAAACAAATGTTGTATTTGTCCAAGATATACCATTTTATCCCTAGACAAGTTGCAATCATTTCGACACCCTTGCCCATTGTCTATGGATAAATCTAGAAAGTTTCACAGGATAGGAAGACCTAACAGTTTATCCTGGGACATCACAAAATGTGTCTGAATGGTTCTCATGGGATTGCATATCATTGTATCAATGGCAGAAAAGTGGCAATGTCTTCAGCTGGTTGCTAAACTCTGATAGGAGGGCAATATGCACACATGCCAATCTTGGGATATTTCTGTTCTGAGACAAACAAAGGTGCAACTTGCCCGGGGACAAATGCAATATCTCGTCCTATTCTAAGTTTCAGAAACTACCTTAAGCTTCCTTGATTTGAGTCTCTCACCAGTTTCTACATAATGTCTACATGACACTACAGAAAAAAATACATTTTGCTACAGATCTCAAAGTGGACCACTTTAACATTACCAATGGTGCATCAAAATGTGTGCCAATTCACCCCACATCCTGCTATGCTTTCATAGTCTCAACCTTTTCTCTACTTGTTACACAGTGGAGTGCAGAGTTTGGGGATTTTGAACTCATTGAGAGAAAAACAACTCACAGGTAAGGATTAGTAAAACTCCTCTGTGCACAAAAGACAGCAAGAGGCTCCTGACAGACATTAAAGTAAGGTGCAATGGGAACACATGTGAGATCCAGTCGTGTTTCCTTCTATGCCACAAATGTATGGCAGGAAAAGCAATCGTGAGATCCTGCTTCAGATCCCATTGCACCATGTTGATGGGAGCCTGATCCTGGGCTCCCCCTGCACCAGCATGTAGCAAGCTTGGCTGCCAGCCGCAGCTGCAGCATACCATGTGATCCTGTGGCTGGGAGTGTTGATAGGGCTCCCAGCTGTGGGAGCACATGGTGTACAAAAGACACCTATGAAAGCTTCCTGTGTGTTCCAGAGCCTGGGCACTGGACACACATTTAATTAAGGCATGATAAGTACCAGCCATAAAGTTATTACACATATTTAGCGTAACAACTTTGTGACTTATTCCTAGTTTTATTGCACCATTAACTGGTTGAACGTGTAGCCAAGTCACTACTTAAGACATGATTAACCAGTTAATTATGGCTTACATGTAACATCTGTCAGGGCCCTCAGGGCCTCTCTACATGTGCAAATAAAGGTGCAATGGGATCTAATGCACGATCCACACAATGCCCCTCCTGCCATGCCACAGGTATATGGTAGGAGGCATGGTTATGGCACCATGCATAAGAATCTTTTGTACCTTATTGCCAGTGGAGGGGGAGCCAGATCCCAGGCTCCTCCTGCATTGGCAAGAAGCTGCTCCTGTAGCCACAGTGATGCCCATACACCCCCAGAGCAGAGGTCACAGCAGCCATGATCCCCCAGCCCCCAGGGCTGTGGGACTCTGGGTCAGTAGCTGCTGGTGCTGAGAGTCCCCTCCATTTTCAGGACTCCCAGCCCCAGCTGGATATTGTGGAAACCTGCAGCTGGGAGCCTTTTCACTTGATGGGGCTTAGCTGCAGGGAAGACCCTCCTGCACCTACAAATTAAAGCCTGATGGCAACCAACTATAAAGTTAAAAATAATTTTCAGGTAACTTTATAACTAGTTGGAGCTTTTTATGGCATGATGGTTACTTTACGTGTGTAGCTGGTCTCAAGGCAGTTGCACAATGAACCTGTTCATTGTGAGATACCTGTAATGTGTAGATGGGGCCTCAGTTTCATAACCACCAGAACTTGACAGGAGTCCATATGTAGATAGGCTGCATGTATGAAATTTAGATTAATTACAGTTGCTATGGGAACCATACCTTTCAATTTCCTAAATGTTGTGCATTTACCTTTTCAATCATAACCCTAAATTAAAATAAAGAATATGGAGAAAAAGACAGGGAGGCGGGAAGTGGCACTGGTTAGACTAATTCCTAGCTTACAACTGGACCTCAGGGTAACAGGTCCACAAAGTCTGTGAATGACATAAAAAAAATTTTATTTATTTTTTTTTAAATAAAAGCCAGCTGAAGCAAAGTAGAAACTATCATTCAGGATGACTAATCAGGATAAACCTTTGTCACTCTTTGGCAACAAAAGGCTGGTGATGTCGTGACATTGTTAGTACACTCCATTCCAAGAGGGTCACACTGTCCGACAGGATGCAAAGCAACTAGGGTTTGGGAGATAGGCCCACAATTGATGTAGATCAAGTGAGAGAACACCTCAAGAGGCTTGACATCCATAAGTACAAGGGCCCGGATGGATTACACCCCAGAACTGGCTCCAGGGTCGGACCCAAAGGGTATTAGTTGATAGGAATAAATAAACGTGGCGCAGGGTTACCAGTGGAATCCCCCAGTGCTCAGTGCTTGGGCTGGTACTCTTCAATATCTTCATTAATAACCTGGATTCAGGCATCAGATGTGGACTGGCAAAGTTCACAGATGACACTAAACTATACGGGAAGGTGGTCACGCTGGAGGACAGACTGGGGATAGAGGCCAACTTGGACACATTTGCAAAGTGAGCAGACCAAAACCTGATGGCATTCAATGTAGAGAATGCAGGGTACTCTACCTTGGGAGAAAAAAACAGCATCATGCTTATAGGCTTGGTGGTGCTACACTCGCTAGCACCACAACCAAATGGGACTTGGGGGTCTTGATTGACCACAAGATAAACATGAGCCCCCAACACAATGCTGTGGCTGGCAGAGCAAACCAAATGCGGGCATGCATTTACTGAATGCACCTCGAGCAAAATTAGAGATGTCATCCTCCCACCTTACACAGCCTTAGTGAGGCCTCAGCTGGAGTACTGCGTCCAGTTTTGACCCCCCCACTTCAGACGGGATGTGAATAAGCTCAAGAGAGTCCAGAGGAGAGCACCCGTATGATCAAAGGCCAAGAAAGCAAGCCTTACAAGGAGAGGTTGAAGGACATGGGACGCTTCAGCCTGGCAAAGAGAAGGCATGGTGGGACTTGGTGGCTGCCTATAAGTATATAAGGGGAGGGGGGCATCAGGACTTGGGAAAACAGTTGTTCACCATGGCTCCTCAAGGGATAACTAGTTCTAGGGGCCACAAACTTATAGAAGGCTGATTCAGACTCAATATAAAGAAAAACTTCTTTATATTCCGAGTGTCCAAGGTTTGGAAGACTCCCTCCAGAGGCGCACTCATTCAAAAGGCATTTGGATGTTTATTTTGCCAGGATTATCTGATCCCTGCAGACTTCCTGCCTCTGGCAGGGGAACTGGAATTGATGATCTCACGAGGTCCCTTCCAGCCCCTAATGTCTGTGAAATCTCCTCCTCTAAGTTTACTATCAAAATTGAACCTGAAAGGAACTATCATCATCAATAACAATACTAAAAGGATTTGTTTATTAGCTACTAATGTCTTGTACTTTTACTGCTACAGCCTATAAACTATACACTATAAACCCCCCTACATAAACACCATATAAAATAGATTAAATTCTACCCAACTTTCCTCCTATTGGGATGGATCCTGATCCTAACGATATCAGTAGCAAAGCTCCTGTTGACTTTGAGATTTCAGACCGGTTGGAACCACAATTTAGATTTGGAAATTTTTTCAAAAAAGTGTATGTGTATTTGTGGGGAGAGAGGTCTAGCTTGGCTTGGGACCATCCCTAATTATTATCATGGAACTTGCAATATTTTACATATCGAATTAAAAAGGCTGAGACTGGCTTATATTTGCATCTTAGGCTTCATTCTTCTCACTGCATATACATTGGTAAACTCCACTGATTTGTAGTTTGATACAGAATTTCTTTAATGCTACCTTGAAGTCAGTGACCTCTTGGTTTTGGTTAATTAACTCCTCACTTGCATCAGTATGACAGAATAAGACTCATAATTTATTAAGTAAATGGTAAAATGGTAGGGTCTAATTCTGTGGATTAAACATGTTGATTACATTAATAAAAAGCAGACACTCCAAAAGGGAGAGCAGAATTTCTAACTGAATGCTGACTCCAGATGGAAGTCTCTAGGCAATGAGATGCAGAACAGTTTTGATATATAGATGGGGAAAAAGTGTTGGTACCATCATGCATTCTTGCTTGACTCCAGCAATAGAACACATCCATGATACCAGCTTAACTGGAGATCATCAAGATCCTGTTCAAGGCAGGACCATCGCTGTCTAAGTCATCCTAGTCAACTGTGATTAAATCCCTCAGATGTCATAGATCCTACTTGATCCACCTCCCTGCATAAGCGGTGTCTCTATGCTTGAGCACTCCCTGGCTATGAAGTGGTCAAACCTGTAGGTTGCTTTAATTTCCAGTGGGGAGTGCCTGGCATAAAGCTGGTCCGAGAACTGGAAATGTGAACCATTAAAGCTACCTTGGATCCTCATGCTTCTGGGCTATGTTAGAACATAGCACAGCTCAAGACAGAAGCTAATGTAAAAGCAGAATTGAAAATTGCATTCAAATTCCGCAGTTGGTTTAATAAAAGATACCACATCTATTCAACAAACCTTGCCACACTTTGTACACAAGTGATGTATTTTAATCTGAATTCTGTCCATGCACTTCGAAACTGGGTTAGAGACACCTTTTATAAATTCTCAAATAAACTAAGTATCTCTAGTGGTTAATTAGTCAGACTGGGCAGAGATGTTTTATTGTCGGTGCTCATTCAAGTGGACTGGAGAAAGTATTTTTCAGTAGTACAGAAAGGTATCCGAGTCTGTATTTACTCAGTGGGTTAATTCACTGCTCTAGTCACTCTGGGTCATGATCCTGACAGTTATTACAAACTAAGTTGGGCCAGATCACCTCACTGCTTGGATGGGAGAAGTACAAACAAATGCTAGATGCAGTGCTGGTAAACTGAAGAACCAGGTCTCTTCCCTCAAAGGCCTTGGGCATTACAAAAAAAACAAATCTACCAATGCTTGTGTAAGTGAAAGTGATTAATACATAGGTGTCAGCTGAATTCCAGCAGGGTAGAGATGTCTTGTCAACATTTACCTTCTAGTGGCTGCTTGATAATAAAGCACACTCAAACTTGCATCCTAGCTTTCTAGGGCTTGAGTCAGCATACCCGTCTTTAAAACTGAGTTAATACGCATTTCCTGTCCTTCACAGGAGTGTCAAGAGACTTAATTAGCATTTGTTAAGCACTTAGTACTTTGTATAAAAGGCACAATGCTGTAAGTGTTCAAAGTTTACTGTTAAATTATCAACATTCAAGTAAGGACCTGATCCTGCAATCTCTCTGTACTAGACAGGCAGCCTGCAAAGAGGAATAGTGCTGTCAGCGGCACTTGTCTTCAGACACTAATGAAACATCCCCCCTATGAGGACTGGAATACCGCGTATGTTAAGACAGTACACACCAGTACTCCATTAGGTAGCTTATTATGGAGTACAATAAGAATATTTTATAAAAAAACTGCAAGAAAGGAGTACTATTACCTTCCTTCCTTTCTCGTGTCCTTGTATGACCAGGTATTTAGCAGAATTTGCAGATTCACCGGAATCTGACAGGGCTGCCCCATGCATGCTTCTGCTATGGCTGTGAACTCTTGACCACTGACTGGGCTTCCAGCCACCTGCCCCAATGTCCACTCCACCAGAGAAGGGTTACAGTTACCTAGCTGGTGTGCACTCACTCCAGTCAATGGGACTGCTCATGGCAACAAGCAGTACTCCTAGATACATGGCGTCCCAGGATTAGGCCCAAGATAAATTTCAAAACTGTTTACTGGATTAGAGCAAACTAAAATAAGGGCATGAATAATCCATGAATGAGTTGCTAGCACCAGCTACCTCTATTAATTCTGCACCATCACACAAAGTGGTTACCAACTTTTTGCCGTTCTACCAGAAGTCACATTATTAGGAGTCAAATACAGAGATGTTGTTTGGAGCACCACATAACTAGTCTGTTTTTTTATTTAGGTACAACTTAAGCTTTTTTTTTCTTAAAGGTTTAAAATATTCCATATTACACTGAATTTCAAAATACGTGTGATCACTAGGTAGTTTGAAATATCTTGGATTCTACTAAGACCTTATAAACTCAAGGAGACTTGCAAACTAATTGTTCCAATATGTCAGTGGTCCTTTGGTGGGAGCCCATCATCAAATCCTCCTCTTCACATTAGTTATTTCATTTACAATGGTTTATGTTACAGTTTTCCGAAAGAAATAAATTACTTTTCATATACTTCTTTTTAAATGATTGTGTCAATTAATAGAACACATTGGTGAAAAATGAAAAGAAAACCTAAATCCCACGGATACCAATCTTACTGCTTCAACCTAAGATAAGGAGTAAAAGAATAAAAGTACAAACACTTCCTCATGAATACGAAACAGACAAACCTGACTGCTCTCACCTATTCCAAGCATAAATCAGGTATAAACCTAATTAGATTTAAACTAGTATTGCACTGGTATAAAGGAAACTAGTTCTAGGCTCAGAGATATATTTACAAATGGCAACATTACCATATATCATTCTGGATTTTTTTTTTTTTTTTGAAAGCTCTCTAAAAATTAGCCCTTTTGGCACAGTAGAATGTGTGCTGTTAAATCCAGCATGAATTCACTGAGCACAGGTTATTCCCTGATAAGGTACTTTACTATGTTGATATGAATTTACTATTTAGATCAATTTCCTCTGAAACCTATATAGTTCCACTATGCTCAATGAACTTATAGTGGTATAAGTACCAGCAGAATCAGCCCCCAGTGCTTTTTATGAAACAAACAAATTAAATTACTGTAGTAACATTATAGTTTTAAAGAAAATTCCTTAGGTATACAAATAGCTGCAAATTAATTACGTAAAAGCTCCGTTAACCGGCATTTTACAAGCTGGTATGTTCTATTAACCGGCATGCCAGTTTGTAAGGTAAAGTGAAACTGGAAGTGCCCACTGTGGCACTTCCGGTTTTGCCGAGCCCTCACAGCCCGGGGCAAAGCAGGGTTGCGCAGGGCCCACCTCCATGTCCCTCAGGGTCCGCAGGGCCCGCAGGAGGGTCAGCAATGTTGC
>NW_017728906.1:167677229-167693800 GCF_001723895.1 Crocodylus porosus | reverse complement strand
ACCTATAAGTTTATCGGGGTGACCACCAGGATCTGGGGGAACGTTTGTTCACCAGAGCGCCCCAAGGGATGACGAGGTTGAATGGTCATAAAATACTGGAAGACTGTTTCAGGCTGGACATAAGGAAGTATTTCTTTACTGCCTGAGCCCCCAAGGTCTGGAACGGCCTGCCACTGGAGGTAGTTCAAGCACCACTGAACACGTTCAAGAGCAAATAGGATGCTTATCTGGCTGGGATCCTATGACCCCAGCTAACTTCCTGCCCTTTGGGCATGGGGCTGGACTCAATCTTCTGAGGTCCCTTCCAGCCCTAATGTCTATGAAATCTATGAAACTCTCTCTTTTTCTCACCTTAAGTTTCCCTCAAGTATCCCAGGTACCCAAGCACACACATACACACTGTACCATCCAAGTTAGGAACTTACCTATGTGCAGGGGGGTTGTATGTTTGTGAACCATTGAGTGTGTGTGCATATATGTCATTGTATGCATGATATATGAATTAGTGATGTGGGTCTAACTTTTGGGGTGTATAGTGTATGTGCTTGAATTGGTAATAGGTATGCATGTGCCTAGGCTGGTTTGGCAGTGTTTGTGCCTGAGCTGGTAGTATGTGTGTGTATGCACCTAATTGATTTGTGTGTTTGTATATGTGCAATTGTGTCACACCCTCCTGTCTAACAGTGCAATATTGAGATCCTGAGAGTTGGCCTAACCCCACAGGGCAACGTAAGTTCAAATTCAATTTTCAAAAACAAAAACAAAAATATATGATTTCTACAACACCGTACTTGATTTCATCTCTCCTGGATGATCCCCCACACTCAGATCTTAAGTCAGGAATTCTCAGCCAGAGAGCCACAGCACCCTGGGGTGCCATGGGTTGCCACACAATGTTGTGCACACATTAGGTATGCAAACATGATTCATAAGGTGAATGCAATAATTTCAGATAAGAATCCATAATGTAAGAAAAAAATCTGACCTATTGTGGTCTTTTTGAATTCTTTGCAACATAAAATTGCTGTATTATTTTTCCATAATCAAAAAATGAATGAAAACCAAGAGGTGGCATTTTTTAGGGGTGCCTTAAGCTTATGGAAGAATGCCTCGAGTCTGAAAAGGTTGAGAACTGGCTTAGAAAACAGGGAAAAGTTGCACCTGATATACTAACTAATTTATGAGATCCATAAGATTTCATAAGCAACAGCTTACTTGGTCAAAGTTTATGTAGTAATATATTCTTCCCTACCAACATTAAAATGTATTCCCATAAGCAAAGCTTATAACGAGACTGAAGATGTGCATTTGTTTATGGTGCAGAATTCCAGCTTTGATGAAGCTATGGCTGGACAGAGTATTAATACATTTCTTATACAATAACAACACAATTGTCAGAAGATGGAATAAACATTGTTCTCTCCTTATAAGCCTCCAGAAGGAAAACAGAGTACTTTGTGCAGATAAAACAAAAACTTTATACACAGTGACCCGCTCACTGTTTTGACATATTTAGTGGGTCACATTAAAGTATGAAAATCTAAGGGCTCCTATAGTTCTGGGCATAACATTTCTCACAAATACAATATAAAAGATATCTTCTCCTGCACTGGAGACATTTGCAATATGTACCAGCACTTCCAGATGTTCTACTAGGCACTCAGAGTTTGGGACCTAGCCATAGAACCTAATTTGTCATTCATAATAATGGTAGTCTGACTGTTGAAGTATTACAAGCTCTGTCAGCTGTAGGATGTATTCCAAGCTGTTCAGAAGAAACACAAAAGGTGTTTGTTTGATCATTTGTGGTTGAACACTAGAAAAAATGTTAAAAACAGCCATCTAGCACTTGAGGCAAAACTCTTCAATAAAGATGGACTCTGCTGTAACGGTTCACTGTGCAGCACACATTACTGCAAGGAAAGGAAAAATGGTACAGATTTAGCTCTGTGACTGACTCCTTGGAAACTCTTGGGATTAACATACTAAATTCAAAATTCAAAAACAAGTCAATCTTGGATTAAGGCTGAGGAAGGGACAAGGTTATGAGCAATTCAGACAGAACGTCTTTACACAGCAGGGAGTTGAAACATGGAATAAACTGTCAATGGCAGCAACTGAAACTAAGAGGTGTATGTCAGCTGAAGAAGAATGTGGAGATATTTTCAAAGAAAAAAAATAAAGGGTATTTTAGTTGCAATTTGGACTTTGTTGGAAGAAATGACAGGCTGTAGATATATCATATTTCACTTTCTTTGAAACAATAAGTTGGCAGTACCTTTTCAGAATTTGTTTGGTGGCAATAATACTAATATATTATTAACTACTAATTAATAATATATGCTTCCCTGAATTGAAATATATATGTAGAACGCCTCCTGTATATTTGTTCGACTGTTTTATGCTCACCTAGATCTTCAAACATGCATAATCCTCTCCCCATGCGATCCTCCTCACCCCTCTCCCCCAAGTACAGGAAGGCAGAGAAACAAAACCCTTTTAACCACAAAGGCATAAAATAAGAACCGCTAAGTTGTACATAGTTCTTATGCTGTGTCCATCACCACAATTTATCATGACTTCGTACAGCCTCAAACCTTATGACAATATTCTGCCTTATTTATAGTCTGATTCACATTATTTGGATTTTTACTGATATGGCCTGGACAGTCCATGTTCTTGAATGCAACTTTCCATTGAAAGTAACTGATTTTCTACAGATGCACTTCTATAAGACTGTTACTAGAAGCCTATGGATGTGTTAAAAAGTAAGTACAATTTATGCTTTATTAGGAGGCATAACTGCTATGAGCTTTTAACCCATATAAATAACTATTTAAATGCCTAATTAGCTATTTGCACATGTAAATGCATGCACCACCACTGCAAGGCACTCAGTTGCCTGCACATCTTCATGTTCAACCCTATTTGTGCATGTATGTGTGTGCGTGCACGCATGCACATGTGCACACTTATGTACATACAAATTCATGCAAATAGCTAATTAGGTATTTAACTGGTTATTTACATGGAATAAATGCTCATAGCAGTTATGTCTTCTCATGGATCCTTCCAGTGAGCAGGCATGGAAGACGCCATGAGACCTACAACTGGGGCATCAACTTGCAGCTTCAGGAATGGTGTCTCATGGCAGGCTTCAACTTTCTGGACCACGACCCTCACTTCAGAATGAGAGATGTGCTGGGGTGGGATGGGTTTCACCTATCCCCAAAAGATAAGCGTGTGTTTTCTTCCAGGTTGGCTGATCTCCTCCAGCGGGCTTTAAACTAGGCACATCGGAGGAGGGGGAAGAAAAGGACCAAGGGAGTCACAAAACACCAAACCAAGAGACACCCACAAGAACAGCTCAGCCCAGTCAAGTGACGAGCATAAAAAATACCCAGGTAAGAGACTGGGGCCTGGACAGTCTGGGGATTGGAGGGGAGGCGCATACACCCTCAGGAGGCATTAAATGCCTCTACACTAATGCTTGCAGTATGGGGAACAAGCAGGAGGAACTTGCCCTCCTGCTAGCTAACACAACCCAGACATAGTGGGGCTCACTGAAACTTGGTGGGATCCAACGCATGACTGGGTGGTAAACATCGAGGGCTATAGGCTGTATAGGCGGGATAGAACAGGGAGTAAAGGTGGAGGTGAGGCGCTTTACAGCAAAGACCAATACAAATCCTCTGCAAACAGCACTGGGTCTGAGGTAGGGCAGACAGAGTTGCTCTGGGTCAAGGGGGAAGGGACCTAATGGTGGGGGTTTACTACAGGCCACCTAACCAGGGAGAAAAGGTGGACCAGGAATTCTCAGGTCAGCTCACCGAGGCAGTTAAGTCAAGGGATGTGGTCATCATGGGTGACCTAAACTACCCGGACATCTGCTGGGAAGAGCAGGTAGTCAGGTTTGACTGCTCACGTAGGTTCCTAGCCAAGTTACAGGACCTCCACCTAACCCAGGAGGTGCACAGTCCCACCAGGGGAAATGCCTTGTTGAAACTGGTCCTAGCTACAGGCGATGACCTGATGAGGGGACTGTGGGTGCTCGACCACCTGGGCAATAACGACCATCACCTACTGGAATTCACCATCCAACACAGGGTGTCAAAGACCTGCAGCAAGGCAGCAGCCCTGGACTTCAGGAGGGCAGATTTCAATGAGGTAAGGGGAGACACTGAGGTCCCAGGAGGGGAGGGGAGTCCGGAGTCCAAGAAGAGTGGTTGTTCCTTAAGAAGACAATCCTCCAAGCCCAAAGTGTGACAATCCCCACACAGATTAAAGTGGGCAAGAATGCTCGAAAGCCCCCGTGGCTCACCAAAAGCATCCACAAACACCTCAAAGCCAAAAAGGAGGCATACACCCAATGGAAGGGAGGGGGCATCACCAAGGAGGATTATGCCTCCTTGGCTCAAGGTTATAGGGGGGCTATTAGGAAGGCTAAGGCAGAGATGGAACTGGGACTAGTGATCCAGATCAAAGATAACAAGTCCTTTTTTAAATATATAGGGGGTAAAAAGAAGGTGCCAAATAATATGGGGCCTCTGCAGGACATGCTTGGTAATCTGGTGGTAGCACCAGATGACAAAGCTAATCTCTTTAACAGATTCTTTGCTTCCATTTTTCTGAGCAGGCAGGGATAGGGACATCCCCCACCCCCACTAGGCTTCCGGATGGACCCAGGGGAGGCGCATCCAGGCCCAGGGTCAGTGAGGACCTAGTTTGGGAACTTCTGGAGGGACTAGATGTGTTCACATCAGCAGGTCCTGACAATCTCCACCCCAGAGTGCTTAGGGAACTGGCAGAGGTCATTGCAGGACCCCTGGCACAGCTTTATGAGCACTCATGGTGCTCTGGTGAGGTGCCTGATGACTGGAAAAGAAACAATGTGGTCCCCTTTTTCAAAAAAGGGAGGAAAGAGGACCCAGGAAACTATAGGCCCATTAGTCTTACCTCAGTCCTAGGGAAGCTCTTTGAGAAAATTATCCAGGAGCATATCTACAAGGGGCCAGCAGGGGAGGTTATGCTTAGGGGCAATCAAGATGGATTCATCAGAAGCAGGTCCTGTCAGACCAACCTCGTGGCCTTCAATGACCAGGTCACAAAAGCCTTGGACACAGGTGTCGTGGTGGACAGTCTTCCTGGACTTCAGAAAAGCCTCTGACACTGTTTCTTACCCCATCCTCATTAAAAAATGAGGCATCTGTGGTGTCGACGCCTACACAGTCAGATGGGTCACAAATTGGCTGGAGGACCGCACCCAGAGAGTGGGAGGTGGATGGGTCATTTTTGACCTGGAGGGATGTGGGCAGTGGGGTTCCCCAGGGCTCAGTCCTCAGGCCTGCACGGTTCAATATCTTAATTGGCAATTTGGACGAGGGGGTGAAAAGCACCTTGTTCAAATTCGCAGATGACACTAAGATGTGGGGAGAAGTGACCACGCTAGAAAAGAGGAACAGGCTACAACTAGATCTCAACAGGTTACAGAGGTGGGTGGATGAGAACAGGATGGGTTTCAATACGGACAAGTGCAAGGTGTGCAAGGTGTTGTACCTGGGGAGGAAGAAGCAGCAGCATACCTACAGGCTGGGGAACTCCCTTCTCATCAGCACATGGGCAGAGAAGGATCTTGGAATCACTATCGATTCCATGATAAACATGGGCCACCAATGTGGGGATGTGGTCAGGAAGGCTAACCACACTTTGTCATGCATCCATCATAAGCAGGTCCAAGGAGGTGACCCTCCCTCTTTATGTGGCACTGGTCAGGCCGCAGCTGGAGCACTGCATCCAGTTCTGGGCGCCACACTTCAAGAGGGATATGGACAACATGGAAAGGGTCCAGAGGAGGGCCACACACATGATCAGGGGGCAGCAGGGCAGGCCCTACAAGGAGAGGATACAGGACCTGAACCTGTTCAGCCACCATAGAAGAAGGCTGAGAGGGGATCTAGTGGCTGCCTATAAACTCGCCAAGGGGGACCAGCAGGCAACGGGAGAGTTGCTGTTCCCCCGAGCACTGCTGGGAGTAACAAGGAACAACAGCCATAAGTTGACTGAGAGTAGATTTAGACTAGATATTAGGAGGCACTACTTCACTGTCAGAGCAGGATCTGGAACCAACTTGCAAGGGAAGTGGTGCTTGCCCCTACCCTGGGGGTATTCAAAAGGAGTCGAGATAGCCACCTAGCTCGGGTCATTTGACCCCAGCATCCTTTCCTGCCCATGGCAGGGGGTCAGACTAGATAAATCTGCTTAGGTCCCTTCTGACCCTACCAACTATGAAACTATAAAGCATAAATTGTACCTATTTTCTGAATGCTTCCTGGCATTTTGAATATCTGCCTGTTCGTGACAAAAAAAAAAAATATATTAGAGATTATGAATTATATTTGTATAGCCTAACTGCATTTATTTTTTGGATACTTGATAAGAAAATGTATTTGTTGGAACACAGTTTGCTACAAAACAGTGTCCTAAGACTCCAATTATTATACCTAGTGCTTAAATGACAGGGATGTGTAGGCTGTTTTACCTAATGGATACCCTGAATCCTCTTTGTCATTTTAGGCTGCAAGGTTATAATCCTTATGCCTGCTTTCTACATGGTAAATTCTTCATTTTTTATTCTACATCAAAAAAAGTATTTTCAACACATAAAGAAGCCTTAAGCATTTCACGTTGTTTCAGGGGACTAGTTCTAATGGCCAAAAGGCAGACTTCATAAGATACACGCAGCGAGATCTTATGGGACTTGCAAATCTGCCACATGTTTAAAATGTATGTTTCTTTAAGCACTAATATGATTACTTAAAATTTTTATGAGGTTTTAATCAAGTTCTAAGTGTGAAAACTATCAGGCTGATAGCTAAGCGCTTTGTCCTTCTCAAGTATCTTTTGGTTGCTTCTCCCACACTGTCCTCAGATATTGAAAAATAACTTCATATCAACCTCTGTAAGGCCATGACCTTCAGATCTAGTCTTAAGAATTTTTCTGTTATGAGGTCTACAAAACACAGCCCTTTGACAACAAGTAGGCAGGTGCTGAGCAGAAATATCAGCTGATTATGTACAATATACTCCTTCCACTTCTACCTCATCCTCCCAAGCACCCATTTTTTTTGTCTCTTGCACCTGTTGAGTCTTGTCATAGCCCTAGACTGCAAGACCTTTGATGTGGGGACAGTCATTTTTACATGTTTAGACAGTATGTAATTTAAGGGGGCCTTCACCCATAACTGGGGGTCTCTCTTACTAATGTAATACAAATAATAAAGCAAACAAACAATTTGTTCCAGCCAAGAGACCAGCACTCCCTTTTCCTGTGCTATCAATCTTGACCTGAACATTACCTTCCACACTACTGATCACAGCCTCGTTCCTAAGTGCCTTGAACTTTTCCCTGGCATTCCTGATATCCCCTTTGATCTTGCCATGTTTCTACTTTTCTAAGCATGACAAGAAAGCAGTGCTCCTGTATGCTTTTACATTTGAAATTAGCTGTATTTCAAAGCTCTTATGTCATCAGACAGGCTTTATATCATCTCCAGTGAAATGTATCTGTCCAACAGATATGAAACAGATCTCTTATTTCACCAGTTACTTTAAAGCCAGATAAATAAATAATGAAACGAGATGAAGTCTTGTAAGGATGCCCTGATATTTGCCTGTGGAGTCTACAAGAGTGAATATCTTGTTGCTAGCTTTATGTTTTGCAGGCAATTCTAAAAGGGAAAGGCCCTGCAAAACTAAGATTTAGTCTGGAAATAGACATCACTGAATAAAGTGGATCAGATGTGCTAGGACATATCCTAGGTGTATCCTGGCACAGCTGACCCACTTTATTAGGCAACATGTCTTTTGTCCTGCTTGTTGATCTTGTGGGACAAGAGACAATGTGGTTCCTGCCTCCACAGATGCAATCCAGCAATCTCTGGGGCACATCTCTGGCAGGGGGGAAAGCTGATGTTCCTCGCTTCCAGAGATTTGTCTTGAAGATTTCTGGGGGTATGTCCCTAAAAGCAGGTAACCTAGACTTTCCCTGCATCCCGAGATGCACCCCAGAGATTCTGGGAGCACATTTCTGGAAACAGGGACAGCTCTAAAACTCTGGCGCAAAATGTGGCCCTGGGACTGCAGCTGCCAATGAGCTGATTGGTGATCTTAGTACCAGCACCACATTGGAACAAGTTTGACACTTGGGTACCATCCCAGGGCTGAGACCACAAAGACTGGCTGCCCCAGTCCAGGAACTGCAACAGTGTCCCAGTTTTATCAGCTTCCAGAGACATGCCCCCTAGGATCTCCAGGGTTCATCAATGAAAGCAGGGAAAGTTAGGGATATTTGCTCCTATCTGAGCTTAAAAGTTCCTTAAAAGCTTGAGAAGAAGACATCTTATTTGGATGGAGTTCCTATTGCCAACATGGTGACTTTGCAGACAGAATTACCCTTTCACTTGTCAAGATAGTCTCTGTCATACCAGGCAGACCAGGGAAATTTGGATGAAAGGGCACAACTCTCATTTTCTCAGAGGCTTCTTTACACCCCCTTGGCAGTACATGTAGACTTAAGTGAGCAAAAATTACTTTGGCATCCTCTTTAAAGTAGCATAATAGTGCTGTATATGCCAGAGTGGCCAACAAAGGTTTTGATGAGAAAAAGAATCAGGTTCAAAGGACTTCAAATTTACAGGGTTGTCATTCCTTATTCTTTCACTAAAGTTCCAATATATTGACTTTTTTTCAAAAAATAAGGGGAGGAAAAGAGGAAGGCAAGAGAACAGAAAGACAAAAGAAATGGGAGGGGAAGGAAGAGGGTCAGGGATGGGAGAGCACCATCTCAGTCTCCATCCACTAGAGATCAATCAAAGGTTTCTACAGAGTTAGAAAAAATCTTTTCGGCTTTGCCTGAGAGCTGTCATCCCTGTGAGTTTCATAAGCACTAAAAATTCACTACATTTTAAAAAATGAGCACAAATATTATACCAAATGCAATCCAAATCTGCAGAGAATGAGGAGGTAGGTTTCTCTCAAAGACTTTTTCAGTATCTCTAAAACCTAATGGCTGTGCTGTGCACCAAGGTCTTAACCCTCTAGTCACATGAGACAGCCTGAATGTGAGAACAAATTCTAGGGAAGACTGCTAACTAGAAAAACTCAGGTATCTGAAAGATTTCACACAATTCGCCACCTTCCTCAAAATATCAAACTACTATACAAAAGGTGACTGCTATCGGTTTTCAAAAGAAATAAGCAGAGTGGAGTGTACTGAACAGCAGGGCCTAACACTCTCTATGCCAAATAAAACCTTCCCAGAAAGTTGTAGGAAATAAGAAAAAACTGTGAAAATTCATAGAATGTATGATACTGCTGCTTGATGCCTTTTGGTATTGTCAGAGTGAGTTTGTACTTCGGGGAGCAACATAAATTTGATACTGATCTGAGCAATACTATGACACACAAACCCAGAGATGCTGGGAGGAAAGGGTAGAGGGCAATGAGTTCTTCTCAGGCAATTCTTCATTGCTTACTTAATCTGTATACTATTTACTTAACTACAAACTGTGTAGTTCTCTGTAGCTTTCATATTTGTTTTCATCACTGAGAAGTCTCTCTCATTATTACTCTGTAATTTGTGTGAAGGAGTAGAAACCAAGTTAAAGAGAGACTCTGGGTTGCATTCCTGGGAAATTCAGTTGCATAAGGTTTAACACCCAAGAAATCACTGTACTAAACCTTTGGAGAAATAAAACAGATATGGCCGCAAAGGTATAGCTGACAGCCCTGTCACACTGACAGATGTGCTCTTCAGTTCAGTTCTATAAATATTTACTCAGTATAGTCTTTTGCAAATTAACTTGGAACATAATTCAGGTACAAACTCCCATTTCATTGTGGTGTCAAAAAAACAGATCATTCTCCCCACAGCTGGCAAATCAAAACAGAGAATGGAAGGTAAAGACTAGGTTTGTGCAAAGTATAGGGGAACAAACAATAGTAATAACATAACAGTTACTCAAGGGGCACGTCTACACGAGACGCTATGTGGCTATAGTTACAAGCTACAGTGATGTAGCATTGGCAGGCACAAACTGGGACACTGATGCGACTGCACAGTAGGACTGGAAATGACCCGTGCACCACCAGGACTGTACAGTAACAGCTGCACAGTCAGGGGCATGTGTAGATGCACCCAAGGTGCTGCAATGCTGCAGGGTGAGGTGGGAATCTCACAGGGTCTGGCATCTGTTCCCTAATGATCTTTATGACCATTACCCCATCTCATAGGGCTTGACCGGCACTGTTTAGCCTCACATGAGGAATGTAACATGTCACAACCTTTCCTTGTGTAAAGCTAGACCTGCAAGTGCAGTCTTGAAAGTGGTTCCAAAAATGACATCTAGGGATTTCAAGTTTTTCATCAAAACAGTTCTCAATTCAGTTTTGCTTAGTTTGCAAGTAAAGAATTTTGACTCACCGCTGAGGCAATATCAATACAAGAGCAAGAAACCAAGCAGAGTTATCTTCTATTTGTGTATCGCTCCTCATATCAAAATTCTGTGGGTCGGGCCCTACCCTCAGTTATACTTCTGTAATCTCACTCCTTCAACCTCTCCTCTTCCTTACACCCCAGTGCCAGCAACAGCTTCCAAGCTTCCATGTAAACAAATCTTAATTGTATGCAATGCAGACATACAAGCATAACTGGGCATGTCTACACAAGACACTTTACTGTACAGTTAACTAAATGACCGCATGGTAAAGTGTCATTGTGTACACGTGCAAAGGCTTACTGCGTAGTCAGTTAGCCAACTGAATCATTAATTTAACACCTGGAAATGCAGGTAGCAAATTAACCACAACATAGTGACTATGCAGTAGCCCATATGTAGACAGCCCAAATTTGCTCCCAGTCAGCCTGGGCAGCAGGGGGAGGGAGAACAATCCCATCCCTCGGGGGCTGCCTGCTGCTGGATTGGGCTCTGAGTGCAAAGCCCAGGCTGAGACAACATCCCCCTGCCTCAGAAGCAGGCAGCTCCCAGCAGGGCTCCACAATCAGAGAAGGGGCTGGGAGATTACTCTCTGCTCCTGGGAGCTGCCTACTGTTAGGGCTGGCTCCAAGCGCCGAGCCCAGGCTAGGACAATGTCCCCTAGACTTGGCAGCAGACAGCTTCCAGTCCTGGCTCTGCACTCAGAGCCTGCCCAGGAAGCAGGTAGATGTTGGGCACAGGGAGCAATGTCCAGCCCCCACTCTAATTGGGGAGTTGGAGCCAGGAGCTTCCTGTAGGAGGAGAGTTCCCTGCCCATCCCAGAGGTGGGTGGGACCGGCCCCAAAACAGGGCAGCTCCCAGACAGCCCCAGGCTGCACAGGGAAGCCCCACTGAACACAGGGCTTGTCCCCATGTGTACTGGGCAGAAGAGCCCTGCAGCAGCATCTCTCCCACCCTGTGCAAATTAGGACCCCCTCCCAATGTGTATGGGGCCAGGAAACAGCTGTCTCTTGGCCCTTTGCTCCCTGCCAGCCTCTGGGCTAGCACCAAGGGGGAGCCTGGAAGTTCCCCTGGCTGCTGCAGGAGGACAGAGCATTGAGAGAAAACCTTGTACACACTGGCCACATCCATGCCCCCTGTGGACGTTTGGTTCCCTGGGGACAACTAGTGGTGGTCACTAGTGCTGCCATTAGTTGTCCCCAGGGAATGCCCGTGCCACGCAAACTCTGGTGTGCAGCAAGTTACCCCAGAAGTGGTAGGAGAGGCTGGGGCCAGCACTGGGTTGGCCCCAGCAGCCTTACCTCAGGTCCTGGAGATCTCCCAGGGCAGCAGCCGAGTCACTCCTGCCATGCGAAGCCTGGCTGGCAGCAGAGTGCAGTTCTGGCTTTGGGCAGTGCACACTGCCACCATGTGTGCCACTACACATTTTTTCAGAAGCTTTTTTGACCCCTGGATATCTAGGGATCAAAAAACGCCACTCTGCTGCTGCCTTGCAGCATGGACAACAACTGAACATGCGGTATGTGGCACCTCAGATGTGTCTGCAGCGCCACATACCACATGGCCATGCTTGCCTGAATGCAGCCATCGGGAGCAAATCCCCCCTAATCAGCTTAATGTGAAGTATTTTTACTGCACAGTAAGCCTACTTTGAATTAATTGCACATGTAGATGCACCAATTGGGGAATAAGTTGGGCTTGCTACTGAAACTATTCTAATCAAGAACTCTGTTACACTGACGTGGTAGCCAGAATGGTTTTCTTCGCACTGTGCCAGTGGAAGTGAAGAAGAATAAAAGAACCTTTCTGTCACAGAAGCAAGTAGAAAGGACTCTAAAAATACACAGAAAGCAGAGCAAGAGAGAGAAAGAGCCATCTCACATCACCTATTCTCAGGGATGACCAGCATGTTAAACATCACCTCAGAATGTTTTTGGTTAGCAAGACCTCACCTAGGAAAGGGACAATTTAAGAGAAACTCCTCAGGCTTGAGGTCAGAGTTCTTTATCTACCTTCGGCCTTTCCGTGGCTGTCATGAGGGAGGATAGGATTTAGCCCTATAATGTTGCAATACAATACTTTCCTATGCTACAACAAGTAATCAACTGAAGCACAGCCATGTCACACTATGATCTGAAAGAAAAAGGATTTTCTTAGAAAAAAAAAAAAATCACCTAAAAATGATAAAAAGACTCCTAGAGAAAACTGCAAAAAAGCTAATGCTACTACCAACAATGGACAGGAAAAAAAGGAAAAAAACTTATCTTAAAAAAACTGACAATGACCCCTTAATTATCTGTATTTTACTTTAGCAGTATTGAATATACATGTTCTCATCTCCAACAACAGATACAGCCTTTAATGGATTTTTTTTTTAATTATAATAAATCCCAAAATGTTTGGAAAAAAGCAACCAGGCAGTGAAGATCAGCTCATTTTTAACCTTCTATCCAATTCCCTTGTCTGACTTCCTTTAAAAAACTTTGAAGAAAAATTCTAAGCTGGAATAAGAACTTGACTTAGTTTTGGTAAAGATAGAAAACTATTTGAATCTGGCCTACCATAAAGGTGGATTTAACCTTACTTAGAATCAACTCGTCTATTATTTTGCAAAACCATAATTGCTGGTCTCACCCACAGCTATAAGTTGTGACTGGTGGGCTGAATACTCTTCTGCAGCAGCTGTCCATATGCAGTGAACACATTTTGAGCTGTATTGGAAATGATAACCTCCAAAACTAGAGGTCATTCAAACATATTCAAGGGAAAGAGAACATACTTACAAAGAATTCCTGTATTCTACAAGAACGACACATGCATAAAAGATGATCAGGCCCTCAGGGAATCAGATATATACCTTGACCATGGTATGATTCACTGAATAATAAAACTTTTTCTGACCTAGTGCTTCTCATAATCTCTGTAAATGGGTAGCTAATTATAATGTTCTAGCTGTGCAGTTTTATATCATTCCTTCCTAGAGTGTTTATTGGGAAAAAGAAGCAACACCTTCAACTCCTAAAAAAACAGACAAACACAAAAACAAACAAACAAACCCCACCACTTTCTTTGAACACTAGTATGGCAACATACGGTTTGCCATATGAGATCAAGTAACTGGCCAATTAATGTTGGTATCTTCATAAGGGCCATGACTAAATGGGTAGTAATGTGCATGAAGGAAAGAATACTTCCGGACTCTTACTCCTTATACTTATGCTCTCAAGCATGGGCAGATTTAGGATTCTGAAAAAGAGGGGTGCACAGCTCCTCACAACACATATTTCTCCAATTAAAAAAAAATTAGATGTTTTACTAATAAAGCCAGGGGCCCAGGGCTATATTGCTACATTTAAAATTTAAGCAAAACCAAATCACTTTACTAGAATGTACATTAATTTGCTATTATGTATAAAAACAACAAACAAGGGGAAAAAAACCCAAAAGATGCTGTTTCTTTAGTCCTGTAATCATTCAAATTAAAGGTACATCTCGTTTTCAGATTCACAAAACAAAAATCTAGCCTTGTGCATCTTGGCAGTGCAGCCAATGCTTCATTGAAAGTTATTTTCACACCCAAGTTAATACTTTAGCTAGAGTTAAAAAGTCTGCAATGCTGTTAAATTGGAGTTATATTACCTGAAGCAGGTAACAGACAGCAGAATGGCACAAGAAAGGATAACCTAATTAGTGGAACATCAAGACTATTAAAAGGAGGAAAGGTTCCCTGCTGCCCCAGATTTATCCCTGCTCTCAAGCATGAGATTTGATTACTTCCATTTTACCTGGAAGTACTACAAGTGTTAGTAGCAGCCCTAAACTCTTCAATTCAATCTTCTTTGACATGGAATTTCATGCCGCAAATGTACTTTGTGAAGAGATTATTTCTTATTGTTTAAAAATCACATCTTATTAATGAAATTAAATAGCCTTACTTAATCATTCCAACTACATTATGGAGCAATATCTAAAACAGAAATAAAACAGTAGATTGCATAACTCCGTATCTTCATTGTCCAAATGCTATTTTAATTTGCTAAACAACTGTATTTATTATAAGGTACACAACAGTAGTTTTTGTCTCAAATTTGTCTTTACCTAGTAGAAACTTCCTGTTTCTATTAAATAGAGACTTTCATCTTAAATTTATCCCTAAGTTCAAATTTTGTAAAAGCATGTTTTATAAAATAAAAGCAAAACAAAACAAATGGAAACCCGAAGTGAAATGTTTCTACAAATAAAAATAGACGTCCACAGAAAATGCTTGTGGAAAATAAAATAAGCACCTCCTTACACCGTTTAATAACCAGGATTAATGTGCTGAAACCCTGAAATAATCCTCCATAACTTTCCTTTTTAAGGACTCTTAAATGAAAATATCAAACAAACAAAAGACAATGATGGGAAAAAAGGATTTTAAAATAATTTCACTTTTAAGAATATTAGGTGCTTCAATATCCCAATGCCAAGTCCAAATAAATGGCTTTTCCATTTACTGGCTACAATTTTCAAGTTAATTTATGAAAGACCTTAGTTGTCCTTACCTCAATAATATACAAGACCACATTCTTGTAGAAACAATACAATATGCACTTGGTCACTCGATTGTAACTCCAGGCTCCATGGACTAATAATAGCTTCTCCAAGTAGGAAAACTAGAGGGAAAAAATGGACATTAATGATATAGCCTCATGTTGGGTAACTATAGAAAGTAAATGACACTTAAAACAACTGTTAGAGCACTCTTTGAAAGTAATTTTATATAGATTAGTACAAACCAAACACTTACAAAATTATACAAGAAAACCCTTTAAACTTGTGTAAATGAGTCCTTGCTTGCTTTAAGTAGCAAAAAGCTTTCAATTATTCTTATTCTGATAACAAAATGAAGATAGGTTAACATAATAAAGCCCACTGGATTAAATATAAATCTGAACTCTTCATTTCATGGCCAAATAAGATTACTGTGTTTGAGAGGCTAATAAGTACATGATACAACACTCTCCTCTGCATCTTAAAAACAGCAATCTGCTAATTAGAAACGTTCTGGGCAAAAATGGAATCTCAAAAGATGATGACAGCTAAGTGAAAATAAATGAATACTAACAGCTTTTGAAACAAGATGGAAACAAACACATTTTATTAACATTTACAGTCTACATGATCATATAAAAGTATTAAGAGAAATGTAGCCACAATACACGTAGCAAGAAAAATAGTTTGTTTTATTTTACTCTGTGTTAGTCTGAGCATTTTTGGTGGGTTTCTGTCTTTGTTTTTATCCTATAACCCCAAGGAGCAATTGAATAATTGCTGATGGAAACTGGACTGAGCCACTGATATGGCTCAACTTCAGTCGGAGTAGGATCAGGCCCACAGTGGAGGCAGGAAAAGTGCAAGTTTCTAACAATAACTCATAAAGGTCACATTCCTTGCTATCTGACTACAGGCCTCTTATGATCAGGGACCAAATTTCACTATTTGGTATGGTGTTTTCATCAGAATTGAAAGGAAGCCTAGCACCATATTTCCATGTGGCACCTAAAAAGCCTGATATTCAAAATCCAGATTCCAGTTCAAAGCTATTATTTATCTAATGCTAATTTGAAACTGAGATTTTTTTTTTGTTTTAAACAAATTAAACCCATCATGAAATAGCCTCTCTCCTGAGATTTTATGAATGTAGTATCTTTGATCAAGCTACAAATACTACAAGAAACTCCCTGACACCATTCTAGCAACCCTGACTTTTAATTCTTGCTTGGCAGAGGCATGTTGGAATGAAAAAGGAATGAAAAAATGAATCTAACCCATCATAACTTAGTTTGGGATCAATGTCTACCCACTTTGCATCAGATAACCAGAACGGAGTAACTAATAATTGCACTGATCCATTTTCCTCCTTCCAACTCACTCTTTGCTGTTCAGTCTTCTCCCTGCAGCAGTACAGGTGCGGCTGAATGCCATCGAAGCCCCATGCCTGTAGGCTAGATCAAATATCTCTGTGGGCTAGACCTGTCCTGAGCACCATGGAGTGCTGACCCCTGCTATATACACTGGGCTTCTTAAAATATGTTC
>NW_017728906.1:167676166-167677218 GCF_001723895.1 Crocodylus porosus | reverse complement strand
CCCACTTTGCATCAGATAACCAGAACGGAGTAACTAATAATTGCACTGATCCATTTTCCTCCTTCCAACTCACTCTTTGCTGTTCAGTCTTCTCCTCTCACTGTCATTGCTGACTGCCTGTCCTACGGCCAGGGGGCTGGACTTGATGACCTTGTGATGTCCCTTCCAGCCCTTATGTCTATGAAATCTACTACAAAGATGCTTATAGGGTCAGTGATTCCTCAAGAAATAGAAAATGTGCTACCCAGTAGAGTAGGGAAGACAAAGTCACTAGAAGACAGCAAGATGCTGATCCAGTAAATTCATATACAAGTAGCCCCATGGAATTGTGACAGTGAGTTTAATGAAACAGAGAGGTGCTATAGTGTAACAGAGCTCATCAGAGCTCCTTATGCGATTAAGTGTCTGCAGGAAAGGGACCTAATAATATATGAGGTACAGAACATGCTTGGATACCAGAATATTTAAGAATGTTAAGGCTAAAAGGAACCATTATGGTCATTTAATGTGGCCATCTGCTTAACACCATTCATAAAACCTCATTTTATAACATAAAATCTGTTTTTTTCCAGTAGAAAGCTTTAGTTTATTTTAGAAATATACAGGACCCTCAATATTTTGGTTAAGGATTCTCTGAATATAGATCACTTGACAAAGTTTCAAGTAGAAAAGATTATTGAAATAGATGCTGGAGGAAGCTACCCTTTGGAGCACTGGGTCAAAAGTAGGCTTCCATTTATGTGCTTAGTTTATGCTTTGATTCATTATATAATCCTGAATGAGCTTTTATATGAGCTTCATTTTTTCATATGTGCCTACTTCTGGCACCAATGGATTGGATGCATCATTTGCATATTAGATGTTCTATATCAGGGGTCAGTAACTTTTCAAGGTCACAGGCAAGAAAGGCCCAGTCAGAGATAGCTGGGTGCTATGACCCAGATGCCATCTGCTGCTTTTTCTCTGCAGCAGCACAGGGAAAGTGTCTGCCATTGCTACTTTTCCCTGCAGCAGTACAGGTGCGGCTGAATGCCATCGAAGCCCCATGCCTG
>NW_017728906.1:167667356-167676071 GCF_001723895.1 Crocodylus porosus | reverse complement strand
ATAAGAATATATTCTACTTTCAAGGGATGCAGATAACTCCTACTCATCTGTGGATAAATATTCTGTAATGAAGGAAAAATGTATTCCATGAAGCTCAAAATTTCCCTCTGAAAACATTTTAGCACTATTTTAGTTCAGTGGTTCTCAAGTAGGGTACCACAAGACACTTTCATTGGGCTGTGGTGGCAGGTATTCATGCCATGGCACCACTGAAAGTGCCCCACAGGTCTTTCATGGAGCCTGCATTAGGTTTATGTGATAAATCTAAGATAGACAGGAGTATCCACTCTTGCTGGGATAGTTCCTACTCTGGCTTTGCACCAGGTGTGTGGGACAGTTTTACCTGGTGGTGGTGGCATCACCCTGGTTGAGAATCACTGAGGTAAGCTGAGACTATAGAGCAGTGGTTCTCAACTGGGTGCCCTGCTCCTATGAAGAGATACAGGTGCCAGTTGCCGGGGCAATCACAGTTGGTCAGCTGACCGGAAGGGGGCAGGGCCTGAACTATATAAATGTAGTACAGGCTGAGGCCAGGGAGGCAGTTCCCCTCCGGCAGCTGAGGTCTGTTGGAGCAGGCAGAGTAGAGAAGCCCAATGGCCTGAACAGCTTATGGGAGAGGATACCGGGTGGAGGAAGCCCTGGTAGGGATTTGAATGACGATTAGCCAGAGGGCTCAGGGTTTGTGTTTTAGCCAGGAGGCTTAGTTTTGAGTTGTAGCCGATTGGCTTGTTATTGCTTTGAGTTTAAAACTGAAGGACCGGGTGAGGCTAATAGGGGTTGGAGGAGGCCTCAGAGGGGCTCCACAGGGGTGGGGACCCTGGTGCCAGTGAGGGCACCACATTTAGGGGTGCACTGCCCAGCCCTGAGGAGGGGCACAGTGCATTGGGGGGGCCAGACACGGCTACGGACACCTGAGCCCCAAGCGCAGAGAAAGGCCCTAGTGTGGGCGGAGCCCCAGGGAGGGGTGCACAGGCAAGAAGCCCAGAGAGGGCACAACATGCAAGGGGAATTGACCCCAGCCCTGAGAAGGGGCGCAGAGGACTGGGGGCCAGGTAAGGATGAGGCTGCTTGAGTCCCACAGGAACCGTTGACCCGAGGAGGGAATTTGGGGGCCAGGCACAGCTACAGCCACCTGAGCTCCAATGGAGAGAAGCCCCGGGCGGGCGCAGGTGAGAAACCCTGGAGCAGGCACTCGCTTTAAGACCCGAGGAGGGAATTTGGGGGCCAGGCCCAGCTACGGCCACCTGAGCCCCAATTGTGAGAGGCGCCAGCTGCGTGACAAGCCCGGGGGCGCCAGTGAGGGGCACCGGCTGCGTGATAAGCCTGGAGGCGCCAGTGAGGGCACAGAAAGGAAACTGACCAAACAACGTCCGGGACATCTGTGAGGCTTGGGGAAGTTGAAGCCACGCATAGCCCATAAGGCTGGGTGCACCAAGTCAATCTATACAGAACAGGGGCTAGGATAAACAAGGGGACAAAAGGCACCCTCCCTTATAAAATAGATACCATCAAAGACGTGGTGGGCAAGAACAAGGGTGCTTGATCGCCAACTTGGCACGGTAGGGGCCGTTGGAGAGATCATGGCCGCTCCTAGGACCCCGCGCCGTGACAGGGTGTTGGTAAATTTAGAAAATTCAAGGTGCCTTGAATTTAAGGCGGCTGAGAACCACTGCTTTTGTCTGGTAGTTGCCTTACGGTAAATAACATTCCATCTCGTCTTTACTAACCAGCTCAAGAGTGTAAAATATGACTCACTAACACAGTGATATATTACCTTTCAGATACTAAAAAAACATGATATTGCATCTTTCCTGAGAAAGTACAGTTCCAAGTCAGTTTCTCCTGCCCCAAATTAAAACTGCACACTATTGAAGTCAAAATCCTTTTTTTTTCTTTTTTTTTTTAAATTAAACTCTAATGTCATCTCTATTGATATTGTCAATATTCCCCACACTGGAATTTAAACCAAGCACAGTCCATTTCCAGCATTTTTATATTAACCCCAAAGCCACATTATTTTTTTAACTTGAAAGTGACACATGAATGTTAAATTACTTCATCAGGTTTAATGTTATTACAATAAATACCAAAGGAGTTAAATGTGAAAGGCCATCTATAGGCAAAGCTCTGACTACTTAGTCTTTTAAATTTTCATTTGAATAAATAAGCTTAATCTAATGAAGTCTCCCAAAGCAAGGATTTTTAATGACTAATGAACTGGTTGCAATACATAATGCATGGCAGTTAATTAAAATACAGGAAACTATGTAACCATTATAAATAAGGCAGTTAAAATCGCCCTAGTATATTTGTTTTTTTGCCTAATATTAAGTATTGGTGATATCATTTATTACAAATCAAATCTTTGATGGGATTTTTAACTTGAAATTTTAAAAGTGAATTGTAATGTTCATGAAAGATTTGGGTCCAAGCTTGGAATCTCTCATTGCAACACATACCCCTGAACATGGGTAGCAATCACATCAGCATATCAATAAATGTCAGCCATGTTTTAGAATAACTGCCTCTAAGAATAATAGGGGAGATGTATGTTTCTTGGCCTCTAAGAAACTTCCAAGAGGGTGCCAATTAGTATCGATTGCAATAGCAGATTTCATGGTGAATTTATCTGATTGTTGCTTACATGCTAATGAATGAAATGCTAATTGATTTCATACAAACTTGAATAACTTTAAATTACTTTTCTGCTCCTGATTTGAGCCCATTACCATAGTGCACTTTTACTAACTTTCTGAACTATATAAATAGTGGAGTAGGTGGTAGACAGCTGGGAGCTAGAGCCAGAGTCCTGGGCACTGGGGCAGAAGTCACCTGGCTGAAGCTTCCTCCTGGCCAGAAGTGGTGCAGCAGAAACAAGAGAAGGAGCTGCTGGCGGTTGGGGGAGTGCAGCAGCACCCAGGCAACTGCAGCTGTAACAGAAGCAGCCCTGCCAAAGGCTATGCATGCTGGCTGGGGCTGGGGCCAGGCCAGTAAGTGCAGACTGGAGCATGGCATGGGCTGCCCCAGGAAGAAGCAGCTGGAGTTCAGCCCCTCAAGCACCACAGGGGCAATCACAGACTGCAAAGCATAGGTGAGCTCTGCTGCACATGCCTCTGCCCCCTGCTTCACCTCCTTACCCCAGGCCAGCTCCCGGGACCTAGTACCCAGACAGCCCCCCCCCCACACATACACACCCTCCACAGGACAGGGGCTACCCTGCCCTGCGGTCCCAGCTTCACCCACCTGTCTCACTCCTGAACACCACAGCCTGCCTGCCCACATAGGGAGTTTTGGTGAGTTGTTGTGGTGGAGGGTGTTGACCTGGCCCGTAACAATTCATCAAAACTCCCTATGTGGCCCTTGGGCCCAAATAATTTCCCAACCCTGAGCTAAAGCTTCTCTTTCTCCTGCTACTTGTAATGCCTTTAATATTACATTTTGATTTAGTCAATGAAAGGACGAGATGGCCTAATTGACACAGCTTTTCCCACTATGATCTCTGAATAAAGTGATCAACAGGGATCCTGGTTTTCTCTGATTAAAAAAAAATTCCCCAATTTTCAGGTTAAAAATAACCCAAAATCCACATTTTTCTGTGATCTGTGATCAAAATGAAACACAACTATATTACTGGTATTTCATTTTAATCACAGAAAAATGTGGATTTTGGAGTACTTTTTTAAACCCGAAAATTGGGGATTTTTTTAAAATCAAAGAAAACTAAAATCCCTGGTGATCAATACTGAATATCACAGGATGAGCCAGAAGTGATATTTCCAGTCACTGTACCTTGTCCAAGTTAAGGTTTTTGAATTACTGCTAAATACTGATTGCTGTTTTAATACTTTAGGCTGCTTGCAGAGATTTAAAAAAGGCACTTTAACCTTGGCACGTTCCTGCGCCAAGCCCAGTACATGCCCAGAAGAGGCAGCACGTTAGTTGGATTGTGCCGATTGAATCAGGATTGTGCCGACTGAATCAGCTATTAAATAAAAGCCCCTCTGAAGCACCAGATCTATACATGGGCTGTGGAGCTGGGTCAGACTAACAAACTGCTGCTTTCTGTAAAGCATGTTTTCTTTTTTTTTCGTTTTTTTTTTTTAAACACCTGCAAGAACCTTAGTGACTGATCCTTTAGTATTTTTTTTTTTAAATGGGGTAAACATAACTGTATTACAACATCTATGGGGATAAACTGTTATCAGGAATAGACTTCATCAACAGGTGTCACACACAAGCACATGCATTGGGAAGATAATTTATAATTAGAAGGATTTTAACGCAACTGTCATGCATGGTGCCTCTCCCTGATTACTGAACAGTATGAACAGTCCACAGCTGGCGAGAAGAAACATAAGCCTTTCAGAGGCAATAGAACTTTGCCTCAAAGAGTCCAGCAAGACCAGAACTAAAATGACCCCAAATACATTTCAGGTATCAATTTTAGATGTCAGCCTCAGAGAGGATATAAACAAAGATACTCTTGGCTTGAAGGCCAGCAACAAAGTGCTTATGCTGCCACACAGCTGATACCTCTGTCAACAGGACATGGCAGCTGCTCTTTAGTGCCTCTGACCTGTGCTATGGCGTAATCGGAGGAGTTGGTTGCCTGCATGCCCTCATTTCCACTGATCCCGACGCCCACGTGTGCAGTCTGGATCATTCCCACGTCGTTGGCACCATCCCCAATGGCTAGTGTGATGGCATTTACATGTTTCTTTACCATGTCTACTATTTCAGACTTCTGCAGAGGAGACACTCTAGGAAGGAGAAGAGAAAAATGTCAGTAAGTTTCCCACATGCTGAATTATGTATGCCTTTCCAGCAGGACAGCTGGAAACTAGATTTAGATATATTTAAAAGGACAGTTACAGATAAGCTTCTGAATTCAACACTTAGCTTTAGAACATATGCCAGCTCTTTTTCAAAAAGAAAATATATAATTTTAAAATATTTTAAATTTTTAAATATTATACTGCCTAAATAAAGATCATAAACAGAAACATCAGATATATTGGAAGGGTTTGCAGATTTTTTTCTTTTAATACATTTCATGCATATGAATCTAATGCCTACAAGAGACAAAATCCACAGATAGTGAAGTCCTCTCTAACTATGACATATGCATCAGCAATACAAACTTCCCCACCCTTCCCCAATAGTACACCTCAGTCCAGAACTAGAAAGGTTACCATTAAGCCAGGATGAGAATTCAGACTCTATACATTTTCACTATTTAGTCTTTCTTCAGAGATTTCAGATGACAGGTGATTAGTGCAAGTTGTGCTCAGGGCTTTTGTAAGGGGCACAAAGGACAGACTTAGCAGAAAAACCAACTAACTGGAAGAAGTAAGAAAATATACAAAAACTTTCCTTCTTTCCAGTCTATCTTTCCAGTCTCCCTATGGGTTGGTTTTCCTGTTGCAACCCTACCTTCCCACCCACCTGTCAGTAACACCATGCTAACATTAGTTGCAGCTATTTTATTCCATGTCATTTATGTCAACTATTGTGTCACCTCAAATTTTGGCCCAATATGTTAATATTCAAAGCCAAGAGTCCATCTGTAACTCCTATACCAGTACACTGGAAAAGTGTAGACCGTTAGTTGCTTTAGACAAAAGATATGACTATGGAGGAGAGAGACCCAATGCCCTAATTGACCTACAAGTAAAATTCTCATAGACTGTTATGGGAGTTGTGGACATGGGGTTGCTGAACTATCAGACTCAAACTGATGAATAAGAGCTTCTCTCTCACACATTTCTCCCAGGCATGCATTGAAGTTATTCTGCCTTTACATCAGCATAACAGAATACAAAAGGATATAGGGCTTTATAACATATTTGTCTTTGTGTGTATCCTGGTGCCTGCAACTGACCAGCTACACATGCAAAGTAGCTATCACATGATAAAAAGCTCCAACCAGCTATAAAGTTAGACCTTGAAAACGTATACTAAATTTATAGCTGGTTGCTATTGAGCTTTAATTTGTACACGTAGCAGGGTCTCTCTTGCGGCTGAGAGCCCCATCAGCTGACAGGGCAAGGGCACACCATGCCTAGTGTGAAACACCCAAGACCTGAGGATCCTCAAGGCTCAGGGCTGCATGAAACCCCCATCCCACATGGGGCTCTTAGTCCCAGCTGCACCACACGTAGCCAGGCCCGAGAGTCCTCTAACTGACGGGACTCTCAGTCCTGGCTGCACTTCACTCCCTGTCAGTTGCAGGACTCTCCGGCCTAGCTTTGCATGATTCTGGGAGCCCCGTCAGTTGCAGGATTCTCAGTCCTGGCTGAGCATGTGGTGCAGCTGGGACTGACAGCCCTGCATGGGCAGACAAGGTTCTTTGGGTAGAGGTGATATCTTTTATTAAACCAATTACTGTAAATAGTTGGAAAAATTACTCTTTGCAAGTTTTTGGGCACAAAGCTCGCAAAGAATAATTTCCCCAACTATTAGTTGGTCTAAAGAAAGATATCACCTCTTCCCAAAGAACCTTGTTTGCCTAATTGGGGAAAAAAGAACATACAACTTCTGGCCAGGACATGATTCTGCTCAGTGCTGAGCAATGCTATGAGTCAGGCTATAGGACAGGAAATCTCCTTTTTGTTTCTGAAATAAAGGGACTGTGTTTGTATATCCACGTTAATGAAAATGCTTAGAAGGAGCCTACAGCTGTCCTATTACAAAAAGTCAAAATCAGAGAAGAGTTGACTAGGTCCATAACATCTATCTGTTATCAATGTATTTGTGGATAGATGTGGACAGGAACAAAAAACAATATTTTACACTCCAGAGGTTCAGCTGTACTGAAAATGGAAAATATAGACTATACTACTTACCTACCATGTAAACAAGACATTAGATTATTATTAACTGTAGATCAATTTTGAATCTAATCTGATTCAAATTCTTAAAGACAGATATTAAAGACATCAATATAGAGGATACAACTATACAGAAACATGTTCACAGCAAAAAAAATACTCTTTCTTGATTCCTTTTTGCAATCTGTAAAATAACTCAAAACAGAATCCAACCTAAAATAGGGAGGTGGGGGGTGGGGAGAGAAAGGCGTCAACATGTAGAACATCAGTTACATGCCTCAGGTGCACAAGAGGTGACAGACTAGGTTAGTGCCTTTAGTCACACAAGTTGTGCAATTTTATTTTTGTAACTGTACAATCCCCTTTCAATTTATTTATAAAATGGTTCTTGTTTACTTTTTAAAAATCTTGTTCATTTTCTGTTTAAAAATGTATCTGTTATTGCATCAAAGTGCTGAAATATAAGCAAAAAGAATAAATCAATTTCTAAATATGCATTAATTAAAAGTGCTTGAGGAATAAAAGATTACCATATTTATTCAAATATAAGATGAGGTCTCCTCACCTTCCCTCCCCATCAATATGAGGAAAAAGAGCTCCTCATCTTACAACAGCATACAAAGAAACCGCATTAAATACACTGTCCATTACTAAATTGCTGCCTAAAGTAGCACATGCTCAATAATGGATATCACCTATAAAGTTGACTAAAACGCAGCCAACACTGAGCATGACTAAAACATGTGGCCCATAACTGGCAAACATACTGATAGCAGTCTGCCACAAGGATAGGTTGGTATAGTGCATTTGATATATGATAGTGCTCATTGCACTCGGTACCCCTCAGCACCAATTCATTTTCAAGTCATGGGGGAAACGATTAATATATTTTGACTTCCTCTTCATTCCCATACGTGAACTGCACTTTTTTTTTTCCCTATTTCCAAGTATTCCTGTTTCTTTATCAGCCTTAAGTATCTGGCAAACAACACTAAATGGGTCCCTAAACAGTTCATCCAAAATGTCTCTGTCACCCCCTCTCTCAGCCTGTCACACACCATTAATGTGGCCCTGCACTACTCCATGAGGTGGAACTGGACCAAATTGCCCTATATCTCATCTACAAATGCATTTTTTGGAGGATCCCAGGCCTCAGGACAAGGACACCTTGCTCCAGTCATGAGTGAGGGCTAGTTAGCATATGGATCCTTTGTAGGCGGTATCTGGAGCACACACACATACTGAACAGTGCTAGGCTATAGGGTTACCATGGCTTAAAATGCTGTTGACTCCGCAGAGGCTTAGCCCGATTAACTGTATGGGAAATCATAAGCCCTTTTGGTTTTGGACTAATATTATGCATACTTTTATTCTACATAAGAAGGTACAAAAGTGTTGGTTAAAAGTATGCTGGTGCAATACTAGAGGTACATTGATACATTGGTCTAATAATCGGATTGGCACTGATATAAAGAAAATTGACTACATTGGAAGTCACCTTGATGTGGCCAATAAACACCCCGTGCAGATGCGCAGCAACAGAGCAGCACGTAGGTGGTAAGGAGCACAGCTCAGCAGCATGGAAAGCTGCATCCAGCTGGTAAGCCTGTTGTGGTGGAAGGGGAGGGGGCACGAAAGGGTGTAGGGAGGCAAGTCAAGACCCCAGTGGTAGAGAAGGGAGTGGGGCTGGGGCAGATGCTGCCCAGCCGGGGCAGGGCGGGGCACAGAATGGAGCTGCAGCTTGTACAGGAGGCACATGGGGCAGGGGTGGCTCCCTCCACTGCACGCACCCTGTGAAGGTGCCCCCCAGATCTGCACAAGGTGAAGCTGGCTGAAGCTGTGGGCTGGGACCAGGGTGGTGCCAGACTTTTCTCGGCAAGGGCTG
>NW_017728906.1:167645369-167667256 GCF_001723895.1 Crocodylus porosus | reverse complement strand
CCCAGGCCCAGCCCGCCTTGCCCCATGCAGATTTGGGGAGGGGGGACGCATGCCCCCTGTGCCCTCTTGGGGTGCACACAGTGGAAGGAGCTGCCCCCACCCTGCATCCCCTAGGCAAGTCACAGCTCCGTCCCACCCCACCCGGCAGCACCTGCCCTAGCCCCAGCCCCACTCCCTCCCTCACCCCCCATGCCTCTTCCCTTCCACCACAACAGACTTACCAGCCAGATGCCACTCTTCAAGCTGCCAGGCCGTGTATTGGAAATTGGACTCGTATCAGCTGATATGCCTCCTTAAAAATTGGCTATCGGTATCAGCCCCCAAAAATATTGCTGCACCCCTATGGAATACCTGTGCTACAACTTGCAGTGGTTAAAAAAAGATAAAGATGCATCAATTCTTTCCTCAGTGCTTTTACTTATCCTGCTTCATTTTTGTGGCAACAATGTAGACGCATCATAAGATTCTCTCAGGTCTCTTACAATCCCTACTGCATGTTCTTTATGTGTCAGTGTAATTCACTCAGAGGCTAAGAACTATAGTAGTATAGAGTCATTTTTTTCTTTAAAAAAATATTTCTAGTTGTAGTAGCAGCTTCTATGTCGCGTCAAAGCAAGACAAATAGTAAAGTTATATGACAGCCAAGCCCCAAAAATATGATGAAATTTGCAGTACTGTATTATTAAGCAAGTAACGTGTAATTACATGTAAAAGCTATATTGATGCAATTTAAATTTCTCAGTTAACTTATGGGAAATCTGGAGAGTTCTATTTGTTGAACATAATATCCAAGATTACTTGGACAAATTAAACTTTTTTCAGCACAAAACAAAGGGTTGGGTTCTCTTAATTTTGGTTAACTGCCTTAAAGTTGCTGTAACTTACATTTATCTGTCCATGACAAAAGCACTACAGCTACTCCTCGCTTAACTTCGTAGTTGCATTCTTGAAAAATGCGACGAAGCAAAATGATGTCAAGCAAATCCAATTACATCAAAGTAGTTACCTACTAGCAGGCAGTGGCCAAACAACGTTATAACCAAACATTGCACAACTTTAAATGAGTGCGTTCACTAGTACACAAATGACAATAACAAAACAATGTTAACTGGGAGGACGTTAAATAAGGAATACTTGTATTTCTTATTTCCACTGGCAATGCATTCTGTTCTTCCAACTACATGCGCTGAGCTAGGATCAAGAAGTTGTCCTATAATTCCAGATTTGACACTCTGTACTGTTGGCTGTTTTTTACTTGGGCCAACAGAAATATTCACAGAAGTAAAAGTAAGAACTGGCAGAGATGGTGCAGGTTTGAGAGTTAGTTTACCCTATATTGTTTTTGCATTGAATTACGTGGTACTTCTCAATTCATAAAATATCATATAATACAAGCTGTAATTTTTTATAAAACCTTACATAATACATAGATGTCTGTGTTCTGACATTCTACTATTTTGTGAAGATTTTCAAATAAGAATTAGCCCCCGAAGTCAAAACACTTTCTTTTCCTAATCACATATCACCTGCCATTGCCAAATAAAATGATATAATGATATCCTTAATAAAAGAGATCTACAAGAGATACCAAAAGATTATATGCATACCTAAATTATGCAACCACTCATTACTCAAACAAAATTTTAAAATGTACGCAAGGCTTTAATAAGAACCTACTTATTTATTTATCTATTTATGCAATTCTGGAGTTGAATTTAAGGTAAAGTCAATAATAAATGCTTTCTATGCACTTTTTTCCTAATAAATACATTCCCAGGTTTCCAAGGATATTTTTTCTATGCACAGTATATGAGCTGTAAAACTTGGAGCTTGACATTATCACTGATTTCCTGAGGGGCTTTGTATTTTTTCCTTATCTTTTTCTCAACTTCCAAACCTCTTCTCACCCCTTGTGGTCTACCTTGCAACAACAGTATGCTGCACTAGATGACATTAATCCCTTTAGCTAAAGAAACAGAACTGTGGTTTTGTTTCTGTGTTACTGACAGGCTATCTACCTGAATAAATGGAAGACTGCAGCACAGAACACTCTATTAAGCTAAGGCTCCCCTCAGATTACATCTTGGCCCCTTCCCCCCTCTTTTCCAAGTTCACAAAGATTGCTGGACAAACAAGTAGTTCAAAGCAAAGGATACTGTGGCAGGGAAATGACTGGTTTGGTGCAAAATTCTGAACATGACATGGCAATTACGGATATATGGCAGAAACTGGGAAAAAAATGGAAAGCATCTCTAAAGATCCTTGGTCTGCCTGCTTGGAAGACAAACTCAGAAAAGTAATGGCCCTTACATTATTTCCCCTATACTGCAATATTGTACAGGTATAAAAAGTCCAAGTATAGCTAAGACTTTATTTAAAGCCTGTCTTTGGGGATATGGATTTCATTACACTAAGCTTTCAGGTCAAGCTCAAATGGTCTCTTCTACTTTCATAAGCAAGCCTGCAGATCAGAGTCGAACAATATAGCGTTAGGGACTGGGAATATATTTTTCTTTAGCATGTTTCTGGCATGCTGAATGCTAACACAATACAAACAACCACTTCAAGCACAGCAGTTGTTATAAGGTGTGAGTTGGCTCTGCGCTTATCCCAAATCCTTATCCCATGCTCACTTATCCCAAATCCTGTGGAAACCTTTTTGTAGGTTCAAGCTCAGCAGACCCAAAGCAGAGGGCATAGGGTGGATTTTCTGAGGTTTTTTCTTCTACCCCAAAAAGTCATTAGCTGGTTGGCTCATCTCTCAGTGTGAAAATTCACTACCATCTAAGTCAGAAAACTAGGTAGTCCGTGTCCATTTCCACATGTGCAGAAAGGAACCGGAGAAGAAAGGTAGCTCAAGGAAAAGAGACCTTGGGAAAGACATCAGGGCATGACTGCAGCTTCTGCAAGTTAGGCATCTACAGCTCACAGGAACTAGATGCTAATTATGCAAACCTCACTTTTCTTAAGTCAACAGAGAGATCAAGAGCTAGCCCACAGGAAAGGTTTGGAGGTAAGTGACATTCCAACGTACGACTGCCATTGTGCGTGCTGCCTAATTTTATTCAAGTGGGAAAATTAACAGAAGTTGCATGGTCAGAGGTGACTTGCCTTTGTTTATACCAGTCATCAAGTTCTGCAGAACAGTGCCTGCAAATATAAAGCAGCTGATGGAAACTGGTGCTCAACACTTCTTAGCACAACATGCTTAATTTTGCAATTAGTTTGATAGTCCTAGATTTGTAGCTTGACTAGAAATGTTAAACCACTACCCCATAGTTTGCTGCTTTACAAAGACTTTTTGGAAAGTCTGATTAGTAAATGCGCTGACATTCATTTAAAACTCACTCCTATTATGGACTTCCTGGCATAGCCAGGTGAAATTTTTTGGCCAAAGTGCTTTCACAGAAAAAAATGCAGTTTCTTGTGTACAGAAATATATGTTATGTTTTGACACTTTAAAAATGAAACCTACAGAAATCTGTATTTTAAACAATGTTTCATATAGCAAATTACTTCACTTATTAAAAATGAAAAAAAATTAAGTTTGGAAGTTAAATGTTTTGATAGTGTGACTTTTCATTCAACTTAAAATAAAATATTTTGACTTCAATCTGCCAAAAAATTAACTCAACCAACCCACTGCAACCCTGTTATTTGCACAGCTGTACTTCTAGCTCAGCTATTCTTTCCGATGTGCAGCTGCTCTTAGAAGCACCTGTAACTGTCCTAGAAATGAATGGGAATCATGGATACTTAGCACACTCATTTAAACCCTAAAATTGCAACAGGAATGTATTTATAGGTAGATTGTGTGAGGAATCCAGCTTTCAAAAGCAAATATAGCAATGCAACCATATTAAGGAGAATTAGTTTTTATTTATATCACAGTAGAGCCTAGGGGCTCCAACTAAGACTAGGCCTCTCCGATTGACACTTTAAGATCATTCCTGTGCCAAAGATATAATTAGACAATACTAAGTAAACAGGGAAGATGAATTAAGTGTTCTTAGACTCATTTTACCAGCTGAAGTAGTGAGGCATAGAGAGATTAAGTAATTCACCCAAGGCAGAGTCAAAAGTAAACCCAAATCTTCAGGCCCCAAGTCCAGTTCCTGAATCTCAAAACCATCTAACCTCTCTAGTATGTAGACTTCAGTGCCATAAGCCTCAAGCACACATGTAACGCTCTTCAGGGTTTGATCCTTAACAGTCACTCCTTTAGTTCCTTGGTATCAAGTATATAAGAAACATAAGACAAAAATTGGCCATACCATTTTTGTTGAGATTTATGCACCATTTCCCTCTCCACAGAAATCTACTTAATTCTAATACATTTTCACCCATGCTGCATAATCTTTAAAAGTATACACGCGGAAGGAAGGAGAAGGCAAAAGAGGAAGCTGTCTTTTAAATAAACGATATTATATCCTTCTGTTTCCATGCTGCAACAGGGATTAAAATAACACATTTAAATACCTTAATGTCTTTAACATGAAACACATTAATTTGATACTCTGCTTCCTTGAAATGCTTTGCTAATGCATGCAAGAGCCTCTGAGGAGCCTACCCTCCTCAAAGCGAACATAGATTTACCCTGTTCTACCACAGAGTACACTAGTATTTCAAAATGCAGTGCCTGACCTCATCTGCAGGGAAGGTAAAGATGAGAAATAGCCCAGAAAGAAAGCTGAAACTTACCAAAGTTACTGACATTTAAGAGCATTCTGCAGCCCCTAGGGAACCTAACAAGATGTACTAATATAGCACTAAAATTAACATACAAAAGGCCTGTCCAATGGTGCCACCAAAACATCATATTAACAGCTTTTTAATTAGACATAGACCTCCCTTGACATATGCCCTGGAAGTCAAAGCAACTAATCATCTGACTACCAAATATCAAACAAGAGCTTGACTAATTATACCCAGGCGCACAAAGTCTGTTCTAAGGCATTTTATCACAGGCTTGCAATCAAAGAATGGCCCACACAGTGGACAAACTAATATTAGCAACTAAAAATAAATCCGGATGTTGAAGGAAAATGTGCATTATTTCCAATTTATTTTATGAAGTAAATTGTATCATTATTGTATTTGATGACCAAATCCAACACCATTATGCTAACATTTGGCCAACTTTGCTGCTTCAACTGAATTACCTGTTAATAAATTACACAATAATTGCAATAGCTGCAATTTTCTTTCAACGAAATAACTCCAGCCTCTCAAGTTTCCCAAGGAGAACAAGGCCAGATGGGTAACTTGGAAAGGTACTACTTATAAAGTGGTTTTCTATTAATAATGATTCAGTAAGCTGGGGAGATGGAATAACTCCACCTCTTCCTCTCTTCAGAAGTAGATGGTGCCAAATGAACCTTTCTGCAATATCTTTTCTCTCCGAGTTAAACTCTCCAGAACTGCGCTTCCAAACTTCACCAGCTTCTTTTTTTTCCTCCACAGGATTTCCAAGACCCTGCCTCTTCTCTGCGCCCACACAAATTTAAATACTCATTTTGACTTCCATAACTTTTTTTCTTCTCTTGGCAACTGTGACTTCACTCCTGCAAAAATCCTCTTGTCCACAACTCATTATGCAGACCATGGAAGTCTTCTAACTGAAACTAAAACCCTTCACAAGCTAACGTCAATTCACCATATCCAATAAACTTTTTGTTATCCAAAGTACGTGTTTACAAAGCAGTTCAGTATCTCTATTTTAGAATCATCATTAATCTGTGTTTTTCATATATAATAAAATTGTTCAACAGCATCTTCCTTCTATATTTCTAGCACAAGATAACAAAAAATTCGGCTTAATATTCACCTCTCCCTTAGCATGCCCTGACAATTAAGAACTCAGAGGACTGTACCCAATTTTCTGAAGAGGACTCCATATAATCTCAGTGTAGTAAATCTGGTTAAATTGTCACTCCAAGTAGATTGGTAATGACAAGTAATTATTAAGGTGCAATTAATCAGTATTTGGCCATTTTCAATGTTTAGTGAGATAGATTTTACATGACACAGAGACAAAAAAGAATATTTTTTAACATACGTAGTAAAGAAAAAAATATATGCTACAAAAATTCCAAGTGCAAAGTGCAAATTGTACTCATTCTGGCTCATGATATTAGAATGTAATATTTACAATTTTTTACAATAAAAATAACAAGCATTTGTTGTGTTAAGTGTTACATGAATTGAAGGAAGTAAAATAATCAGTCAAAGATTTTTGCTTTACATTCTTACATACACTTATTTCCAAAAATACCCGACAATTCTGCAAAATGACTGGTTGGTCATTTGTGTTCTGTTGAGCCAAGAAAAGCTGAAGACAATCCAATGTTTCATGAGCATCAGATGGCTTGACAGGTGCTATGGAGACCATAGGTCAGTACTTTTAAACCAATTATTAGGAGACAATTCCATTGTGATTTATTATGCATGTCTAACTGACTAATTATGCTTTAACAGATGATGAATTGGCCAAAATGTTTTATGTATAAATCAGTGGGAGACTGATGGGGATTCAGAGCACTGACTAGTAAGGCCATAGCGATGAGGTATCCCAATGACTAATTAACCAGATTTCACTGTTTTAACTTTTTTATTGAAAACAATACATTTTCTGTGAATTAGCATTTTTTTCTTTCCTTGTTTTTTTTTTTTTTTTTTTTTTAATTTTTTAACAACACTGGAACATGAATCACTTAAGTCTCCAATGTCCTGCATCTCTCCTCTTTATCTGTAGTTACCAGCAGAGAGCTCCCCATAGATCTTGAGAACCGTGTGCTATTGTTTCTTGTTTACGCTATTCTGGGCTAAGCATAGCAGGGAGACATGACAAAGTGCAGGGGAACAAGTGTTTCCTGGTGAACAAGGAGTTAATTCCAAATCAGCATTGTCTTCTCTTTTCATACATGAAGAGGTTAAGCACCTCCTTTCTATTACCATGTGCCCCACCCCCCCAAAATGCTTTATGGCTTAAAGATCAAACAAAGAAAACAATTTGAAGGGTGAATCATTTGGAAAGTGAGGAACAAGTGTAAATAGGATGTTATCTTTGACTCTTTTGCTCATTTGACTAGAATGGTCACCAGTGGCAATTGCTCTAATACATTTCCAAGCAAAATGAACGTATCAAATTTATTTCTGAACTTACCTCACCTCAAGCTGATTACAGCACTTGAATTTTCATGCTAACCGGCTTGAGTAGTTTGCAAACAATAAAGAAATCTGTCACTTCTAATGATTAAGCAAAAAAAATGTTTACACTAATTTGCAAAATGTGTAAGTTTGAATCTTTACAACCTTAAATACATGGAGTATGCCTCCATAGCATTTAGTGAATGTGTGTTTTATGTAGCAAAACTACTTATAGAATTCTGAAACACCTGGTAAAATTCAGTGACAACTGAAATTGTGGCCATTAATGAGCATTTTACCCCACTTACAGTGGTTCTGCCCTGGGGTGAAGCTGAAGGCTAAAATAGGACAGCCATGATGAACACCTGCCTCTGGACTTTGAATAACAATACCATCACCATTTCTCCCAACCCCACTGAGGTGAGTTACCATATAGCAAGCAATCTGCTCTTCCACAGTAAACCCCTGTCCAGAAACGCACAATAAATGTCACTACAACACATTGGCTACTGTTTTAAGGAATATTTTTTCAGCTCATACCATTCAACAAACACCAAAAACAGCAGGGGAACTGCTGCTTTTAATGGAATTAATAGATTTAAGATTTTATTTGCCCAAAGCAACTGCCTTGCCATTTCAGCATCTAATTTCTCCATTCCATTTGAGTTCAACTACAATATAATACCATTCCCCCCTCTCCTTCTCTAAAAAATGGCCTTCTGCAATGTAAATTAAGAACATACACGTGACTGACTGACTTCCAATTACATTTTATTGTTAGACAAAGTAAATACTTTTATGTTTGGTGCAAATGACATAACCCAGAAGGACAGAACCCAAACCAAAAACAAAACCTTATTAATTTTTTAAAATCTGGGTGCTTGACCTCTTATTTCTTTATTTAGATCATGTCAGAATGAAAGGTCTGAACTTCTCAGGAGCTACTCAGTGGATGTTTAGCAGCCATTAAAAATTAGGTGCTGAAGTTCTGGAACAGCTCGCCTAAATTTAGCTGGTCATTTTTTATCATATTGGCCAAAAATTATTTAACTTGAGCTCAACTGGTGTGTAACGTAGTTCTTTTAATTAAAAGGAAACATTGTAAGACAGAATACATATCCATTAAACTGTGTGATCTAATCTGTAGGCATGATGCAAGTACCGTATTTACTTGAATCCAAGATAAGATATTCTCCCATTCAACATGGTGAAAAAAGTCCCTTGTTTTGGATTTGAGTACAAGACAGCAGGGGGGCAGTAACTCAGAGTTGAGACCAGAGCCACAGCTGCTGTCTGCCCCCACCCCCACCTCTTCCTCCCCTAGCCCCTGAAACCGTGGGCCCATGCTCCCATCCCCTGTCTCCCCCCACCCCACTTGCCATCCCAATATGACCCACACTTCCAGGCCCCAGGCTGCAGCAGGGACAGGACTTGCCAGAGCAAGGACGGTGGGAAGACCCAAGTTTAGGCAGAAGCAAGCATGAAGGAGGCAGAGGTGGTGTTGGGGGTAGGAGGGACACAGGCACAGTGGTAGGGGCAGACAGGCACCAGGAGGCAAGGTGTTGGCGGGCAGGGGGTGGGGGTCATGCCTCACTGCTTTCTTCACCGTGTTGCCCTCTCCCCCACCACTGCTGTATGCCGCGCTGGTCAGGCTGCAGCTGGAGTACTGTGTCCAGTTCTGGGTGTCACACTTCGGGAGGGACGTGGAGAACCTGGAGAGGGTCCAGAGGAGGCCACTCGTATGTCTGGGGGTCTCCATGGCCAGCCCTATGAGGAGAGGCTGAGGGAGCTGAATCTCTTCAGTCTCTGCAAGAGGAGACTGAGGGGGGATCTTGTGGCTGCCTACAACCTTATCAGGGGCCACCAGCAGTGACTCAGGGAAAGTCTGTTCACCAGGGCCCCCCTTGGAGTCACCAGCAGCGATGGCCACAAGCTGAGGGAGGATAGGTTTAGGTTAAATATTAGGAAGAACTACTTCACCGTAAGGGTGGCCAGAGCCTGGAATAGGTTTCCCAGAGAAGTGGTGCTCTCACCTTGCCTGGAGATCTTCAGGAGACTGGACAGGCACCTGGCTGGGGTCTTATAACCCCTGCCACCCCCAGTGCTCCTTCCTGCCCATGGCAGGGAGTCGGACTAGCACAAAGGGCTAGTAACATGGTCACACAGTTGCTCAGCTTAAACATGGAAACATTTTGAACCATTAAAACTAAGTTGTTTGGGGCTATGTTTGTCATGAATAATTATTACTCTTCCTGAAAATCATCAGTGCCATCTTGAAACCAGAAAGCTTCCATGGCAGCCTGTCTGCTGCAGCTCAGCTGCTGACATTAGAGTTTCAGTGGAGTGCATGAATGCTTATCTGGCTTGACCAATCCAGCACGTTCCAACATTGAGTGGCTGGACTGAAAAATGATACCCTGCCTAGTTGATGGACACGCCAATACTCCTGAAGTACTGCTAAATACAATGACTTGTGGAACTTGTTTGCTGTACATTATGAGGTACCATCATTGCCCTCAAGAAGCTATGGAAGCTTGACATAAAAGTTCCCTGAATTCTCTGTCTCATCCTTTAATCCATCTTTCCACATTCTTTTTTTTTTAATATTCACACATCCCCTTGCAGTCAATCCCAATTTAATTCTTTTTTGCACTAGTTTTGAGTGTGTCCATCAGAAGCATGAAATAAGGATCAGCAGAATTCTCCTATCTGCCTTACAGACAGCAGATCCTCAGCTAGTACCTTAACAGTGAAAAATCAGAAAATGGAGGAGTAGATGAATGAAGAGCAAATTAAAATCAGGCATTCCCTGACCAGCTGCAGAAAGGGCAGCACATCTTCTAGGCCTGTAAAACAAGTACCAAGTGGTAGAAACAGAGTGTGCTGCAAATCCAGGCCAATCAGAAGTCCCTGCAGAAATATGATCTAGATTTTTCAAAGACTTTAGATACCTAACAGTACAGATAAAAATCAAAACAAAACCCAAGTAAGCAAGCAAGCAAGCAGTAAGTGCCTAAGCAAATTAGGTAATAACTTCCATTGATTTCAATAGGAGTTAGGGTCTTAAGTACCCTTAAAAATTCCTGTCTTCTAGCATCTGTCTTTATTTTCTTCAGAATGTGGACCCTGCTCAGGTTTAAAAATTTTTCCCATAAAGCTTTCTCTTTGCTATGTTTATCCTGTATAGCCTACATCTACTTCTCCCCTGTAGATATGCTAACTATAATGTCAGATTTCTTAGTTACAGCCACACTTATTTTTTTAAGCACATCAGCAAGTTTTTACTGAAGCGTAATCATGCAAAACTCCTATTAGCTTCATTTGAAGAAAAATGGAGCCCTTGAATATTGGTGGAATGAAAATTTTGATGCTGTATCTTTGCAAAAATCATCAATGAAAAAACAAATCTATTTTATCTATTTATAAATCTATCAAATATATCTATTTTTTTAAAGTTTTTTTTTTTTTATTGGAGGTAGACTGAAGTATATTACCTAAAGGACCCTCTTTTCTGGAAAAAGAGGTAGCATTCAATCCCAGCCTATTACTAGGATGGGTGTGGGTAGATGGGTGAGGCGGGTGCAGTGAAAGGGTAGTCCTCCTTGTCTATTTTCAAGCCAAGGTGATTTCAAATATCAGACAGTCAAACCTTTTAATGCTGCAGTGATTTAAAACACCAGGCAGCTTTAAATTATTAGTACCATGGTGATTTAAAATTTCAGAAAGTCCGGGTTATTAGTGCTAGGGTAATTTGAAGGGTTATCAGCCAGGCCTATTTTTTGATGCCAAGGTAATTTAAAATACCCATGAGCCTCAGCTTCTGGCTCAGGCAGGCAAAGAACTAGACCATATGAAGCAGCTGCTTATAAGGGACCATGGAAAATGAAAAAAAGATTGCCAGAAGTTTAAGATAGTCTTCATGACTCAAGCAAGATTATAGGTAGCGAACCTATGAGGAAAAAGAATGAGCTGCATATTGCTAAAATATTCATTGACTCAGCAGGGAGGAGGGATGGATCTTTTGTGGAGTTAGATAGGATACTTTATGCATATGTCAGCATATATTGATATAACTAAACAGACTTTTTTTTTAAATCCAGTTATGAAAAGTAAGACTGCTTACAGTGTTGTCTGTCAGTATAATAATGTTTTCCTCAAGTTTTTAAATAGCTATTCCAGCACTAGGTAGACTTCTATAGTGGGAGGAGGGGATAAGTTAATATATTTTTGCAGATTTATACAAGTTAACTTTGCTTCCAACTTTGTAGAAGCCAATTTACTGAATATTATCAATGATTCAGGTTTTAAATGTGTATTTGAGGTTTGTTAATAGATCACAGTTATTAAGAAACAGGGATCTGGGTTTTCTGTTTCCCACAAAAAAACAGGGGGAAAAAATGCAATTTGCCCTTTTAAATGAAAAAGAAATGCAGGTTTTTCATTTCAACAGAGAAACAAGTGGATTTTCCACTTTTGAAGAGCTCTCTGCGGGCTGGCAGAGTTCCAGTGCATGGGACTGGGGGCCAGAATGCACATCCATAGGGTGGGGAGCCCGAGCCCACAGCAGGCAGCTCACATCTACCCCCTCACAGGTGACCCTGCCAGCTGTGCCTCCCCTGGGGGAGGGGGAGTCAGGCCCCATGCTCAGTTCCACCACAGCAGCCTCCACCTCCCACAGATGACAGCTAGGGCTTGGGCACTGCTGTGGGAAGCAGGGGGCTGCAGTCCTGGGTCCTTGTCCCTATAGCCCTGGCAGCTGGGGGCCCCCTCCAGAAGGTCTGGCTGTGGGCAAGGAATAAGGGGCACCAGCAGGGGTGGGAGGGCTGTGGGTAGGGAGTGAGGGGCCTGGATCTGCATCCCAGTGAGCAAAGTGGGCAGGAAGAGATCTGATTTTCCATGACAAAAAACTGAAAATCAAATACCAAAATTTATAAGTATGGAGAATTTATTTTATTATAGCAACTGAGGCACTTCCAAATTGCTTTAAAATTGTAAGTATATGAATAAAACGTTGCATTCAGTTGATACCTATATACCTCTCTCTCTGTCTCTATACACACACACACACAATATATATACAGTGGCATTTCATTTTAATTGTGGATTTTAGGGTTTTTAAAATCAGAAGTTGTGATTTTTAACCAGAGAAAAATCAGAATCCCTGCTAATAAAGCGGCAACAGGAAGAGGCACTGATGGCTGGAGGAAGAAGTGGCTGGACTAAGCCTGCAGCCCCAAAAACTGGCACAAGCAGCAAGGGGGAGTTTCCACTTTTATATAGAAAACTAGTGAATTTCCCATCAAGGAGTGGGGGTGGACGAAGTGTCACCACCCACCACCCCATGCCGCCACTGCCTCCTGGGTGGGGGCGGGGAGAAGCTTGCCCTACCATCCCTTCCATTCCCCTCAGGCAGCACCCTACACTGCCACTGCTACCTCCAGTGCTGCTGGCTTTGCCCCTCCCACCCAGCCCTGCTCCCTGGAGGTGGTGGAGTGCTGCCATGACCGTGGGGATGAAGCGGGGGGGGCGAGCCCAGAGGCCGCCTCCAAGGAGCAGGGCGAGGGACACCCTGCCACTCTGTCCCCGCTGTAATGGAGGCACGCAGCACTCTGATTGGTTGTTTCACTAACCAATCAAGAGCCAGACAGACAGACAAAGCCCTTTATTATATAAGAATCATAGGAGTTTGGGTCAAAAGCCAACAGGCCAAAGGGAGGGATGTATGAAAGGTAAAGAGACTTCAACACTGTGGTAACATACTCAGCACCTTAAATTCCCCACACACACACACACACCTGAAGCTGCCCCCAAGTCTAAGCCCAGCTCCTTCCATCTACCGTCCTGGCAGAGCGAGCCAGTGAGATCCCTAGCTCCACTGCGCACTCGTCTACGCAGGGCTGACCAGGTTCCATGTGCACGCTGCTCTCTCCTCCCCTTGCTCCAGCCTCAGGCTTCCTCTGCTTTTTTCCTTGCCCCACAGCTCATGGGGTTTTCTGAGTTGTAGCTCAGATTAACAGTCAGCACAGCTCTACAGATTGCCTCCTGGTTCCTCCTGCTGTTATATACATTATGTTCATATTACAATATTTCATACCTGGTGAACCAAGGCATATTCATAGCCAGGTATCTACCTGGGAAAGCTAATTCTTTTTTTGCCCACAACGTGGGCAGTCTGCAATGTTATCAATCTGGCTTGCTTTTATAACAAACAATTCTCTTAAAATAAAAAAGGAATGTAAGGGGCTTTTACTTGCATTCATTCATATAGGCATGCATAATCCTCCACAGGGTTTTGTTTCTCTGAGTAGGGTTAATAGAGTAGAAGGCTCAAATGCTGCAGGCTGTGCTTGGAGTAATGTGGAAAGAGTAGTAACGGGTTTATGCCTGCAGAATTCCTTACCCAGATTCAGAAATTCTAATCTAACATGGAAGTGGTCAAAACATTGAATTTCACAAAGATGGAGAAATATGAGCAGCTCTCCCCTAAGTACATTGGATGCAACAAGATTACAGTCCACAAAACATAACCTTACACTTACATATTTTTAACAACAACAAAAAATCAAGCACAAGATACTGCTGCCTCAAAAATTCAATGCCAAGCAGATTGAACGCACTGAAAAAAAGGAATGACCAAATCATATATACAGATACCCACACCAAGTACAGAACATTCAAGTCTGCTTATTTTCTAAATGCCCTTCTGCCACAAGAATACTGGTGATTTTTATTGACAGTGATTTTTATTTTTGTGAATACAGGCTTGGATCTAGGAATTTTTATGTTTATATGCTTAACCCTGCCAGTGGAAACATTGTCATTCTATGTAAGGTTGGGATCTACATACAGGGAAACTACATACAGGGTGGTGAGGCACATGTCTCCACCCGTGAGACACAACACAGCTGATCTGCCAGAGGAGAAAATCTGCATCATGGATCTTTCTATCTCTCCTCACCCTATGCACATGTGGTGCAAATTCTCCATATAGGCTGCCTCTGCTGTCAATCACTAGAGTGCAGCAGTTGTAGAGTCCAAGTGAAAAAGACTCCTCTCTTCCAGTCTTGTCTCACCTACCCCTCTTGCCTGGATAGTCAGCTGGCATTAGACTTGTTTCCATAACCTTCACCTGTCATTTCTTTAGCGGGAAATGTTTGTTTTTTATTTTAGCAATGTGTGTATTTGTAGATCTGGACTTGAATTCCATTTGACAACCTTAATGATAAAGTTAACGTTTTTGTGTGGGAATCATTATTATGTTTCTCAGAGCTTTATTTTTATCTTACATCTCTTGATGGGGGAATAAAAAGTGTATGATTTGTAATTTCTGAGCTAAATGCACCTCATGAGAGATGCAAAGCCAAAGCATACTCAGCAGAAACGCACCAGTCTGATTCTGCAGTCTGTATACAGGCTTATGTCCTCTCTAGACAATAGCTTTCCTTGTATAGGGAATGAGAGATTAGTCCCATGTGTATGTTTTCAATTATTTATTTATTTTTAAGGACTCTACAATTACCATAGAACTTTTCAAATCTGGCAAAAATGAATATATTAACAGCATTGTTAGCACAAAGTCTGAACACAAATTTCAATGCAAAAGGAAAATCAAACCTTGTGGAATACGCTAACATTTTTAGATTTCTTCTTTCACCTGTGCTGGAGAAGGGGAAACTGAAAGCTAAATGTAGTTCTCTTAATTAAAGGAAAATGATCAGGAACAACCAGCTGAAAACAGCATCAGGAAATTGATCATTAGTCTCATTTCTACATTACAAATGCTCTGAGAGGAACAGGTATAAACTGAAAACTAAAATCTTTCCAAATATTATTTCATTACTGTACAATTGCATTTCCTAAAATATCCAAATAAGAGAAGGTTTAAGGGAAACAAAGATTTAAATGGCAAATAAAAGTAACCCCATTAAGCATGTGTTTCCATAAATATCATGAACATCACTAAGTTCTATTGCAGAGTTTCTCAGCTTTTCATATTTGACTTGTCCCTTGATAGAGAAGCTGGCTGATGAACACCTTCCCTCCTATTCAGGAGTTACAACATACCTATACCATCCATAGTTACAGCTTAAATGGGAAAATAATACCAAAAAAGCTTTACAGCCATTTTACCTGTTTTTATCTGCTAAACTGCGAAAACAAGATCCCAAAGTCCACTGAAGTCAAGGGGAATCCTTCCAATGGCTTAAACTTTGAATTAAGCCTATGTGACCAGTAGGTCCCCTGCACATTACTGTTAGGGAAACACAGTTTCTACAGATATACTAGGTAGAAGAAACAGTTTACAGGGGAAGTCGTATCCAAAGGTCAGAGGAGCACACTGTACACACTGGCTAGGGACAGACATTCAAAAAACTCAAGCCTGAATTGATTCAATCTTTGCAGGTTAGTCTAGCCTGCATAGACTGAACTGATTTGCAAGTGAATAGACATTCACTTTTGAGTCAGGAAATGCAGGCACATGCCTGCAGTGGCTCAGGCTAGAAGACAGGGGGCACTAGTGCAGCCCTCCCTTCCTTTCTGCAGCAGCCATAAGGCTAGAGGAAAGCTGATCTGCAGGGCATGGCCAGCCCCCAGCAGGCAGTTAAGTATGATTGGGGAGGAGTTTAACTCCCAACCCTGGCATGTAGGGAGCTGGGGTGTACCTGGACAGGGGAGGGGGAAGCAGCCCTTGCCAGGCTTGTCCCTGAGGCCAGACACTGGCTCAGTCAGCAACTCAGGTGAACGGGGGTAGGAGGAGAATTAAACCCCCCGTCTACCCTTTCAAGCACAGGCCCAGGGACCCCAGCTGGGATCTGGCCAGCTTTCCCCCCTTCTTGCGCTAGCCGACATGGCCCTGCTATCTGCCTGGGGCTGCGAGGCTGAGCCAGGGAAGCCTGCAGGTGCTGCTGAGGGTGGACACAGAGGGGCCAGCCTGGGCTGGGCTGCGGAGACTAGGTCCTTCCCAGCGGGCTGCAGTTTAGGCTGGGGCCGCGAGAGCTGCAGGGCCAGATTGCTCCCTGCTCCCCATGTCCAGGCTATGTGGGGCTGTCATGGGGCCACAACCAGCTGGGAAGGGCCCGGCAGGGATGGCCAGACCAGGCCTCAGGGGCAGAGCCCTTCCCAGCTGGCCGCAGCTCCGTGAGAGGACAGAAGTTGCATAAACTGGTTTGATCCAAATCAGTTAAGTCTGTTATTACATTGAACCAGATTTATCTTAAACCAGTTTCAGCCATTTCGAAACTGGTTTATGTGCACTGAACTTCTGTTCTGTTACAGGTTTAAGCCAATTTCTGATCATTTAAACTGGTTTGTGTGTAACTTCTGTCGCTAGCAATTAGCAACACGCAACTTTCTCATTACATTACTATTGCCAGCACATAATGTAGCAGCTGAGCAGCAACTCAATTATGTGTGTTGGACAATGAACAACAAATCTGTAGCTATCTTTTCATAACAAAAAAGCCCAAGTAATAGGATACTTGTATGAACCATCAATGAAAAAGGTAAAAGGGTCTTCTGTTTCTTAAGCAAATCTTTGAAGTGCTTCTCACTCAAGAGAAATCCATAAAGAACTGTTTAAATTTTTAACCTCTAGCTTCCATTGCTTAAAATGTAAGCCTTGGAGAAAAAAAAAAATAAGAAGATTACAAGTAAAAAGGAAAACCCATGCTTCTAGAAATGTTTCTAGCATTTTTCTATAATTTTCCAAAGCAGGATTTTTTAAGCAACCAACATCCCTCCCTCTGCAGCATTCAAAAACTAAACTTTGTTGCTTAGTGTTATAGCAAATTGAAAGTTAAGCTGACTGAAGTGATCTAAGTTTGCCTAGCGCTTAAATTTCTTTAAAAAAAATCCATTACAAAAATAGCTCTGGCCCCTAGCATATCCCACTGAATCACCATGTATATCACCCGCCAGTAGTGAACATCTTACAGTTCTTAATATATTTGTTCTCTCAAAACCCCAGTGATCTTGGGTGGTCCCCTTATCTCCAGTCTGCAGCAGAGGAACTGCGGAAGAGAAGCAGTGACATACCCAAGGTCACTTCAGGATAATCTTCCTCTTCTTCCCTCCAGACTTGCTTCTAGGGTCTCTTTTGGCCACAAGTGTCTCCAGGTTGTGGTCTATATGGATAAGATAACACAGCCCAAAGGTCTATTTGTTTCCTGTTCTATCTTATCTTTCCCCTGGTTTATTCAGTCTCCAACCCCCACCAATGCAAATTCCAGACACTTGATGGGTCTAGAAGAGGGAAAGGGACAACACAACAGAAGCAGTTAGCCCAGTATCTCATGGAAGAGGGAAACGTGAGCACAGCTTTCTGGAAGATTTCTGGGGAAAAGGAGTGGGGCAAGGTGACCTGATTATATAGTGTTTAGGAGCCACAAAGCAAATGATCAGCAATGCATGTATTTGACTGGAATTATAAAGCAAATGAGCTCATTAATCATGAGCTAAACAGTCAAGAATCCCTTGATAGCTGGTTTTAAGGCCTTTCCACCAGTGAATTTTAATTGGTCTTCTAAATAAGAGTGTGATGCACTATGTAAAAATGCTATGGTCTAAGAGAGCTGATTTTCAAACTATCCTTTGCTTTCTTAGGTGGAGCTACCTCCCCACACAGGAATGAAATCTGCTAACTCAGGAAGCAATTATATTCTTCTCTACTGTGGCAGCAGCAGATCATTAGGTTACCACAGTACTTTAAAAAGCAGAAGTTAATTTCCATCTTTTATTTTGTCTTTTGTTTTTAAAGCACCAGCAGCCTGAACATTGCTAATAACTCTCTCTTACCATCCATTGACTCAGGGTTGCTGCGATTACTAAAGGCACAGGATTAGAATAAAAAAGGGAAGAAGAGAAAGTCTTTATAACCTAAAACTGGAGTAATTGCTAGCACAAAAAGGCTCATTTCCAAAATGTATGTAGGTCAGAAGTAATAGCCCACCTCAAAGCAGCTGCAGTCATACTGTTTATTTTTCATTTTTTAACTTAAAAGCACTTTACTTCATGAACAGATCATGAAACAGAAACATCTAAATGTATGCTAATGCCCAGCAGAGCAATAACTTTGTTTGATTGATTCAGCAGCACTGAAAGTACAAGAAAGATCAAAATAAGTACTACACAAACAACCAATGTCTTCAATATGGTACATGTCAGCATGAAAGCTGGAAGGAGTTGAACAAGCTAACTACTAATATCTTACATGAATCTGGAAGTGACAGTGTTTTTAAAGTGCTGGCAGATAAAGTTGTATCTATTTTTTTAAACAGTAACATTAATTTATAGAATTCTGGAAAACACTGCTTGAGCAAAGAACACGTATGATTTATGAAGGATGAGTATGTGTAGTAATGTCAGGAAAACCAGGAGAGCTTGCAATAAACACAAGGTAATTAGGTAATTTTGCAATCAGTTACTCTCCTGAAATGGTATTTTAAAAAATAACCCCCTCTCCTCCTTTTTATGTTAAGTTGCTTTAAATTCTTTCTTCCACTATCCATTTTACACTCCCCATCCGTTCCCCATTTACCTTTCGCCTCCCCAACTTCCCTTCACTTGGAAGTACATTTCAAAACACAAAGATCTTAGGTTATGAGCTTTATAGCACGCCATTCCTTTGTTAAATGTAGGCATCCTTTCCACTATTCCAGAGATCCCACTTTTCTATGAAAGCTATAATGTACAGAGAAGAAAAGCAAACCTGGCTGAAAGTTAAAGAAAAGTAATGAAAAAGAGAAGTGCTATGCCTCTTTCAAACACCTTTTGCTCAACTGATATAAACTTTGGTTGAGGTGCACAGAACTGCATTCATGTTAGCATAATGCCTTTCCATCAAAACTGACATTTCTCTTCTGAAGTTCAATCTGTAATACAGCACTGCTCAAGTGTATAGGAGTTAATTGGTTCATTTCTGGAGCTAAACTACTACAGCCCAGATGGAAAAAAAGCGACTGGGTATGACTTTGCACCGGCTAAGGCTCTATGTCAGGGGTGGGCAAAATGTGCCCTGCCAGGCCATTCCATCCAGCCTGTGGGGACTCTAAAAAATTAAACAAATTAATATTAATCTGCCTTAGGCTTCCTGTTATGCGGCCCTCAATGGCTTACCAAAACTCAGTAAGGAGCGCTTCACCCAAAATAATTGCTTGGCCCTGGCCTACGTGTAAGCTTAAAACTACCTTCTTGGATTTGGGTGCTTAAACTGCTCTTTGAGGAAAGATGACTTGCTTACTCTTTTCTTTTAAAACGTGGAGAGAGGAAGAGGAAAGATGGAGGCATTCTGTAGAGACTAATCAGAGCATACAGTAATAGTATTACTAAACTAAACTAAAGGAGAAGAAGATTAGTGGGACAGCTGCTGGGTCCGAGAGTAGGGGAACTCAGTGCCCAAGATGAGTGGTCGCTCCTTAAAGAGATACTTCCTTAAAGAGCCCAAGTGATGACAATCCCAACAAGAAGCAAGGGGGACAAGAGTGTCCAAAAGCCCCCCTGGCTCACCAACGACATTCATGAATGCCTGATTGCCAAAAAGGAGGCACACACCCAGTGGAAGGGAGGGGCCATCACCAAAGAGGGTATCTCCACCGCTCGGGTACGTAAGGGGGCTGTTAGAAAAGCTAAGGCAGATATGGAGCTAGGGCTAGTGTCAAGCAAAGATAATAAAAAGGGGGAGAGGAATCTGCCTGGTCTGGATGTTGGGGAAGGGTAAAAATAGCCTGATCAGGCCCCTGGGCTGTAGAGAGTTGCTGAGCTTTCCCAGCCTCAGGGCTCTGCTGGGAATGTGTACAAGCATTCGTTAGGCTGGCGTAACCCATTTTAGGGTTAACCCAAGCTGTTCTAAAGTTAGTTCATGTCTGATGAAAACTAACTTCAGCTGGAGCATGCCATTTTTAGGTTCTTTGGGTGATCAAAATGTAACACCCTAGTATGCACCTTCAGTGACCATCTCATAGGGCAGTTGGGGGTTTCCAAATTGGGTATTCTGTTCTTAAGTCTCTTGAGGGGCCTGACCTTGCATTGGGCCCATGTTCATCTTGGAGTCGATACTGACTCCAGGATCTCTTTCTGCCACCGTGCTCTCAAAAAGGGAGTTTCCCAGCGTATAAGTGTGCTGCTGGTTCCTACTGCCCAAACGCAGCACCCTGCACTTGTCAGCATTGAAACCCGTTCTATTTTCATTAGCCCACCCCTGTAACCTGTCCAGGTCCTGCTGTAATCTGTCCTTCCCTACTAGCATGCCCACCTCACCCCAAATCTTGGTATCATCACCAAGATTTAAACAGGCTGCTTTTAACCCCGTTGTCCCAGTCACTAATAAAGAAATTGAACAGTGTGGGCCCAAGGACCAAGCCCTGGGGGACTCCACTGCCCACTTCCCTCCAGGTCGAAAAAGACCCTTCCACCACTACCCTCTGACTACGACCCTTCAGCCAATCTGCAATCCATCTGACTGTGTAGACATCAATGCCACAGTCACTTAGTTTTTTTAATGAGAATGGGGTGGGAGACGGTGTCAAAGGCCTTGCTGAAGTCCAGAAAGACTACATCCACCACGACACCTGCGTCCAATGCTTTTGTGACCTGATCGTAGAAGGCAACTGGGTTGCTCTGACAGGAACTGCCCCTAATGAAACCGTGCTGGTTGCCCTTGACCATCATCCCTGCTGCTGGCCATCACAGATGTGCTCCTTGATAATCTTCTCAAAGAGTTTCCCCAGGATTAAAGTAAGACTAATGGGCCTATAGTTGCCCGGGTCCTCCCTCTTCCCTTTTTTAATGATGGGGACCACATTGGCCCTCTTCCAGTCATCTGGCACCTGGCCAGAGCACCACGAGTACTCATAAAGCCATGCCAGGGGCCCTGCAATAACCCCTGACAATTCCCTCAACACCCTGGGGTGGAGAGCATCTGGACCTGCTGATTTGAACACGTCCAGCCCCTCCAGAAGCTCTCTAACCCGGTCCTCCCCAACGTTAGGACTGGCAGCACTTCTCCTGAGTCGTCTGGAATCTTGGTCAGGGAGTCCCGGTCCCTGCACAAGAAAATGGAGGCAAAGAATTTGTTAGAGAGGTCTGCTTTCTCCTCTGGTACAACCACCAGATTGCCAAGCATATCCTGCAGGGACCCCACATTACCCGGTGCCTTCTTCACCCCCCAGCTTCTCCCACCCCTTCAACTGACTTGCTTTCAGGTGCCCACACCTCGTCCCAGCAAGCAGCAAATACTTGCATGTGGCAATCCTAATTCAGGTTTAAGTGGCTTAAACCAAGTCACTTGCACTTAGGCAGTAGAAACCAGCAGCACACTTATAGAATGGGAAATGCCCTTCTTGAGAGCACGGAGGCAGAAAGGGAGCATGGAGTCATTACTGACTCCAAGATGAACATGGGCCGATAATCCAAGGTCTCGGTTGGCAGGGCTAACCGGACCTTGTCGTGCATCCACAGATGCATCTCAATTAGAGCCAGGGAGGTGATCCTCCCCCTCTATGCGACGTTGGTCAGGCCACAGCTGGAGTACTGCGTCCAGTTCTGTGCGCCCCATTTCAGGAAGGATGCGGACAACATGGAAAGGGTCCAGAGCAGGGTCACCCGCATGATCCGGGGACTACAGGGCAGACCCTACAATGAAAGACTGTGGGACCTAAACCTGTTCAGCCTTCACAAGAGAAGGCTGAGGGGGGACCTGGTGACTGTCTATAAACTCACTAGGAGAGACCAGAAGGGTTTAG
>NW_017728906.1:167639161-167645269 GCF_001723895.1 Crocodylus porosus | reverse complement strand
TAGGAGCTAGAAGCAACTTCCTAGGGAAGTGGTGCTGGCTCCTACCCTGGGGATCTTTAAGAAGAGGCTTGAGGCCTACCTTTTCTCCAGCCCAGGGGGGGGGGGGGGGTCGGACTTGAAGATCTACAAGGTCCCTTCCGACCCGACTTCTATGATTCTACACCCAAGCTATATTCTGCAAATACTTGTTTGCACATTGAGTGACGAAATTCTGGTAGAAAAGCAGTGCTCCTCTACATGTGCAATAGCAATACTTCAGATGCTTATGAAACCTCACTAGGAAAACCCAGTTGTCTATGAAATCTCAGGTGGTTAGAGAGGAAGGGGTCCTTCAGGTTATATTCTTAGACTTAGGTACTTAAATTCCATCTAAGTCCTATTTCAGGTGGATCTGGGCCATAGTCCTTTATTTTGGATCTACAGCAGATTTAGTAGCTTTGTGTAGGCCAAAAGTGTCAAACATATAGCCTGAAGGTTGCAACCATGGGCTGTTCTATTCAGCCTGCTAGGATACAAGCAGGCCACCACAAGTTGTAGGGTCTGACAAAAGAACAAGACCTGCTGCAGAATCTGGGGCCCTTGGACATAGCCATCAACAGCAGGAGGGCAAGCAAGGGTTGAAACAGCCAATGGGGCCCCCAGCTGCTGTCACGGTCTCATGATGATGCTGCCACTACCACAGCATGCCACTTGTTCCAGACCAGAACTAGAGCAGCGACTGTAACACAGGGAACAGGGCATGTGGTAGGAGCCAGAGCTGTACTACACACCACGTTCAGGAGCTGAAGCTGTCACCACTTCCACCACATACCCCAGACTGAAGCTAGAGCTGGCTGCCACCATGTGCCCTGACCTGCCTGCAAGGAGCACAGAAATCTGGATCCAGCCCAAGGCACAAAGTGAGTTTGACACCTCTGATTCAGATCAATATCCAGGGGGAATAAAGACCAACACTGGGGGTAGGTTACATATGGAAATGTCCTAGTAGAGCTACAAAATGGTGGGTACATTTATATTCCAGGATTAAAAAAAAAAACCAAACCAAGCCCTACAGCCCATCAGCATAGCCTAAATTCAGCATCCTGAAATATTGTGCAGCCAAGTCCTCCTAAAGCTTTGCAAATGTATGTGAATCCTGATATGGCAGTATCCCTCCTAGTCCACTCATGGGTTTCTCCTAAGCAGAAACTCTCAATTGCCCTGGATTACAACAATTTAGAATATGGATAAAAATCCCTCAAGAAACAAATGCAACCATTTTGTTCATTTTTATCAATTATTTGAACCCTGATTTCTAATAGCAAACAACTCCTGCATTAAATATATAATTACCAGGGGTGTGCGAAGCGGGCCGTATTCAATTTGGATTTGGATCCAGCCTGAATCAGGGACAGTGATTAGATTTGTTGATTTGGATCACTGTCCCCAGTTCTATTTGGCTGAATCCAAATCTGAAGATTCAATGCCAATTCGGAGAATCAGCGATTTGGACATAGACATGGCTTTAAAAAATTTTTCTGCATACCCTGAGATAGCAAGCATGGTTCATGATTGCTGCAATGCTGGGGTGCATGAAGCGTCCCAGAGGAGTGGACGCCTCCATGTGATTGGCAGTGAACCCAGAAGTGGTTTTTCTCATTTTGCCAGTCTCTAATGATAGTGCCTTGCGTAGCACTCTTGTTCAGAGATTCTTTTGCCACTTCTTATAAAACTTACTAAATTCTGTTCATATTATTCCCTCATCCCTATCACCACACTGGATGCTGATCCTACAATAAAACTAATCTCACTCCAGTGGCTTCTTCGTACTGTCACTGACATTGTAAAATTCTGACCCCTACAATACTATTGCCTTGCACAGGCCTGTCATTAAAATTTCTACTGAGTTCTTCCCATTTAGTTGATGCTTTCTCTACATATACATCTTTCTCCTGGCATCAGGTCTTGAGGATTCTCCCCCGTTTTTATTTTCTCACTCAGTGCCAAATTAGGAATTGTGAAAAGGCTGTAATTGAAGAGGGAAAGTACTTATTAGCAACATTAGTATGAGGAAGTTTTTAAATGCACGGTATGGATAAAATATGTTAAACAGAAATGGTGCAGAAACACAGTTAGAGCAGCTAGCATTAAAGAGTAACTGAGGAAAAAATAGCATGAGTTTGAGTCTATCCTCTCCTGGAAGAGTATATCCAATTCCAGGGCCAACTCCAGGAGAGTGTTGACATTAAAATGAAAAGATACAGAGAAGTGTTTTAAGAATGAAATAGGGCTGGAAAACAATCCTTAAAAGGGAGCGACTCCAAGAATTCAACCTATTTAAGTCTGTCAAGTTTAAGATTAAATGTTATGAATGTGTAAACTCCTACATGGAGGACTAAAATTGATAATAGAGGGGTCTTTGATCTAGCACGTGTTCTCTTGTTCAGCATTGTTCAGTTTTCCTTTATAGGTAGCTGCTACTTGTGATATTTGTGAATATTTACTCTTGTAGCACTGCCTAAAAATTCATCAGCAATGAAAAATGTTTAAATACTTAAATACTCATCCATAAGCCAGGAAGGGCTGGATTTCACCTGTTCCCAAAAAAAGACTGTTAGGAGGACGAAGAGACCTTTGGAAGTCTCTCTCAAGACAAAGACAACTCAAAAAAAAATACTGACCTAGGACTTCCTGGTGACTGTGAGGAACTGTTTAACACACTGGTTGATGTTTCATAGTCCTAACACTTTACCAGATAGCTAAGCAGCGCAACCTTTACATCAGTCACAAGTGAGAACTCCAAGGCAGGCAGTACAGGAAGCACATAAGATAAGGCAAGGTATTCTCTTGTGCTTGCTCACTTTATACTGCTGGCAAGTCATCTGCCTGTGACTTCTACCATCTGGACTTCCACAGCTCTCTCAGTACCAGTTTGCAACAGGTCAAAAGGAAAAAAAGATCTTCCTATATTCTCTTGAGTTGAACATGTACATAAGGCTTCCACAAATTTTCAATGAAAAGCATACACAATAATTCTTTTATAAGAATCAATTAGTGCCAAGACTTTTTTCATATTCTCCTCAGCTGTTTGGTACATGCCCAGCAAGAACCCCAAAACTGATGTGGAGAGAAACCAAATTTCCATTTCAGAAGAACAACACGTGTTCCATGTGGCATTTAATGGGCAAGCCATTCCAATTACTACAAATTATTCTGTTACACCCCTGAGACAGCTAACTTTGCTGCCCCTCTTGAAATCTCACTCAGCTCCAGGTAAAAATTAGGACTGTCAAACGATTAAGAAAACTGATTGCAATTAGTTGCACAATTTAAAAAAAATAGTCGCAATTGTGATTTAAATGGCACAGCTAAAAACTATGTGCAGAAAAACTCAAATTATGTGAAATTATGCAGGTACTTTGTATGGTTGGGGGAGTGCATATGGGGAGTGTGTGGGAATCTGTGAAAACCTGGGGGCTGTGGGTGTGTGCATGGGGTCTGGAGGCCAGGGGGAGTGGTCCCCACACACCCTGGCAGGATGCAGGGTACTGTGGGTCAGGAGTGAGGAGCAGCAGGAGGACTGGGGAGGCTGTGGCTTGGGAGAGAGTGGCAGACACAGATGTGCACCCACAGATACACAGCAACACCCACAAACATCGCCCAGCAGGTATATCTGTGGAGAGGAAAGGACATGAGGGAGGAATGAGGGGGATGCAGATTGAGGTACTACGCGGAGGGAGGGAGTGGGGCAAGGCCTGGGGTGAATGGAGCCCCAGGGCCAGGATGGGTTGTAGGACAGAACAGTAGCCTGGTCCAGGGCTCCCACCACTGAGCGCACCTCGGGGGCAGTGGTGACAGCAGCAGAATGGAGCCTGGGTGCGGGCTCCAAAACTATGTGCACGATTAATGTGATTAAAAAAATTAACTTGAACACCGAGTTAATGCGTTAATCACGCGTGTTAACTGCAATTAATTTACAGCCCTAGTAAAAATCCTTCCTGCTCTTAAAAATAAAGAAATTGATTAAAAAAATCCAAGTTTCTCTGAAAAACTGAAGTAAGGGGAAACTACAGGAGCCCTACAAGAGCGGATTGACATTTCAAAAGTCAGATTCGATCCACAAAGGTGAATGATCACAAAAAGGAAGCATTATTCCATTGCAAGATTTTAAAGACCAGATTTCTGATTGATTTAAGACAGTGTTAGTTTATTAATTAGGACTATATACACAAAAATATCTTGTTCTGGGTCTTGTATCATGTCTTGCTGAAGAGATGATACAAGATTTCAGATTTATTTTAAGAATTATGTAGTGTTTACACCGAGTCACTGAAAAAAGAATGAGATGTCTTCACCAAGCAGTGGAATCTCTCAGAGCTGTAGAGTTCAGTGATAATTACCGAGGCTGCAAGCACACAGGCTAGGGACAGAAGCTGCACATAAACTGGTGTAAAGTGATCAGCAACTGTTTTAAACTTGTAACGCAACAGAAGTTCATTGCACATAAACCAGTTTCAAAATAGCCAAAACTGGTTTAAGACAAACTTGATTGAATGTGGTATCACACTTAACTGATTTGGGTGAAACCAATTTATGGTCCCAGACTCCTACCTGATTTAAGTTAAAACAGAGTCCTGCAGCATCCCAGCATGCTCTGCAGCCCCGGGCTGGGCTATGCTGTCTGCCCCTTTGCTTCCTAGCCAGAGCAGGGGCAGGGCATGCCCCCCTGAAGCGAACAGGGCAAAGAGAGGGCTTATTCCTCCCTCCCTCCCTCCCCCGGGAACCCAGCCAGGGTCTGCCTGGCCAGGTTGGAGTAGCCCCTGTCAGGGCCTCCCCCCACTCCAACCCCACTGCTCCAGCAGTAGGAGCAGAGGAATGGCCAGACACTGGCTGGCATGACAAAGGGGGCAGGGAGGGGACTTATTCCCCACTCCTTCCCCTTTCCCACTGGGGAACCGCAGCTGGGGTCTGCCAGTCCTGACTGCCACCTCCACCACTCACACCTAGCCAGGCAGACCCCAGGTGGGGTTCCCCGGGGGTAAAGGGGAGGGAGGGAAAAATAAACCCTCTCCCTGCCCCCTTTCACTTCAGGAGGCCATGCTGGGCTGGCTTCTGGCCATGCCCCTGCCCCTGCTGCTGGATCACCAAGGGGGCAGGGACCCTGACAGGGCAGCAGCTGTTGTCACGGTGGCCCAGGGAGCCAAGTCCTCTTCCTGGTGGGAGGGCTGCACTGCAGGCAGGAGTGGGGCAGGCAGGAGTTGCTGCAGCTGCTGCAGTCCCCTAGTGCAAGAAGGGATGGGGGAGGGGAATAAACCCCTCCCTGCCACCTTTGCCTCAGGAGCCATGCCAGACCATATCTGAGTATGCCTCCACCCCTGCTGCTGGAGCAGTGGAGGGGGGGCAGCCCAGCCAGGGATCTGTGCCAGTAAGATAGGTGAGGGAGGAGAGAAATTAAGCCCCTCTCCCTTGTTCCATTTACTTCAGGCTGTGGATGAGGTGGGCCATACCACCTGCCGCTCAAGCTGTGAGAGCAGCCACAGAAATCCTTAACAGGGGCTGCTCTGCCCTGGCCAGAGAAACCATGGCAGGGGGCCTGGGTGAGAGGGGGCAGAGCAGGGAATAAAGCCCCTCCCTGCCCCTTCACCTTAGGGGGCCATCCTGAGCTGGGGTCTGGCTACACTCCTGTCATTCCTCCTGCAAAAGCCTGGCAAGAGCTGCTACCCCTCTTCCCCTCAAGGCACACCCCAGCCGGGGTTCCTGCAGGCCCAGGTCAGAGTTTAAACCCCTCCCCAATCATATGCAGGCTGCTCTAGCGTCCCCCTCCCAGCTTCTGGTTGGAGCCACTGCAGGCATGTGCTTGCACTTCCAGAAACAAAAGTGAATGTTTATTCACTTGGTTGCTGGTTGAAGTGATACAATTTAAACTAACTTGCAAAGATTGAATCTATTCAGGCTTAGGCTTTTTGAATATCTGTATTTAGCCTTTCAGTCAACTTCCTTAGCATCCTGTCAATATCACATGGGTCAGTCTTATTTCATTTACATATATTATAAAATCTTTCCTGAAGAAGAATATTGCATTACCATATGCAAATTTTTAACTTGAGTACAGCACTTGTGAGACAGCTC
>NW_017728906.1:167621647-167639061 GCF_001723895.1 Crocodylus porosus | reverse complement strand
GGGGACAAGGACTGCTCTAATTAAAGCACCTGCAGTGTCTCATGTATCAGTGTTCCCACCCTTCACAATGGTGGCAGGGGCGCTGTATCTAAAGCTTGTCAAATGAGCTTTAGTTAAAGCACCCCCACTGCTGTTTTGAAGTCCAGGAAAGCTGATACGTGAGACTGGAGGATGGCTGGAGTGCCAATTAGCATGCTCCAGCAGACTCAATTAAGCAAGTCTGCTCTGATGCGTTGTAATTACAGCACATTAGAGCAGCCTCCTGGCACATGTGCAGACACCCAATATTTGTAAGCAAAGAAATGAGCAACCGCTAAGCTGATGCGTTTTTTTCCTTCAGATTTCTCCTCGTTTGTTCAGTAAGACCATTAAGGATATGCACTAGGCAAAAGCAAAAACCAAACAACAAACAAAAACATGCTGCAAGCTGGAAATGGCTTCTTTTTGTTTCAGTAAATGTATAAACATAATTAACCCTGAAGTTAATCATTGAATCACAGTCCTGTCATGCAGACAGTTGCCCTGCCAATGATCTCAGCTCTGAATGGAAGTGAAAGTTAAGCCTGATATCCTGGCTAGTTCAGGCCTGGGGACCTTCTTAACGGATCCGGCCAATTATGCCAAGTTTTGCTAAAATATATGCAGTGTTCTTCTGATACATGTCCACTCAGCTAAGACAAATAGTTCTCCAATACTTTTGGTTTGTCAGAACTCCAAATGAAACAACTGAAAATGAGAGAGAGATACCAAGTGTTCCTGTGTTCCTGTAGGGCTGGACTCGATGATCTCCTGAGGTCCCTTCCAGCCCTAATGTCTATGAAATCACTTTTGGAATAGATTTAACACTGGTGGACTGCTGAACAGAATGCCTCAGAATAGAAATATGTATTTTCTATATCTTAATGTGCAGTATCTTTGGACACTGAAGCTATATGTTTGGACAGTAAGATTACCCTCCTATATGCCGTGACCCTTTGATACCGTGTTCTGCAACAATGATTTATATAGTAAGTGTCAGGAAGTTCATTATCATGGCAGCTGGAGCAGAGTTTTCAGCTTAATAGCGGCCTACCCTTGGGCTGGAGAGGACACAAAAAGCAGCTAGAGAGAGATGGAAAAATACAACATGACGTAAAAGGAGAAAAAAAGTAATGGGAAAGGCCAGGAAGATAGAAGGGGAGAAGGTCTGATATAGAATCTTGTACAACACACACACACACACACACACACACAGGCAAGACATCTATAGTTCAGATATTTTTAAATAAAAGCAATGAAAGACTTACGGGGACGTAAAGACCTGCGTGAGAAGAAAAAAGGTGAAAAAAATGACCAGACTACCAAAAGGTCATGCCACGAGACAGTGCAAGGTATAAACACAGAATGAAGCCATTTTCTGTTCTAAAAGGAGAAACAGTATTGATTAATATCAACAAAACGACTAGTTTCTGGCAATGTAAATAATCAAATTTTCAAATGCTGAAAGGCTGGGACTGTTTCAGCATTTGCTATGTTGTTTTTCAGGAATTTTGCTGATGTAAATGTTTGAGTAGTTTTATTTACAAGTAGAGCTTGGCAGGCAACAGATTTTTTCAGCGTGGGAGCCAAACAGAAATTCCAAAGGAAAAAAAATTGTTCAAGTTGAACCAAAACAAAAATTGTTTAATGAAATGAAAAAAGGGACATGTTTCCCTTTATGTCAACACAATGCATCTTGTTTGATCCCACAATTTTTCTTGTTTTGTTTTCTAGTTAGTTAAGCTTTTTGTTTAAGTGTTTCTCTTTAATTTGTACCAGCTTTTTAATGTCAAACACCACTTCAGAATGAACATTTGACATGCTTTGTTAAAAAAATGCTAAAACAAATGTTTAGACATTTCCAATTTTTTCCCCATTTGGTGAAAATTCTTCCCCAAATTGTCCCCAAATCCACGAATAATTTAGGTCCCCTTGAAAATCCCTCTTTTTGGCGGTGGCATTACCCACCTCTAGTCTCATGTGCTACCCTCTCAAACATAGCAGTGTAATAAAAACCAAAACAAGAGTTTAATATTAAAAGATACCACACATCTTGTTGGACATGCTGTGATCACCAATTTCTCTGTTAGTCTGCCAGCTTGAATCTTGAAACCTGTCAAACATTGCTAGCAATTGAATTTAGTTGATCAGCAAGTACAGGACTTGTGCCCTGCAGGACAGGTCTACTACTACAAGGACAGTCTGTCCAAAGAATACAGTACTGGGGCCCTAACAACATAACAGCAAATTTCTTCTGCACCAGTTCTCTTCCACATCTTTCTGGAATGATTGATGACTCACTCTCCTCAGTGTTTATCCTCCTCTTTCTTTCAGTAAATCTGAAGAGAAGTTTTCAGTTATCTTGCATATTCACAAAGAATCTCTGCATTTCTGGATCAAGAATAAGTGGTTTAGTTTCTTAATTATTGTGTAAGATCCCCTCCAAAAATGAGTAATCCTCTCAATTTGGCATCTTTTCCTGGATGTTTTGTTTTGATTTTTTTCGTAGTGCATGGGTGCACTTTCTCTAACACAGATGGATGCATCTTCCTCTTTCCTGTGTTTGGAATATCTGTTTTCTTTTCATCTCTTTCTGCTTTCTGGCAGAGATTACACTGTATCACCCATTTGTCCCCTCAGTATATCTGACAGAGCACACCAAATATGCTAGTAGCAAGTGCTAATTTCCAACTGCAGTTTTTGATGATGATAACAACCTTTCAAGCCAAACTGTATGAAATCCCAAGGTTTGTATGTTGGGGCAATTCCTCTAAAACAACCCTGCTTTTGCTGGTGCTTTCACTGTTGAAAAGTACATTAAGGAAAGGTCCTTCCTGCTCTTCCCCCCACCCAGCTTTTAAATTTTCAGTTTTACCCAACCGAAACAACCTATCAAGTTCTTCTCAATCTCTTTTCAGATCTAAGGTAGCCCACTGAGATTGTTCTCTGTAAACTTGCCAGCAAGACAAACCTGTTACCTTTGAACACCAACAAACTGATAAGCAAGTAATTGTTTCTAAACTGTACTGAATCCCTACAGTCTGGATTTGCTTTGGTACATTGGTTGGTGTGTGATGTGACCTCATAATCCCAGTCTAAATCTATTCTCGCTGCCTTCTTTCCAGGTTTGTGGTGAACTATGAATGTGCAGTTGAACATTGTGTGGCATCTGTCTGTGCTTCAAAAGGAGCCAAAGCATCATGGGATATGGACTTTGAATTTCCAATCTACTACATATGGACAATGGAAGTTGAGGGTTTCCATAGTAGCCAAACATTCCAGGTGTACTGATATCAAGTTCTAATTTAGAGACACACCATTACTTAAGAAAAACTACAGAAGTTGGGAATAGGAAGAACTTCCCTTAGTTAAGGGAGTTGAGAGAGACAAAGGGTCTGCAGAGGTTGTTTACTGCTTAACAATTAAATCTGATGTTTAGTCAGTCTCATTTGTTGTATACCTTTATTCATCAAGCACAACGATTGATCGTTACATGGTGTCTGAAGTGGTGAATAAGAAAAAAAAAAAAAACTAGAAAGATTTTGAGTTCCAAACTGAAATAAGAGTTAAAAACTGAGACCAAGTGCAGCAACATAGCTATGCAGAAGGACAAGGGCCACTGTAAGTGATCTTCCTGCACAGTTAGAGTCTAAGGATAGCTGATCATGAAAGTGCTGCAAACTCCATATGCCCTTCTACTGTCAGGCAATATAGCAGAGAACTGAAACTCAAGGTTTAAACAGTATCTAGCAGCCACAAGGGCAGAAGAAAAAAATGACAGTCAAAGCATCTATCTTCTTGCATACTGGGGGAGAGGAGGGAAGTGGAGAAGAAGGAAACCCTGGCTGTTTATACAGCTTTACATACACCAGGTATATAGCTGAATACTTTGTTTCTTTCCGACTTTAATTTGTGCCCTCTGAAAAGACACCAGTCTGTCTACTAAGCTCAGTCAGTTCAAATGCAAACCCAGAAGCAAACTTTAAAGCATTCGTGGTTATTGCAAATGGATGGCAGAAATCCAGAAATGCAAGAACAGCATGAGTTAGATGTTTTTCCTTTAGTGACCTTCTAACAACTATGTGGCTGTATTGTTTGTTTGGATATTGTATGTTGAAAGGGTTTCATTAGAGCAGGGGTGGGTAAAATCCAGCCTGTGGGCCAGATGTGGCCCTCCAGGCCATTCTATCCAGCCCACGGGGCCCCTAACAATTTTAGAAAATTAATATTTATCTGCCTTTGGCTGCCTATCATGCGGCCCTCAATGGCTTGCCAAAACTCAGTAAGCGGCCCTCTACCTGAAATAATTGCCTGCCCCTGGGTTAGAGTGATTTCATTCTGGCAGGAAAAGGGTTAATGCCCAGATTGCAATGGGGCTGGGTGTGGCCCGGCTAGTTGCACTCTGCCCTCTGGATGGTACAAGAATAGGGCTGCCAACTCTGAGTGAAGCTATTCCAGAAGATTTTTTCCCCCCAACATAATGTAATGTCATTAATTTCATTTTCTTAAAATACCCTATTAAAATCTCCATGATTGCTTTCAATAATCACTGGAAGATCATGCCAATTTCGGTAGACTCCCAGCTAATCCGGGAGGGTTGGCAACCCTGTGTTGGAAGGATCCCTTTCCTGGGAACTTCGGCTCTTTACAGAAGCTAGGAGAGGGAAAGATGTAAACCAGAGAGCTGCAATGTGCACGTGACTGTGAATGTCTATGTGTTCTTGTGCAAGTGTCTGCCAGTCCACGGAAGCCTGCTGGCATGAGGCCCCAGAGGGTGGAGGCAGAGGGAGTCTGCCTTGTGGGAACCACAGCAGAAAAACCTGGAGCAGTGGGGCAAAGGTAACCTGCTTACGGAAATGGAGAAATTGAGACCTTCAGGGAGGAGGAGTTTGCTGCAAAGACGGTGACAATTCCTGCCTGCCACTAGAACCAGCTGCGGACTGTGAAGTAAACCGTAGCCGAGGGGGTTGAGAGTGAAGAGTGTTAGGAAACCATGTGTTTTAAATCTTTATGCCTATGTCATATTCGGTCTTCCCCAGTTCTGCGGTAGTGTTTTTCCTTAATTATTAAAGTTGAGATATTTTTTATCCCTAAGTTTAGTTGTCCTGTAATTGAGTATCTCACATCATGGGGAGTTTGTAGCCTCATGGCCATGGCTGACTCAGGGTCTTGCCACAGGTTCAAAAGCTCTGAGTTTTTTTCTGATCCAACTTTGAGCAGGGGTCGGACTAGATGACCTCCTGAGGTCCCTTCCAATCTAACTTTCTATGATTCTATGAACTAGTGAGTGGGTGGTGCCTGCTGTGTAAACTTTTGCACAGAACTCCACCAGAATCCCTCAGGACCTAAAAAACACCCTTGTGACTTTGTAAAAAGCTTCCAGTCCCATATAAAATTGTCAGCTTCTGGGAGTAGAGCCTTCAACTAGTCCCTGCTGACCATATCTCAAGGAGGCTATATACTTACAAACTGATATTTGTTTCCTGCAAGTTCAAGCCTTGACTTATTAAAACAGCTTTAGAATCCTCTCAGTTCCTACCAGATATTTCACCCATGTCCTACAAAACAAAAAATGTAAGTAATCTAAACATACAAGAGTATTTTCAGTTCTCAAAACTGGGTTTAGCTAATTTACTATCCTCTGAAATGTTATCTTGCATAGTCACAAGTTACAAGGGCATTCTACAGAACTGAAACAATCCATGGGGTGTTACAAAGGCAGTTTTTTCTTTATCTTTAGGTGCCACTTTAGGAAAGTGGTGGCTGTTTTCAATCGTCTGTTAAGTCACCTGCTGTCAAAATATACCCAAGTCTTTAATGGGCTTTTCCACATTTGCAGTTGGACATGACCAAGATGTTACTGCTTCCTCAATCAAGCCATCATCCAGAAGGTAGTCTAGCTTTTCTTCCTCTGCTAACTGATATACCAAAGGAAGATATGCTTTATGCTACATCCTTCTTGATTCACTTTTCTCTCAGCTGATCCTTTCGTGCATGAGACTCCTTGTCATGCTGTCAGGTCCCAGGTGTCTTCCTTCATCCCAGGAGGTAGTAAATAAGGTTATGAGGCGTTATTGCAAGACCACAGGTTGGCAACTCTAAGCAGAGATAACAGAACAGTTGGATGCTAAAGAGCAGTCTCCCTGACGGGATGCACGAAGCAAGGTTCTTACCTTGATCGAAACGAGCTCTCAAAAGCAAGCATGAGGATAGGAAAAACAGAGGGAAGCAGTCTTTGGTTAAGAGGTCAGTGAAAGTTTCATAGATATTAGGGTTGGAAGGGACCTCAGCAGATTATTGAGCCTGTCCCCCTGCCCTGGACAGGAAAGAGCGCTGGGGTCAGATGACACCAGGCAGGTGTTTGTGCAGTCTCCTCTTAAAGACCCTCAAGGTAGGGGAGAGCACCAGCTCCCTTGGAAGCCTATTCCAGATTCTGGCAAACCTTACTGTAAAGAAATTCTTCCTGGTGTCTAGTAATGAAGATGCACTGAATGAATATCATGATTTCTGGGATCCTGAAGGATCAAATGGCTATTTTCATAAAATAGGTTGTAACTGTCCCAGATAACTACATACTAGAGTTTGCATTTCATTGCAGCAAACTCCACAAGTCTATAGCCCTACTGGTGCCATATTAACATATCTGCCTTTAGACTCCATGAAGTGACTTCAGTAAAAATGGACTTCAGACTCCATGGACTTCAGTAAACATTGTCAAAAGTTATCTCCGAAACCAGAAGGGGAAAGACTTTCCTTTTTTTAAAAAAAAATTAAGCTCAGAATCAGTAGAATACTGGAAAAATCAATCTGCATGCTCTAATTCCACAAGTCTATCCATGTTTCCATGATCATAGAGAATCAGTGTCCCTGATTATCATGTAAATGTTTTTATCATTTTTTAGGCAAGAATATTAAGTCTGCCAGATTTTTTTTTTATATTCCACACTTCATTAAGTTGAAGTCATTATTCATGCTTGAAGACAACTGGATAAAATATTGTTAGAAGTAAAACTGTTCTCAACAGTACAGTAGAGAGTTGCTTGAACACCCCAATATAAGTAAGCATAAGCTCCAATATTGTATGACAGTTTTACAGAATAATCTCTGATGCCTTCATAACAGAGAAACTTATTACTTCTAATTGGTGATGCCCCTGTCCTGATCTTATTATTTCTGTCTAATTATCATAGACCAGTAGAAAATACCAAGAGTTTATTTCTTTTTTTTTCTAGAGAAACATATGCAAAGTTATTTTAAAGATTGAGTGGAGACCTGTTTGTAAAAAAACTAAATAAAACTTTCAGAAGTAAAACATTTTTAACATGGCAGAGTAAATAGGCCACTCAATGGCTACTAATAACAACTAATTTCCATTAAGTTTTTGTAAGAATCCATTAGAATGAGGACAGTAGCTGATCTAGCAAATACATGTAAAATTGCAAGATACCATTTTACACCTAGTCTCCCTGAAAAATGTAGACCTAAATGTGGGATACTTGGTTTCTAGCATTGTTATCCATATTTGTAACTAGACATTACCATGCCATAACATCCCCCTTGCTAAATCCCACAGAGTCTTGCTGTGCGTGTCACTGTATTTGAGGATAATTGTCTCAGACAGATGTCAGTACTCACATTTCTTAAATCCCACAACTGGCACTGAGCATCTCTCCCTTTTCTCTACTATGTTCTTCCCCACTGGTATCTAACTGAGAAAAGTGTACAGTGAACCTCCTCTCTCTGAGAAAACACATGTCAGAACCAGGGCAGAACGGCTACTTTGGCGGGGGGAGGGGGGAAGGGCTTATGGTAAACTGATCAAATCAATAAGTAAAATATTTCTGCTGGGGATTGTTTTCCTAAAGGTAATGGCATAAATCTCAAGAGTTAAAAACAGCTTAATTGTTTTCTTTACCAAATTTAAAAAAAAATATACATAGAGATTCTCTTCTATTACTGTGTAAGCCAAAAGACTGAAATACTTTTTTGGGGGAAAGTAGGTTGCATGGGGGATAGCAGTGGTAGAAGGTACAAGAGAAGTAGGAGTCATAAAGGGAGACCTGGCTGCAATTCCTGGTCTGGTACCCACTCTGAATTTGAACTTCTAGCTACAAAAAAAAAAAAAAAAAAGTATTCCTCCCCTTCAAATTAATTGCTATAATAAAATCAAATAAGAGTTCTACATTTCATTAGAGAACAGCATTCAGCTGCCCCTACTGCATATAACTGAAGTTTGGTATCTTCCTTCCCACAGAATCCAGACATGCTTTAAGAATGACAGATTGTCTACCTGTTAACTGGAAGATTACTAAAATGGACCTATAATATGTGACAACACAGAAGAAGCCCTGAGCTACATTTTTATACCAAGGGAGAAGGATAGAAATTTTCTCTATCCTTCAGAAAAGATGGGCTCTCAAGGCAAGATTCATTTATGGTATATTACGAATAACACAGCCCAATGTTTTACCATTCTTCTTGTTTAATTTGATGGTATATATCGTAGTCAATTTGAGCCATGAATAAATCAACTACTGAAACACAAAAGTACAAATCTTTCAGTGTCACATTCTAGCTTACTAGTTAATGCATGTTTTCATTATTAGTTGTAAGAATTAAACAACAGATGAAATCACTTGAAACTGATAATTCACCACTGAAAACTATGCGGCAAAATAACCTCTAATGGGCCTACAATCATTCTCATGTCCCTTTTGTACAAAATATTTCTCTCATCAACTCAATTAAGCCAAGTGCATTCTGTGCTACAATTTACGAACATTCGTGAAAAGTGATGAAAGGTATAAATACTAAAGGGCCAGTTACACAGGCAATTCAATTAACTAGACTGGCTTGCTTCAACTCGTAGTTATTACTTCATCCTCTCACTACAACAACAACAAATCTGGAGAATATCTGATGTCAATAATTTTAGGAAGAAATACATGTTAATAAGGAGCATTTTCAGTCAAGTCATATACTGCAGGTTTTTGCAGTGTCAACCATACGGGGGATGTGGAGCAGTTGGCCTGAAGGTGCTAAGCAATATAAATATTAAACAAATAAATAAATAATAAAGTGTTTGCTATGTTGTGAAAGCAGATGAAAGCAAAGCTGATGTGGCTTTATATTAAAATTTTATATCAAGCTTTTCACTGAAATGTTCTGTCACAGAGACTCTGACTGTAACTTAGGCTAGAATTATGCCACACAATCTTGTGCCAACCAATTAGACTATTGGATCTCTTTACTTAATAATATCTGTACAAAATCCTGTCCTTCAAAAACAATTTTCTTCATGAGACTACAAAATGCTTTTAGAATTGTAACAGCTGCTACAATCACTGACTTCACCATAGGCTGTGAATGATATGTTCATCTCCAAAACATTTTCTTTATGTTATATATAATTTCTATTTAATAATAACAGTCATACATATTAAGCAGGTCATCTCATAGCTAGTCCTATACTTGGGTGGTTACTTTGACTTAATCTCTTAAAATATTACCTTGAGTATACCATAATTGCCAGAAACATACACCAGATGTGTGGACTAAGATATGCAGTGCATGTAAAATATAACTCATAAATGTACTCTTTATGGAGTGTTGGCTTCAGGTAGATAGAAACCTACAAGACATCTTCTCTAGACCAATTAAAAGGAATTCTTTTCAATAATGGTTAAGTAGTAAACTGTCATATCTTTGTCCCTCAGACAAAATAATTTCCTGCTTTTATAGAAAAAATGGATCTAGTTGTGCAAGGTACTAAACACTGAAATCAGTGGAAACTGTGTGCGCTCAGCTTCTTGCCAAAGACGCGCATTAGGCCCAGATTCATAAAGCTAGAATGCCATCATCCAAAGCAGCTACATCTCAGACATTTTCTAAACAAGCGCCTAGAATTTCCTTCAGTGTTGTTTCTGAAACACTTATCAGCTCTTTTCAGGTTTTCATCCAAAAGATAAATCACAACACAACAGCTTAGTTTGTTGCTATTCTGTAAACCAACTCTTTTACCTTCTCCAACAGAAGGACCTTGTAGTACGAGTATTTAAATAAAAGTGAGAGGCAAGAATTTCTTAAAGGTGATACCTTTACAGACCAACTATGTAGTTGGGATAAAGTTAGATAAGTTTTCAAATGCAAGACAGTCTCAGGAAAAACTGAGGAAGAATTCTTGAGTTCAAAAGCTTGTCTAACTCTATCCCAACTACATGGATGGTCCAATAAAATATATTACCCAAGCAAATCTTTGCCTCATGTAATTTTTGAACTATCATGAATACAACAATACTCCTACATTATTTAAATAAAACACACTCAAAAGATCATGACCATCTACCAAGACAACACACTCCACTGTGCAAGGGCAGAAGATGAAAAAAAAAATGTGACTGGGAACAGTCATGTTAGTTAATGTGTTGCTGGGAGGGGTTGACACTACAGTGGGAAGCATGTTGAAGATCTGCATATAAAGCTGTCTGTCACTTATTTAGTGCACGCTACCATTCTGACTTCCATTTCCTGATAAGTGAACAACCATTCTGTTTGTGAAATAACCAATTATGTTTGCTTCGTATAAATAGGGCCATATTCTGAACTTGTCTTCACCTGAATACCTATTATGAGATAGCAATGGAGGTAAAATCAACTCAGACGTATAAAACACTTCTACAAAAATGTAGTGTGCTGGAGAGCTCCATTTTATTTACTTTATTACTACTACTTTTGGTGGTAGTACAAGAGCAGCATAAAAATTTAATCTAGCAGGAGGCACTCAGAACCTTAAAGAATCAGGCCATAAGATAATTATATTATTTAACACAATTCTTCCTATTTTTGTAAGCCAGAGTTAGGACCAATTTAGACACTCAAGCTATGCATGGTTTACTTGCATTGATCTTAATAAATTAGAATCATACAAATATTTCTAAAAGGAAAACTTGACTTAACATTTGATTTCTGGCTGCAAATATAGTTAAATCAGATTAGAACTTATGAAACAGTTCCTGTAAACCAAACATTACTTGTTAAATGTTGGATACTTTCTCTGCAAAAATCAATGGCTTCCAAATAGTTCCTTTAGCCTGTTTTCTATTTATACCTCTACCACAATGAAAGTAAAATTGGAAGGCAGTTTTACATTTCTTAGAAATAATTCAATATCCTATAAACTAGAAATGTACCCCAACAGTAAATGCATGTGGGAACTAAATTATTACCCCGTAAAACAATGCTTTTATCACTGCTTAAGCCTAAATGTTGCTAGCTGCCCATGTTGAAGTAAGAGTACCAGGAGGAACTGTTCCTTCAAGGCATTTCCCAGGGGCCCCTTGCAGATTTCCAACATCCCTGTATAGGTCACAGCATAATTCTTTTCTTTTCATTCACTCAAATCTGCCTGACAACATGGTGGTAGAGAAGCAATAGCTCTGCTTACTTCCTATCCTTCTGTATAGAAATGGTTGGAGTAGGGAAACATCTGGCATGTCTCTGGGGTTGGGATATGGGCAGCATTCTTTTTGTTCAAGGCTAAATAAAAAGCATATGAAAATAAGCAATGATGCACTTAGGGTACCCCAGGACTTTTGAGGTCTGTAGTTGAAGTCCTAACCTAACTTAGGCTAAGACCTGAGTAAATTCTTAGCATGAGGAAATAACTTATGTAACCTTTTTCTATGAAATATAGATAAAGACTGAAAGTTAGGGAAGAGTCCACATCCCTACACAAATAAGTATTTTGAAACATCTTCAAATAAAAATTACAAAAGCAAAAGCCTAACAATTGATGCAATCAATAAATCAGCAAATATTCTAGTAATCTTCTGTCACAAATACAAATGAGGGTAACTGTGACAGGGGGCCATCTTGGGGCTGGGTCTCTATTTCGCCCACCCACCTAAGTAGGGCAGTCTACCCAGTCTCACCTGCCATGACTTGCTGCTCCCACACTGATGTATAAACGTGGGAGGCTGCCCATTTTATTGCTCTGATGCCAGGGGATGCTATACATGACTCCAACCTCCTCTTACTGTGTCCCATGCCTCACAGACAGCATCCAAATTATTTTTACCCATCCAGCTTAGGCCCAGGCCAAATTCAGTCCCATACTGGGCCTCAACCATTCTGCCCTTCACTGGGCCACATACATACTGCCCCCATCTCCCCGGGGTCTCTTACACTCCACCCTCTCTCACTGGGCCTCTTTCATATTGTCCTACCTAGGGCCACTCCTGACTTGCCCTTGCTCCCTGAGCGACTACTCCTCCCCCACCCCCCGGGCCATCAGGCTTAACTATGCTCATTCTGACCAGTGCACACACCCCTTCAGGTCACTCATGCTTCCCTACTCTACTTGGCACTGGTCTTGTGCCTTACACTGAACTGACTCTGTCCCTAACCCCTTTTGGTCCCCCTTTCCAGAGGGCACTGGGGTCTTGCACGCCCCCCCATGGGATTCAGGTGTCACACTGACTTGCCTGGCCCCTTCCCATCCCCTCGTTGGGCCCACACTACTGCCCCCTTCTCTGGGGCCAACTGGGGTCCCATGAGGCTTAGGCGTCATGTAGACATACCTGGCCCCTTCCCGTCCCCTCACGGGGACCACTCTATCTGCCCCATTACTGGGGCCTCCGGGGTCTTCTACCTCATGGGGTTCAGGTGTCTGGAGATGTGCCTGGCCCCCGTGCCTGTCCTGAGACTCAGATATCCCACCAGGATGTGGGGGCTAGGCTTTTAAGGCACCCCTCACTGTCTTTCACTGGGGAGGCAACTACCCACAGGGAGTCCCACTAGGCCATTCTTCCCCAGCAGGGTGCAGTTTTCTGTCATATCCAGGACCACTGCAGGCCTACCTACCTTTGGTCTAATCCCCATTTTGGGGACCTAGTTGTAGCTCTTGGGCTGCTCTTTCTCCTGGGCTCATCCCTCACACTGACCCCCTTTCAGAATCCTCCCCTCCAGATGATGTATTACAGCCTCATTCGTTCCAGCCAGTATGCTGACTGACCTCTACCCTCTACTGGCTGTGATGTACCCACCACTGAGAGGACCTTCAGCCTCTTTAAGCGCTGGCCCTGCTTCCAAGCCAGTTGGGTTGCCAGATGGGTCTCCAGAGTCCTGGCCTGTCTCTTGTGGTGGGTACAATTGCCCTTATGGCCCTAGCCCCCTGTCGCAGGGCATTTAAGCGCCCTGTACCTGAAATGGAAGCAACCCGTGGGAGACCGCTAGTGGTGAGAAGGGGGAGGCTCAGCTGCCAGTCACCAGGGCAGCACAGGTGTGGGTTGCTGAGACAACCAGTTTGGTCAGCTGACCAGAAGGGGGCAGGGCCTGGCCTACATAAATAAGCCAGGCTGAGGCCGGAGGTCAGTTCCCCTCTGGCAGTTGAGGAAGGTGGAGCTCTATTGGAGCAAGCACAGCAGAGAAGCCTGATGGTCTGAGCGGTTTCTGCATGAGGATATTGAGTGGAGGAAACCCTAGTAGGGATATGAATGAAGGTTAGCCAGTTTGGCTTGGAATTTACGTTGTAGCCCAGGAGTGGGAGTGTTCTGTTTTGTTGTTATATAAGACCGGAGGACCGGGTGAAGCTGTAGGGGTTGGAGGAGGCCTCATAGGAGCTCCCCAGTAGTGTGGGGGTTCCTGGCGCCGGAGAGGGTGCCATGTTTTGGGGTGTATTGACCCCAGCCCCGGTGTGGACAGTATTGGGAGGATAAAGCCCCAGTGTGGGTGCAGGCGAGAAGCCCCAGTAGGGCCCAAGACCCGGAAAGGGGGTCTGGAGGCCAGGCACGGCTACGGCCACCTGAGCCTCGACTGTGGGAAGCCCCAGTGGGGCTTAAGACCTGAGAAGGAGGTCTGGGGGCCAGGCACGGCTACGGCCACCTGAGCCTCAACTGTGGGGATCACAAGGCAAGGCCCCAGGGCGGGCGAGAGCACGGGAGACAGGCCCCAGGGCGGGCGAGAGCCGCAGGAGAAGCCAGGGACCGTCTGTGAGGGCACAGGTGGGCAACGGAGATGAGCCTGGGGACCTGTGAGGGCACGGGTGACTGTAGGACTTACATGTAGCCCCTAAGGCTAGAATGCACCGGGGCAACTAGACAGAGCATTGGCCAAGTTACATGAAGGCACCGTGTCAAAGTAGATAGAAAAGGCAGCCTCCCCTAAATACTTAAGACTTCAAAGATGTGGCGGGCGAGATTGGTGAGGGTGCGCTGACACCGACTTGACACGGTAGGGGGTGCTAGGGGAGTTCACGGCACCCGTAGGTCCCGCCCTGTCACACCCCCTTACACTGATCAGTCAAGGAATCAGAAGGTCAGCATAGCAGCCGCTGCTCTCCATACTCTAGAGGGGTCCCCTTTTAGGACTCACCATAGAGTCCAAGGTGGGCTGACCTAGCACCCCAACAATACTATGTGAGGCCTAGCTCAACTAGGCTCACCTGAGTCCCTGGCTTCACCCCTGCCAGATCTACTTCGGGGCTTGCCTACACCCTCCATAGGCCCATAAGCTCTCAGCCCCTTTGTAAGGTTGGCCTCCTGATGTTAGGCCCAAGGGACTTGGGACCCTACTGGGTCCCAGGAATCTCCTACCATCTCCATAGTTCCTCCCTTACCTCCAAGGTGTTCTGAGCAGCAGCTCAATCAGGTGTTTTTTCTCCCCAGCTGCCAGCAGCAGACTGCTGTGTCAGCCTTGTAGGCCTGGATCTAAAATGGCTGCCTCATCAGGGCTAGCACACACCTGCCTGCTCTCAGTCTTAAAGCGGCAGACACCAAAGGTGCTCTGTCACAGTAACCTATTAGAAAGCACCAATAGAATTTAATAAACAATTTTAGGGAACCCTAAAGACAAGATGGTGGAAGTCAACTTTTGATCAAAAGATGTAGTGAATATGCATGTGTACCATATCTGGTGTCCTAACTTTGGGAGAAGGCAAATAAAAATATAGTTTGTCTACTGGATTTTCTGACAAACCAGCCTCAAAGCTTCCCGTTTATGAGAAGAAGGAATGGTATTGAAATGGGAGCTAGTTAATCTGTCCTACACTTAACTTCATATCTCCTGTATTTATTTTTATATTTAATAAAATTTGGTCTGTCCTCATTATCTGTACAACTGGACTCCCTCCTATGATTATTCAATTGTAGTAACCTGAGGACAAACCTGCAAAACTGGCGGGTTCTAAGTTTTAAAACATTGCTTTCAAGACTCTAAAGTCTAATTTACATAGCCATTTTTAGGACTATGTACTGGCATGGTTCCATTTAAATTAGGTACTAACTAGTCTTTAGCAGTTTGCCAAAAACTATTCACTGTCCATGAAGATATATTTAAAAACAATTCTTCCCATGAGGTCTTATGTCTTAAAGTAGCAAATAATTCTCCCTGGGGTTATTAGAAACATTAGCCATAGGATTTTGATTAGCAATCTTTTGAGAAATGACAAATTTAACTTTATGAACCTTGACTAAGACTGACCAGAAAATGGTAATTGTTGAGAAGCACATCAGCCATTGCTCAAGCAGATTTGGAACACTGAGTAATCAAACTATTAGCAGGCACCCTAATTACATACCAATATTTTTGTGTAAATATTTGTTCATTAGGGATCACTTCAAATCAGCTATGCATTAGTATGTCCTCTGTAAAGGAAATGCATTAGGTAAATATACTGAAAGATAAAGTGCAAATTTATGAAGTATTAGTTCAGTTGCAGAGACACTGAACAACTCAAAAACAAGAGCCACAGTAAAATAAATTTACAGGTAAGGAGCAAAATTTCCTTCATCTAAAAATAGTAAGCTTAGCAATTTTGTATGCATGACTAGGTTGCCATCCTCAGGGGACCTGGAAGCAATTGCAGCTGACTTCTAGGATCTGACACCCACCTAATAACATCTCACATGAATGGTTCCCTCAGCAAGCTACAAAAACACTGCAAAATGTGGTTAATAAACTACAAGGAAATCCCTCAAAAACTAAATACTAAAATCTCTCAAAATGCTTTCAAACTTAGCTATACGCATTTTCTTTCCAGAGACATTATTCTAAACTAAGACTACAGGATGAGTCAAGCCTGCTAGACAAATTGATTTCAAAAAAGGTAATGTACAAAGAGAACTAATACGAAACACATTTTTCTTTAATAAAACGTATGTTTGATAACTCCGTACATGTGGAACTCAAGTACTGCAAGTAGGGAAGAAACCAAAATTCTCTTGATTTATTTTTTATTTTTATTTAATAAATGAACTTGATTTGTTTAGGAACCATAAACTATAAACTTCTGCTGATAAATGTCAAGTCAGAATTTAAGAAGAGCTCATTCTGGTTGGATAAGGTATGTTACCTTGTCTTTCTCCTTAACACCTTGTCTCAGATCAAAATTGCAGTTTTTTCCAGAATAAGGGCATCTCTTTTTATGCTTCATATAGGTCCAGAAGCTACCCCAGTGGGGTAGTAATACACAAGAAAACAAATAATAATAGTCAAAAGTACTTTTGCTCTTGACTTGATATGGTAAAGAGTAGTGCCTGACTGACACCTATTTCACTGGTTATTTACTATGCCCTGATATGTCCACTGCTGAAAGTCTCCTTTCTAAAACTAAATAACCCTCACCTAATCTTTCTTATCATTTCTCATATCAAAGATTTTGTTGCCTCTAATAATGGCCAATGTCCTTCTCTGGACCTTTTCTATTTCAGCACACACTTAATGCCACCTCTGAAGCCAACCTTTTGACCCTGAGGAAAAAAGAAATGCTAGGGATTCAATGAAGTCTATTGGAGATTCTGCTATTTCTTCATTTAGAAAGAGCACTAAGATACTGTAGTGAAGAATGGCATTATAAAACCCCGAAATGGAATGGAACAATAATTCTAATAGAAAGAATGTTCCCACATGCATGGGAGCCCAGAAATAATGAATTTTCCAAGTGGTAGGATTCCAGACAAAAGTATTCATTCATTATAATGTCTAAATAAAATTTAGTTGAGAAATGACTAAAATTTTACCACTGGACTGCTACAGTAACCAAATCTAATACCAGACAACATAGGTTTATGGAAAATAAAGCTAGTCAAATCAATTAAGTATCTTGTTTCATACAATTACAAGTTTCAGTGACAACTGATATTATAATCTTATAACAGACTTTTATAAAGTGTTTAGGCCCCATATAATGTGCTGAAAAAGAGGAACTGTATACAAACATTATGCTAGCTGAAGCTGGCAACACAAATTAGAGACAACAAAAAGTCTTTTTTTTTTTTTTTTTTTTTTATAGGGAGGCGCAGGAAGGCATAGGACCCCTACTGAACAAAAAGGAGCAATTAGTGACAGACATGGGGGATAAGGCTGAGCTATTCAATGAGTTTTTTGCCTCAGTGTTCTTG
>NW_017728906.1:167611888-167621547 GCF_001723895.1 Crocodylus porosus | reverse complement strand
TGGATGAGCTGCATCCAAGAGTACTGAAGGAATTGGCTGGTGTCATAGCAGAACCACTGGCATGGCTGTTTGAGTGCTCGTGGCACTTGGGTTAGGTCCCAGAGGACTGGAAGAGGGCCAGCGTGGTCCCTACTTTCAAGAAGGGGAGGAAGGAGAATCCAAGTAATTAATCAGCCAGTCAGTCTCACCTCCATCCTTGGAAAGGTCTTTGAAAAGATTACGAAGGATCATATTTGTGGGAGTCCATCAGGAGAAATAATGCAGCAGGGCAACCAGCATGAATTCGTAGCAGGTAGATCATGCCTGACCAATCTGGTTTTGTTTTATAGCAGGGTCACAAAACACTTAGACGCAGGAGTAGAGGTGGATGTTGTTTTCTTGCATTTTAACAAGGCCTTCGATACAGTATCCCATTCTCATAAATAAATTAAGAGGCTGTGACATAGATGTTTACACTGTCTGGTGGCTGGCAAACTGGCTTACCGGTCACACCCAGAGAGTGGTAGTAGATGGGTTGGTATCAACTTAGAAGGATGTGGGTAGTGGGGTCCTGCGGAGTTTGGTCTTTGGACCTGTACTCTTCAATATCTTCATCAGTGACTTGGATGATGGCGTGAAGTGTAGTCTGTCAAAGTCTGTGGATGATACTAAATAGTGGGGTGAAGTGCACACTCCAGAGAATAGGGAACGTTTTTAGGCAGACCTGGACAGATTAGAAAAGTGGGCAGTACACAAAAGGATGCAGTACAAGGACAAAAGCAGAGTGCTGCACCTAGGGCACAAAAATATCCAGCACACCTACTGACTAGGAAGTGACCCTCTCAGCAGCACAGAAGCAAAAGGGATCTCAGAGTCATAGTAGACTCTAAGATGAACATGAGTCGTCAGTGTGACTAAATCATCAGCAAAGCTAACCGCACTTTATCATGCATCAGCAGATGCATGACAAATAGAACCAAGGAAGTGATACTTCCCCTCTACACGGCATTGGTCAGACCACAGTTAGAGTATTGTGTCCAGTTTTGGGCACTGTACTTCAAGAAGGATTTTCATAGACTCTAGAGGGTCCAGAGAAGGGCCACTCATATGGTTAGGGGCTTACAGGACAAGCCCTATGAGGAGAGACTGAGGGACCTGGACATCTTCAGCCTCCACAAGAGAAGGCTGAGAGGTGATCTTGTTGCCACCTACAAATTCATTAGGGGGACACTGCAAAGAATCGGAGATGCTCTGTTCACCAGGGCACCTTTTGGGGTAACAAGGAACAATGGTCACAAACTGACAGAAAGCAGATTTAGGCTAGACATCAGGAAAAACTTTCACAATAAGGGTGGCCAAAATTTGGAGTGGGCTTCCAAGGGAGGTGGTGCTCTCCCTACCTTGGGGGTCTTTAAGAGAAGGCTGGATAGGTATTTGGCTGGGGTCATCTAACCCCAGAACTCTTTCCTGCGTAGGCAGGGGGTCAGACTCGATGATCTGTTGAGGTCCCTTCTGACCTTAGCATCTATGAATCTATGAATTACATTAAGAACCTGTAATTCACTTGCCAATGAACCTAGGCTGACAGATTTCAGTGGCATATTTTTAACAGGGAATCATTATTGAACCGATAAGATCCTAAGGAACTACTCTTAGCCCAATCCTATTCATAATCAAGGACATGGAACAACTTGTAAAACAAGTGATGCAAAAGATTTTTAATGACAAAGATTTGATAGGTTGTATTTTAATACAAAGTCACAAAACGGTTCTTTTAGAGACAACATGACTGTTCCTGAACCTACCGGAACTTGTCCATGGACTTGAATGGTACCAAGATTTTACCCACAAAAAGTAGATTTCACTTATAAGATGGGATTATTGCGTCTTGGAAGGCAGTGATCCTTGGAACAAGGAGTGAGAACAAAACAAAAAAACCCCAAACCCTGTGGAGGTTGCATTGGGTAGTTAAATGAACATGAAAACCCGAAGTCCATGCACAACTTCCTAGAAGGACAATAACTCTTCAAAACAGGGACTGTCCCTTTGTTACCTATTTGTTCAGTGTGGGCTGGGGCCTCTAGGCACTTCTGTGAGAAGCAAACAAACAACATAAACATTGAAGCTGATGCCAGCGTTAACTCATCCCGACCCAAGCAGACTTCTGAGCCTCTGTCAAAAATCTTCTCTTCTCCCATCTTTCTCAGTTACCCTGAATAACATCCACCCTCTTCCTTGGGCATTTACCAAATTACCCATCTGTCAAATTTTCCAGCATGCATCTTTTTTAACTGTCTCTCATATCACCCTTTATGCATGGTAAGAGCTCCTAGTAAACATCTGCAAAGACATTTTATTATCCTCCTTCGAATTCATCCTTAAAACTGTCCTTTGCTGATGACTAAAAAAAATTAACTGATAAAACAACAGTATATAGTACTTTAAGACAGTACTAATAATTTAAAATCCTATTCTATTCCTCTATCTTAAAAATAAGAGTACAGGAGGATTGTGAAGATTAGAGTGTTTCTAAAAGTACTTTCAAATGAAAAATGTTATTTATCTGTATAGACCAGAGGTTCTCAACATTTTTTAGACTTGAGGCACCCCTTCAAAAATATCATCTCTTAGTTTTCACTCACTTTTTTGATGACAGAAAAAATAAGAGCAGTTTTTTTCCTGTTACAAACAATCCAAAAAGAGGACAACAGATCAGAATGGTTTTTAACACTGTGGATTTCTATTTGAAGTAACTGGGTTTATCTCCTGAATCAAGTTTGCAAATCTAAAAGTGCCAACATTACATGGTACCCCACAACACCCTTGAAAATATCTCAAGGCGCTTTAGGGTGCTGCATCACCCTTGCAATCATTGGTATAATTGCTGCATTTAAAACTGCTATGGCAACTGCATCAGCAATGAAGGGGTTAAGGATGTCATCAAGTCTGACATACTTCAAAAGTTTAACAGAAATGTAAAGCTCTGCAAATACATTAACTTAGTTACTTGATGGAGGAACTGGCAAGTTAAAAAATAATCTTAAATCACTCCTTTCAGTGGAAGAAAGGAATGGAAAACTTTAAACCTTCTGTTTTATTTATCTATTTCTGCCAACTTAAAAATGCAACATTACAGCTAAAGCCAATAATGCCAATGGTGCATCTCAGATTTGCGTCTCAGATTCCCTATTCAAAACTTCAGAATAATCTGTTTTCTTTATAATATACACAAACAATATTAAAAATGTGTAAGAGGAGCTCTTCAATTTTACAAATGTTACTAATGTAATCTGTTTAACAATATTTCCCCAAATTGTAATAATTGCAAGCACTAGTTACAGCAATATGTAGTAAAAACAGTTTTTGGCAGTACTTACAAATGTAGCACATTTGGACTCAGAACTGCTTTGCTCCCTGCAAGCTAATTAAGTTCTGAAGAATATATCTATTGAAAGTCTACCATAGCACTGTCCATTATTCGAAGTAGTGCTATAGAGGAAAGGATGTTAGTGTCAGCTACTAATTGCCTACACAGCTGGAAAAAAATGTGTAAATGTAAAAATACACCAGAGGTCACGTACTTGCTTCTGCCTGAAACACCCAATAGGCAACAACACACAATATTAAAACATTGATTTTTGGTAAGAAGTGGTTGAGGGGATACAACTGGGGGTTCCTTCTCTCCCAGCAAGTGTTCTATATACAGAACTGAAGAAACCTGTATTACTGATTGCACTCCTACTGAATATATTGAGAGAGAGTTTGTATACACACCCCATAAAACAAGACTGTACTGTAGTATAGCTCAGGACACACAAGCTATATGGTAATTGCAGCTCTTCACGGTGAGAACCTTTAAAAATACTGGGTCTGATCTTGTAAATTTGCAAATGCTCTCATTTCTCATAGGTCCTGGGAGACAAGGCTCCTCAGTAGCTTGCAGAATCAGAAGAGATGTTTATGGGGATATGTTTTTAAGACTGAATTGTGAAGTAGTCTTCTTGTTTGTTACTGTACTTCCCATGCCCTAATTTGAACACTTACCCAGGGTCTTTAATAAGAATAAGAATTCAGTCCCAATTTCAGATCTCAAAATATGTCCATAAAAGTATATGTTACTCAAACAGTCAGTAGATAGACCCACCACTCCCTTTTGAGGACTATTTCAGTCAGGCCTCACTGTTGGGAAATATTTTCTCATGCTCATTCTAACTAGTTTTGTTCATCTTGATCCTATTGCTTCTCTTTATTCCTTCTCTCCAAGATTTCTTTTCCCTTGAATCTTATTTTGATATTCTTTTCCCATAATTCTAACTTCTCTTTGTGTTAGTTTTCTCTTTTTAAAAACTTTTCATATTAATTTTGAATCTAATTACTGGGTTATTTACCAGTTCTTTCAAACCACTAATAAAGATTTTCAGCAGAACAAGGCCTGATACTTTTCTCTACACACATCCTGTCCCCTCCTCCTTGCAACTCAATAAGTACAGATAGCCATCTTTTAACATTACTCATATATATGATCCTTCAGCAAGTTTGCATCCCATACACTATCAAAGGCCAATATAAATGTATTTTTCAAGTAAAATTTAATGAGGAGCTTTTCAAATGGTTCTCAAGTCTTACCATAATAAATTAACAGCATTCCCTTCACCTACTAATATCAAAAAAAGGAAATGTTTTCCTTTTGATCCACTCTGCACAAACTCTATCGTATTGACTGCCTCTGGTTCCATTATCTTGTAAACAAGATAGTCTCGTATTACTGACTTCATTTTATACCCAATTGGGAGCAGAGGCTCAGCTAGCAATTATATAGCACCTTTGGCAGAGATGCTCCCTCTGAATTGGTGCCTGGTGCTCTACTTGCCTTGTCCTACTTGCTAGCTCAGGTATGAGCACCAAAAACCCATCTAGTTCCACATGGGCCAACTGACTTGATTGCAGAGAGATGGTAGCTTTGCCCCACTGGCTTCTCAGACAAGCACATGCACCAAATGTCTGAAACTGGTTCCTCTTATGCAGAGAAGAGTTACTATTACAGCACCACATCATTAATAGTGTAAAATGAATCCGTCTCATGATAGTCTAAACCCTGTTCACGTTCCATTAGAGGAACATTCTCTTCTTCACCATGTCAAGAAACAGGATAAATTAGCCCACATGGAGCTCCGCACACTGTCACAGCTACACTGTTTCCAGTAACCGAGCAAGTTTGTTTGAAAGTAGGTCAGATATCTAGACACAATGCTTGCACCCTAGTCTGTAAAGTAGACTTAGTCTGTTTTTTTCTGGTACCATGTTTTCCTTTTTCCTGTCCCTTTATTTACCTGTCCAGCAATCCTTGACTTTTCAACCAAAAAAAAAAATGCTAGCAGTTTTCTAAATTCACAGTTTAATTCCTTTAAGATTTGCAATAATATTCATAAACCTTGTGCTACTACATTCACTGAAAAGTAAGAATTCCCATCCCCCCTGCCTATAGAGCCACTTCACAGTAAAGGAGAATTGATCTTGGAACAGATGCAAGTTCTCCCTAGGCACTAATACAGCCCGTCTCATTGTAAACCCAGGTGCCTTAGAAACATTAACACACATTCTCTAGCCATGCCCGTGGGATAAAAATATATTATTCCCATTTACACATGGAAACCTGAGGTACAGAAAGAGAGTAAACAGGAACTCCACGTGATATGGACAGACAAAACAAATATATTAAATTAAAAGGGGAGCAGAAGTACAACTCACCATGTGTCCAGCTGATTCAGTTATTTAGTCCCTCTATTTTACCACATGGTAAGAAGATGCTAAACTTTAGTAATTTTAGCAAACAGACTAAACAGTTGCTACTCAACTGACCGGATGAAATTCCTTTCCTCCCACCTTTACCTAGGGCATCAAACATGGTTTTCAGGGCTTCTGATGGGACCGGGAATTTGGGAGTGGAGCCTGTCCAGAATTCAGCACTAAAGGCCCCACTGGGCATGACCATCAGTGGCAGAATGTTGAGTTTGACAGATCTGCTCTATAGCAATTTGGGAAATTAACCCAGATATCCTGAGTCCTAGTCAAGTGTTTTAAACACAAACTTATCCTCTCCTTCCTTTGCAGCTCATAACATTTACCTTTGCACATAAAATCATAATCCCAAGTGACCTCACAACTGGTTTCTTTCCAGGATAATAACTGTAATTGGTGCAATTGAGGTTTGAATATTCTAGTCAATAAAACTGGCATATTTTCAGAGTTGACAATCTAACTAAAGCTCCCAACATTAAGATTGAAATTAAATTGTTATTACACTGATAACATTGTGACTGCACTGATGGCAGCAACTTATTCTGCAACACTGCATTTAAAGGCCATACATGGTCTGACACAGATTGCAGTTAGAAATACAAGTCCTTATTTTACACTTCTATATGCTAAGCCAAATGCCTATATGCAGAACATAAAAGTCCCAATTAAACAAAGCTGTCTTGAAAAGTGGGTATCTTAAATGAAAATTCCTCATGGGAATTCATATTGACCAGATTAGAACACCATGCTGAGTGTCAGTCTGTAGTTCACATTAGGTAGGGTGGTCCAAAATGAACACAAAACCAAAACAAGTCTGCTGGAGATCCCAGCCACTGGAGATACTGAGCTCAAGTGATACAAGGCTCATACTTCTGGCACTGAACATTCAAGACCCAACCTCCATTGAAGTGAAATGGCACGAAGTCCTTTGTCTAGATTTCTGATTTCACTTATGTCACCATTAGTAAAGGCTGACTCCACCTACTTCATTAGCACTACTCTGAATTTATGCCAGCGTAACAAATACCAGAACAGATTGCTGAGCTTCTATTTCCTTTAATATTTTGGGGGATGGGAGAGGGAGGGGCGGTTAACTATTTTGCAAACAAAACCTAGATCTTATTCTTGAATTTACACTTGGATAATATCAAAGTGGATTCACAAAGTGGATCTAAAAGCTGAACTAGCCAAGTTTAACGGATCTTGGACAAACCAATCCTTATGTGAGGCTCTCTAAGCCATAATTCAAAAAGACTGAAGAGGTCAGAAATCTCATTTCTTTATAAGCACTTAAATGCACAGAAACAGAAGTCCTCTTTCAGCTGCAGCTTTCTATTCAATAAAATTTCCCATTTGTCATATCTTTCTTCTAAACTCCTTTCCTCTTGCTAATCAGTGCCAGCTGCCAATTAGGATTGACAATAAAATAAAGTCTTTTTATGATCTTCAGTCATCACTATATAAAACACCATACTATATTGTATAGAGAGCTCAATTCCTTCTTGTTATTTATTTATTTTTTTTTAACAGTAACTTAAAATAAATTTCCTGGTGTTTTAATCTTACTGTTATTCTTGGGCCAAATTTTTTTCCTATATCCCCCATTCTGGGCTCAGTCTCTGAATACTGAGCATGTACACTGCCCTAGTTGGCAGCAGCCTCTACTAAATTGCTGTTGTGGCCACTGTTTCTACTCTCTACCATCTAGTAAAATATTGATTTCAATGCACACACTTAAAAAAAAAAAAAAAAAAAAATCTATACTCCCCTAGACACAGCAGATTGGCAGCAACATAACAGAGATCAGCCTGTCAGCCTGGCGTGCAAGACTAGCATCCAAAAATCGACTGAAGAGGCAAAATGAAGGTGAAAAAATAGAACTGCAAGCAATGAGGCACAGTAAGGGATGCAAACAAGGGAAAAACATCAGGCATTGTGAAAAGAGTCTAAATGCAGGGCTTGTTGTGTTTTTTCAAACTATTCCTATAGATAGGGAGACCATGTTATTTTTAAGGAAATCTGGGACACTGCCCACTCCCACACTCCTAAAGCCAGTGGTGCTACTGGAGACCAAGGTAGGTGGGCAGGAGTGCAGTCCAGTGGGGAAGAGGAGCACCGCAGGAGCCAGGTGCCACCCCACCCTCACATGCCCAGGCTGGCTCCTCTTGAGCAGCAGCTGGAGACAGGGAACGGGCTGGGCTAGGTACTGTTCCAGCCCTCCTGCCTTGCTCCCACATAGAAGCAGTGGTGACTGCCTGCCTGCCTGGCACACCATGGTACTCTGCCTTCCCACTGGACTGCACCCCCATGATTCTGGGACTTGATTCAATTTTTACAAACCAGCCAGGATGCTGAGACAGCCTACGATATCCAGGACTGTTCTGGCCAAGCCAGTAGGGTCAGTCACCCTAACTCTAGAGCTTCGTAAGGTATCTCTATAGTCCATTAACAGTTCCCAAAAGTAGCCCATTGTCAAGTCTGCATAAAACATAGCCACACATGTTCTTTGAACTGAACTCTGCCATCCAGATAGGAAGGGGAAAAAAGGTGGGGGGGTTGCGCCCTATGTTAGGGAACAGTATACCAGTCCTACCTTCCAAATGGGACCAGAGGAAGGCTTAACTGAGACCCTGTGGGTCAAGCTCCAAGGAGGGCAGAGGGAGAGGGATCTGGTGGTAGGGGTTTACTACAAGCCACCACATCAGGAGGAAGAGCTGGATCTGGAATTCTCCAGGCAGCTGGGGGAGCCTGTGCATGCAAAGGCTGTTGTGGTCATGGGTGATATGAATTACCCTGACATCAACTGGGAGGAGCAGTCGACCAGGTCTAGCCACTCACAAAGGTTCTTAACGTGCGTACAGGACCTGCACCTCGTGCAGGAGGTACTCGTCCCCACTAGGGGAAACGCCATACTGGATCTGGTGTTAGCCTCTGGGGATGACCTGGTAGGTGAGGCTAGGGGACAGTGGTGGGGGAGGCTAGGGGACAGTGATCATGAAATAATTCAGTTTGCTATTCAGAGAAAGGTGGGGAGGGTAACTAGCACAGCGCAAATGCTTGACTTTAGGAAAGCCAACTTCAACGTGCTCAGGGCAGTAGTCAGGGAGGCAATCAGAGCCCAAGGGGTAGCTAGCATGGGGGTCAAGGAAAGGTGGTCCTTCCTCAAGGAGGCTATCTTTGGGGTGCAGCAGGACGCAATTCCTCTGTGCAGGAAGGCCGGAAAAGGGTCCAAGAAACCTTCATGGCTGAGCACGGATATTTTGCCTGAGGGCAAAATAAAAAAAAAGAGTACTGGCGGTGGAAGCAGGGGGCAGGGACAAAGGAGGAGTACACCTCCCTGACCCAAGCTTGTAGGGATTTGGTGAGGAAGGTGAAAGCAGCACTGGAGCTTAGATTAGCTTCTGCGATTAAGGATAACAAAAAGTCCTTCTTCAAGTACATAGGTAGCAAGAAGCAGCCTCGGGGTAACATTGGACCCCTATGAGGCAGAGCAGGGCAGTTGGTGACGGGCACGCGATAGAAGGCAGAACTCTTCAACAAGTTCTTTGCCTCCGTGTTGCTGTCTGCTGACAATGTGGTGCTCTCGCGTGACAGCGTAGAGAGGCCCGGGGAGGATGCGAGTCCCCGGACTGTTAGTTCAGACCTAGTTAGGGACTACCTGGAGGGCTCAGATGTGTCCAAATCGGCGGGCCTGGATTACCTTCATCTGCAGGTGCTGAGGGAATTGGTTCGTGTCATTGCGGAGCCATTGGCACGGCTGTTCAAGGACTCCTGGTGCTCGGACCAAGTCCCTGAGGACTGGAAAAGGGCCAATGTGGTCCCTATTTTCAAGAAGGGGAGGAAGGAAGAGCCTGGCAACTACAGGCCAGTCAGCCTCACTT
>NW_017728906.1:167597193-167610918 GCF_001723895.1 Crocodylus porosus | reverse complement strand
TCACCAGGGCCCCCCTTGGGGTCACCAGGAACAATGGCCACAAGCTGAGGGAGGACAGGTTTAGGTTAGATATTAGGAAGAACTATTTCACGGTAAGAGTGGCCAGAGCCTGGAACAGGCTTCCCGGAGAAGTGGTGCTCTCACCTTCCCTGGAGATCTTCAAGAGGAGACTGGATAGGCACCTGGCTGGGGTCTTATGACCCCTGCCACCCCCAGTGCTCCTTCCTGCCCATGGCAGGGAGTCAGACTAGGTGATCTGTCTATGTCCCTTCCGACTCATTGATTCTATGATCCAAGTCCTCAGCCCCAGAGCAAAATTTATTTTTCCCCTCCTCCTTGGTTTGACTTAAGTTTGTTCTAATATTGTTTTAATGTGATAAAGATAAAAAAGGAAGTGATGAAGTTTAAAAGTTTGGATCCCTTTTATTCCTAAAAAGGTCTGCAATTAATCAAAAAGCTGGAATGTGCCAAGAAATGACGCTGTAATGCAACTATTTAAAATGCAGATGTACCATGTGCAGTACCATGTATCGCCTACTACTCAAAGATTCCTGAATTAATATACAGACTAGTTTTCTTAAACATTTAAAAATATGCTGTGGGTCTGCCTGCGCCTTTAAAAACACCACTAAGCTGTGGTGCTGAGATGCATTATGTTTGAATTGATTTGAACAATTAGATGCATAAAAAAAAAACTGTCTGCAAAAAAAGCAGCTGCTCAACTATCCCCTTCAAATGGTGCCTTCCCTAAAATGGTAGCTGTGACCACTGTTTGTAAGATGTACATGTGACAAGACAAGACTTCCCAAATGTGGCAGCTGAAAAATGTCTGTATGATAAAAGTGCTTGCTGAAGGCTCTATAAAGATTAAACCAAGTGTTCTTCTGTATTTGTTTAGATGTTAAGCTATAAGTTGTTACTAAAAGCCTAATGATAGTTTAAAATGTAGTGAGGCCTTGTATAAAGTAAGGCCTAGTAAATTTAGCAAAGCCTAGTAGTAGTAAGGGCCTGTGGTGCAGTTGAAATGACCTTACCAAAGGAATGCAAGGCTTGTACTGCTGTTGGTCAGTCTAAAGACAGTTGAAGAAAAAGGAATCTAAGTGGTTGTACGTTATCAGTGTCTACCAGAAGCTATAAATTAGCTGAAATATTTGGAAACCATTCAGAAGGAAAAGGATCAGTTAGCTGTTGCCTGTATCAGTAGGCCCGTGGACCTTGAGGAGCCCAAGAACTGCATTCCAGGGTCCTTCCCGGCACCTCTCAGACAGCGTTGCTTGGGGACGCCTGACCTCACTGAACTTTGTAGAAAGAGAAGCTTGCTGTGTATCGAGCATCAGAGGGACTGCGATAAGTTGCCGACGCAAATTGCTTTTGTCTGTCATCGTTTGTCTTGTTACTACGCGTAGTTGTGTTTTTGTTAAGTCAATAAATCTTTCTTACCTTTCTACCCCTGACCCCACTCTCAATCTAAACCCCCTGCAAGCGGCTGGGACACCAAACACTTTGTCCCTGCTCACATAGGAGCCAACAGCCAGTTTCTGCCTTACTGAAGAGAATGTTTCAGCTCATGTGAATGCATGTTAAATGCTGTTCCAAATCAGTGGGCCTTCATACAGACTGTAATAGGTCCCTACAGTATCAAAATACCATAGACTACCAAGCACCCAGAGCTGAGCAGTGCTGAAAAGATCTAAATGACATGATATTAGGTACAGGATACATATTTTTAAAAGGTCCCTGGCTACATATTCATATTAAAAACCATGAAGGCTCTAAAGAAGTAGTTAGCATCTGTTCTGCTGACTCTCAGACATTTCTATAAGGCACCCTCCTCCCCATTAACTCTCCCTTTTTTCTAGACTACAACTGTTATAAAACTAGAAGAAAAAAACAGAAATAAAAACAAAAAAAAGAAGAAAAGTAAAAGGTAGAGACTATGTCCTAAAACTTCCTGCATATTGTAAAGATAGGTAACTTTCCATGGTATGTGCGCTACAGTAAGAAGCTGGGTTGTGGACATGAGTTTCAGCCTTAACTCTAAATTTCCTTGCTCTTCCCATGTACGACAGACCCACAGGTTCTTTGTACACAGCTATTTTGTGTTTAATGTATATTGATTTATAACCTGTACTATGAAACAGAGTTTACATTCCCATTTTAAAATATTTTTGTTTGGTTTACCTGTGTGTACAGCTAATATGAATGTGTGCAAAAACCAGGCAAATATGTATGTATATAACTGTAAGTGGCCCATATGTACAATCACATATATTGGACAACTTTGTAAGACTAGTATGCACCTATCATTTAAAAAAATCACACATTCATTGTATTACATAGAAATGATTTAATTTCTAAGTTATAAAGGGTGAACATTTTGATACCCCTGGAAAACCCTCCAATCATATGTCCCTGCAATGACATGCTACTGTTTTAGCCACCCCTCTAAAAACACCACAGGTGGATCCAGGATTTCTTAAATGGGAGTGTAGCGTACCACCCCCTCAGATCATGGGGAGATATGGGAGCAAGGCACTCCTGGAGCTCCAGGACTGTCAGGAGACACAGGGGAGCTAGGTGCATAAAAAGGAAGTGGGGAACAGGGGATGACTGCCACTGTCCCCAGCTGACCTGGACATGGGGGCATGGAGGAAGCCCCAAAGATGCTCCTGTCCCACTCCAGCTGGGGACTGTGGAGAGTGATTGCACGTGGTGTCGGCTGCATTGGGAACAACAGCAGCAGTGGTGGCATGCAGGTTCCTCCTTTCCACATCTGCTCCCTATCCCCTCCTCCTCAAGGGTGGCTGGGACTGGAACAATTCTGGAGCTTCCATCTGTTGAAGACAGTGGTGGCAGGGGGCTTGTTTCTCCTTCCAGCACCTGCTCCCAGCCAGCAGAGGACACTTGGGGGTGGGAGAGCAGGGAGCAGGTGCAGGAAAAGGAAATCTTTGCAGTGCTACTGTTGTCTCCTGCAGAGCACGGCACCTTGTACAACCACCTGGTACCCAACTCCGAGGTTGCTCCTACACCCAGGTCAGCCAGGGTCGGTGTAGCAGCAGTGGCAGAAGGGGGCGTGCAAATGCACCGCAGCACCCCTTTAGATGTGTCCCTGAATATACCTGCCACCTTACAGTGCAGTATCATTATCCTTGGAAGTACAGCACCAGTAGTACTGATGGTCCTTTGGAACGGACATTGGAAGATCATTAGATGCTCTTTAGACATCCGTTGTTACAGCTGAATACTGATAAAATAATTAACTAAAGTATTAACTGAACAAATGTAGGGCGGGCTCTCAGAAATGTTTTTGCCTTCTTCAACTGAGACATTATTCAGCAGGCAAAGCAAACATGCAGTTTTCTTTCTTAAAAACAAAACAAACACATCATCAATAGTTCCCCTACTCGTTCAACTACCCAGAAAGAAAATCACAACAGATTTAAAGGATTTGTTAAGAATCCCCCAAATAGTAGCAATAGGGTGTAAAAACATTATCTAAATTCTGACACTTAGCCAGGAACAGTATCAGTTCTATGTTACCTAAAAAAATGCCTATGCTAACAAAATAACCCTGGATGCCAGCTCATATTTCCAACCCACACATGTTGATTATCAGGAGAAACATAGCTGTGTGAGAAAGAGCAAAAGAGGAAAAGGAAAAAGGCTCAACTACATTTTTCTCAAGCTATTAGAAACAGTATTATTAAAAGCAAGGGACCAGATTTGGCAGTTGTAGCATGGGTGAATGAAAGGCAGAAGACAATGTAAAGATTACAAGCACAGGACAAACCATGATAACGATAGTTGTATAGGCAAGAGCATAAAGGGAATCGAACGCAAGGGAAGGCCTCTGGTGGTACACTGACTACTTCTGTCCTCTGCAGAGAGAGTACCTTTCAGAACTGCTGTTGGACTACTTTTGCACCCTCTTCTCATTAATTGTATCCACGATATAGTCCAAATATAGCAAATAATATTGGGTAATGTTAAAAAACAGGCGCTCAAAAGGCATAAACTTTTGGCTGTTGGGGTTGCGTCTCAATTGTTTTAGTTAAATATAGGTAGCCATGTGATTTTAAATAATTTAGTTGTAGACCTAGTCTCTTCCTCATAAACCAGTCAGGTCAGCCAAGACCTGCTCTTGATAAGATAAAGAAGAAAAGTAAACCAGGCTGCATTTCAATGTCTTAACCTCTAAATATGTATATGTATATGCATATATGTATAAGCATATTTTTGAGGCAAAAACTTGGCTAATACAAGCTTTCAGTTTTGCACAGGCTGATTGGACAAGTACACACAAGCACTAGTACTGAACTCTAGGGAGAAGAAACTCTGCATTACAAAGGGAAAGGAATGGAAATGTGAGCATGCTGTAGGAAATAAAAAATGAAACAGGCAGGATGTAATACAGTGAATTCCTCTAGCCTATGCTGTGGCTGTGTTATAAGCCAGGAGAAATCTTCCTAATAACCACCTTTCACTGAAGCTGCCAAATCCTGCCCATAGAGTAATACAGAGTGGTAAACTGTTTCATTAATAATGACTATCTAAAACCTGTGCCAGAAGTTCCAAGCATTGTGAAGAGCTATCACCCTCTCATCCAAAATGTCACAAACCACACGGTACTGGTTCCCAAACACTGATTCACTCCTACCTGTATCCACCAGCTAATAGCATGTCTACATTCCCCAGAATACAATACATTCACTCCATAAATTATCCTAAAGGAGTCTCAAAGCAAGAGTTGTTAATTCAACCAGCACCCTTCTTGGATTTTGAAAAATTCATGAACATACAGGCTATGGACAGACATTCAAAAAGCCTGAGCCTGAACTGATTCAAACTTTGCAGGTTAGTCTAACCTGACTATGCTGAACTGCTTTGCAGCTGGACAGACATTCTCTCTGGACTGAGGAAATTCAGGCACATGTCTGCAGTGGCTAAGGCTAGAAGCTGAGGGGAGTTAGAGCAGCCCTCCCTTCCCTTCTGCAGGGGGGTATGGCCAGGCCCCAGCAGGACTCTCTCATTAGAGATGTCTGCCTGTAGGGTCCCAGGCTTTTCCCTGCTAGCTGCTCAAGGGGCGAGAGTGTTGCCAGCCCCTAGCCCCAGGCTAACACTCTGATGCATTGGGGCAAGGGGAGGGTTGCATTGCATGCATCTGTTGATGATATGGAGCTTTTGAATCTCCCTCCCTGCCTCGTCATACTGTCTGCAGCAAATTGACAGGTGATCGAGCCAGTGGGGGGGATGGTAACAGTCTTTATCACCCAATTAGCAAAACAATAGCCTCTCTCCTCATTACTTCAACCTTCTTAAACAGCTTACTAGCTGACCTGTTGATTAGCTCCAAAAGCCCTAAGTGGTCACTGTTCTGTCCGCTAATCCCAGTGAAACTGGAGAGATGCATACACACAGACACCTTAGCTAGCATACCACATGCTGGCTATGGTCCCTGCTGTGGCAGAGGAGGAAGGGATCTCTGCCTAAGCAGTGAGTGGGGAGGGGAAGGGGGAGGGAGAGGTAGAGGAAAGCCTGAAAGTCTGTGCTGAGCTCCAGCCAGGGAGCAGAAGGGGGGGGCCAGCTCTGCTATGGAGCAGAGAGCCCTGCCCAGCCCAGAGAGCATGCCAGGATGCTGGGGAAGTCTGATTTAACTTAAACCAGGAAGGGGTCTGAAGTAGCACATAAACCAGCTTGAGTAATCAAAAACTGGTTTAAAACCTGTAACAGAACAGAAGTTCAGTTCACATAAACTGGTTTCAAAATGGCTGACACTAGTTTACTATAAACCTGGTTGAATGTAGTATCAGACTTAACTGTTCTAGGTCAAACCATCTTATGCAACTTCCCAGACCCCTTCCTGGTTCAAATTAAATTACAGTTCCCCAGCATCCCAGTATGCTTTGCAGCCCTGTGCTGTGCTGTGCTGTATGCTCAAGAAGAGCAGGGTTGGCTCCGCCACGCTGCTCCCTAGCTGGAGCAGTGAAGGCTGGCTGACAAGGGAGTGAGGGTGGGAAACCTGGTTGCCACAGTCTGGTCTGCCTGATAGGGGTGGGGCAGCCCCTGTCAGACATCCACACTGGAGTGAAGGAGGTAGGGGGCATGAGCCAGCAGGCTCAGGGGAGGGAGGGGGATTAAACCCCCCTGCTTCCCCTTTACCACCCATATGGGATCCAGGCAGCAGCCTGAGGCGCTGGCTGGGTGGGCTCTGGTCATGCCCCCTGCTGCGCAAGCAGCCAGTGGGGAAAAGAAAGCCAGGCAAACCTCAGCTGCGGTCCCCATGCCAGTAGAAGAGAGGGGAGATGGGGACTTTAATCCCTGTTCCTCTCCCCCTTCACCCAAGATGCTGCCCTGGCCGGTGTCTGGCCAAGCCCCCACCCTCAAGGGCAAACCTGGCAAGGGCTACTTCTCCCTCCCCCTCCAGTCACACCCTAGCTGGTGTCCCTGCAGGCTAGGGTGGAGGTTTAAACCGCTCCCCAGTCATACTCAGTAGCCTGCCAGAGCCTGGCCACACCCCCAGGACAGCTTCCTTCCAAAGAAAAGAGAGAGCTCACTCTAGTGTCCCCTGGCTTCTATCCTGAGCCACTGCAGGCATGTGGCTGCATTTCTGGAATCAGAAGTGAATGTCTATTCACTTGCAAATAGTTTCAATCTACACGGGTTAGACTAACCTGCAAAGATTGAATTAATTCAGGCTTAAGGTTTTCGAATATCTGTACTTAGCCTCTAAAACTGGATCTTTTCTTTCTCTCTTTCTTCAACCAGGCAATAACTCAATGAACATGAAACTGACCCTTGAACATCATTTTAGCTCACCATTGGCCTGGAAACCAAAAGTATAAGAGTCTCCTATCCTGCCTAAAAGGAGTGGCAGGAATTCCCTACTTGGAAAGATACATACAAAAACAGTAGCAACAAGAAACTTCAAATTCACCACTAAAACCCAGTCTCCAGTCCTATTCAACATCTACAGAAATTCGCTATGTAAATGAATCAGACTGGCTAGGGACAGACATTACACATAAACCAGTTCAAGTGATCAGAAACAGGTTTAAACCTGTAACAGAACATAAATTCAGTGCACACAAACCAATTTCAAAACGGTTTAAACTGGTTTAAGGCAAACCTGGTTGAATTGAACCAGAGTGCCCCAGCATCTCAGACGCTTTGCAGCCTTGGGCTGTGCTGTCTGCTCCAGAGAGCAAAGCTGGCCCCACTCCTCTGCTCCCTACCTGGAGCTCCAGTGGAGACTGCAGGCACAGCAGGGTCTGCCTGGCTACCTCTGACTCGCCCCCCTTGCTATTTGCTGCACAAGCAGGGATGCCTTCCTCCCTCCCTCCCATACCTCCCACAGCATGAACCCCAGCCCCACAGACCCCAGGCATGTGGTATGCTACCTAATGCTGAGAGGCATCTGTCTTGAATTTCACTGGGACAGGCAGACAGAACAGTAACTGCTTAGGGTTTTTTGGAGCTAAATCAGCAGGTCAGCTGGTAATGTCCCTCTGTCCCTTCTTTGGAAAAAAACTGTTTAAGAAGAGCCTCGACTAATGAGAGAGGCTTTTGTTTTGCTGTTGGGCTGATAAACGCTGTGTTATCAACCTCCTGCTGGGTCCCTTACCTGTCAGATTTGCAGACAGTATGAAGAAGCAGGGAGAGGGAGATTGAAAAGCTCAGCATCAACAAATGCATGCACACCCCGCTTTGTTTCAGAGTGCTATCTGGGGGCTCGTGTCTTGCAACACTCCTGCCCCTTGAGCAGCCAGTGGGAAACAGCCTGGGACTGTGCAGGCAGTGTGGAGGTTTAAACCCCTCCCTAATCAGGGCATCCTGCCATGGCCTGGCCGTGCCCCTCTCCTCAGCTCAGCACTGTAGAAGTGAAGGAATGGCTACTCTAACACCCCCTAGCCTCTAGCCTGAGCCACTGCAGGCATGTGCCTGCAATTCCTCAGTCCAGAATGTTTGTGCAGTTGCAAACTGGTTCAACTTAGGCAGGTTAGACTAACCTCCAAAGATTGAACCAGTTCAGGCTCAGGCTTTTTGAATGTCTGTCCCTAGCAACTGAAATGTATTCAAGAACCAGCAGCATTATATAGATGGCACATGTAGAAACACTTCTTTGACGGATACATCATCAAGAAAGCCTAGTGGCTGAAGAAGAGTTAAAGTAAGAGAAAATAGTATCTTGAAGAGTTTTCTTCTATGTTTTTTTGGTTTAATATTCACTTTCTCAATTCGGTTTGCAATTTAGGAGAGCCCTCAGATTTTTCTGCTGATGCTAAGCTGTCACCTAGCAGCATCTATAGGCAGTGGATTTCTCTGCCCCGTCTTAGGCATGGACACTTTGTTCCACTGTGATGAACGATCATGTGCCCTCAGTTATTCATGCCTTCAACTCTCAGTTGGACTACAGCAAAGCAATAAACTGGGCATAGCATGAAGCCTTCAACCTTTAGAAAACTGCAGAGGGTACTGAATGCTGCACCTTCTCAGAAACATAGGTTAACCATGAATGCACTAGACCTGTCCTCCACTCTCTAATCTGGCTTCTCATGGAAAATAAGAACAACAAATCACATTCCTTATCCTTCCAGGTGATTAGTGGCCTGGACCCTGGTTAGCTGATCAGATTTCTTTAAGCTTAAGAATGAACATGGCTCTCAATTTAACTCCTCTAATGCAATCAAACTCTCTGCCACAACAAAGGAACACTCATCTGTACAGGAGACAGCAATTTCTCAGGGGCTATTCCAAGACTGTAGAATGAACTCCAGAAAGAAGGACCATCCATAAATCTCACCATAATTTATGCTGTGAGAGTGAGTGTAAAGGACATTTAAAAAATATGTACATAGCCTATACTTATAATCTTATACAAACCCCACGCAAACAAAACACTTCTCTTCCTCAGAAAAGGATGACAATTGATAATCATTGTGCTCAATAAACTGGCCATAGGAAGATTTTGAGATATGATAGTGAACAATGTGGCATGAGAAAGTAGGAGCCTTTCCTCCCAGCACAAGCTGTAGCTCTATGGAGATATAACCAGTTTTCATAACCGTACTGGGGAGTTTCTGTTTATCCCTCAAATTCATAAGGGAACAGCTAGGTAGGTATCTGTCCTCAATTTTGTTTAATTTGGGGCCACAAGCGTTTACACTTGCAAGAATGTATGTGGAGGCAAATAACTGTAGGCGAGATCTGGCTGTTCAAAGGCTGGTCCTGAAAGCTTCCTAGCAGGAATTTAAGATTCTATGTGCTATATATGTTCAAGATGGTGGCTCTGTTAAATTTTATAAAAATAGTTAAACATCTAAATTAACTACTATAGTTGAATCTTTTGTAAGAGAAGAGTCAGTTTTCAGTAGGGGAACAGTTACTTTTAAGATGTACCTGCTTAATAGATTTAAATATTGTGCAATATTCAGCACTCTCAAAAATCAATTATTCTCATATTTAAAAGTAAGAAAAAACTGGCGGAGGTAGACAGCGAGAAGCTACAATATGAAATCAACCTCTCTAGGACACAGCATAGCTGGGAGATGGTGCTAAAATTGAATTTTTACACTAGGCGCCAGAAAGGCCTAAGGCCAACAGTGAATCTAACTAGCTGCCACCAATTCATAAATTCTTACTTTCTTCACCCTAATGGGTTTTTGACAGTTTTTCCTTTAGAAAGCTGACCTGCTTTCAGCTGAATGATAGTTTAACTTAGAGTGCATACCATAATTCTTCTGATGCATTCCAAAAATGCATCTCTGTACCTACTACTGTTGATAGTTCAAAAATATTTGCTGCCCTGTGTCTTCTGGAAAATGAAGTGTTATATGTTGGAAGGCAGAAGAGTCTCACTATCACTAGTAAAAGCACTAGGAAATTTTGGGGGGAAGAGAAGGGATTTGTGGATGGACTGAATGCCATTCTACATGAACAGGGGAGTAAGGCCTGCCTACCAAGAACTGTCAGCTGTTGTCAAGATTCTGGACAGTATATGAACATGAAGTGAAGTGAAGTATGTCACACTGCCACTCTCTTAATAAAAATAGAATAGCTGAGCAAAGAGACCCATTTTCTAATGGACTCCCAAATAGACCTTTATTTGTGACTTCGACCACTAAAAAGAGGAATGGTAATGATTTAGTAAAATAACCAATTGGCAAGTACACAAAGATAGTTCCTATACTGCTTTCAGAATTACAGGAGTGAAGTACAATGGTAGATTATAGCTCACCTGTCAAATGAACTCCATTTAAATGAAGGCAAACCTATGGATCTTATCACACTCCAGGCACACAGGAGGAAGTCTGCTAACAACATTCTAGGATATCACTGAGGTCAAGAGCATAGTATGGGCATTTATGGAGCTACCAAGATCCTAGTTCCCATACGTGAGAGGAAGCCCCTTTTAAAAGCTTAACCTTATCCCACATGCTAAATCCAACATGCAATAAAATACTTTTTGTGGTGACAAATCTTGCTGTGTAGTGATGGGACTGACCTTCCAAGAGTAGATTTACTGTTAGATACAGGAAGAAAATTAACTGCTGTTATGGAACATCTAAAGAGAGGTGGCACCTAACATGCTATTTTCCTCCAACCAGTTAAAGTGCGTGATAGCCAAAAACAATACATATCTTCTCATAACAAAGTAGTAACCAGCTGTAAACCATGCTATTTAGGAGCAAGCTACTTGATAAATAATACTTTACCTCTAATACAGCACTTTATTTATTGGCATGCCACAAACTGTTCAATTCAAACAACATCCATTAACTGTATGAAAGCAAACACATGCCATACAACAAACTAACAGGCAAAGCTCAACTTCTGGCTGTGGTAAACCTGTGTACATGCACAAAGTTACAAAGGTTCAAAAATCAAGAACAAGGCAAAAAACCCTTTTTACTTTCTGGTGCGGGCAGGTCGTGGTCCCCCACACTGAGCACATAATGGTCTGCTGGATTTTAAAATATTTTTCCGAGGTTAGAGTTTCTTGCTGGGAAAGACAACTGATAGAGTTCTCTCTGCTATTCCTCAGATAGACAAACAAAAAAGAAATAACACTCAACATTTCACTTCCATCATTCTGTCCTCAAATATGAACCCAAAGTTCAATTCAGCAGAGGGCAGAGTATGACTCGGACACAAATTTAGTGTGCCAGACATTCAGGCATAACACTTTTAAATAGCTAGTTTGTGAAATCCATAGGGTTAGAGTTTTTAGAAGTGCTCAGAGTGGCCCTAACTATACTGTCCTCTCCATACCAAGACTCACACAAAACAGTTATGACACTGTCCCTGCTTCAAAGAACTTGCACCTCAAGCATTAGATATCGTTACAGCAGTGGAGAAGATACACTACTTTAAAGCTGATCTTGTGAGATGTAACACAGGAATTTTCTAGGTTCTGCCAGAGGAATGGCATTTTAGCCACTTTGAACAGACTGCTTTGAATAAAGCCCAGCTGCTATGTTTATGTCTTCTGTTACAGTGATGTATTTGAAAGTAAGTAATACAATTTTGTAAGCAAAAATTAATCTTTAAAAAATAAATTGTGGTCATCTTTGTTTTACACCTCCTACAGAAAATTTTAAAAGCTTCCATAACATCTTTCTTGTTAGAAAAGAAAAATGGGAGCAGAAAACTGGGAAGCATAGAGTTTGTCTACAGCTTAACATTGCCACAATTATCAGAGTTCAGAGAAGACAGAAAGAACATGTTTCCACGTAGATGAAGCTTGGTGGATAATGAAGTCCTCTGACATAGCCAGAAGCCTCTGCAGCAGGGGTCAGCATTGTTTTGGGGCGAAGCGCCAAAAACTCCCGGCCACCTGCTAGAGCTGGTCTGGGCTCTGGAGGGACAGGCCCCGGGTGCCTACCACAGAGCTCAGGCTGCTTGCAGCAGGTGGCAGAAAGGCTACAAGCTGCTGTACCAGGATCGGTGGAGCCCTGCCCAGCCCATTGCCAGCAGTGAGTACACATACACCTCGAAGCGGACAGTGGGGAAGGAGCTGGGGCTGCAATGCCAAAACAAGAACTGGGTCTCTCACAGCTCCCCACCATCTCCCCCAGAGCACACATGCCAAGCAAAATGCCTTCACATGCCATGATCAGCTGGGCTTAGGGAGCAGTGCGAGACGCATGGGTGAAAGCCCATTACGTCCCCACATCCCAAAGCCTCCCAGTGACTCCCAACAGCTCCCACCAACCCCCAGCACAGCCGGAGGTAAGCAGGGCCTGTGGTGGAAGGGGACTATCCCAGCTCAGCTGTGGGAAGGCAGTTGATTTGGAGCCAAGGAGGGTCTCGGCCCACCCCAGCTCCTATATGGCCCAGCCCCCAAGGGGGAGAGTAGAGGAGGGGGTCTTACAGACCCCTCTCCAGGGAGGCAGGGTCCCCTAAATCCCAGGCAGACCCCCCCTTGCCTGAGAGTAGCACAGGTGCCAGTGGCGGGCCCACTGCACATGCACATATTTTAAAAGGGCCCACCAAAGGAAAAAAGGCCCAGTTGGGCTTAGGGAGCAGTGCAAGATGCACAGGTGAAAGCGTGTCATGCCCCTGCACCCCAAAGTCCCCCAGCAACTCCCAGCAGCCATGGAGCATCCCTGCCAACCCGCAGCACAGCCAGAGGTAAGCAGGGCCTGTGATGGGAAGGGACTATCCCAGCTCAGCTGCAGGGAGACAGCTGATTTGGAGATGAGGAGGGTCTCGCCCAGCCCCACAGGGAACCACGACTGGAGCCTTGCAAACAGGCTGCGCAAACAGGCACACTTGTCTGCCCAGTGTGCGAGTTAGAGCGGAATTTGTGCAGGAGGGTGAGCAAGAGGGTCCAAGGCCCTGCCAGTGCGCCCCAGGGAAGGCAGTCCCAGCCACAGCCAGCCTCCCAGCAGCACCATGCGGATGGGCATGTGCTCCAACCCAACGGTCCCCTCGGGGTCTGTGGCCTCCCACTCTGGCACCTCAGAGGCCTCCATCCATACAAAGCCCATGGTTTCAGGCTCCACACAGACAGAGCCCCTGGCTCTCGGCTGCAGGGGCTGCCTGTTACTTTTTCAGGGTCTGGGGTCCAGGAACATGGCCACCTCCCCTTGTGAGGTCTGCTTCCTTTTGGGGTCTCTGGCGCACCAGCTGGAGGAGCTTCAGGCCACAGTCCAGAGACTGTACTCCATCAGAGATGGTGAGTGGGAGATAGACTCCTACTGCCAGGCCCTTCTCCCTCGGGAGGTGAAGGGTAGACCATGGTCACCCTCCAGGACAAGGGAGGACTCGGGGACCTCCTATTCTGTCCAGCCAAGGGGTTGGACCAGGGTGGTCAAGGTCCCCAAGGACCGCCGCACCAAGGCCCCCGCCCTGCTGAAGCTTTGCAACAGGTACGAACCTTTTGCAGCCCCGGCAGCTTAGCAGGCTCTGCTATCTCCCACAAGCAACACAGGCTCAGCTGTAGCTACTGCCCACGCTCTCCCTGGGGGTCATCATTGACTACAAGATGAACATGAGCCTTCAACGTGATGCTGCGCTAGTAAAGTGAGCAAAATGCTGTCTTGCATCCATAGATGCTTCTCAAGCAAATCCTGGGACGTCATTCTCCCCTTGTGCTCAGCCTTGGTGAGGCCACAGCTGGAGTACTGCATCCAGTTTTGGGCTCCACAATTCAAAAAGGATGCGGAGAAGCTTGAGAGAGTCCAGAGGAGAGCCACGCGCATGATCAGAGGTCAGGAAAACAGA
>NW_017728906.1:167570719-167592243 GCF_001723895.1 Crocodylus porosus | reverse complement strand
GACCCCAGCTGACTTCCTGCCCTTTGGGCAGGGGGCTGGACTCGATGATCTCCCGAGGTCCCTTCCAGCCCTAATGTCTATGAAATCTATGAAGTAGTAGAATAAAAGCAGCTGATACTCTTTTAAACTGTATTTCTGAGGTTCCTGGTTAGAAGGGGGTCTTGTCCCTCTATGCAGGGTCACACCAATTGCCATATTTGGGGTCAGGAAGGAATGCTACCCTATGGTCAGACTGGTATGGACTGTGGGGCGGGGGGGTTGCCTTTCTTTGTAACAGGGGGCATGGCACTTTACTGGGGACTGCTTGAGTGCATATTGATAACATTTTATAGAAGCAAGACATTGGTTGCTGTGGCTTCCCTGTTTTACCTGTGGCAGGTCAAGGTGTTAGGTCTATATTGTGTTAGGGTTGAGAGTAGTCTTATGATTGTATAGGATGTTTTGGAGAGGGATGATCCTGCCTCATGCAAGGGGTTGCCCTCGATGACCTCTGGAGGTCATTAGCATGCTCCAGCAGCCTTGGTGTCATGTGTATTCCATGTCCCCATGCTTCAAATGATGGTGGGTGAGCTTTAAATAAAGCTTGTTGCCATTTTGAAGTGCAGGACACTAAATGCATAAGACACTGCAGGCATTTTAGAGTGGCTCCTAAAGCATCCTCCACCACCACCCTGGAGCATATGTAAAGATGCCGTATGACTCCATGACTCTGACACTGCCCAAAAAGCAACAGATTCAGTATACAAAGAACTGGTGAACCCTCACCTGAAACACTACTTATGATACTAGATTGGATACAACAAAATAAAGAAAACCCAAAGTTAATACGGGATGGGAATGCTCAGCACCAGCACACCTATATTTGAGGTGCCTGGTTCTAGGAGCACCCAAAACCCTGTACAATAAATGAGAAAAATGGGTTTCACAACAGCCAGCAGGCTGAGCATAGGGCACACCTGAAGCAAGCAATAGAAAATGATAAAGAGGAGCCTGCAGGGAAGTATGAGGTTTTTTTTTTACATGTGCTCCAGGAGCGAGGGGCGGGAGAGGCAGTGCTTTAATTAGAACATCCAGAGCATCCCCATGCTTCAGAACATGTATCAGCATCCCCATGCTTCAGAACAACAACGCAGGTGCTTTATCTAAAGCTTATCAAGCAAGCTTTAAAATGCCCCCACCACCATTTTGAAGTACAGGGATGCTGATACACGAGACATGGAGGCTGGCTGGAGTGTGATAATTACTATGTCCCATTACTATGTCGATTACAATTAATCGAGTCTGTTCCAACAAGCTATAATTACAGCGTGTTGAAGCGGCCTCCTGGTTCACGTATGGGCACCCAGTATCTGAGTTAGCTGCCCGCATAAGACTAAGATTCATGACCTAAAAACCACTCTGGTACTTAAGCATCTAATTCATTCCTTTTGTTTCACTCTTCTTTTACAGCACAGTTGCCAGAAGAGGAGGATGAAGTGGTAGTTCCTTATATGAAGCAGCCTAGTGAATGGAGCACTTGCCCTGGAAGTGAGACACCTTCATTAAAGACTCATTGGAAAAAAACCAAAAAACAAAAAACACAAACCACATTGGGCACAGGCCATGAAATCCATGTCTGCCCCTCACAAATGAAGGTCCTCCTCAGTGGAATAATCATCACCTATTTAGCTATAAAGTGGCTCAAGCTTGAAAGAGAGAGAGAGAAAGAGAGTGTTCCCAGACCAGTCCAGCAGTTTGAGCACCCTCCTGGGAGGCAGGAGATGTAGGTTGTAACTACCTTAAACAGAGAAAGGCCTAAAACCCAGGTCTCCCACCTCTTGGGCAAGTGGTCTAATCGCTAACTGTTTTCTAAATGTGGGCACCAGCAATGCTGCCTCTTCCTCCATCATCTAGGCTTTTGAATGAAGGTGGGTTGGTGTGCTGTGCCTTGTGCTGAACACAATAAAGCTGGTGCCTTAAGTAGGGAGAGAAAGGCACTGAGATGCCAAGAAGACAGCACGTCAATGCATGCATGGTATCAGAAGGATGGGGGAACACATTTTGTGGTAACAACTTAGGGACTTACAGACCCTGTGGCACCATGAGCAGCCAGGTGAAAGTTTTGTGCTTCAGTCACTTGGACTTTAAGGTCTAATTTCCTCCACTGTTGCATTTTGAGTGCTTATGGGCTTTTTAGGTCTGATCTGAAATGTCTGGATAGACTGACCTAAAAGGAAGCATTTAAATGCTGTCTTGCACAGGTACTATATCACTGGCATAGACCATGCTTAAAGCCGAATATGCGCACTGTCTACCAGTATTTGGAGGGCATACCTCATCATTTTTCCTATAAATACAGGTCTCAAAAATATAATGATTTCCTTTAGCTGAGTTCATACCACATTTCTGTACTCTCTAAAAATACTCTGCTGAATTAATCTACTTGTAAAAACTTTCACAGAAACAGGGAATATTTCAGGAATGTAAATATTTAACTACATAACCACATATCTTCACACAAGAAGTCAGAAATCTAAGAGGGTTCATTTATTAGGAGACAGACAAAGTGCATTGCATTCTGAGTGTCCATTCAAAGATGAAGGACACCAAATTGGAAATTTAAAATGTATGCAATAAAACTACTTGCAATCAAACTACAAATTTATTTATTCAGGAATTATTCATACAAGTAATTTCCAGTCAAATTCTGATTTCCCAAACTAAACAAATTCTGCAATCTTGTAAACTGTTTTACAAACATGAAAAGCATATCACTTCATCCCAGAAATTGTTTGGTACAAATTAGTCATGGCCTTTGACTCTTGGATTATTATTTAAGAGTCTGCCTACGGTTACGATAATAGGATGATATCAAACAAAGAAAATATTCAGCTAAATATCAGGAAATATTTTCTATCAGTTTGGTCAATAAGATTGTAGCATACCCAGAAGTAGTAGTGAAAGTTATCTTCATCACCCATTCTATTTTTTTTTAAATGACTAAGTCATTTGACAATGTACCATAGCAAACAAATGTGTCGCCAACAGAGGGACCGGATTATCTAAATTGGTATTTTCTTTCATTTCTTCCACCTCCTAAAAACAGATGGTACATACAATACTGTCTAAAAAACCTATTTTAAAACATTTGTTATTTTATTGTATACTGCTGCTCTTAGTTGTGTACAATACATAAGAGTACTGAGATACAGATTTTCAGTCAAGAATTCTGAGAATATTTAAGAAATGAATGCGTTAACCCCATTCAAGCTTTTCAGAACTTGGGTTACAGGTTATAACCTCACTTTCACATTCTTGGGACATTCTATTTAAAATATACGAACTGTTCCTCTCCATTAAAGAAGTCAAACTGTATGTCTAAGATTGAAGGAAAGGAAATGCTCTTATCCTAAAACCATAATTCCTATTAGCTATAATAGGAGAGGCATGGGCACAACTAAAAGTATGCATTCTGGTATCATCTGAAGCAAAAGGTAGCAAATATTAAAAAACAGCATTTTAGTGAGTAATTGGGCATGAACACTATGTGACCATACTTTAGTTCCTTTATTTTTTCAGTGAAACTGCAAAAATAAATACTAGAAAAATGAATAAATGAATCACAGATGTTTCAAACTTGATAAGCATATACTTCCTTATAGGAGGATTATTTGAAGACTGGGATGTTTACCTTGGTCTTGTGGTTAACAAATGCAAATGACACCACAACATCTTTGAGAACCATTAATACTACTTACTATGAGAATAAATGTTCACCCTCTGGGTTCTCAGTTGACCAGACAGGTGACTGGAATTAATGGTAATTTTTTTCTTTAAACACTAGCAATTGTGTTAGAATGAACTAAACCACTGGAAACAGTGACGCTCAGGAACCCCGTCATAGCTCAGGAAGCTGATCAACAAGTACGAACAGAAGCCAGATCATTCAGCAAACTCCCTCTCTCTGCTGACCCTGAAAGCTTTTCAGAAATCCCCAATCAAAACTCAAAACGCAAACCCAGCTTTTTCCTACAGCTTAGCCATTCAGGTTTCAGGCTCAGACTACTCTACATTTTGCAGGTTTCTTTACACCCTTTCAACCAATCAATGCAGCTTTACCTGTCTGTAAAATGCAAGAGTACTGGCATAGTCTTTCTACAGGAACACACACATTTTGGACAGCTCTATTTAGAAGACCATTCCTAATGGGATACATGTGCATGTGTGCTCACATGCATGAGCACATGGATTTACTAAGTCTAATAGCAACCCCAAACTTTCCTCCCACTTCTATTACCTGCAGACATTATAGCTGCCAGAATGGTTCTTCCCTTATGGTTTTCAAAGTCATCATCAGATGAATACTGGGCTGTCATGAGTTGTCAGAGGCAGAACAGGAGAATAAGCATTGATAATTCAGTAGGTGATAGATGAGGGAAAATGTCAGATGTGTACACAGGGAAAGTGGAACACACATATAATTTTCTCTGGGACCAATTAATGTGAGAATTGGTTTGCATATTCTTAATAAAAAATGTGTTGTAATTTTCTTATCATGGGAATGCAAATCTTTTCTAATGAAAGTCAACAAGACATTTTTTTGTTTTAATAAATAAATACGTTCTGAATTACAGCATAGTATAATCACTTTGTCAAGTACTAACATTGGCAACAATATGGGACTTAAGGGAATAAATATTTAAGATCTGTTCCAGATGTTCATTTTGTGAGCTATATTATTGATGTTCCTTCTACGTAGCGACAGAAGACCAGAGGCATCAAATTCTGGCCTTGAATCTCAGCCTTCTGAGTTGCCTCCCCACATCACCCGGTCTCCTTCACCATCTCCTCTCCCATTATCTAGCTGACAGTGACATTGTAGATTAGCCAGCAAAAAGCATGAAGTTGGGGGCAGGGGAAAAGAATCAGGAAAAAATATCTGCGAAGAGTGTTGTTGCTAAAAAATTCTTCCCAAACATCTCAATGGAAGCCAATAGATTCTAACCTGCGTGCTGTCTGAAGCCACATCCAGACATTCAGTTTCTATTGGGAGAAGTCACAGTCCTCCCAGTAAAAACCACAAATTTATATATGTTCAGGATTTTTCTCCCACGGCAAAAATGGCCACTGCAAGAGAAAAATAACCTGGAAACAGACAGGGTTTCTCCCCAGAAATTGAACATCTGTATACTTACCTGTCTGAGAGAAGTTTCATCACAGTTGTCTGGCATCCCTGGGATGCTAGGAACTAAGTACACTCTGTCCCCATAAGTAACACAAGAGACTGTTGCTTGGCCTGGAGTCTATTTCTTGAGCCCATCAGGGAGCAGAACATGCCCCCTTTGTGCTTTGGGGCTGGGACTTCACCATCCCCATGTTGTGCTCAAAGGCTGCAGAGAGAAATAGGCTGCCAAGGCAGCTGTGTCCCCTGTACATGACCCTAAATAATCTAAGTCAATCAGGGCTGCCCTGCACACTCTACAGGACAGTCTGCAGAGCATGCTGTAATACATACTCTAGGTTCCCCTGGCTTGGTAGCATCAGCACTACAAGCTCTCTGTTCCTCAGGAGTTCAGCTCTTCCAACATGTGTACAAGGCTCTTCAGGTAAATTTTTCCAACAGGAAAACAAACCCAGAAGAATTCTCCCGAATCAGTTTAACATGTGTATGTGCCCTGAAGGTACAGGCATCTTTTCTATCATATGGTGAATTCCTAAGCAGTGTTGCTGGAAAAGCGCAACATTTCTTTCTAGAATAGGTGTGCTTGGTTTTGTCCATCCTAGACTATTTTTTTCCTAAAAATGTCTCATTATTATCCCAGGTGCAGCCCTACCAGCAATATAAAAACTAGTCTAAAAACTAGTTTATCTTGCCCTGCTTTGAACAGGCTTAAGTGATGCAGTCCTATTGTCACACCAGGATGTAGGTGGCCAGGTCTAGACCCACTTAGACGCAAGGTCAATCAGAAAGTGAAGCTGAAAAGCATATTGAGACAAGGGCATCAGAGAAGTAGATGCAGAGCAAAGTTATCAACAGGCCAAGTAAGGAAACTGGGAGATCAAGCTGATGGCAGAGTTTGGGAGTCAAGAGCACCAGGACAGTGGTGGGTCAGATGGAGCCCCGTTGTCCAGATGCTTCCTATTCCTGTTCAGGGGTTTATATGTGGGAAGTAAAGGGCCAGTTAATACAAGCCAGTCACTCCAGTGGAAGGGAGTGGGCTGAGGGTTAGGCCTTACTGGAGGCTTCAGGCTAGTTTTACCAGTCTAAGGGATCTGTGGGTGGGTGGTAGGTTGCGATGAACCTGGGTAGCTATAGTGGCTACCCTGAGGCTCCAGGTTCAAGGCTGTGACCTAACATCTATATTATATCATGCTGAAGTCTGCTTGGTCTGCATTATCACACCTACCACTGTTCCTATTGGTGCTTGCAAGAGCAGAAATGTTTAAGAAAACACCAAATATGTAAGAATTTGCTTGGAATAACCAATTGATTGGGAAATCTCACAATCAACAACACTGTCATTTTAAAATGGAATATCTTTTTCAGATTTTCTATTGTAGCATTGTTGCATCCTTAATAAAAGTGATACAGCTACAGAATTCCCCCATGAAAACAAGCTAACAACTTCTTAGCCTTCCTCTGAAAACATTACTAAAACCCATTTTGACCCATGAGCAAAAGTAATATGTGATGGCCATCTGAGAAGAGCTGTTCTCATCAATCAGTGATCTGACACCAAGTAGTTCTTTATACAGGCATACCTTGGAGATATTGCGGGTTCGGTTCCAGACCACCGCAATAAAGTGAATATCGCAATAAAGCGAGTCACACGAATTTTTTGGTTTCCCAGTGCATATAAAAGTTATGTTTACACTACACTGTAGTCTATTAAGTGTGCAATAGCATTATGTCTAAAAAAAAAAGTACATACTTTAAATAAAAAATACTTTATTGCTAAAAAATGCGAAGTGATCAAATGCTATTGGAAAAACGGCACCGACAGACTTGCTCAACACAGGGTTGCCACAAACCTTCAATTTGTAAAAAAAGCAATATCTGCGAAGCGCAATAAAGCAAAGAGCAATAAAACGAGGTATGCCTGTACTTAGGAGACGGCAATCTTGAACACTAATTTTGAAGGCAGAAGTCCATCTCTTTGGCCCAAACTTTTTCCTACTAAGGGTCGGACTCTTGGCTGTTCTTTTTAGTTCTTTTCTGATAGTAAGAACTGATACTTCTGCAACTCTTTCCAAAGGTAGGGGTCAATTATGTCTCTGCACTGCAAGATCCATGCCAGGCAGAGGAAAGAGATGCAATGTACTGCATAGGTACAATCACTACATCTGTAGGAACAGCATAGACTAGGCTATACTCCATTCTCGGTAGCTTAGAAGACTTTCATGCTGGTCGGACCCCTACACTCTTGGTATGCCTAAACACATCAGAATCCTGAAATGATAGATTTGCTATGCACGGGCAAACATGGAGATTCACATGGAAGACTCCCTGTGCCACACACACCAAAGCGCCAAATTGCTTATGAAAATTTAAAAATGCCACCAAATCATCTTTCTTTATATAAAGCAGAGGCTTCTTCTCTAAATACTGCTGGGGGGAATGGTTTCAGACCAAAATCTAACAGGAACAACTTCACTGTAAGCTTTATATTAAGTTCTGTTAAATAGCAATAACAATCCCTCTTACATTACACAGGTCTAATTTAAAACTTGTGAAGCATGAAACTTGAACAACATCATATCTTTCACATGTTTAATATCCCTACCAAGCTTCTCTGATGATCCTAAAAGCAACACTATCAGGAGTCTTGTACTCCTGATAGGGTCACCCATGGCTGTAAGGTCAAAGGTGAGGTATCAAATGAAGAGCAGTCCAACACAAAACAAAGACCTCAATGGTCCAAATTCTTGCAGACTCATCTCACTTAGATCTGAAGATGACAGTACACTCCTCAAAGATGAGTCCATCCAGAATTGCTGGAAGGAGCACTAACAAAAAGTTCTTCAACAAAGAATTGATGGTGACTAATGAAACTATCTAATCCACCCTGCAGCATCCAGTAAGAGAATCATAGAAGTAGGGTCAGAAGGGACCTTGTAGATCTTCAAGTCCAACCTCCTGCCTGGGCAGGAGAAAAAACTGGGCTCAAAATGATCCCAGCTAGGTAGGCAGCAAGCCTCCTCTTAAAAACCCCCATGGTAGGAGCCAGCACCACTTCCCTTGGAAGTTGGTTCCAGCTCCTAGCTGCCCTAACTGTGAAGTAGTTCTTGTGGGTGTCTCATCTAAACCTACTCACCAACAACTTATAGCCGTTATTCCTTGTTATGCCAGGGGGTGCTAGGGGAAACAAGGTCTCTCCCAACCCCTTCTGGTCCCCCCTAGTGAGTATACAGATGGTCACCAGGTCCCCCCTCAGCCTTCGCTTGCGAAGGCTGAACAGGTTCAGGTCCCACAGTCTCTCATTGTGGGGTCTACCTTGTAGTCCCCGGATCGTGCGGGTGGACCTCCTCTGGACCCTCTCAATGTTGTCCACATCCCTGCTGAAGTGGGGCGCACAGAACTGGACACAGTACTCCAGCTGTGGCCTGACCAGCGTCGCATAGAGGGGGAGGATCACCTCCCTGGCTCTACTTGTCATGTATCCACAGGTGCATCTCAAGGTCCAGTTAGCTCTGCCAACCATGACCTCGCATTGTTGGCCCATGTTCATCTTGGAGTCAATAATGATTCTTTCTGCCTCCATGCTCTCAAGAAGGGAGTTTCCCATCTTATAAGTGTGCTGCTGGTTACTACTGCCCAAGTGCAGCACCCTGCACTTGTCAGTATTGAAGCACATCCTGTTTTTGCTAGCCCACCCCTGTAACTTATCCAAGTCTTGCTGCAGTCTTTCCCTTTCAGTCCACCAAACTCTGAAGAAGTCCACCAGACAATAAGACAAATAAAGAACAACAAATTATCTGGACCTGATGGCATACAACCTGAGGTCTTCGAAGCTGGTGAGGAAACTATGACCAACAAGCTCCACACACTACTGTTTCTTAAAATTGGTAACACACTGAGGAAATCTGCACCAACCTAAGGAATGCCAATGCTGTCATTTTTTAAAAAGAAAGATAGGTCTGACTTTGGAAACTATCAAGGTACTGAACGATGTATTCCCTCTTTCCATAGAAATCCTTCCCAAGTCTCAGTGTGACTTCAGGCCATTGAGAGGCATGTTGCACGTGGTTTTTGTAGTCCAGTAGATCCAGGAAAAATGCTGAGAACAACACTAGGAACTGTATATGGCCCTTATTGATTTGACCAAAGCCTTTAATTTGTTAACCGTGAGGCTCTATGGAAGATTTTACCAATGTTTGGTCGGCCAGGGAAATATATCACCATCCTAAGACTCCTGCATGACCAGATGACTGCCTCCATTGTCTGCAGTGGTTCCACTAGAGAGTCCTTTGCCATTTGAACTGGTGTCAAACAAGGCTGCGTGATCATGCCAGGTCTGTTTTCCATCTTTCCTGCAGTCATCAAGATGCTCATCTGTGACCATCTGCCACATAGAATTGATATAGAGTACAGGAAAGCTGGAAAACTTTTCAATCTTTCCTGCCTCTGCACCAAAACCAAGTTACATCAACCTCAATATTCAGTACATTGATGATTATGCTGTCACTGCACATACTGAAGAGGACCTACAAACGGATCTTAATTGCTTCTCTCAAGCATATAAGGGGACTGATCCTTAACACTGGAAAAACAAAGATGCTTCACCAGCCTGCTCCAGGCCAATTAACTCCCCAGGCAAAGATCATTGATGGACAGGAGCTGGAGAATGTTGAATACTTTGCATACTTCAGGAGCCATCTCTCAAAGAAGGCCAACAATGATGAGGAGATCCAGGATAGGATCTAATGTCCCAGCTATGCCGTGTGAAGACTGTATCATTGTGTGTTCAACAATCATGATATCAGGACTCGAACAAAGCTCCTATTATACAAGGCTGTAGTAATCCCTACTCTTCTCTACGAAGCTTAAGTAACCCACAATGGACCACCTGAAAAAGCCTGGAATGCCTTCACCAGTGTTACCTCCAAAAGACACTTTGCATAAAGTGGAAGGATCGACTAACAAATGCCAGCGTCCTCACCAACGCTAACACAAGTATGGAAGTATTGATTATTCAACATCAGCGGTGATGGACAAGAGATACCTGATGTATGTTTACCAAAACAACTGCTATACTTCCAACTCAGCCAAGGACAAGGGACACATGGGGCCACAGAAAACACTTCAATGACACCCTCAAGGCAAACATTAAGAAGCGTGGCATTGACATCACAAACTGGGAAAACCTAGCCCAGGAAAGGGTTACATAGCAATGCCTTGTGAGAAAACATCTTACTTTGAAGAAAACCATTTCACCCTGGAGGCAGAAAAACAACAGAAATGGAAGGAAAGGAAACAAGACGGCAAAATCTGTAGTCCCACCCTCTCTTTAAATCACTACTTCTGGCATCTACCAGAGAGTCTCCGGCTGTAGGATCAGCCTTCTTAGCTAATCAACAGACTCATCTACAACCCTTTACTTGACCTGTGGGAATGATAACACTCAACTGTGAGGGATCACCACCAACAATCTCTACCAAGGTATATTCCATCATTCTTTGATGCATCTATAATCAAAACAAATAGCACACATTCACCTTTTCTACAAACTAATTTATGCTAGGAGGAATAGCCCTATCTTAGTGAATTAAAACTAAAGAATAATCCTAATTTATTAAAAGGCACCAACTCTAAACTCTTCCTTTCACTAAGCCCACAAAGTGGTAATATCTTTTTACCGATCCTTCCAACTTATTTCTGAATTACTTTCCTTCATCTACTTAAATGGATAAGTTGCAGAGAAGGGAGCATTTGGTGAGAGAGTAAAATCTGGCTCTAAGGCTAGGAGACAGACATTATATATAAACCAGTTTAAGTGATCATAAACTGGTTTAAACCATAACAGAACAGATGTTCAGTGCACATAAACTGTTTGAAAATGGCAGAAATTGGTTTGAGATAAACCTGGTTGAACGTAGTATCAGACTTGACTTATTTGGGTCAACCCGGTTTATGCAATGTCTGTCCCAGACCCCTTACTGGTTTAAGTTAAAATCAGAATCCGCCAGCATCCTGGCCTGCTCTCTGGGCTTGGCAGGGCTCTCTGTTCCACAGGAGGGCTGGCCCCTCTCCTCTGCTCCCTGGCTGCAGCTCTGGCAGAGACCTGCAGGCACAGCAGCATCTGCCTGGCTTCCTTGTGCTCTCTCCCTCCTCTAACCACTCCCTGCTAAGCAGGGATCCCCCAACCCCTCTGTCCCAGGGAGCCGAGTAATAAATGGGACTCACTTGCAACTCCCGGCGAGAGGCACGCGAGGTGGAAGGAGGAGCCCGTGTGGCTCGTTAGCCGTGCGTTTATCAGATTACGCCCAGCCAGTGACGTCACGAGGGAACACTGGCCAGCGGGGCTTAAAACAACAGCTGCAGCTGGAAAAGGGGCAGATGGCTCCAGCAAGGGGAAATGCCAAGCCCCACCGCCGCAGGAAGCAGCATGCACCATGGCAGGAGAGCCGCTAGGGGCTCCAATGGAGTGAGGACAGGCCCTGCAGCTGGGAGCAACCCCAGGTAGCACAGGTGTTGAAGACACAGCATTGGAGGACGCGCCGGACCGAAGCCCGGAGGCAGCGTGACCCACAGGTGGGGTACCGGGGCTACGGCAGGCAGAAGCAGCCGCACCAGGCAGGAGAGACTCCAGGAGAGCCCTAAAGGGGTACAGTCGGGGTGGGCATCGCCGCCAAGTTCCGAGGCAGTGAGCCGGAGGAAAGGCCAGGAAAGCAAGGGGCCAAGGGTGGGCCAGGAGGGAATCGTAAAGGGAGTAGAATAGGCTGCCCAGCAAGTAGAGTAGCTAAGCAGTTAGCTTTTCCTTTCAAAGTTTGAGTTATTGGGTAACCCTGGCTGAAGGAGCAGAGCTGAGGCAGTGCCCTTATAAAGTGAGGTTAACAGGGTCTCGGTGAGATCAGAGTTTGCATGAGAAGTCCCGCTCGGGGCAGGACTGGGAGTGGGCGAGGAGGTCTGTGGGTTGTGCTTGCAAGTGAGCCCCACGACTGGGATAATGGCCATTTAGAGGCAGGCCAGAGAATATCATTCTACAGCTGGGGAACAAGGGCCAACGGAGGAAGGATGCGCTAAAGGTGGCATAAGGCCAGGGTGCAGGGGTGGTGCAGCCCCACGAAGTGGCCGTCAAGGGATACTGGGCCGCGGAGTATACCGGGAGCCGACCCTTAACACTGAGGAACAAGTCGTGGCGGGCAAGAAAGAGGTCGGGGACACGGGGAAAAGAGAACTGCTCCGACACATAAAAGATCCCCGCAGGTGTGTGACATCTACATACAGGACCAGAACTGCCCAAGAGCGGGTAATCACAGCCCAGCGGTCACAGACTGGTGCATTGGCTGGGAAGACATCAAGGGTTTGAGCCACCGACATGCAACCAGCTGAGATGACTTCTGCGGATCTGCTCACACAGAACCTGCAGGCCCTGACTCAGATAGTGGGCACGCAGCAACGTATGCTGAGCCCGCACAGCCCACTGGCCTTCAGGACGCCTAAGATGACGGCAGATGATGACCCAGAGGCATTTATCGAGGCCTTTGAATGACATGCCGTTACCACTAGTCTCGAAAAGGGGTATTGGGCCAGTCAGCTGGGGGCCCCGGTAGTGGGCAAGCCCCAGGCTGCGTACAGGGCCTTAATGCGGGACGAGGCTCAAGACTACGAGGTGGTTAAGACCACTATTCTATACCGTCCTGAGATCATCCCCGAATATTATGGCCGACTCTTTAGAGCAAAGAAAGGGGCAGAAGAGAGACATCCACGATTACTGTTACAGTGACTCCGGGACCTTTTTGGGAAGTGGGTCGATTTGTCTACATGCACCCTGGCAGCCCTCGTAGACAAAATTATACTAGAACAGTTCGTAAATGACCTAGAGGAAAGAACTCAGCGAAGGGTTCACCAGCATTCACCTGAATCATGTGACGTAGCATTGAAACTGGTGGAGGCATTTACAGCCCCGGAGTGGCACTACCCTCGCAAAAAACGGGGACCCCCCACCACTGACAGCAAAAGAAGGGGAGCAATGAAAACCTGGACAAGCTCCTGGGAGGGGATATGATATGTTTCCATTGTGGCCGGTTGGGGCACTTTGCCTGGGAGTGCCCAGGGCGGGTCGCCGAAAGGTGGTGGACGCAGGGATACCAGTGGGGAGTGACAGAAGGCTTCAAAGAACTGGTTCCAGGGGAGCCCATGGACTGTAGCTTTGGGGTAGGGGGCAAAAACCCCGCATGGAAACAGCCAGTGGTGAGGGCCTGGGTTGAGGGTCACCCAGTGTGGGCTGTGCTGGACTCGGGGTGTGCCCAGTCACTAGTTAAAGCAGAACTCCTGCCAGCCGGATATGTGCGCCAAGGGGATCCAGTAAGGGTATCGTGCCTACATGGGGAAACCCATGGCTATACGCCGGACATGGGCACATCTCTGGGTCATGGAACATCAGGGCGAGCTATTGATTAGAGTTATACCACGGTTAGCATGTGATAAGCTTCTAGGGTGAGATTGGGCCCCACTATATGACGTTATGGATATGGTACGCGATGTTGAGGTTGCTCGCTGAGCCCTACAGATACGAGACGAATGGCTTGGGGATGTCGAAGAAGGAGACCTTATGGTGGACTGGCAAGACATCACCAGCAGCCAGCAATTCCGGCAGGCACAAGAGGAGGACCCAGAGTTGCAAGAACTGTAGATGTGGGCCAAGGACGAGGGTCATCACGCAGCAGTAGACAACAACCCAGAGAGGGGCTTCAAGGCGAGACGGCATCTCTTGTATCGGGTTCAACCGGGTAGGGCAGACCTAGAGGAAGGGGTACAGCTAGTGGTACCTTCCTGTTTCCAAAAGACAGTCTGGCAATTGGCGCATGCCAATCCGGTGGGTGGCCACCTGGGGAGAGATCAAACAACAGGCAAGATCGTCCGATGGTTCTTCTGGCCAAAAATGGGGGAAGACGTGGTGTGACAGTGTGTGAAGTGTCCTGTGTGCCAAAAGGCTCGGGAGGATCGGCCCCCTAGGGCTCCCTTGAGACCCCTACTTGTCATTGACCTGCTCTTCTCCTGCATTGCCATGGACGTGGTCGGGCCATTGCCTCGCAGTAGCAGCAGACACCAATACATCCTGGTGTTTGTGGATTATGCCATGAGATCGACCTCAGCGGTACTGCGTCAGGCTGTGATGTCACCCCAGATCACCGAGGAGCTGGTAAGGTGGATATCCTGCGTGGGAATTCCACACGAAATTCTGACAGATCAGGGGCGAAACTTTATGTCGGGGGTACTGCAAGGGGTATGCCAGACCCTGCAAATCAAACAACTTCGAACCTCAGTTTATCACCCCCAAACCAATGGGTTGGTGGAGTGGTTCAATGGAACCTTAAAGAAGGTACTCAGACGATGCATCCAGGGCGACCCACGGCATTGGAATCAGATGCTCCCACTGCCTCTATTTGTACTCAGGGATGCCCCGTCGGAATCCCTGGGCTAGTCTCTGTTTGAATTGGTGTTGGGCCATCAACCCCGCGGGTTACTACAGATTCTTAGAGAAGAATGGTAACAGGGCCCTGTGGCCATCTCTGACCCCTCCAAGTATCAACAAGCCTTTCAGCTCCGTGTTTAGAACACTCGTGAGCTAGCCGCCGGCAACTTATGGCAAGCCCAACAGCGACAAAAAGAGAAGTATGACGTGCACACCAGGGAATGAGAATTCCAGCCAGGGCAGAAAGTGTTGGTTTTACTACCTACCTCACCCAGTAAGTTACTGACCCAATGGCAAGGGCCTTTCAAAATTGTACGACGAGTTGGACTGGTCGATTACGAGGTCTACCGGCCCGGTCAGAGGACCAAACAGATTTATCATGTTAATCTGTTGCAGGAATGGCATCAGCCCAAAGGATGGGCTACGTTCAGGGAAGAGGCGTCCGAGAACTCTAGACTTCTAGAGCCCAGTATAAACCACAGGGCACCTGCGCCCTTGAGGGATGTGCAAGTGAGCGATGAATTAATGACATTGCAGAAACGGGAAGTGGAATGCCTCCTGAATGAATTTAAGGAAGTCTTCTCAGAAGAGCCAGGATGGGTAAAGGATACCTACCATTCGATCCATACCCCCCCCCCAGGCACTATTGTGCGAGACAGATGGCGGCCCATACCGCATCACCTAGCGGAGGAAGTCTGGAAAAAAGTAGAAAAAAATGCAGGCACTTGGTGTAATCAGACCTTCACAGAGTCCGTGGCGTAGCTCCCTAGTGTCCATACACAACCCAACAGGACCCTAAGACTCTGCATTGACTACCGCAAATTAAATGAGGTGGCCACGTCTGACGCCTTCCCCATCCCCCGGGTAACTGAACTGGTGGAGCGTATCAGGGCCGCTCGGTTTATAACCACCCTAGACCTGTCTAAGGGGTACTGGCAGATCCCCATGTGACCATGTGAGTGCCCCAAGATGGCTTTCGGGACTCCACGGGATTTGTACGAATTTGTAAAGACGCTGTTCGGCCTACATGGGGCCGCTGCCACCCTTCAACGCCTCATGGAACGCATGTTAGCGCCGCATGCAGAATATGCGGCGGCATATATCAACAACATCTTCATATTCACTCAGTCTTGGAACCAACATCTCTGTGCCCTTAGGGCAGTATTGAGTGAACTTCGACAGGCTGGCCTGACGGCAAACCCCCGCAAGTGCACCATTGCACATAAACATACAAAATACCTAGGGTTCCTAGTAGGCCAGGGGACTATAAGGCCGTGGGAAGATAAAGCTCATGCCATTCATTCATTCCAACCACCGCAAACTCTCAGACAACTACGTTCCTTTTTAGGATTGGTAAATTACTATTGAAGATTCGTTCCCAATTTTTCGGAACTAGCATCACCTCTATCAGAAGCCCTGAAGGGCACACGCCGGAAGGGGATTAAGTGGACGGGGCCAATGTTACATAGTTTCCAGGCCTTGAAGGAAGCCCTATGTGATGAGGTGTTAATACATACCCTAATTTTAATAAACCTTTTACATTACAGACGGATGCTTCCGAAGTTGCCATCGGGGCGGCACTGACACAACGGGACCAGCCAGTGGCTTATGCGAGTCGGAAGTTACTACCAGCCAAAATCAGGTATGCCACGATAGAATGAGAATGCCTGGCAATCCGGTGGGTGGTAGAACACTTTCGGTATTACCTGCTTGGGAGAGAGTTCACGCTTGTTACTGATCATGCGCCTCTCAAATGGCTCAGTTCAGCTAAAACAGATAACATGCACATTATGCGATGGACACTGGCACTACAGCCCTTCAAATTCCGTATTGTACACCGCCCTGGGAAGGACAACTAACGGCAGATTTTCTATCTACATGCACCGAGACCAAGGACTGCAAAGACTGCCAGAGAGGTGGAGACGCATTGCGGCAGCTCCCAGGTACGGAGGGCGAGCGCTCCATCAGACCACCACAAGGCAACTGGTGGGGGGGGGGAGGGGGAGTTATGTCCTGGGGAGCTGAGTAATAAACGGGACTCACCTGCAGCTCCCAGCGAGAGGCATGTGAGGCAGGAGGAGGAGCCCGTGCAGCTTGTTAGCCACGCATTTATCAGATTACGCCCAGTCGGTGACGTCATGAGGGAACACTGGCTGGCGGGGCTTAAAACAATGGCTGCAGCTGGAAAAGGGGCGGATGGCTCCAGCAAGAGGAAACGCCAAGCCCTGCGGGAAGCTGCAAGCACTGTGGCAGAAGAGCCGCTAGGGGCTCCGACAGAGCGAGGACGGGCCCCGCAGCTGGGAGCAACCCCAGGTAGTGCGGGTGTTTAAGACACGGCACCGGAGGACGCGCTGGACCAAAGCCCAGAGGGCAGCGTGACCCACAGGTGGGGTACCGGGGCTACGGCAGGCAGAAGCAGCCGCACCAGGCAGGAGAGACTCCAGGAGAGCCCTAAAGGGGTACAGTCAGGGTGGGCATTGCCGCCAAGTTCTGAGGCAGTGAGCCGGAGGAAGGGCCAGGAAAGCAAGGGGCCAAGGGTGGGCCAGGAGGGAATCGTAAAGGGAGTAGAATAGGCTGCCCAGCAAGTAGAGTAGCTAAGCAGTTAGCTTTTCCTTTCAAAGTTTGAGTTATTGGGTAACCCTGGCTGAAGGAGCAGAGCTGAGGCAGTGCCCTTATAAAGTGAGGTTAACAGGGTCTTGGTGAGACCAGAGTTTGCACGAGAAGTCCTGCTTGGGACAGGACTGGGAGCGGGTAAGGAGGTCTGTGGGTCCTGCTTGCTAGTGAGCCCCACGACTGGGGTAATGGCCACTTAGAGGCAGGCCAAAGGATATCATTCTGTGGCTGGGGAACAAGGACCAACGGAGGAAGGATGCGCTAAAGGTGGCATAAGGCCAGGGTGCAGGGGTGGTGCAGCCCCGTGAAGTGGCCGTCGGGGGATCCTGGGCCACGGAATATACCGGGAGCCGACCCTTAACACTGAGGAACACCAAGTCATGGCGGGCAAGAAAGAGGTCAGGGACACAGGGAAAAGAGAACTGCTCCGACACATAAGAGATCCCCGCAGGTGTGTGACATCTACATACAGGACCAGAACTACCCGAGAGCAGGTAACCAAAGCGCGGCGGTCACACCCTCTACCTTACACAGACACCTCGGCATTAGTTAGCAGACCACATGCTAGCTAAGGTCTGTGCTATGGCAGATAGCAGTGTTGGCGTAGGGCTTTTTGGAGTCAATCAACAGCTCAGCTGTAATCTCCCTCCATTCCCTCTTTGTTTAAGAAGAGCTGGAACTAATGAGAGAGGCCGTTTGTTTTCTGATGGGGTGCTGATCATGCTGATAAATGCTTTGTTATCAAGGAGCAGGGAAGCCCCTCCCTAATCCTACTGGGGCCTGGCCACCCACCCCCAACCCTGTGCTCAGCCCTGTGGAAGGGAAGAGAAGGCTGCCCTAGCACCCCCCCCAGCGTCTAGCCTGAGCCACTGCAGGTATGTGCCTGCATGTCTGGGATGTCTGATTTAGACTAGCCAGGTTAGACTAAGCTGCAAAGACTGAATCAATTCAGGCTCCAGCTTTTTGAATGTCTGTCCCTAGTCTAAATGTACAGAATAACATTTCTTACCAGATTTATTCTTTGAGGATACAGTTGCTAACCCTGGTTTTGCAAGCTTTATCCAGTCTGGAAGGGTATAATTCCTCAATTTTGCAACTAATCCTGATGCTAGAGACAACGGAATAGTGGGGCAATTTAGCTTGTCAGAGAATACCATCTCTCTCATTCTTATTATAAAAAAGCAGCGCCAAATTTATTGTAGTTTCATTTTAAAAGATTACTTCTGAAAGCCATATCCAACTACAGTTTATGTCTAAAGCCTAGTAAATGAATATATAGTATATCTTAAGTATATTAAAAATGTCCTTGACTGGCAAATGCATCTGAAATTCCCCAGTGGGGATGAAAAGCTTATAGTGAATTTATGATATATGAAGTCCCATGAATTTATGCTATGTTAAATTGAGAATAGCAACATAGCTCCTTTTAAAATGATTAAACTTTGTACCATTGGGTTAAAACACACCAGGACCCTTCTCCCAATTAATGTTTTTGTTTGAAGACTGTAACTATTTAATTTGAAATTTCCTCTTGCTGTGCCAATTACATTTTAAACTTCTTCCTGTGAAGTTTTAAAGTGCACTGTCTTATTTGACACGCAATGTACTATTAAAACAGCCCAGAGTAGGATAAAAAAATGTTTTTCTACAGTATCAAGCACCTGGCAAGTAAATGGAACATTCCTGCAAAGCCTTAAAGACATTCCTCTTTTTCCCTGGAGATTCCAAACCCACTTATTTTTATTTCCCTTTTAAATCTATGAAATTACAGCACTTTTTCTTTGATTTACATTTTACAATATTTTTCCACATTGTTCCTTAGTTTCTTTAACCAGCTAATAATTAAAACTGCAGTTCTGTTTGACCATCGGAGATAGGGAAAAAGAGATGACTAATATTAAATTAATCTTGGCAATGGGGAAGAGTACTGATTATCTACAGTAAATCACATGACTTGGGTAGTTTAAATTAAGGCTCTGCAAATGTAGATTGCTTAGGCTGTAGGGGCCTTTGATCTATCTCTACCAAGCTTGAGGGGGTGGGGGAAGATGCAGCAATTTAGGATGGACTGGTGGTTTAAAGGGTCCATGCGCTCAAAATATTGAGACAGACATATGGAACTAACAACACAGAACTTGTTTACACAGGAAATTACTGAGTAGTAAGCTCGGGTGTGAATTTACAGCACACCCATTACTCCTCATGTGGACATTATTACAGCATGTCTACAATGATCAAACGTTCATACTAGTGAGCAGTACAGGCCTCATCTACACTCATCTGTCTCTGCTAGCAGGAGGTCTGGCTGCAACAGGCCACTCATCTGAGAACACACCGATCCATGCATTTCTGTAGGCTGTGCAAAGCTCCCCTGCAGCAGCTGTGTGCAGGGATTGAGAGAAATTGAAGCGCACCCATAAAAGGCACCAGTTACTGAAGGAACTGTTACAGCCAGCCAGCTGAAGGCTGCATACACACATCAGGCTGTCAGTGGGAAGAAGACTTCTGCCAACACAGAGGAGCTTCAAATGTAGACACACACAAAGTTTTAATGGTAGAACTTTATGAGGTAGTCTAGACTTCAGTGTAATGATGTATGTAGTTGTTACATGCATCATTGCAGCACTGGACACTTGCCAATATACCCTCCTGAGAGTAAGCTTATTGGTGTATTAAGAGCATCCAAACAGAGTTAGTGCAGAGAAACTAGTGAGTTGTAAATTTATATTCAAAATCATTGTGCAGGAACTTCTGCATGCAGATGAGCCTTCTAATGAGACGAATTTTGATGTGGAGTCTCATGAATGGGTTAGCTGCTATCACCCACACACTTAACTTCAAAGTAAGAGTAGTATTTATGGGGAATAACATATACCAGAGTGTGTGGGCTACAAATACCCAGCAGACTCACAACACCTTGGGTCAAAATATCCCTTGTGCAATTCTCCTGGCTTCATGAAGAATTCAGCTGATTATGTTTAGGAGCCAGGGTCACAGCATTCAAGCAGGTTTACTATTGTGTTGCAAAACAGTTACAAAAAAAAGAAAAAAAAGAGGAAACCCAACTTCCCACAGCACGTTTAATATTAATTACAACAAAAAGGCAATGTGATGCAGGAGAGGTAGATGCAGACTGAAATCTTTTCCATTCAAGAACTATTTGGAACAGTGCTTGGAAGCAGCACAAATAGAACAGTCTGGTTGGAAAACTGAGAAAGGTCTATTGTTTGCAATCTCATGAATAGCTGCACTTGGAACCAGAGATGAATCACAGAACTCACAAATGGAAAACCCTGCAGTTCCACCTCCACTTCCAATGCAGGACTGTAGCTGTCTTTACCATCTACTATCTTTATAAAAGTAAACACCTACTAAAAGATAAAATTCAGCTAGAATATATTAGTCCAGGGTCTATATGCATTTATCTATCTGATTAAATAAATATCACTTCTGGAGTCCAAATAAATCTTCCTCTGCACCCACAAAATGTGACAATACCTTCTGGGCCCACAGCTTCCTCCCCACAGGCCAAATATGACTAATAAAATTTTAAATTAAAAATATACATACTTGCCCTTGAGGGTACAAACCTTTTTCAAAGTCTAAAAAGTGATGCAGCCTTTCTGCCATAGAATACAAGGTTGACTAGTCTTTGTATTTCACTTGCTTGGGGCTCGTATTTTGTCCCTTCAGGAGCAGTCATGACATGGGACAATATCTGCGTAAACCTAGATCCAAACAACAGGTCAAATTCTGCTGTGACGTACTGAAATAAGCAGTGGGGCAAGCTAAATACCTGCTGTGAACTGGCAGTGAAACAGTGTAAGTGGTAAAATTTCCACTGGTTATGCCAAGTGAGAATATCTGACTACCTGATGTTTAACTAAAATGACCACTAATCTCCACACAAAATTTATCTAAGGAACCTCCACAGAGCTGCAGTATACTGGGATTTGTTCTTTGTGTACTAGAAGATACCAAAATATATTACTTTTGTCTTCTGAAAGACTATGACTGAGAGGGCTGTTACAGTGGCTGGAAGCTGCAACATTAAATCAATGTTTATGGAGTTAATCTGAGTCATTTGAGAAAGTAGATTTCTCTGCCAGTGATCTGGTTCTCTACATAGCTGCTTTTATGTTAGTCTGTACACCAAAGGATTTTCAAGTTCCCTGTGTGAGAAGGCAAAGGAATGGTTTAAAGGACAGACTCCTGATTATATGTTCCTGAAGGTGAGTGTATGTGTACACACACACACACACACACACACACACACACACACACACACACACA
>NW_017728906.1:167536020-167570619 GCF_001723895.1 Crocodylus porosus | reverse complement strand
ACACACACACACACACAGCTTCATAAAGAGCTTACTGCTTCACAGAAACAAAGGCCTACTTAGGAGAGATTATAATCTATATTATAAATGCAAAATGCTGTACTGTAATTATTATATTATGAAGAGCAACTAATAAATTACAGACTGCATGATAACAATTACAACCAGTAACATCCACAAATATGAATCTCAAAATGAGATCACAAGCATATGAGCAAGTAAGGAGTAGTCATCTTACTGACATATTTCTGAAAAAGCAGTCAGGACTAAATTTCAAAGCCTCTCCTACACACACATGATCACACTGAAGTTTTCCTCCTTACATTAATGATAAGGCTAGGACAAAATAGAAAGAGAAACCTAAAGAAAAAAAATGCACTGTCAGTTATATAAATATATAGTCAGCATAATTCTTAAGTGGCAAACAGGACGTGGCATTCAAGGGCACATGAAAAATGAAACTCCTCTCTGATTTTCAGAAAGAATATCAAATGAATACAGAATGGCTCCTTTTTCCCCCCATCTATACAAACACCAAAAATATTTTGCTCATCACACCCAGGTTATTTTGGGGATTAGTTAACTAGTATTTATCTTTGTGTGTCCTTCATAGGTGAAGACAATTGCATCCGGCAGCAGAAGGATGGGGTGGACAGGAGGGGGAAAAGGGAAAAAAGAAGTGGGAAAGAAACAGGGAGGGAGAAAAGGAGAAAAAAGGAAGGAGTAGAAAAGAGAGAGGAAGGAGAAAGGAGGAGGGTGGAGATTAGGTTGCGTGGGTATGTAGGTGACTTGTAAGCTCAGTCTTTGTCTTGAACAATCTGCTGCAGCAGGGGCAGGAGAGTAATGAGGACTGGGTACAAGAGGCTTTCGTTTTCCTGCTCACACGTTACTTCATTGCTTCTGCCACGTGTTGCTGTTTGAAGGCCAGTGCTCCATTCTGGATTGATGACCTCCAGGATGGACCGGTTGTGAATAAATTGCTCCCATGACTCCAGGTCAATGCTGAAACTCTTTAGGGTCACCTTTAGGGTGTCCTTGTACTGCTTCTTTGGTGCACCGCGAGAGCATACTTCATTTGGCAGTTTACCGTAGAAGATTTTCTTCAGCAGGCAAGTGTTGGCCATTCTTGAAAGGTGGCCAGCCCATCTCAGCTGCCCCAGTTTCAGTAGAATGGGAATGCTGGGGAGAACTGACCTGAGCACCACGGTGTCTGGGATCTTGTCCTGCCACTTGATCTTTAGTATCTTTTGCAGGCAGCACAGGTGGAAATGGTTTAGTTTCTTGACAGGACACCGGTAGATGGTCCAGGTTTCACAGGTGTAAAGGAGGAGGGTTGGGAGAACGTTGGCTTTGTAGGCCTTCAGTTTCATCAATATTCTGATGCCTCTATGGTCCCAGACTGACTTACAGAGTCTGCCAAAGGCCATGCTAGCTTTCTAGTATTTTCCACACTGGTATTTATAGATTCTTTGAATACAGTGATACATACATTAAACAGCCTTGCTACTAGTGTTTCATGAGTTGAGGTGCAGTCCTACCCCTGAAATTGAAATATTACTACTACAAAGCATGAATTGAAGTACAATGTAGTAACCTTCAAAAACAATAAGGAGGATGACTGGGTAGATTACTGAAGTCTCCAGATTTCCTTTATTCTTAAAAAAAAGACTAAGGAATCTAGCCTAATAAAATATTCATATCACTAACATTTTCAATTTCACCAAACTTAAAATCAGCAGCATAACAATAGTGAAAAGAATTCTGTGAAAATTAAAAACCAGGAGAATGCTCAGTGCTACACCTAGTCAGACCTCTAAGCTAGGATAATATTCACTGGAGAACATCATAGATGGCAGCCATCTAGGGAAACGCACACAAAATACAACCTAACACATACTGCTGAGATATTCTGTACCTGACAAAGTATTCAGTATAAATTTCCTTGTCTCTCTCCGCAGCTCTACTTAATGCACGGGCTGTCAATCGAAGTGGAATCAACCTCCGGCTATTTAAATCCTACACTTAAGTACAACTACATGCGTTACGTCACAAGTTCCATTCTTCAATGTCTACCCTTGCAATCAAGGGGTCAGGAGGCCCCTCATTTCCTTATTATATCCTAATACTTTATAACAGTTATAAGTTCCTGCTCAGGAAAAAAAAAAGTAAAATCTACAGTTTTAAAAGAAACTCTTCTTTTTATAGGGGGAAAATCCTTCCTCTGTTTCTCAGTCATGGCACTATTTTTAATAGATGACCATCACACTAGTTCAGTTTTCAAGATCCAGTACATTTCCACAGCTGAAAAGAATGTAACATAACCAGAGTCCGGGCAGGGGGTATGCATCATTTGCGTGCTTCACAAAGGCTGTCTGCCTTGTGACCACAAGTTGTCAGGGTAAGGGAAAAAGGAAAATGAAATACTTCATCGATTAGCCAGTTGTTCACACACTCCTGCAGAGTTAGAGGCACCACAGTTACGGAAGCAACTGCAGCAGCAGCTGCCACAGAACTGCCTTTGGCATGGAAATATTCCTCCCACACAGCCATTGTGGGACCACCCTGTGAATAGGTTAGCTTCTTAACAATTGTTAAATAACAGACAACTCAGCCCCATGTGTGAATAAACGAGCATCAGACATCTCCCCTTCTCTCAACAATAAGCTGGGTTTCTTACTTGTCTATTTTCTGCATGTGCTATTGATAGTTAGTTAGAACACAAGTAAAAGTTGCACAAATTCCATGCCAGTTTTACACTAGAGAAAAATCTTGATATTTCTTACCTGCAGCAGATGACTGCCTTACAGGACAGTGCTAAGTCCAGAAAACTCTGCCTGACCTCAAATGAGAGAGCATACTTCAGCGTCTGGCCATCAATAATCAGGGCAATATCATTTTCTTTGCCTAGTGAATCTCCCAAGTTTGTGCAGTGCTGTGTAAGGGCAGCCCTGGTTGCCTAAAACAGAAACACATACATAAAAAAAGAAAAATTATATTTCTTTATGTTGTAATCTAAGCCATTCCAAACCACAAATAGCATGGTTGATTAGAATAAGTGGGGGCTGATGCCTTTCATACCTTTTTCCACTGTTTCTATCTTAACATACTGTGGACTCCTCGAACTTCCTATTCCAATCCCTAATCCAAAAAGATTTACATTTGTCTGAGAACTGATATACAAAAGTGGCAGATATTTACTATTGCTCAATCATCCCCTCTCAATATAACAGGCTCAAAGTAGGATTTATACAATTGCTCAAGGTGGTCAAAAGGCCTTGTTACACTTTACACAGTGAGCCACACAAAAATCAGATGGTGTTAGTGTTAGCTCAAGTTTGGTTTTGTCGCATGTTCTGGCCAGCAGGGGATGAGAGGACTGAGAGGTAAGAATCTGTCCCCTTCCCATTCCAGGTTTGCCCCTAACCCCAAGGGCTTCGCTCATCCCCCACCACCCACTTGTGGCTGCCTGTACTGTCTGCCCCAGAAGAGCAGGCAGGAAAGGATTAACTTGCCTGCCCAGCAGTGGCCCAGACAGCAGAAGTGGCAGCCAAGCAGACAGGCTAACCCTTCCCTGCCTGCTCACCTGGGACAGGCAGCACAGGAAGCCATAAGTACAAAGGTGGGAGAGATAGGTGGGTCAGTAAGCAGGGACCTGGGGTGCTGGGTGATGGCTAGAAAATGATGATATTTAGAGGCTTGTTTTTAGGAATGGTCTTGTAGGTAAAGTAGATATTGCATTATAACAATGGTTCAGGGGAATGGCAAGGATTAACTGGTTTCTAAAAACCTGTTTGCGACAAAGGTTCACAGCCTTCAAGGCAGACACCACATCCAAGGCCAACAGACAAATGGGTACACACATCCTGGGAAATTCAAAACATGAACAGTGTACCCATAACATAAGATAGGCTTGCCACATTGGAGTCAGGTTAGTGACCAGCTACAGAGCCCCAGGGCTTTCTGTTTTTGCTGAACAGACCAAATTAGGATGCTGGGACATGCCCAAATTAAGACACCAGTAAATGACCAACTTAAGATGTGTGCATACAATGTGTTTGCGAAACAAAGGAACATGCTGACAGGATAGACTGTGGTCAGTATGCTGACCATAGGGAAACCAACATCAGAGGAGAGAAAGCATACTAAAGGAGGGATTTCAGAGCAAAGGGCCTCTGAGCAGGGAACCCAAGACCACCAAGGACAGAGGGCACACCACCAGCCCATCTCACCCACACCCCTGGGGGTGGGGAGGGCTCAGCCATCAACATCCAGGCTGCTGACATCTGACATTCAAGGAAGAACCACAGAGTGAAGCTTGCATACTGGCCAAATGTACCTTCCCCTCTGTGAAAACCCTAGGACTGGTACATATAGAATTGGGGGGGACAGGTTATTTTGTTTGCCTTGCCGGTGTTATTCTGATCTGCTATCACTGTATCAATAACATTTGCCTATTATCAAATGGAAGTTGTGGTTGATCCGAGGATTTGGGTCCACCTGGAACAAGGTATCTGGGTCATAAACCCAATGCCAACACTGGGGAGGGCAGGGCGTGGTAGTAGGCTCAATCTAGGCCAGGGGGAGGTGGGGCAGCAGGGGTATTTACACTAAGATGTAGCCTAGAGTGGTTAGGGTACATACAGGTTTTTGGGGAGGTTAGATTGTGTTAAACATGACTACCCAATCAAACTAAGTTTGCCCAGGTGCAGACCTTACACTTACATGTCTAGTAAGGTGGATCTAAATGTGAACTATACAGAAGACCAAGAAGCTTGGATCGGTCTAAAAATGGCTGATCCAGTCTAAGTTAGGTTTACCTCCAAGGCAGTCTAACTTAGATAAGGTTCAGTAAGACTGATCTAATTGAACGTCTGTACAACTCCCAACACAGTCCCAGGGCTAGGAAATCCCAGTATCTGGATCCCAGCAGCTAGCCTCAGCCATGGGGATGCATTTTTCCTGTCATCCCTCCTAGAACCAGACTATTTTTAGGCCCCCCCACCAGGCAGCACTCCCTGAGCCTGCCAAACACCCTCTCTCACAAGATACTCCTGGTGCCATTTTTACTAGTGTTCACTGGTACCTTGAGCTGAGGAAGTCAGTCAGGGTGGGAGACAGGCGGACAACATCAGTGAGGCTGGTTGGCTCAGGGGCTTAAAAATAGCCCCTGGTCTCAGGGAGAAGGAGAGCACCCCCCCCCCCCCAATCATTTGCCGATAACATGAAACTTTGGGGCAAAGCATCCACCTGAAGACAGGAGAGCAATCCAGGATGACCTGGACAGGCTCAGGAAATGGGCGGACGAGAACATTATGGTGTTTAACACTGAAAAATGCAAGGTTCTCCACCTTGGGAAGAAAAATCTGCAGCATCCTTAAAGGCAGGCAGTGCTATGCTGGCTAGCACTACGGAAGAAAGAGACTTGGGGGTCATCATTGACCACAAGATGAATCTAAGCCTTCAATGCAATGCTGCGGTGAGTAAAGCAACCAAAATGCTGGCTTGCATCCACAGATGCTTCTCAAGCAAATCCCAGGACATCATTCTCCCCTTGTACCCACCCTTAGTAAGGCTACAGCTGGAGTACTGCATCCAGTTTTGGGCTCCACAATTCAAAAAGGATGTAGAGAAGCTTGAGAGAGTCCAGAGAAGAGCCATGCGCATGATCAGAGGTCAGGAAACAGACCTTATGACAACAGGTCGAGAGCCGTGGGGCTCTTTAGCCTGGAAATGAGCAGGCTTGGGGTGATCGGATGGCCACCTATAAGTTTATCAGGGGTGACCACCAGTATTTGGGGGAACGTTTGATCACCAGAGAGCCCCAAGGGAAGACAGGTCAAACGGTTATAAACTACTGCAAGACTGTTTCAGGCTGGACATAAGGAAGAATTTCTTTACTGTCCAAGCCCCCAAGGTCTGGAACAGCCTGCCATCGGAGGTGGTTCAAGCACCTACATTAAAAACCTTCAAGAGTAAATTGGGTGCTTATCTTGCTGGGATCCTATGACCCCAGCTGGCTTCCTGCCCCTCGGGTGAGGGGCTGGTCTCGATGATCTCCCGAGGTCCTTTCCAGCCCTAATGTCTATGAAATCCATCTGCCCAACACCCTCAAAGACTCTAGCTAGCCCTCCTGATGCCACCAAACCCTGCTGGACCCCACCAACCCCTCTGTAGACTCCACTTGCCCACCTGGCAAACCGTTCTAGTCTCCCAATTCTCCTTACAGACTCTGCTTGCCCCTTGGCCCCTCCACCCACCCGGTCTCCAAAAGCTTCAGGAGCCACCCAAAATTAGCATGTAAACAAGGCCTAACTCTGCTCTCAACGGAGTCAGTTTTATGACTGACATCAGTGGAAGCACAACTAGACCACTGCTAAAAATTCTTTTGAAAAATAGTTACTCAGACCTTGTAAGCACTGAAGACATTATAGAACCTCCATCTTTGGACACATTTAAGAGCAGGTTAGAGAGACACTTGATTGGGATGGTTTATTCAGGAGAATTCTGCCTTGAGCAGGGGGTGGACTTGATGACTTCCTAAGATCCTTTCCAACCCTATTGTTCAATGATTCTGTAAATGTGCATATACTTTTGTACATAAAGTACACAGAGCTTTGAAAAAGGTGGTCTCACTTCTAGTTTTGACTCTTAGACAATTAGGCTTGCATAGCAAGAACTTTAATTTGCCACTACTGGGCCAGGATATTTTGATAAATGAGATGCTTAACAAATTACTCTACCACCATACTTAGTTTTCTTATTTCAATAAGAAAAAAAAAATCAATCAATTTAGTCTCTGTTTTGTAATTCTGTGGTGATAAGCAACTTTCAGAGATTATAGTGAGTAATCAAACTGCTGAATCCAAGCACCCAACTGGACACACTACAAATGAGCCTGTCACATTAAGCACCTTTTGTCTGGAGAACCTCTAGACTATTATCCTGTTCATGGGGAGAATCTGGAAAGGACAGTCTGAGAGACAAGAAAACTACAATGGTTCTGAAAATGTAAAAATGGGCTCTCTGGAGGCATAGATAGTCAACCTGACTGAGTCCTGCCTGGATACTGCTCCACTATGCTTGTCTTAGGGGCCAAGCTAGCTACTTCCTAGTCTCTAGTCCAACACCTACCTACATATTTGGACTGTCCTAGCATGCTGCTGATGGGGCACTCTGCCAGAGGACGCATCTGACTCTGCCTGAATACACAGCATGTAGTACAACGTATCTTTATTTATGGATGAAAGGACAGAGGTAATATATCTTCACCCCCACACTCTGTAGCTTAAGAGGAAAGATTCTCTGTAGCTCTGTAGAATCCCCAACCCTCAGCTCACGTTTTCCATAAGTAGTTTCCATTCTCTTATATACAGTCATAAGCCATGAAAACTAAAATCTATCTTTTTTGCTCTTCACAGCATTATGAAATTTTAAAACCTGGTATCAAAATATATGAATCATATAGTGTATCATTCTTAGGGTGTGCTTGTTTTCTTTGTCACGTTCCAAAGTGCTGGTCTGCGGGAAATAGTTATAATATGAAAAAATACCAGAACAGGGTTATATCTGTTAGAAATGAAAATATAATAGTTACATCTCATTGTAAGCCATTCATCATTTTATGGAGCCAAACTCCTCCAGGGAAGTCACAAACCCAAAAGTTGTTGCTGAGTGCTGCATTTTTTATTTACATCTCTGATTTAACAGACAGATGTAAATAAAACAGAAAACAAAACAGAACAAAATAAAACAATCATCCCAAATGTAGCCAAACTACTCCCCACAGACTACGCATCTGCTGGTACTGAAGAGCACAAATTAAGTCCAACATTATTGTACAGTGACAATTTTCCCTCCACACTCTCCTTGTGGGATAAATATTGCTTGGTATTTTGGTTTTGCATTGTGTGTTGATTAACCTATCCAAAAAGATATAGAAATCTCCCTATCCACACACTATTTGGGAAAAGAAAGTATATCAAAAGAGTATAAAGACTCCATCATCAACACTTGAAATATAACCGAGTTAGGCGATCCAGTTATACCAGATCACTTCTGTACCAGTTGTTCCTGACCCATAGCCCCCTGCTCCCCACAGCATCCCCAGCTGCCCTGCTCCCAACAGCAAGAGCACTGTCCCCGGTGCTGCCGGCCAGGGCATACAGCTGCCTGCTACCCTCAAGCCTCCTTTCTCTGCTGGAGGGGCAGGTGCCTCCCTGTCTTGCTGCAGCCCCAGCGCTTAGACAGCTTCCCCCAACACCAGCAAGCATTGCCCCCGCAATACACCCATCCCTTCCCCACATTTCTACCAAACACCTTGCCACACACACCACTTCCTGGCTTGCCCTAGCAAGGAGCTGCCTGAGGCTGAGGGCCCCAAGACAGTCCCAAGCCCTGGCCCTCCAACCCCTGTCCCACAGACTTCCCTGCATCCAGCTGCAGAGGCTGTTCCCACTGCCCTGCCCAGTCGGCTGCACGCCAGCCATGTTCATGTGCATGCACAGGCACACGTGATGCCTCCAACTGCCCTCCTCCCGCTGCCCCCAGCCCCAAGCAGCTCCTTGCTAGGGCAAGTCAGGAAGTGCTGGGGAAAATGTTGACACTGAGCAAATCAAAATCCTAGACATTTATTGATATATTAAAAAAAAAAAAAAACCACCCTGGACTGAGATGAGAGGAGCCAAAAAGACAACATGTCTCAGAAAACCCAGACGTATGGTAACCCTAGTTCATTATCATTCCATATATACACTACAAAACATACTAGTAACAATTATGATTTTCTGTGGAATTCTTGAACTTTTCAAGTTCCCAGGCAAAGAAACAGATTGCAAATGTAGATTTCTTAGATTTCCTGAAACAGTCTCACAAAACCCTTTCTATAGGGATTTTATTTTCTAAGTGAAAACTATTCCATATATTGTGTGCACACGTATATGTAAACACACTCATACACAGTTTGCCAGGTTACTAAAAAAATGGCAAAAGAAAATACCAGCACTGCATTTTAAAATACTTTGATATGAACACGAAAAAGTCTTTTATTTCATGGATTTTGCAACAGTATCCAATGTGCTTATAATACATTAGTTCTCTTTTGGAATGGGTGTAAGATCAATGTATCTGCATACACATACAGTACAAATTTGATTTCCACAACGATCTAAAATGGAAATTGTCATTTTACTGTAACGTGGAGAGAGAGAGAGACTTTTTACACATGCATCTTGCATAATATAAAGATGGATTTATTTATGTTAACCAGTTTAAGCAAGCATTGCTTCATCTTGCCAAACTAACACCAAAGTTAACAGGTCCAAATTTAACACTGACAGACAGTGTCATATTATTAAAAGGTGACCATGGGAACCCCCTACTGGATGACTCTGAAGCTACAGACATTGGATTTGCCCCAAAAGAATCACTTTATCCTGGGACAAAGCACAAACATTATGACATTCATGCCCATTGTCCCAGGCAGAGTCAGATCTGGGGGTGAGTGTAGACTGGTTCACTTGCACCCACCCCCTTTGATTCTTCTTACCCAGAGTTTAAAACTAACTGCTTGGCAGTAGCAGTAATATTTCTATTCAGGCAGCAGTGATGTAGTCAACTGACTTCATGGCTCATTATAAGCTACCTGATCCCTCCTAAACTCTTCATTCCGCAGGTATTAATGACCCTTCTATTCTTTTTAATTGTCTTGATGTTTCCACAATTCAAGCTAGCCTTTGTTCTGTAACTGTCCTGTCTGTTAGCTGCTCCTGGCAGTGAAGGTCTTATTTCACAGCCCTGCAGACTGCTTTAAATGCATTCCAATGAAGTTATATCTGGTTTTGCTTCAATCTTAAATTGCATAATGCAGCAGTTAAGTCCCTCGGATCTTAGTAAAGCTTCAGATTTCTTTTTAACTAGCAAAAAAGATGTGCTTTTGTATGTGATGAAGCACCACGCCATTGCACACCCCTTTTTCAAAATTCTAGATCCTCCCATGGTCCCAGGATATACTCTGAAAAAGGTTCACAGGATAAGAAATGTTAGCAGTTTGCCCCAAGACACTGCAAAGTGCAAAGAAAAAGTTGTCCTGGGATTGCATCATTGAATCAATTGCAGAAAAGCAGCAACACATTCAGCCACTCACTCAACCCTGATTAGAAGGGCAATGTGTGTACATGCCAGTTGCAGGACTTCCCTGTTCCAGAACAAAGGCAAGATCTGTTCCTGAAGTCAGAGGAAGAGAACTGGCCATTCCTTGATATGGCTGGTCCTTTTCTGCCACCACTCTTTGAAGCATACATTTTTCTGCACTGAAACTGCGATCCAGTGTCATTTATGCAGTGTAGTGATATTGTGACAGTAGTCATCATGTCAAATGTCAGGACTTGAATGTCATTGAATGTGTCACATTTGTGGCCAAACTCTAGACCCTCTGGGGTTTTGCTCCTAATATGGCTATACTGAAAAGATTAAATGAAATAGCAACAGGGAAAGTGAGCACCTCATTTATTTACTCTTCACTTATTTGCAATCTGTTATTGTGATATAAGTTTTTACAATAATAGGTTCTCACTGTGGTACTTTTGTTTGAAGGTCTCAAAAGACATCTGCCTTTAGAACTGAAAACATCCCAATCATTCTATCTAAAATAAAGCTGGCCTTCTCCAGACAGAAGAAAATACACTAAGGTTTCCAGTTCTGTACTTTCATCAATTGATTATTTTCATTCACAACACTGAATGAACTTGATATGACCTTCCATGAAAGCAGACAGCAAGTGTAGTGTACCCAGTAGCAAGACAGACATGGATGCTACTTACTCTTGCTTGCCTTCTGAGTAACCTTTTCCATTAGAGCAGATAAGAGATGTGCAAAGAAAAACTGAAATGCATCAAAAGACAGAACAGCTTGAACAAAGGGGCTATATTTGGAGTCAAATGAAGTTCAATAGCTTCCTGCTGAGTTAGATAGTAAGTGGCAGTGATTGTGGCAACAATCTAAACATTTAAAAACATGATAATCACAATATAAAAGTGCAAGATTTCTAAAAGTGTGTACCAGAGAATTTGGAAGCCAATACCTGCCAAGAGTGAGTTTGGCCTTGTGTCTTGAGCAAATTTGAGAGCAGAGGCAGTCTGAGATTGCACCTAACTTATAAGCAAGGTCGAGGCATCCTTACGCATATTTAGCAGCGTTGGGATTTGGGTTGCACATAGCACAATGAAAACAAGTAGGTCCTGCTTGTTACAAACCTACTTGGTAGGGTAGGGTACTGCTTGGTATAAGTAAGTGTCACAATAGCTCAAACTTTCCGCAGCTTGGAGAAAGTAAGTAGTTGTTAGAAAGGTCAAGTTAGTTGGCAGCATGCTAGGCCAGGGCATGTGGTCATCATGCTAGGCCCACAGGCTCCCAACCCAGCCACTGCTCCCCAACATTGCTCCTTTGCTCATTCTGGCCTTTGCGTTCCACAGGGGGGCAGGGCAGCACAGTGAGAGAGGCTCCAGGGAGTTTTTACTACATGCACTCCTTGCACAGCTGGGGTCATGTTGCACCCCACCAGTCTGCACAGCAACAGTACAGGGATCACACTGTGCACACAGCTGAGAAAGGAGATAGGCTGCACGTGCAGAAGAGGGGGGAAGAAGCCCAGCTGCCCGTGGGGTAAGGGGAGGATGGGCTATCTGCAGTCATGCCCCCATGATGAGAGGCCCAGGAGTCTGCAGCCCTGTGCTAGGCAAAAGAAGTCTGTATCAGCGAAAAGGCCAGAGATACAAACACTGATTAAGTCACTCCCACCCATACTTTCCCTTAGCTTGCACAATGAAAAGGCAACAACAAAAGGAATGAATCACTCAAGCAGTAGTAACCTTCCCAGAGAGCTACTGAGAACAGCTGAAAATTCACCTCTACAGGTAGAGGTGCAAACAACACCATCCCCCAACCAAAACAATACAACTTTCCTTTCTGTACAGCTTTTCTTGCAGAGGTTTCAAAGCATGGGCAGATATTACGGGCTGTCTCTTGCATTTTCCATCTGCTGTGGGTGAGGGAGCTGCTCAAGATGAGAAGAGCTGGGGAAGCAGGACCAAGAGCGTTAACTACCCCCTCGTCAGATCAGCTTTATGTGGGAGAGAGGAAAACCGTGACAAAGTGAAGGCTGCCCTCCCCTCCTTGCTCATATGCTCATTGGTGGGAAGGGACTATGCGGTGCCAGTAGCCAGGGTCCTGGAAGCCAGGTACAGATGGTACAGAAGAGTGGATTTATATCCCTTACTCCCCTCCTTGTCCTTGCATGGAAGCACCGACTAGACTCTGATCTGTGACACAGGTAAGGGATAGAAAGGAATCATAGTCCAATGACTAAAACAGTGCTCCAGAAAAATTAACCCTTTTGTTCCTGCACTGAACAATAAGGAATGAGGGAGGATATGGGTCAAAAGTTAAAGGCAGCTGTGGTGTGCACAAGGTGGATCAGAAGCAGGAGTTATGTACCAAGGAAATAGATGGTATATAAGTAAAGGCTGAGAGGGCAGCATGGCTAGGGGCAACACAAGGAGCAGGCAAACAGGGAGACAGCTGTCTATTGGCAGCAGCCTGCAAAGCCCAGGCAGCTGGGAGAGGAAAGTGCTGCTTAAAGGCAAGGAAGAAGGAAGGAACAGTTTTGTGATCGCTTTCTATGGTCTCCGGGGTGCAGCACTCCACTGAAAACAAAAACATGCTGTGAATGGGAACTAAGGAGCCAATATCAAACTGGTACCAAAACCCCAGATTAAGCTAACTCCATTTAATGTTAATGTAGTGTGCTATTCTTACTGTATTGGATAATTGCTAGCATACGGCACATCCAGCTGCTTAAAGGATTTAGGGATATAGATTGCTATGTTCTATGCCTTCTTCATTCCTATTATTGAACAAACAATTTCCTCCAACTGCAAGGCATTATTAACTTGGTTGTCATGGTGTGTTGTGCTTATGTTTTACCATCTGACTCGCCGGGGAGTAGATTAGTGTACTCAAACTACAACACAAATTCAGTCCAGGGAAATGAAGGCATAGGAAAAACTGGCAATTTTTTCTACTATAAAATTGCAGCATGCAATTATAACAATTTCCAGTAATCCAGTGCACACCAGGAGGATCTATTTTAATGAGTGATTCTCATTGTTTATGTAACAGCAAAACCAGAAATTGGTTTTAACCTCCATAATTAAAAGCCCAAGTAAAAGGTGAGGAACAGCAACTGAGAAAGTATCTTTCCTCCCATCTGCTTCTCTCTCTCATTCCTCTGATAAGCCTTTTCTTGTTCCCAAGTGTGGAACATAATGTCTTCCACCTCCTTGAAATGACAGCCACCCATTCTTGCCTATTGACTGGGTTTCTGCCAAAAAGTTCTCATTTCCTGCCCTTTCTGCTGTCTCCTGAGGCCATCTTCCTGCTCCTTCTCCACATGAGGCCATGGAAGAGCCGCAGTAATTATGGGAAGCAGGTGTTGCTGGTCAAAATGTTTGCTTTTCAAAGTGCAATGAAGTGTTCACAGAAAAGGTTTGCCATATTCTCACTTCTACTTTAAAGTGACAGATTTAGAAATGAAACTTACTTGAAATGTTTCAAAAATGTATTGTCAGTTCAGCAATGAACATTCTACTTCCTTTCCATTTTTATTCTCCACTTCTAGCTCTCCTTTCTTTCCCATATTATAAAAATGGCACAAAAGAAAGGGGAAGAAAACCAACTTCCTTTCTTATTTTTCACTTCTTTTTCTACCAGGGAAAACAGAGAGAGAATATGGTTCTCTTACAAAGATGGAATGATTTTATTTTAAAAAGAAATTCATTTACCATGTTGTATTAAAAGCCTGAAACCTGTCTAAATATAATAATTTCCTACCATCTATTCTCTCATCTCAAATAGTACTTCATTCCAGCCCCTCCTTTGCCTCAAACTCTATGCTCTCAGCACAATTCCCATACTGCATTGATTTCTCTCTCCATTAGTTCCTCCTTCTACTCTAATTCCCTTCTCCTCTCATCAAATTGCTCCTCCTCTCTCATTCCTACCGATACTCTCTCACCTAACGATCCTCTTCCAGCTAACAATCCTCTTCCAATTCTTCATTCCCCCAACAGTCTCTTCTCTTCTTTCTCTCTCCTCTTATTGGAGGCAAAAAAATTCCTCAAGTGCATAAGGCTGCTGATGAGACTGACAACATAAATACTAATTTTGGCCCCTCAAAATGGAAAAGTTAGCAGGAACGCTAGCAGATTTCTAAAAAAAAATGGAGCCCTCATCACATATTATAGATTAGCCAGAAACTGAGAAACCACAGAGAGATGCTTCCTAGGGTGAAGTACAGACAGTCAAAAAGCCCAAGGCTAAATCAATTCACCTTTGCAGGTTAATCTAAGCTGCAGAGATTGAACTGATAAGCAAGTGAACAGACATTTGTTTTTGATTCCAAAAATGCAGCCACAAGCCTGCATGGCCCAGGCCAGAAGCAAGGGGGGCACCAGAGCATGCATCCCTACTTGACTGGAGAAGACATCTTGGGCCAAGGCTAGCCTGCCCACCCTACAAGAGGGCCTGATGGGGGAGGTGCAAAATATGGGGGAGCTGCTGGGGGACTGTGAGTTAACTTGAATCTAGAGAGGATCTGGGACAGAAATTCAATAAACCAATTTAACCTAAATCAGCTGAGTCTCATAGTACATCCATCCAGATTTATCTTAAGCCAGTTTCAGGCATTTTGAAAGCAGTTTATGTGCACTGAACTTTTGATGCATTACAGATTTTAACCGGTTTCTGATCACCTATGCCAGTTTGCATGTAAATTTCTGTCCCTAGCCTAGGAATCCTACTCAGATCTTCTCAGCCACAGACATTCCACCTTTCATTTTTGTACAACAGCTTCTAGGACCAGCAATCAAAGGATTAAATCCATCATAGAAGGCCATAAATCAGAGCCACTCTCATCTAAAACATGTTCCAGGGAATTTTCGCACGTTGCATTCTCCAGCATCCCTTATTAAAGCATAATCCATTACAAAGGAAAATGACAAACTCTCATAGTTTCTTACTGTAACAAGGTGGCAACTCTACAGAGTTTTCTGTAGAGGGAAACGTAAGGTGTTCACTATACATGCAGACAGGAGGATTTTATCATCTAAATAAAATGCAAATAATACCAAATCTGACAGAAATGGCATGTACATGTCAGGTTTAGTTTCACTCCTGGTAGCATTTGTGCAAGATTTCAACAATTTCTCCTGTGAAATATTCTATAACACATCCACCCTGCCAGCAGCAGATGCAGAAATGGAGCAAAAGAGATACCCCCTCCACTCTCCTTTGGCTGTTCTGCGCATGTGCAGTGAGCTCTGAGCTCAACTGCAGACCCTGGCCAGAACCCCTGTGTGAACACTGCTGCTATTTGCCCTTCTTCTCTCTCCCCCTCCCCACTGAATTCAATGCAGGGGAAAAGACAGGAAGAACAGGCAGTGGCAGCTGTCACCCCCTGGGCTCCATGTGAAAATAAGGGCTCTGCCCAGATCCCGCACCAAGAGGTCACTACAACACAGCTAAAAACAGGAGGGGGTGCGACCACACTACTACACCCCTGTGAATATATCCCAGTATCCTGCCAAATATTTCTCTGCTTTAGTCCTATTCCCATTTTAAGTCAGTTGTGCAACTGCAAAACCTCCTGATAGATGTTTTACTTGAATTATCAACTCTCACCATTTTATTTACAAAAACAAGCTACTTGGTTTTTTTCCCCACAGTGTAAACATGGTTTCCACTGAATGTTAAGACACTGTTATAAATCTTAGTCAGAGTATTTGCTGTCAGGTAGAAAATTTGAATACCCTGAAGTAGAGTTCATGTGTGGTCTTAGCTCTAGCTTACATCCTGAAGGTCTGTAGGAAACCTTGTAATGGCTTGTTTGTACATTCTCACTTTCTCAAAGCTCTCAGAAGGACCCTGCCTCATCAGTATTAACTCAGTATCTGAAGGATAAAACTGACACACAAACAAGCAGCTGCAGGCTGGCCAAGGTGGGGGGCTGTTTTGCCCCCCTCACCTGCAGCTGCCACAGCTGGAGACAAGGGGAGTAACACTGGAGGGAGGGGGGACATGTATGGGGGTTATTTCCCCTCCCTCCAGCATCTGGCACCAGGGACAGGAGGGGGCTTATTCCACTGTTCAGCTGTGGCAGCAGTCAGAGTGGGCAGACCCAGCTGGGGATACTGGGGGTAGAGGAGAATAACTTCCTGCCCTCCCCACTTTGCCTCAGGGGCCAGGCTAGCATGCTGCTGCAGTAGTGAGAGGGAAGCACCCAGAAGACCCAGCTCGGGTCCTTGTCGGTGGGACAGAGAGTGGGGAATTAAACCCTTCTCTGGCCAGTTCAGCCCAGGCTGGCCATGCCCCACCAGCACAGCTTCCCTGTAACTGAGGGTGTGCTCTAACACCCCCCAGTGTCTGTCCAGAGCAACTGCAGGCATGTGCCCACAGTTCCTCAGTCCAGGGGGAATGTCTGTACTGTTACAAACTGGTTCAACCCAGCAGGTTAGACTAACCCGCAAAGGTTGAATCAGTTCAGGCTCTGACTTTTTAAATGTCTGTCCCTAGCAAATCAGAAGCCTACAATCCACTTAATGACATGGGTCATCCAATAAACATCATAGTTCCTGAATTTACATTTCACATTCACCTTAGGACTCTGCTCTGACCCAGGGAAAGACAAAAGGTCCAAAGAAGAAAACTAACAACAAAATAGATCGATTAAGGTGAATATCCTATAGCAGCTGAAGCCAGCGTTTTTTGACAGGTCCACTCCAATCCCTTTCCCTTACCTGATCTACCATTCAGCTTTCTGCTCCATGTCCTGTGCTTCCTGTCCTACCTGCCACTGTGCTCCCTATCCCCTCCCCAATCAGCTTCATGCCATAGACATGCCTACTGCCTGGGCCACAGGTTGGGCCACCTCTATCCTACCAGCAAACGTTTCTGTTCTACCTAAAGTAGACAGAGACAGCATGGACTGTGGGGATTGCAGGCCCCAGAAGCCACATGATCTTATCAGAGATGAGAAAAAATATTTTGGTAACCTGGTTTAATATATGGGGTGCCATTATTAAGTGTTCCTCCTCTCATTTCAGAGATAATAAACAAGTCATCCTGACAGAATGAGCTTCTAAAATGATCTTTATTAAATTGATTAATTAGAGTAAACTACTTACACTGGTACTTGTTGACATACACTATCTATCTTGAATCTGTGAAGTGGTAAATTACTTCTATAAGAAGTTTCAAGAACTTCTGAGTCCTTATGAATTATGCCATTAGCAAATAATTCATTTCCAGAACCACTGTCAGTTTTTGTGCTTTCCTGTAAATCATGTAGAAGCCATCAGCTCATTGTTCTGAAGTCCAGTAAACGGCCAATTCAACATATTTTACCAATAAAAGGGATTTACTTTTTACAGCTTTTGCTGTTTCCTTCCTACATCTGGATAGTGTGAACAGTTACATGGGGTACAATTTTTAAATTTATTGAAAAAGTGACTTTTTTTTTTTTTTTTTAATGCAATGAGTCTTCCACAGAGTACTGCGGATAACAGTGACGGCTTAATGGCAGAGCTATATTTAAGCAAACACTTTGCAGCCAGGTTTGATGCAGACTTTCCACTGTACCTTAACCATGACCTAGAGGGTTCACCATCTGTTTAGTGAAGAGCATTTAACTTGAAACCATCTAGTTCCTGTACTCACGGGATCTGTAAGGACATCTGGCTTAATGGAACTAACAGTGGAAGAAGGATAATGAAAATAGCAAAGCCAAGAAAAGCTAATGCTTAAACCAAAACTAGATGAAATGAAATATAAGTATTCAGAATAGCACCTGTTACAGAGAAAGTAAACGAAAAACTTCTTACAATAAACAGCACATGTGCAAACATTAAGCGAGAAATACCATCTCTTCAAAACTGAAGGCTCAATTAGCTGCAGGGACAAATGATACTATCCAATTTTCAGGTAATGTAATCCAATAGTTGGATGTTAAAATTCTGTCATCCATGCCTACAGTTTTGCATCTAGCAAAATTTTACAATTTTGGAAATGCAAGATCAGAAGTTCAAAATCAAAACCACATTATTCAGACAGAAACATACCTCACTGCCTAAAAAGCTGCACAAGTTGCTAGGGACATATCTCCTCTCACTGGCCACACTCTTCTCTTACCATCTAATGCGATTCACATTGTCCTGGCACTTGAACTTTGGAGTGCTCTTATACTTTTACCTCCAGAAACAGAGCAAACAAGGGAACATGACTCTGCAACCTACTCATTACTGCTCTCCCTTGGGAAGGCGTCGTCCTGAATTCCAATTCCTGTTGGCAAGACAGTTTGTACATTTTACATTGCACCATCTTTGGGTTAAAAAGGGACAGAAAAAAAGCCTGGCAACAAGACACTCCCCTCTCCTGAGAAAGTGCCATGACCTATTATGCCCCAAAGTAATGTTCCCTCTCGCTTGCTCTCCTTTCCACCCTGGGCCTCTTGTGCTCTTCATGTTTAGAGAACCAGCTTCAGCAGGAGGGTGAGGAGTCCTCTAGGGAGGCACTCTAAGGATGTTTGATCGCCGTCATAATGAAAGTCTCCCACCTTATGGGCAGGTAATTTTATCATTAGACTACTAGTCAAAAGACAAACATTATCACTACTCACTGTGTTTTGGACTGAGCTGCATGTAATGCTTCCAGCATCAAATCATCTTCCACAGTATATTTATGTAATGTTTAATAGCTTCTTTTTCTTAACTTTATACATTATGTAATAAATGATCTCAAGTATAATTAATTTTTATAATTTTAAAACAAGTACATAAGAACTAAACAAAACCACAAATAAAACTCAAAGTGATATGCAAAAATGGTTTTGAAATAAAATATGATTGATACCTGCTTTAAAAAAAAAAAAAAAAAAAGATGAATCTTCTCACTAACCATAAGACAAAAACTAAGCATTCCCTACCCACCACACCACAATAAAAGGTACAAGGGTTTCCCCTTCTGAAAGCTGCAGTCTGCAACCCTGCCAAACTCTTTGGGTGCAAGTACTGTTGGGTTCCGGGGGAGCAGCTCAGCAAACTACCCAGGGCCCTGCCTCTTAAGGGCCTTATAAATTTGAAAAATATCCTCTCTGTCCAGTTCCAACAATATTCAAAGTAATGATGTTCTGTAGTACCTGTGAAAAACAGATCAGGCTCTTGGGTAGCCCATAAGAGATGGTATGTTCAGTACTTGCTGCAGTCCTACTGCTGTGACATATGCATCCCTGCTAAATCAGCATACAATCAATATGGCAGAACTGATGACATTTAAAGATGATAAAAAACAGCTCTGACCACAACTGACACCTGATCTAGTAACATCAACCTCAAATGCTCCACCTAGACTCCAGCCCTTTGAAGTTATTCACCATCAAAGACTGGGAGGCCTGGAAAAACGTCTTAAGTTTTCTTTCTAATGCAATCAGCATAATTTTGGTCTTACTTCAGCTTCAGCCAGCTTTCAGCCATCTGATCCCAGATTTCCATGACAAGAGTGCCAAGACAATTTAACATCCTCAAAGGTTGGCAGGACCTTGAATTTGTATGTGCAATAGCTGGCTAAATCTTGATCCAAATATCTCTCTCAGCTCTTCTGCAAACAGTACTTAAGAATCTTAGAATTCTAAATCTGTCCCAAACGTGTCATAATCCTGTGAAGGTTCAATAAGAACTTATGTAATGACACCATTTGGGATCATTCAGAGATTTTCAGGGCCAGAAAGGATCTTTATATTAGTTCTCTCCACTCCCCTCCCTCCCACACAAGTATTATCTTTATTTTTTACCATGCAAGAATGGAATAAACTCACATAATTTGCACAGTAATCCAATAAATTATTTTATGATCCAGTTAAACCCAGTTACAAGGGCACTAGTGTGTTCTTTACCAAAAACTAGATCGAATGCATAAAACAAATGCTATGTTAACATTCAAGCAATTGTATTCTCAGCACCTTCTTCAGAGAATAGGTAAAAATGTCAGGCAAGAACCCAAAAAGGAATTCCTACGTGTTGAACAAAAATGATTTCCTAAATAGGAGACCTATTTGGATCAGAGAGAAATATGACTGAAGTGGACCTCACTTCATCATCTAACCCTGTCCCTTTTTTGAGACGGGAATATTCTTGTTTAAAATATTCTAAACAAAATGTCTGTCCTATTCACATGTAAAACCTTCCAACGATCAGGATTTTATAACCTCCTTAGTTAACCTGCTTTTAGTGCTTAACCAGCCTCATACCTGAGTTCTTCCTGTGAGCCAACCTAAACCTGTCTTTTTATAATCCACTGTGCTTTTTATAACAACATCCCTGTTTTGGTATTTGAGGAGTTATCAAATCCCTTTAGGATAATAGGAAAGTAAGGGTGGAAGGGACCTCATGAGATTATCTAGTCTAGCCCCCTGTTCAGACCAGGATCAAGTCAAACATCCATTTAACCTGCCCTTGAAAATGTCCAGGGTTGGAGATTGCATCAGTTCTCTAGGTTGCCTGTTCCAATGTTGACTACTCTCATAATCAAAGTTCCTCCTAATGTCTGACCTCAACTTCCTCTGCTACATACAGTTTGAGGCCATTGGTCCTAGGCCTGTCTCTTACAGCCACAGAGAAAAGGCTAATCTATATCCCCATGGTAATCTCTCTTCAGGTACTTGAAGACTATTAACAAACCCCTCTCAATTTTCCCTTCTCTAGACTAAACAGTCATAGTTTCATAGACAGCAGAGTCGGAAGAGACCACAATGGATCGTTGTGTCTGATCCCCTGCCCCTGGCAGGGAAGAGGACCAAGGTCAGATGTCCCCAGCCAGGTGACTATCTCCTGTTGAAGACCTCCATGTTAGGTGACAGTACCACCTCTCTTGGAAGCCCATGCCAGATTCTGGCCACCCTTATGCAAAACATTTCTTCCTAATGTCTAACCTAAATCCACTCTCCACCAGTTTGCACCCATTATTCCTAGTTACTCCCTGGGGTGCTCTTGTAATTCCCTGTCGTCCTCCCTTGATGAACTTATAGGTGGCTACAAGGTCTCCCCTCAGCTGTCTTTTGTAAAGGCTGAAGAGATCCAGATCTCTCAACCTCTCCTCGTAGGGTCTGTCACGGAGGCCACTAATCATGTGAGTGGCCCTCCTCTGAACCCTCACCAGATTCACCGTGTCCCTCTTGAAGTGCGGTGCCCAAAACTGGACACAGTACTCCAACTGTGGTTTGACCAACGCCGCATAGAGGGGGAGCATCCCCTCCCTCGATCTGTTGGTCATGCATCTGGTAATACACGACAAGGTGTGATTGGCTTTGTTGATAGCCTCGTTACACTGCCGGCTCATGTTCATCTTGGAGTCAACTATGGACTCCAAGATCTCTCTCAGCCTCTGAGCTGCTGAGGTCATCCCCCAACCTGTAAGTGGGCTGGGGATTCCTCCTTCTTAGATGGAGTACCTTACATTTATCTTTGTTGAACTGCATCCTATTTCGTTCTGCCCATTGATTCAACCTGTCCAGGTCAGCCTATATACGCGCCCTGCCCTCCGGTGTGTTAACTTTGCCCCATAACTTGGGATCATCCGTGGACATGGAGAGAGTGCTCACCACACCCTCGTCCTAAATTGCTGATTAAGTGAGTGCTCCTTAACCAAGTCAGCACTAACCTTTGATGGTTTGGTGCCTTTTGGACATCTGTGTTCAAGGTGGTGGCATTGTCTTGGTCAGTACTCAGGAATACTGAAACGAAGAACTCATTGAAGAGCTCTGCCTTCTTCTTTGCGTCAACCACCAACTGTCCTGATCTGTCGTGGAGGGGCCCTATGTTACTCTGCGCTTTCCTTTTGCTTGCTGTGTATCTGTAGAAAGACTTTTTATTGTCCTTAACTGTTGTAGTCAGCCTAAGCTCCAGTCCTGCCTTGGCCTGCCTGACTCTCTGCAATATAGTGTGCCAGGGAGGCGTATGCCTCCTTGGTGGCTGCCCCCTGCTTCCACTGCCTATACATCTCTTTCTTTGCCCCCAGTCTTTTCTGGAGTTCCCTGTTCAGCCAAGGGGCCTTTTTTAGTTCCTTACCTCCTTTCCTGCATAAGTGGATAGACTCCTTTTGTGCCCCAAGTATCACTCACTTGAGAAACCTCCAGCCCTCCTGGACTCCGCATTTGCTCGATACTCTGAGTTCTGCCACCTCACTAACTAGCCTTCTAAGTTTACTAAAGTTGGCCCTTCTGAAGTCTAACACTGTAGCCTCACTGGATATTTTTCCCACCCTTCGCTAGATAGTGAACTCTACCAAGCGATGATCACTATCTCCCAGGTTACTGGGTACTCGCAGGTCCTCCACGAGATCATCCCGTATTGCTAAGACCAAGTCTAGCAAGGCGCTACCCCGGTGAGACTGGACACCACCTGGGTTAGGCAGAGGTCCTGCACACAGTGTAAGAACCTCCATAAACAGCTTGTTTTGGCCATCTGTTCCTCCCAGCAGATGTCCGGGTAATTTAGATCCCCCGTGACCACTGCCTCCCTTGCCTGAAGGCCTCAGAGCTGCCTGGAGAATACCTTGTCTAGCTCTACATCCTGGTGAGGTGGTCTGTAGTAGATCCCCACTACCAAGTCCTTTTCCCTTGGCCCCCCCCAGATCCTGTCCCACAATGCCTTGGTATTCCCCTCCTCTACCCCTGCCTTGATGATGGAAGATGTGTACTGCTCCTTAACAGAGAGCTGCACCCCCACCTTTTTTCCCCCCCACTGTCGCACCTATACAACCTGTACCCCTCAATGCCTATCGTCCAGCCATGTGCAAAATCCCACCATGTTTCAGTTAAACTGACTAGGTCATACTGTGTGCTAGCAAGTAAGAGTGTGAGCTCCTCCTGCTTTTTCCCCATACTTGCAGCTTGTCCTCATGTCATATTTCCCAGGCCTGTAATTTTTTTTTTTTTTTTTTTTTTTTATTACTCTTCTCTGGACTCTCTTGAAGTACGGGTCTCAATGCTAGACACAGTACTCCAAGTGAAGCCTCACCAGAGCCTATCAGTATTCTCTTCCCAGTAAAGTAAATAATCACATTTCTTCCAACTGTTCCCCATAGGTCATGTTTTCTAGACTCCTCTAATCATTCATACAAATCTTCTCTGGGATCTTTCAACTTTATCCATGTCTTTCTTGAAGATATGATAGACCACAGTAGTCTGGGAAAGGGTGCAATAATGCTGAATGCAGTGGAAGAATCACTTCCTTTGACTTGCATGTGACACTTCTAAGTGTCACACTTAACTTTGGTCCAGACTGAATGTCATCCTGCTTATTTTCTGACCATTTAATTATAATTAATCAAGGTCATCTTGAATTCTGAACCTGTCCCCTAAAATGTCTGCTAACTCACCCTGCTTGGTATCATTTGCAGATTTATTGTGCGTTCAATTCCCTCCTCAAACTCATTAATGAAGATATTGAACAAAACTGGATGAGCACTGGAATCGTCGTCAGTCCTTTCAAAAGGACAGGTATGTGCACATGTAATAATATGTAAATTATGTCAGAAAAGGAGACAGGCATGCAACCTCCAAAAACAACAAGTCTCAGAACCACCACTAGTCTAAGCAAGCCCATCTAATATTTTTGGGTTTAAAACAAACTAGTTTGAAATTTTTTCAGAAAGCCTTGGATCTCAGATAACAAGAACTGAGCAAAAATCCTTAATATGCATAGCAAGTCTTGTGTTATAATGTATGGACACAATCTTGCCTTCAAAAAATTAGATAAATAGATCATATCTGTATCCCAATGACGCCTCTGGTGGATGTTGAAAATCTAAATGAATTAGACTATCAAGAATTATAGCAAGAGATGCCAACAATTATTAAACAATGCTTTATCAGCCCTGCAACATAAGCTAATTATGCAGAAGCTAGAGTACTCTGTAAATACAAAGAATTGCCTCAAGGCAATTCTGTCCTGTACATGATGTATTTCTCTCCATGTGTGCTCTAAAGTAACTTAGCAAAAAAGAGGCTATGATGAAATCACCTAAAATAAAAATCAGTCGAAAAACATTTTATTTTATTTATACCATGTGAAGCATCATCATCTCTAATACATGTCGATCAAGAAACCCAGAGAAATATCTGGCAGTTATTTCATAAACTAAATAATTGTAAGTGCCAGTGTAAACTGCTGTTAGGCAGCTGAAAACTTTAACAGAAACTTGGTTACGTAATTATTTAAAACTATTGGCATGAATTGGGGTTATTCTCGGGAACAGTATTGTACGTGCTCCGCAACACTGAAGGACTTTACCACTGTATCCAAAATTCCCAAGACAGTAAATAAGCCTTGAGAGCAGTAAGAATTTAGGATTACACCCAAAGTGAAAGTTTTCTTCCCCTCCCTTGCTGAAATTGGATATCCCAATATACCCAGTTTTTACTAACCAATTATCTTCTCATTTGGCAATACTCAACATAGTGGTATTGTAATTGCCAAAAGCTGTTCACTTGCTGTAAGCCATTTGGGGTTTATAACAAAGTTTTGGTACACGCTTGATTCACAAATATCTTCTCTTTAGTTCCCATACAATAGATTAAAAGAACAAAAGACGACAGATCAGCAGTCAATTTAAAATAGTACATCTTTCCAAAATGAAAACTCATCCATAAATCTGAAATGTTATCATTAACCCCAATGTATTTTTCCCAATTGAGAAATCAACCATGACAAGCATATTCCATTTCCAGCACAAACAATATGCATCTGCTGATGAACTGGTCCAGTTTGACTACAAAAGGCACAACTTTTCAATCCACATGCTTGCCAGAACTCTGCCCCCAGTTATACATGTGCCAGAGTTATAAACTAAGGCTACTGCATGTGGTCACAGTCTGTATTGTAATAATTCAGAAATCATGTTCTATGCAATTCTGTGCATGGCAACACCATGTTCCTTCACTGTTAACATTAATTTAGAAAGCCTCTATTTTATTGAAAATAACACTTGAGTCCTGCGAGAGACTGAGCTTTCAAACACTGTCACTGGAATCCTATTTCCGTCAAACAGAGAAAAATATTAGTCGATTCAATTAAATTTGTTGCATCTATTGAAGCAATGTGCTGCAGGAAAACAATTTGTCCATTACTTTGAATATTGATTAGCAGTTTGACAACCAAATAGTTCAATATGCATTACAGAATGGTTTATGATGCTTGCCACAGAATGGGCATTAGAAACACTTGTTCCGGAGGCAAAAATGTGATTAGAAACAATAGTACTCCAGCCAAGAGGAAAGAGTCTGAGCTTTGCTAATGAGCTGAAATGTTTCAACGCACTTAAATTTAGGCACTTCAACTACACTGAAGCAACTGAATTTTTTTTTAATTTTAATTCCCCCTACTTCCATCCAAAACTAAAATTCGAAATACCTTTGCCTTCTTCCCAATACCATTGGTCCACTTCATTCAATACTGTGTGTTAATTGCACGGTATAACAAACCCTGGGATGGGAGCAAACCCTCTCCATTGAATTCCACAGTAATTTTATAATTCTGCCGATCGGTTTTCCAACCAGAGATTACTTCAGCCAGCTGAGTGGAACATCGGCAAAGAGCCCCACGTCCCCGAGACCAGAAACAGCATCAGGATTCCTCGCCACTTGTGAACACATTAATTTTTGTTCTCACATATTTAATGGACCATAAGTATCTTTATTGTTAGTAGGTTATCATCATATATCCACATGGTCATGGAATCTGGATGCTAACCCAGAATACAAAGAAGCAAATTCTGCACGTGGCCACAGCTTTATTCATGCTGTACAGTCTTTAGAGCAGGAATTCCCTCTTCAAATGAGATTATATGGTGCTTTTATGACCCAGACATTAGTTAGGGCGCCTGACTGTTACCATGAGAAAACTTATATTTTTTGAATTCTCCTCTACCTGACGAAGGATGTTTAGGCCTGAAAGCTTGCAAAGAAAGAATTTTTTCTGCTACTATATAGTTGGTGTAATAAAATGCATCACCTCTACCCTAAAAGTTTTGTCTGTCTCTGCTTTTAAGATCAACACAGCTACAACCTATATCCCCAACTATTACCATAACACCAATAATGACCCTGATTCAGGAAAACATTGAGATCATTGTTTTATTCAAGCATTTTTTATCTGCAACTTTCCTGAAGCACAGCCAAAAGCAGCAGCTGCCAATAACGCTACTACAAAGATAGTTGTAGATGTGAAGGAGTTTATCATTGGGAGTAGATAAGCCCATTTCCCTGGTTTAAAGACAAATTGTATAATTATACTGTTGCATAACAGTGAGAAATGCTGGATAAATTAGATAAGACAATTTCTGAAGATACAAACTGCCCACAGGAAACATGCTTAATCCAAAAAAATAAAAGGTACAAGTACTCAACAGAGTTCTCTTGCACTTTAATACTCCAATACTACAATGATTAAGATTGTACAAACTCAACACTAAAAATTCTGCATGCAAAAGCCATTAAGGTAGGTTATTTGAATAGTTTTTACAGAGGTATGTCACTGTTTTACAGCTCAAGCTCTCTCTTAATTCGCATGGACATGGGTTTTTTCCCTACCCCCAAAACAAACATTCTGCTGTTAGTGCCTGCAATACAATGACTACAGCAAACATGCCAGTGTAGCAAACTGGGAGCATAAACTCACTAGATGAATCTGTAATGGTTTCACTAATGTGCAATACAAAGGCAAGACCATTTCTTTACAAAAGTACTATGGAATATTTCCTAACAAGTATTCCATAATGCAGTCCAAAGATTACATGAGCCTCATTTACCATATTATCAGACTAGGAGTTCATGTTCCATTGATTATCCACCAAGACAGTTAAGTTTTGTGGGTAAAACTAGACAAACTATGCACCAGAATGATCACAGGAAAAATATTAAGACAAGACACACAAACGTATACAGAACCACCAAACACTTTCTGACCTCACTATCCTCATGTTCAATGTAAATTTATAAAACATCTAAAAGGGAAGATGCAAGCCTTTCTAAATGGTCTGGACACTAGGAACCAAGGACTGAACACAAATATTGAATTAATAGTATTTGGAGACAGATTTTATAATACAACTTTTTACCACACTACAGCTGATACAACAACCCTCTTCCCATTTGAAAAGTCTTCATCTTCCACTAATCAAGCTGTACTTTCTTCTGTGATTTCCTTGTCTGCTACCCCTAGGAATTTCTCTCTTCTGTTATTTCACAGCCTGGCAAACTTTCTGACTCTTCCTTGTGCATGCTTTTCCCCTCAGACCTGAAGAATGCATTAGATGAAAACTTGTCCAAGTCTATTTCAGCCATGCAGTTGACCCAATAAAAGATATCACCAACAAAAATTCTTGTCTCAGATTTTCTGGACCATCAGATCTGCAACATCACTCAACACTATCAAAGCACAAAGACTTAAAGAGTTCAGTCAGGAGCAGGCTCTTTGTCAGAGAATTTAGTGGTAGCTATAAATCTGAATCAATTCTGTTGAAACATTAAAGTTTAGGGTGGCAAATTCTGTGGCTAAATATGAGACATATAGAGAACTTTATCACAGAGGAAGTTGCATGCAGTGTTTCCACTTTTTTCATCCTCAAATGACCCTAGTTATTAAGTATTGCTTATTATTTAATCATCCAGTCAGCCTACCGGAACATTTTCAACTACTCTATAAGAATCCACAATTTTAAAAGGTAGCACCCCAAAGATTTGTACAGAGTTTCTCTTACCAGTATTGAGAAATGCACAATTATAGAAAGACATTCAGCACAAGCCTGAGAGCAATGGATTTATCTTTAATCACACAGGCTGCCTGTTCTAACTACATGAACTTAAATCCCATCATTTGGGAGTCAGGGATTCAACCACGCATTGGACATGTAAATTAGCTATTGCAGAACACTGATTTCTGGAAGACCCTGCCAGGGCTGACTAGCAGAGCTCCTGGCCTTAAATGAAATGTAGCAGTCATATAATCAGTGGCTTGGCCAGTGGTCCTCATTTCCGCAGATACTGCATCTGCATTCCTCTGCCCTGAGCTTCCTTCAGGCCCTAGTTAACCTTTGCTCATAAAGCATCACGTGTTCCAGAAATGTTTAATGGAAAAGGATATTGTAGATAGATAGATTGGGGCCCAAACTACAGCTTACAAAAAACTGCATTTATTAAGCAGTAGATAGTAGCTTAAAACCATGCTGTCAACATTTCAGCAGTAGTTCTCATTTCCCCAGTTGGAGGTCATCTGATAAACACATTTAAATATAATTTTGACTGTTTTAATCTATTCCCTATTAACTCTGGCCTTCTGTAAAGCAAGTTTTCATGCCAAACTTCCCACTAATTTAAAACTGCTAAAGTAATACATGTAGGCCATAATCATCATTACTGGAATCATAGAAACTTAGGGCTGGAAGGGACCTCAGGAGATCATCTAGTCCAACATCCTGCTCAAAGCAGGACCATCCCCAACTAGATCATCCCGGCCAAGCCTTTGTCTAGCCAGATCTTAAATACCAGATTCATATCCAATACCTCAATCTAACCTCCTTGGGTTACGTGTTGTACTATTGTAGTTGAATGCTTAGATGTGTACTGACTAGTTAAAATACAAGAACTGCTTATATTATTATTTATACACGTGTTTCATATGAGCACTTTCTGTTCTTTATACTTCAATATTAAGGTATGTATGATTCTATTGAAACTGAATTTTAATTTCTGTTTCAATCTCATTGTAAAACTAAAACATTCTGCAAATGAGCACTAGGCAAATAAGTTTTGCATAATAAAAGTAAGAGGAGTTTTATGAATCTTATCACAATAAAGAAACAACTTCTGCATGACAGCCTTTAAATCATGGTTAGCATCTCAGCAAGCAGATGCAGTTGTTAACATAACATCAGCACCCTCACAGTACAACTCTGACATATAAAAGAATCACTCTTGTTCTTGGCAGACCAGGCTCCCCTGAAGTTTTTGCCAAGATTAGATCTCAGTTTGTACGTTCCATCACTATAAATAGGACTCATACAGATGCTGATAGCAGGACAGTTAGGTAAGATCAATAATTATGTCACAGGGGTCATCTGTTCACAAACTTACTTAACTTCACTTTTCCGTGTCAGCTTCCCACAATTCCACATTATGGTCAGCATTTCTACCCCTCACCTTTTCTTCCTTCTAAACATGAGGCCCAAACTTTGCTCCCTATCCTTCTTCCATCCCCGCGTCTTGCAGGGACTGGCCCCAAGAGATTCTGATTTCCAGAAATACACAAACTTTTAGATGCTTATGTTCTCCCATGAGTCTCTCTCTCTCTCCCCTCCCTCCATACTTTCCATTCTTACAAGGCTAACTCATCCCTTCCCATTCTGCTTTTCCATCTGATCTTTCCCAGATAACAAAGAGAAATATTTTTATATTATATATATTTAATGTTCTAATTTAATATGCCACCTATTTATGACTTATCAAAAACAACTCGTAAGTTTGCAGAAATTCAGAGTGTTTGTTTGCTTGGCTTGATTAAAAAGAGATGATTTTAAGATTAATTTTAAATTGTGTTTTAGATAAATATCCTACTCTTCAGATAAGAGTGGGTTTTGAATGGTGCAGGAACTGGGTTAGAACATTATGAGTTTTCTTGCTTACACAATGTACCTAACCTGGACATTTTTCATGTTCCAATGTACAAGAGATTCAGGCTTGTATTATGCCTAGCACTTAAGGAACTAGGAATCTAACACTGAACATTTGGCTGTTGGGCTATGCACTGTAGGTTGGCTGGTTGTTTTATTACTGCAAACATTTGTCTCATTAGTTCTTTTTAAAAGAAACCTTCAACAGTTGCCCACTTACACCACAACCGTAGGAACACAGACAGCTCACTGCAAGTGGTCAGTGGTCACTGCCAAAACAATGATAACCCATGCTAATGCTTTGTGGAATACCTGCTCCTCTTTCCTCCTAACAATTGCTTATATTTTCTGGCCAAGCATAAAGGGTCATTTATGTTATATTTAAGAGCAGAAAAATCTGACTTTCCCTTCCCAGTCAAATAAGTAGATATCTGGAGTGGCCCTTAGTTATTGGAAAGTTTTTTGCGGTATAATTTTCACACACAACACACTTAATTCCCTATCAATTTACTCCATGTGCCAGTCTTTCCAAAATGTTATATTAATGTTTATCTAATAAATGTGATACCCATATCAATTACTAAAAAATAATTTTTTTGGGGGGGGGGGGAGGGGGGGAATCTCTCAAGCCCACCACGATCAAATTTCATTTTAAAATTAAACTGATGAAGTCATTTCCCTAAAGACTGAGATTTACAATAGCTTTCTTTTATTAATATTTACTAAACCTATTAACTCCATCCACTGAACTGTGAAGTACTCTACCATTAGCATGACCACATGACTTTTTGGAACTTGATAATATTAACTGGTTCTGGAGTGTATTATATCCAACAGACCTGGCAATTAAATTCTAATAAAAAAAAAGTTAAGTGGAAGTTTTCCAAAACTAACCTATTTTATCTTTGACCTCAGTCTCCTTTCTTTTTATCTTATTGGATGTTTCATTATTAATCTGCAAAACAATCATTGCATCATAAAACCTAACATTCTCAATATTTTTCAGCAGAGGAAGAGCTGGCAGTGGTAGTGTCTCTGGCACTGGGATGTCCTCCAGCCATTTCTCTGACTCTCAATCTGCTGCCTCTCTCTTCCTACCCCTCTTTCCAAGCAGATCTTCCCTAGCTGGCCTGTTCACTGCCCCTTGGTCCCAAAAGGTTCCCTTTTCCCACTCACCAAGCTTGCAGTGATGAAAAGTCAGACAGTTTCCATGCAACCTCCTAGGGAATTCTCCCTCATTCAGGACTCTAGTTAAGCAACTGGTGTAAGTACTGGTCTAACTCAATAGTCGCTAACCAGTAGATTGTGACAGACTGGTCAATCATTGAGCCTCTGACAGTCTGTCTCTGTCTGTGGGGGCTGAGCCCACATGCATGCATATGCACACACGTAGGGTTACCATGTGTCCAGGTTTTCCTGGACATGTCCTCTTTTTTGGCACCCTATCCTCATGTCTGGATAGGTTTTTGAAATGTGAACAAATGTCCTAGTTTTTGCTTTGCCTCTGCTTTCCCAGGCTGGCTGCTTGGGGCTGGGAACAGCAAGCAAGGTGATTGGCTGTCGGGGGTCACGTGGTCTACATGTAGGCCCCAGCAAACTACTCCCAGGAAAGAGACACAGATTGTTTGTCTTTGTATGTACATGTGTGTGTGCGCATGTGCACACACTACGTGGACAGCAGAGCTGGCGGGGCAGGGCTGAGGGTTGGGAGTGCGGGGCACTGGCAGGGCACAGGCATAGCACTGCCCCCCATTATATACCCCTGTCCTCTCTCTCCTCCCCCCCAACTCCCCCTCTGTTCCCCCCTCCCTCCACAGTTGCCCTCTTTTTTGGTAGTGGAAATATGGTAACCCTAGGGCCCCAGCCAGGCTGGGTCACGGGAGTCGGAGCCTGGGTGGCTCCTTACACAGTACACACCCCAGCACAGGTCCGGGGGTACAACCCCCTGATCTGTGCAGAGAACAGAGGCGGATGCTGCTGTGCACTGGTCTCTGAGCCCTGATGCAGCTGCCCCAGGAGCAGTGCAGCACCATTGCATCCCACTGCCGGGTGGGCAGGAGGCATGGCTCAGGTAGATCCTGGGTTGCACTTTTTGAATTAAAAGTGATCTTGTTCTTAACAAGGTTGGAGACCACTGGTCTAACTGCTGAGTTTTAGCTACTTACACTAAATATATGTAGGTTAGCTACTCTTAAATGAGAGAAAGAGCTTACCTTAAATGCTCCTCTGCATTTAAACTGACTTGCAAACCGCCCTGTTTGCTCACTCCCTGGGCACTCTGGGAGTCTCCTTTTATACCCTGCTGGGTCTGGCTCCACTCCCTTGTTACACCTGTTGTTAGATGCAGGCAGCAATCACTCAGCTCGCAGCACTCCTTTCTGCTCAGAGCACAAGCCAGAAACACATACGGCTCACCAAACACTCAGGAAGCCAAACACAGACAGCCCGGGCTCAGTTACCTTCGCAGAGCAGGATCTGATGCCTGGCTCCTCTTCCTCTTCCCCTTCCCCTTCTTCCTCTTGCTCCCAATGAACTGCTTGCAAACTGCCCTGTTTGCTCCCCCTAGTCACTCACTCTTCTCCCTGTTCGCTCACTTGGACTGCTTGCCTTAAACCGTCTTATTTTTCGGAAAGTTAGGTTCTCTCTCAACCATTCTTTAACTGGTCTAACTACTGTGGACCCAAAGCTCTATAAGGGAAAAGAGTCTGGTTTAACAAAAGGCAGAGCCTGATTTCTCACTAGTTCCTCAAGGCTGCACAGAGGTTCAGAGGAAAGAGAGGGACAGAAAGTCTGTACTATCTTCTACCTCCATCACCATGCTCTGGCTAGCAAAGTTACTTGACAATACAAGACAAAGTATGGGATGAGGAGTAAAACGATGCACATATACTTTTTTGTTCTACAGATGTACCACCCAGTTCTCCTGTCAAGTGACCATTTTCATTTGCATAATAGGGTCAAACAGAAGTCATTGTTCCCCCTAGTATTTAACTTAGGTGTCTTATGCTTCCCTCCTAGACCTGAGGAAGGGCATATTGTCCCTGAAAGTTAGTTTAACATTTTTCCCAACTAAGCAGCTGGTCCCATAAGACAACGAATCCTACGTCTCACATATCCCCTGGACCATCACAGATACACCACCACTACAACGCTACCCACCTCCACTGTTACACTATTTAAGTGCCTTAGAAACAAACGTGTATAAGTCATGACACTGCTTTAACCTAATTTTCCACATGAACTGAAGAACAGAAACTAGGCAACCTTAACATTACTTGGAAATTTTGCGGCAGAGCAGGATATTGAATGCATTTCTTCTGAGTTCCTTCACTTTTTACCTTAATTTTTCTCCTGTCACTCCATCACTGTTTTATCCTAAACAGAAAACAGTATCTAGACTGGGATATTTATTAAACTTTTTTTCTTCAGGGTGCTTACACAAGGGTCACTTTGGGCCACAACTGAACACAGGAAGCAACATCCTCTACCTTTATCACATCACTATCCAAGTTTAAAAGATTCTATCCTAAGTATAGCTGTAAGAGCTTAAATTTGTTACCATAAAATTATTCGTAATATTATACACGCAGGTGCCCAATACAGGGTCTCCTGTTTGCTAGATACTTTGCAAACACACAGTTGTTGCCTTGAAGTACTTACCACTGAATTTGGAAGATGCTTATTAGGGCTGTGCGAAGCTTTGGTCCCCAATTCAACTTGGCGGAGATTCAGCCCAATTCAGTGGCCGAATCTCTGAATCCGAATAAAATCAGAGAACCCTTTAATCTCTCCAAATCAAATTGGAGCCCTCTGAGAGATTCGGACATAGACACAGCTTTAAAATGTTTTTTCTACATACCTCAAAGTACCAGGTGGGTCGTCAGTGCTGCAATGCTGGGGTACATGGAACATCCCACAGGAGCATGGGGGGGGGTGCTCCCCAGCACACTCAACAGCAGACCCCAAGGTCTACCAGAAGCATTTCCAGTCTATTTCACGGACCACCAGGGAGTGCGCTGGGGAAGCCTGCGCTCCTCCTAGCTCAGCAAATGCCTCCTGGGTCTGGAGGAGTACCTGGGGTCCCCCCGTGGCTGGTCTAGGGCACTCCCTAAACTACTTCCGGTCCACTTCCAGGTTTGTCACTGAGCACATGGAGGGTCCCCCTGCACTCCTGTGGGATGCTCCATTCGCCCCAGCAGCAATCACAAGCCACACTGGTATGTAGAAAAAACATTTAAAGCTGTGTCCATGTCCAAATAGCTCATTCTCCAAATCAGCATCAAATCTTCAGATTCGGATTCGGCCAAATTGACACCATCTCTCACCCCGTTCTCATTAAAAAACTGGGGGACTGTGGTGTCAACACCTACACAGTCAAACGGGTTGCTAACTGGCTGGAGGACCACACCCAGAGAGTGATAGTGGAGGGGTCATTTTCAACCTGGAGGGATGTGGGCAGTAGGGTCCCCCAGGGCTCAGTCCTCGGGCCTGCACTGTTCAACATTTTCATCAATGACTTGGACAAGGGAGGTAAAAAGCACCCTGTTCAAATTTGCTGATGACACTAAGATGTGGGGGGATGTGAGCACACTACAAGGAAGGAATAGGCTACAATCAGACCTAGACAGGTTACAGGGGTGGGCGGATGAAAATAGGATGGGATTTAACACTGACAAGTGCAAGGGGAGGAAGAATCAGCAGCATACCTATAGGCTGCGGAACTCCTCTCTCATCAGTCCAGAGGTAGAAAAGGATCTTGGAGTCATCATTGACTCCAAGATGAACATGGGCCAGCACTGTGGGGATGCAGTCAGAAAGTCCAACCGCACCTTG
>NW_017728906.1:167522738-167535920 GCF_001723895.1 Crocodylus porosus | reverse complement strand
GCGTCCAGTTCTGGGCGCCGCACTTCAAGAGGGATGTGGACAACATGGAGAGGGTCCAGAGGAGGGCCACTCACATGATTGGGGGCAGCAGGGCAGGCCCTACGAGGAGAGGGTACAAGACCTGAACCTGTTCGGCCTCTATAAGAGAAGGCTGAGGGGGGATCTAGTGGCCTGTTACAAACTAGTCAGAGGGGACCAGCAGGCACTGGGGGAGTCCCCGTTTCCCCGAGCACTACCAGGAGTGACTAGAAATAATGGCCACAAGCTGGCAGAGAGTAAATTCAGACTAGATATCGGGAGGCGCTACTTCACTGTCAGGGCGGCTAGGATCTGGAACCAGCTTCCAAGTGAAGTGGTGCTGGCTCCTACCCTGGGGGTCTTTAAGAGGAGGCTAGACAAACACTAGACAAAGGCTAGTACTTTTTCCTGCCTTGGCAGGGGGTCGGACTTGATGATCTGCTCAGGTCCCTTCTGACCCTACTAACTATGAAACTATGAATTAGGGACAGTGATCTGAATCAACAAATCGAATCACTGCCCCTGAGGCAGGCCAAATCTGAATCAAACAGAGCCCACTTTGCACATCCGTAATGCTCATTTCATTGTGCATACTACTTCAACGTAAAGCAAAGGAAGCTGAAACAATCACTTGTATCTTGGATGTTTTTTAAATTTTACCTGGTTGGCAGGTAGAGAAAAGCACAACAGTCTTGAAAGGAGGTATTGACAACTAAGAGTCAACATTTTGGTGTAAACAGGAATCCAGATTGAGAGTCTTATTGAATGAATATTTGGGGAATCCACTAAGCCAGCTTGACAAAGTTCCTAAGATTCATGCATCTTCATGTTTCCTGTCCCAGGCATCGCCACAGAATCCAAGCACTTTGAAGGTAAATTAAATCCACACAGCAAGGTCTTATTTAGACTTTCTGGAAATCTCTGCCCTTCTCTCCCTGGTTAAAAGACATTTTTCTACAACAGTTAACAGACATTGATTGTGAGGTTAACTATGGAAAAACTTAACTGGGTAAGGAATAGGTATTTGTCCTCTAGTATTAATGAATAGGTAATGTTCAACAGAACAAAAAATGCATGCTTAGCTGAATTCAAGATCAGAACTGCAAAAAGAGAACAATAAAAAAGCTGTGACTAGCCTAAATGAAATCCAAATGAAGAAAGAGGTAATTCCCTCCAAAGATTTACATAACACAATTTTGTATTTATTTATTTTTGAGGGGAGTTGGGGGAGCAGGCAGGGGCACCAGGGGAAAACTCCCTTTCTTTCTTGTCTAGGGCAGTTATACATATGCCTGACACCTGCCCTGACATGTTCTAATAAGCACATGTTGGAAAAGACTCGATTGAATCTGCTGGAGCGTGGTAATTAGCATGTTCCAGCAGCCTTGGCATTGCATGTATTCAGTGTCCCCACATTTCAAAATGGTGGTGGGATGCTTAACTAACTCACTGAATGAGCTTTAGTTAAAGTGCCCCTGCCACAATTTTGAAGTGTGGGATGCTGAATACACACGATGCTGCAAGCATTTTAATTTGAGTGGCTCCCAAGAGCCACAGTTAATTTTAGGGATAGATTTAAAAGTACAAATATCAGAATAGCTTTCTGTTAGCAAATGTTTTCTAGTGCAGCCTCATAAGAGAAGTGGATGAAGCTCTGTTTGTCATATTTTAAATATGTTTTACTTTGCAGTTTTCCTAGGGAAAAAACACCAGAAAATGCCTTTTTGGGAACAAGAATGAATTGGCAGAGCCACATACTACATAACCAGCCCTTTCCACCTTTGATTTCTGAAAGTCTGTTTTACATGTATTGACACAATAGAGAATTTTAAAGATTTCCTATACAGTTTTTCCTCAAGGAAAAGCCAAGTGAAGAATTTTAACTTAATTCCATATCAGGAGGTAGCTAAGCTTAGCAAACTACACTTTTTTTGACAAACTACAAACATTAACATTTAATGTAATCAGCTTTAACTAAGCCAATTTCATCAAAGGTGAGAATACTAAAGCTTTTAAAAAACTAAGGTTAAGGTGGTACAGCAGCACTCAGTTGAATCTTTGAAGGTTCACTATGTCCTTGATTGGTCTCAAATTTAGCTTTGCCACATTACATTTGCCAACCACACAGGACAACAACTATTAATTCAAGTGCTAAGGGGTTAGTTAACTTAGGGTGCTGTCATATGTTCAACTTAACACTTACTAAGTGCAGTTAAAAATGCGAGTGGATGCACATTCATGCCATTTAGTATGTGTTAAGTGCCATCATGGCATTGCAAAGTTGCTCTCCTTCAAGCAACAGTTATCTTGAGATTATATCAGGTAAAACATCTCATCTCACCAGCCCTCTAGTGGCACAACGCAATCAGTGCATGTTCGGGCATGAACACTTATCTACTCCTGATACATACAACTTAACACATTACAACATTTCAGTGATTTACAACAACTACAAGTGACCATCCAATTACACCATTAGATTGTGGACAGAAGTAACACTAAACCATTTTAAGCGTGCATGTGTTTTAATCAAGCATTCAGAAGTGCCTGTCCACTGAACCTATGTTACTGTTTGGTCTGTCTGCTGAGCCACTGCAGACAGTGTTAAAATGTTAAACCTAAATTAAAAGGTTTGTAATTACAGCAGTTTAGCTCCCACTCACAACAGAATAGAGAAGAAAGATAAAACATGTTACAAACTATAAAGCAATACAGTGCTAAAGTGCTTTAACTGTTTGTGGGTCCACACCTTTATAATAGTTCATTATAACTTCACAAGCTTAAAAAAAGAAATCCAAGAATGAGATTACACGTTACAATTAGGCCCTGTTCAGAGCACTTAAAACATGAATGCTTGCTTGTTAAGGTTCACCAACAAGTGCTAAGTCACCTCTTAGCATCTTAAAGTTATGCCACTTCAAGAGAAGATTACCCTTGAGCACTGCTACCAGACTCAAGTTAGGTTAAGGTTAGGCCACTCCATTGACATAAAAAAACCCCACTTGCAGTCCTCCAGTATCCTAGGAGGCACTGCTCCCAGGTGCACTAGCTATCCTCCCAGACTCCTTTGCCCCCAATGACAGCCTGGACAGTGGAGCAACAGCTGGTAAAATGGGAAGGGGAAGAGGGGGAGGGAGATGGGGAGCTGCTGAGCTACTGCAAGGGGGCCTGGTGGGGGCATGTGGGCTGGATGCAGGCATGGACAGCAGTATGCATTATTGCCTTTACTCATGCTCTGCCCCTCCTCTCTGTGCCACCCACAGTTCCATAGCTGGGGCTTGGGGACAGCAGCAACAATGTGGGGACGCCCTCCCTGATTGGGAGAAATGCAAGCTGTGGGGAACAAAGAATCAGGCAGGGAGCTTCCCCCCCACTGCAGCTATCACCACTGCTACCCCACAAGACCCAGTCATGCTACTCTGGGTGGTGGAGAGGAAGGGATGGAGCACTAGGAGGTGGCATCAGCCACAGACATGCATGCACATGCCCCACTCCTGCCTCTGGCTGCTGTCACCACTGCCCAGAGAACAGCAAGGGCATGAGAGTGGCAGTGGTAACACTGTGAGTGGTGCTGTGAGTGGTGACAGCAGCCAGGGGTTGGACAGGTTTCTCCTCCCACATGCTTCTAGGCTCTGCAGCCTTCACTGTTAGGGACAGCACCCTCCTTCCCCCCTCCTGGTGACACCCCAAAGCCCCAGCTGTGCTCCAGGTAGTATAGAGAAGAGGGGGAGGAGCATAAGCAGCAATGGCACACAGCAACCAGAGCCAAATCTGGGGGAGTGTGCAAGTGCATATATGTGTGTGCAACCACTTGCAGCATGTGCTAGCTTTAACACCAACCTAACATTCCTTAAATTCATCAGGTGCTAACAGTGCTGGTATAGTCTAAGTGTTGAATACCCTCCTGCTTTTGAAAAATGAAAACTGGAAGTGTCCAACCCTTTTGAAAATCAGACCTGTTGGCTGAGCAAATGAGAAATCTACAGTTCATTTGGAGGTATTTTTCAGTTTGTCTGACTGTAACATCATGATTTTTAAATGCCACATGTAATTGTTTCCAAAATCAGAGGAATGTCTTTCGCATCATGACACAGAACCTAGCTGATTCTGGCTAAATTTAGAAAACTTAAAAAGGAAGAAATGGGTGACAGAACACACAGAACCTGGTTATGACGACTAACAACCACAGCCACCTATGTAATATGATCTCTAGACCTATTAGAGATCACCTATGATGTCTATTAGCACATCAGCATACATAGATTCCCACATGGTCTCAGCTCTGTCCATCTTCCTAATACCATATATACAGGCCCTCTCAGAGGTTGAGAGGCCCAGGCCACTTGAATTTTTTGAGGTTCCTGGTATATTAAAAAAATATTAATTCATAGTGCACTACAGGTGGTGTGGCCCAGTAATTGGACACAAGTTTAAATGTCTTCTTCTTTCAATCCTATCAGTGTACCTCTGTGTCTGTATAAATAACCTCATTTGGAGATAACATCAAAAATCTAAATTTGAGGCCCTCCGTGAATGAGAGGCCCAGGCCAAATGGCACCCCCCTGTGATAGGCCCTGAATATATAGCGATGCCTTGAATGACTAGACAAAAATATAAAAATAAATAAAAGATAATGCAGATACACAGGAGAGGTGCCCAAAAAGCTCTTGTCAAAGGGCAGAGGTTAAAGGGAGTCCTTGAAATGGAAGTACGTCACAGGGAACTGGATTATGGAGAAGGAATAGAGAAGTATAAGGAGCCCCTGCTGCATGTGATGGGCTCACTGCACAGAACTGAAGTGTGATGGGCTCATTGTGCCTACTTTAAGCAGCTAAACATGGATTTAGGTGTCAAATAGCATAAGCTATACAATGATCAGGCTCAAAATGCATCTAAAACTAGCTACACACAAGTTCTACTAATTTAAAAAAAAGTTATTTCAAGGCAGAATTGCCTCTATTGTTACATTAAGTAGACAAGGAGTATCAAACACTCCAGATCTCAGGGCAGATTCAGACCAGGTGGGCTCTGCCTGGGCCAGATCTAGGATCCAGTGGTGCAGGTCCACATTCTGGCAGTGGCACAGGTTGGGATTGTGCAGTAGTGTGGGTCCAGGGGTGGACAGCAGCAAGGGACAGGGAACTGGGCAGCAATTCAGGTCAGGGAATTGGGTGGCAGCAGGGAAAGCAAGGGTTGCATCTCCACAGACCTCACTTACCCCTTGCTGTTGATGGCCATGTCCATGAGGGTCCAGGGACCCTGAACTTTATAGCAGGCCATGTTCCTCAGCTTTTGGTAGTCCAAAGTATTGGCAGGCCACCTGGAACAGCTGCAACTGTCCTGTGGACAGTATATGGCACTCTGGCAAATTCTTTTTTCAGATGTTAAGAATCCTCTCACACACTTCAGTGAATTTACGCTAGATTTACACTGGTATAAAAAACAGCAAAATTTGATCCAGCTTTTAAGCTAAGTTATCCATGCTTAGATATGGGTTGCTTCCATGTAGCTCTGAAAATTACAGCAAACAGTTGTCTTCCCAAGTATCAGAAAATATTAATGAATTAGCAAAAACTCATCAGCCAGAACAAAAGAAGACTATTTAAAAATAATGACACCATCACAGACTAGCTGGTGATAGGTAGGACTTCTTAGGCTAAACTGTTTATTGTAAACAGTGTGGATCTGACAGGGAGGGAAGGAAAAAAGAGAGAGAACACATTCCAAATGATCCTGGGCTTAAATTCTTTGGCTCATTAGACCCATCTACTATCCAGGCTGAAACCTTTGCAATTTCCTGTAGATCTTTTTTTGACCCTTGCTTATAATCCAGGTTCTGCATCCTGTCCTGCTCAGCTCAAATCAATGAAAAAAAATATTCTTCAACTTTTAAAAATCAGTGCTTTGAAGACTGTACTCATCTAGATTGTGACCATTTAGAACTGGCAAGTAATGGAGCTATCAAAACTTATACACCATGTTGTCTTTGTAAAAAACTAATTTTTTTTTTAATATTTTAATGCAATTCCCTTTCCCTTTTTAATCAATATTTCTTAATAGAATTATTTTGTACATCCAGCAACAAGATCTACCATCTGGAGTGGATATATTACCAATATTAAGCTGTTGGTTCCCTGATATCCAATGAGTAGCCTGCATGAATCTCATTTGAGCCATTTAAACTGTAGTTGCAATTATTTCTTTTCTTGGAATCACACACACGATTGATTCTGTCTTCTAATGGCATTTCTCATATGCGTCTAAGTGCTAGCAGCAACCACCTCTGCTCTAGACAGTAGCTGCTTTAGCAATCAGGTGCCCTGCAAAGGGTGCACTGTACTATGCCTACATAAACCATATGCTTGAAAAAAAGAGGAATGGTTTAAGAAGGCTAGGTTTTGGTCCTGCACCTAATTATATCTTTAAATTGTCTGAAACTAGCATATCTGGCTCATATTGCAACAACATAAGGATTCTGTCTAGTTGCTTGAATGGGCATGAGTTGTCTCCAGTAAGGATGCAAAAGGAAGCAATCTGCCTACATGCAATTTCTACGCCTTCTTTTGGGCCATCGAACATCTCAGAGCTAAGGGAAAAATCATGAAACATTAATGGGCTGGATGCCCAACCTGTAACATGACAGGTTAAAAATCTATTTTACAATAATAATTTCACTTCCGAGAGAGAGATCATGGAACATTGACAACCTAACAGCAAACCTTGCAATATTTGCTCATTAGTGGCTGAGACAATCCCAGCAGGGTACAGGGCCCAGGGTAAAGCAGCCTGCATAGGGCCCTGCGCCCCGATCCACAGCACACTTACGCTGGGGAGTGAAAGTGGTGGGAGAAGTGGTAGCCAGAACTTCAGGCCAGACCAGGCAAAGAGACATCCAATCTGCCAGGCAGGAAGGTGGGCTAAATTTCAACCATGGCAGCTGTGGCCTCTCTGCCCAGTTCTGTAGGGCCTGGGGCAGTTGCCCCGATTCACTCCCCCCCGCCCCCGGAGACAGCCCTGTTAGAATAAACTTTTATAACCAAGTAATGCCACTATGTTCTGCCCACATGGAAAAATACTTCAAGAACTGGGAATTAGTCAGGAATTTTTCATGGCTTTTAAGCCACAAAATACCTAACCAATACAGGGGGTTTTTTTGTTTGTTTGTTTGTTTTTTGTTTTGTTTTTTAAAAGAGGAGAGGTTAGCACAGGGGTGGGCAAAATGTGGCCTGCAGGCTGGATGCAGCCCACCATGCCATTCTATCCGGCCCATAGGGCCCCTAAAAAGTTTAGAAATCAATATATATCTGCTCCTGACTGCCTGTCATGTGGCCCTTGATGGCTTGCCAAAACTCAGTAAGTGGTCCTCCACCCAAAATAATTGCCCACTCCTGGGTTAGCAGCTACGCAAGAGGTAGAGACACTGTGCCAAGCACAGCTTTCTAACTAAACACTTAACTGAAGAGTTCAGACCCAAAGCCCTCTAAGGGAAGAGAGGATACTTTCTCACTAGTCACTCAAGGGTGCATAGAACCTCAGAGAGAAGAGAAGGGGACAAAGTTGGTACTACCTCCCATCTCTGCCACCATGCACTGGCTAAAAAGCTGCCTAACAATACAAGGGCTTGCTTCTCCCCGAGCTGACTTGGTGACACTCCCATTCTGAAAGAAATATTTTCTAAAACTTTAAATCAAAACTGACCGGAAGCTTAACAATTTAGTTTGAGCAGTTAGAAATCTTACTAGTAGAGCACTGAATAAGAAGCGTTACAGGACCTGGCTGGGTGCTTTGCAGACAGCCTGTGCTACTAACAGTACCCAAAAAGGGGACTCCAATACATGCATCCCAGCATGCTTTTCAGGCTCCCCTGTATGCCTGGAGATGGCTGACAGCAGCTGAGGGCACAGGTCAGGGCTGACTGGCTGGCCACCGAACTCGCCACTTCTCACAATATCCCTACCCTCCATCCCAGCTATCAGGCTTTGAGAGAGCAGACCCAGAGCATATCTGCTGTCTTTTCAAGCCTGCCAATTTCCCCTCCAGCAGTGTATAATGGATCTTTATCCCTCTGGCACTAGCGAACACGCAGTTCCAGCAAAGGTTGGGGTCAGATTGGGTGCTGGCAAGTTAGGGCCAGGGGCTTCCATTCCCACCAGTGGCTGGCTCAGGCTGGACCATGCTGGTGTGAGTGAACAGAGGGCATGAGGGAGCAGGGCAGAGGCTCTGTTCCCGACAAGGGTTGTATCTATGTTGTTTGGGTACAGGAGCCTAGGTCCTCAGCTAACTTGGAAAGCACTGCTGTCCACCCACCTCAGAGAGGGGACAGACAGTTTGGCTCCAGCAGGATCTAACCCTCAGCTGACCTGCCAAGTGCTGCAGGCTGGGCTGAAGTGCCTGGCCCCACTTTGTGCAGGATGGGCCCTCCGCAGACTCAGCAGGCACTGCTGGCTGCTGACTTAGCTCAAGGAGGAGCTGGACAGTTCAGCTGCCACAGGACTGGGTCCTCTGCTCTCTGGATTTCCTTGTTTAAAGACATGCACCCCAATTTCCAGCAGCTAATTTTTGGAAGAAGTTGCATCATATATGCAAGTAAATGCAGTATGCTGGCCTATTTAGGCCTTAAGTTGAGAGAAATGATTAAATTAAAACAAAGGCTTGTCAAAGATCAATTCTCAAACACTCAAGCACCCAAAACCCCCTTCCCCCCAACACACACTGAAGAGGAATCAAGTTTCAGAACAAAACTACCCTGATACAACAAAGTGTTTAGTCAAGGTGCTGTGGTTTCCTCACTCCTCTGTAAAACACATATTTGAGTTGTTACATCAGCTGGGAAACAATTAAGCTTCAACCACAAATGAGAACACCCATAATTCAGGAGGTGCTCAACACTTAGGCAAATACTAGACATTCTCTGGATTAATGTTCATTTAACATTTCTATGCAGGTGTGCCAAACCTACGACAATCTCAGATAAACCTGTATGCGTGTAGAGTTGCATGTTTAAAGGAGAAACAAATTAGATATTTTTTCCTCTCAACTGTGGCATAAAATACTCTAATTTTGGTATATAAGATTTCTCACAAAAATGAAGATTTCAACTGGAATTTAAACAGTGCAGACTAGTAATAACTACTTTAATTGTATATGATGAATTGAGCCAGTGTACATGGCCAAGAATGAAAACAAGATTCCTCCAGCTGGTGCTTTATTTAGTTGACAAAAATCTAATCACACAAACACAAGAAAACCTTGAAGTCAATGAGTGACAGATCCATTCCTAAATCTGACCACTGAATCTACAAGTAAAGCAAGTCAAAAAAATCAACAACATGACTCATAATAAAGTTTTCATCATCATGTTTACATTACTGTTTTTTGTTTTGCTGACTTTCCAGTTATGGAAATCCAAAATCTTTGGGCAAACACTCTAGAATTGCTAGACTTCTTTGCTTCCCTCGAGGCTGAAATAGTTCATCCGTTCCCCACACAAAACTGTTCAGCATTGCCAGGAAATGCTGACGCTTATAATATTGCCATTTTTTCAATAGGAATACAGCAAATACATGGTATTAAAATACAAAAACATTCATGTGACAATCAACCCATCATCATTCAGAGCTCAATATCATTAATATTACTTTCTGAAAGAAGTGGTAATTTAATAATACTTGAATTACATAGTCCAGTGCATACTGAAACCTGAAGGCCCAATTAGTAGCTGGAATTCTTGCACTGAAATTTTAGACAATGACTTCAAACCAAGAAGAAATTTTTTGATGTGGAGAGTTATATTTTATTTAGAACTTGTGCTACTACCCTTCTAAACGCATTATTTATTAGTTAATTAACTCTCCTAAAGAGTACATTTGTTCCCCAAAAAGAATTTGGCAAAAGAAAAGATTTTCTTCTGTTTAAACACTATTTCTTGTGTTTCATCTGATTATTGGACACAGCTCCTTATACAACTTACTCATTAGCCTGATGTCTCTTGAGTCTTTGGATGATTAGGGAAAACTAATCTTCCAGCAATAAGAACTGAGAGTGAATTGACCCCAAATGTACTCTGTCTCCCAATTTTCCTAATTAGTTTCCTTTGCTAATTCCCACAACTGTCTGCAATAATGGATTGCAATTCCAGCCTGGCTGGTGATTAAGACAACTACCAAGCCACAAGATACTGTTAGAACAGCCAAGCAGCCTCTTTCAAGGAGAGCCGAAGGTTTGCTGAAGTGGAGCCTATACCCTAATTTTTTTTCCAGGTATTTATTTCATCATTTACCATTGTGCATTAACAAATGTTGTGCTGACTGCAGGAGAGAAGGGGGAAAATCATGTTGTTTGCCTCTTCTCTACATTGTACATCATATCAGTGTTAACATGTTACTTGACATATAAGCGGCAAAGCTGGCAAGCAACTGAAGTTATACCAGGCTAAGAAAGCAAAAGACAACTAGAGTTTAAAAGTAACAACACTAACATAGTTACACAAACCACAATTCATAAATAAAACTGAAACTGAAGCTTTTTTGGGGGGGGGGAGTTTGCCCAGAGACTTGTGTAGCTAATCAACTAGTAGGTTCTCAGCAAAAATAGAAAAAAACTTCCAACCTTATAAACACAGGATTGTTGCGTATGATTGTATTCTTTCTGTTCCTCAACATTCCTGTGTGAAACACTCATTATGGCTAGGGTCCTACCAAAATTGCAATTTCGTGAAATCTGGGCAATGCCCATGAAATCCACAAGGGGAAAAATAACTTACTGAAAATAAAATGCTGGCTCCCCAAAGGGTCTGGCCACTCAAAGGGCCGTCAGCAGGATGGTTGCCATCTCCATCACTCACCACTGATTGCAAGGGCTGCCTGTCATGTGGCCCCACATCTCTCCATCAATCAGCTGTGGGGGGAGGGGCCATATGACAAGCAGCCCTCACAGCCAATCAGTGGTGACGGACAGGGCTACTGGGGCCTCTTGGCCAGAGGCATGGGGGGGACCCACTGCACTTTGCCTGCAAAAATAGCTGCTGGGCTCCATGTTCTGCCCATGAAATTGGAAGGCAGCCACTGTGATTTCAGTAGGTCTCTAACTACGGCTAATGCAAGAAAATGTCTCTCTCCCCTCTACACGTGGTCAACTTTTTCTAGCCCCATTTCCCACTACATAACAGGGCACACTGAAGGACCCCTATTAATGCACTGAAGACTGGGAAAGCAGCCAGCCTTGATGTCATACTTACTGAACAAATCAAGCAGTTTGAATCCCAGACTCAAGAAGGGCTCCACTGCCTATACAACTTATGCACAGACAGTCAAAAAATTCCAAAGATACAGCAACATGCTTGGGTAATGGTACTGCTAAAGCCAGGGAAAGATGCATATGACCCAAGGCGTTTCAGACCTCTCTCTCTGCTATGCCACACACAAAAGTTGTATAAACAACTGATACTGAGCTGGATTGTCCCATACATGGATAAATACCTAATCCCCGAACAGGCTTTCACCCTGGAAAAATGGATCCAGCTGCTGAGTCTAACTCAACATATTGAGGACTGTTTTGGAAGAGGTCAAATCACTGGAGCTGTGTTCGTCACTGGAGCTGAGTCTAACAGCCATATATGACACAGTTAACCACCAATTACTCCTCCAAAAGACCCTGAAAATGACAAAAGATCTACACCTTACAGAGCTGATATGAACCTCACTTGAACACAGATTTTTTTTGTCAAACTAGGTGGGAAGCAAAGCTGATGGGGTTGATAGATTAATGGCCAAGAAAGAGTACTTACACCGCTGTTCTATAACATCTTTACGAATGACCAACCAATCCATTTCGAAACAAGAGGTTTAAGCTATGCAGATGAGCTGTGCATAACAACCCAAGACACTGGCTTTGACCGTGCTGAAAAATCCTTAAGCGAAGCACTAACTGGCCTAATCTCATACTACATTGAAAACTAATTACAGACCAACCCAGCAAAAACACAAGCATGTGCCTTCTGTCTGAAAAACCATGAGGCCAACCACCAGCTCAACATTACATGGTCTAGGACCTCACTGTCCTCTGCTGAGTATGCATGACCTGTATAGGAGAGATCTGTACATGCTATACCCCTTAACCCCATTCTGAATGATAGCTGCTCATGCATCACAGGATATCCGAACCTTACCACCCTAAACAGTGTGTACCTGCTAGCTGGCATCACTCTGCCTGAGATCAGAAGTGCAGTGTCCAGCAGAAGAGACCAATTGAGATGAACTGAAAATGCAACACACTCGCTGTATGACCAACCACCCACAGTGCACAAATGTCTGAAGTCACATAGGAGCTTCCTCACCAGCACCCAGACTCTCAATGCCACACACAAGGAGAAACAAGATGCTGAAAAAAATACCCGACAGCAGAAAAATGGACATTCCAGCAGCCAAGTCCTTGACAAACTATTGCAAAGGTGGCGATCTCAAGTGCCTACATATCTGAGTCAGACTGTGGCACAGAGCCTCAGACTATGCAACACCTTCTGCAATCTCCACTGCTTGAAAAAACATGTACAATGAAAGACCTCACAAGGTACAATAAATAAGCACAAGCATGCGTAGCAAAGGGTAGGGACAGACATGACACAAACCAGCTGAAGTGATCAGAAACTGGTTTAAACCTGTAACAGAATGGATGTTCAGTGCACATAGCCTGTTTTGAAAATGGCTGAAACTGGTTTGAGATAAACCTGGTTGAATGTAGTATCACACTTAACTGGTTTGGCTCAGATGCGTTTATGCAGTGTCTGTCCCAGACCCCTTCCTGGTTTAAATTACAGGCATACCTCAGAGATATTGCGGGTTCGGTTCCAGACCACTGCAATAAAGTGAATATCACAATAAAGTGAGTCACACAAATTTTTTGGTTTCCCAGTGCATATAAGCGTTATGTTTACACTATACTGTAGTCTATTAAGTGTGCAATACATCTAAAAAAAAACACAATGTACATACCTTAATTATTGCTAAAAAATGCTAACCATCATCTGAGCCTTCAGCGAGTTGTAATCTTTTTGCTGGTGGAGGGTCTTGCCTCGATGTTGATGGCTGCTGATTGATCAGGGTGGTGGTTGCTGAAGGTTGGGGTGGCTGTGGCAATTTCTTAAAATAAGACAACAATGAAGTTTGC
>NW_017728906.1:167512273-167522485 GCF_001723895.1 Crocodylus porosus | reverse complement strand
CCAAACTCCTGTTAATGTTGATATTTTGACCTCCTCCCATGAATCACGAATGTTCTTAATGGCATCTAGAATGGTGAATCCTTTCCAGAAGGTTTTCAATTTACTTTGCCCAGATCCATCAGTGGAATCACCATCTATGGCAGCTATAGCCTTACGAAATGTATATCTTAAATAATAAGACTTGAAAGTTGAAATTACGCCTTGATCCATGGGCTGCAGAATGGATGTTGTGTTAGCAGGCATGAAAACAAAATTAATCTCGTTGTACATCTCCATCAGAGCTCTTGGGTGACCAGGTGCATTGTCAATGAGCAGTAATATTTTGAAAGGAATCTTTTTTTCTGAGCAGTAGGTCTCAACAGTGGGCTTAAAATATTCAGTAAACCATGTTGTAAACAGATGTGCTGTCATCCAGGCTTTGTCGTTCCATTTATAGAGCACAAGCAGAGTAGATTTAGCATAATTCTTAAGGGCCCTAGGATTTTCGGAATGGTAAATGAGCACAAACCTTCAATTTGTAAAAAACGCAATATCTGCGAAGCACAATAAAGCGAAGCACAATAAAATGAGGTATGCCTGTACATCAGATTCCCCCAGCATCCCAGCAGATGCTTTCTGGGCTGGGCAGGGCTCTCTGCTTCACTGCAGGGCTAGTCCCTGTCCTCTCCTCCCTGGCTGTAGCTTGGCAGTCTCTGCAGGCATCTGCTCCTCCCCACTCCACCTCTCCTAAGCAGGCATTCCCTGTCCCTCAGACACCTCAGCATTAGCTAGCAGACCACATGCTGGCTACCTCTGAGCTGTGACACACAAAACAAAGGCAGAATCAATGGATAGTTTGTAATGTTCCTCTGTTTTCTTAATGGGGTGATAAACACTGAGTTAAGAGTGCTAAATATTCCTTGCTGGGCTGTTCAGGATGGGGTGGGGAGGGGAGCCTGGCCACAACCCCCTCAGCTCAGCTCTATGCAAGGGAAGGGAGCGCTACTCTAGTGCCCCCAGCTTTTAGCCTGAGCCACTGTAGGCATGTGCCTGCATTTCTGGGATGTCTGTCTGGTTATGAAACTGATTTAGCCTAGCCAGGTTAGACTAACCTGCAAAGATTGAATCAACTCAGGCTCAGGCTTTTTAAATGTCTGTCTCTAGCCACAATGGTAAATGTAGTGTAGACATACAAGAACTGAAGTACCCTAGCATCGTCTCCTCCCTGTCAGTCCACTGCTGTACTTTTTTTTTTTTTTTAGCAGGACATCAAGAACCAACTGATACCATCACTTCATAATTTTAGTCCAGCTGAATGCTCTATACTTAAGCTTAAAGGGATCATTGAGTGTCTTTCCAATTTCCTTATATCCATGCAGTGTGTTATCAACAAAAAATGGTAAGACAACCTTATTTCTTTCAATCATAAAAAGTTAGACACCTAAAATGTTAGACTGTAGTAAGGCTAAACAGTTCCAACATGGTCTCTTAGAACTTTGTAGCTATTACAGCATTGAAGTCACATTGCAGAATGATATGCATATTTTAGTCAAGTGGCTTAGGTACCTACAGGCTAGGGACAGACATTCAAAAAGCCTGAGCCTGAATTGATTGAATTTTTGCAGGTTAGTCTAACTTGGCTAGGCTGAACCGGTTTGTAACCAGACAGACATTCTCTCTGGACTGAGGAAATTCAGGCACATGCCAGCAGTGGCTCAGGCTAGAAGCTGAGGGGAGTTAGAGCAGCCCTCCCTTCCCTTCTAGTGTGCTGAGCTGAGGGAGAGCATGCCCAGGCCCTGGCAGGACATTCTGATTAAGGAGGTCTGCCTGCACCATCCCAGGCATTTCCCTGCTGACTACTTAAGGGGCAGGAATGTTGCCAGCCCTCAGCCCCCTGTTAGCACTGAGGGAAGGGGAGGGGTGTGTGCGCAGTGCATACAACTGTTGATGATACAGAGCTTTTCAATCTCCCTCTCCCTGCTTCTTTAGACTGTCTGTAGCAAACTGACAGGCAAGCAAGCCAGCAGGGAGCTGATACCAGTGTTTATCACCCCATCAGCAAAACAACAGTCTCTCTCCATTAGTTCAAACTCTTCTTAAAAAGCTTACCAGCTGACCTGTTGATTAGCTCAAAAAAGCCCTAAGCAGTCACTGTTCTGTCTGCCTGTCCCTGTGAAATTGGAGACACACATATATATATAGAAATCTCTCAGCATTATCTAGCCTACCACATGCCTAGGGTCCATGGGACTGAGGTCTGTGCTGTGGAAAATGGGAGTGAGGAAGGGAGGTAGCAGGGGATTCCTGTTTGAGCAAGGGGGGGGAAGGCAGGCAGACCCTGCGATACCAGCAGTCTCTGGTGGAGCTCCAACTAGGGAGCAGAGGGGAGGGGCCAACTCTGCTGTGGAACAGAGAACTCCATCCAGCATAGAATGCATACCAGGATGCTAGGGGAGTCTGGTTTAACTTAAACCAGCAAGGTGTCTGGGACAGACATTGCAAGAACTGGTTTGAGCCAAATCAGTTAAGTCTGATACTATATTGAACCAAGTTTATCACAAACAAGTTTCAGCCATTTTAAAACAGGTTTATGCGCACTGAACATCTGTTCTGTTACAGGTTTAAACCAGTTTCTGATCACTTGAACTGGTTTGTGTGTAATGCCTGTCCCTAGCCATCGTGATGAGTTCAAAAAATATTAATACTAGGGGTGCACTGATAGAGATTTTGGGGGCTGATACCGATAGCCGATTTTTAAGTAGGTATATCAGCCAATACTCATCTGATTTCTGATACAGCTGCATGCAGCTGGTAAGTCTGTTCTGGTGCAAAGGAAGGGGAAGGAAAGGGGCATGGAAGGACAGATCAAGGCCCCTGTGGAGAGGGAGGGAGTGGGACTGGGACTAAGGCAGGCACTGCCCAGCTGGAGTGGGGCAAGGGTGTGCAATGGAACCACAGGAGGGAGCGGGAGGGGTGGGCAGGCATGTGCCCCCCCAGATCTGCACAGGGTGCAGGCAGGCAGTGGCACCACAGAGGGCTACAGGGGAGGGTTGTAGGACACCCCAAAAATTGCCACAGCTGCCCCATAGCCACCCTAGACCCATGCGCTCTTCACCACCGAGGCCTTGATCTGGCCATAACAGGCTTACCAGCTGCCCGCAGCTCTCCACACTGCTGGTTGTGCTCCTCACTGCCTACGTGCTGGGCTGTGATTGCACACATGCGTGGGCCATTTATCGGCCAAATTAAATCCGCCACACCAGGCCAATTTCTGATATACACAATTTTCTAATTAATAATAGAGTTAAAACGTACCTTTGGGAACATTAACTATGTAGCCACGTTTCTTGTGTTTTTGTTATTAAATAAGAAACAGAGTAAGAATAAACAACAGTAATCTAGGATGGGAAGGGCTTTACAGAAGTTATCTTCCAAACAGAAATTACTAATGAAGAAAGTGTTACATTTTAAATAATGGACTCATTTTGCAGTCTTGCTTCTTTTTTAGAACCTTTTAGTTTATCCAGTAATCATTATAAGGAAAACCTTCAGGCTCCAATCCAGCAAAATGCATGCTTAGTTTTCAATGTGACCAAAGGCTTCAATGCAAACACTGGATCAGAAGCACAAAAGCCATCCCTATTTTTTAAAAATCACAGAGACACAAATGTTTGACCAATAAAGTTTAGTGGTTAAATAAAATGAATGAATAGTGGTGCTGATGTTAAAAATGTCTTTGTGAGAAGCTCTTTCTTCTTCTTAAAAGGCTGGATAGGTAAATGGGTCTCAGCAGAACCAAGGTCACAGGAAACACTAGCTACATGTGATAACATTAATCTGCTTTAAACTTTTGAGCCACAGGGTAGATGACCTCCATAACAACAAAACACTGTTATGTAACAGATGAAAATACAACACAGAGTCAGACAAAAAGTTTATCATCTACTCAATCTTCTTTAATTAATTATGAAAACTAAAAGCATAATTCTGTTTGTTAATATATCCCTGTACGACAATTTGTGCAAGTTTTGGACGGTAACACAGATTCTGAACTCAGCATATACTTTTGCAATTTGACAGGTTATTTCACAATCCAAGAACCACAAACTCCTGACTTGAATGAAGGCATCCCAGATCATCAAAAAGGTAGTACTAATACAAAACATGTCAGAAACAGCCATCAGGGTGACGTAATACTGAAAGTCCACCCACATTGCAGGATACAAATAAAATGCATTTACAGAACACAAGTAGTAACCCCAGCATGTCAGTTCCTATTTGCATCCTTTCCTCTAAGATGGTAGGCTAAATTATACACAGATTTGCTTAGATACTCATGGTTCATATTTGTTAAATAACCTGAGTGCCATTTAGGAAGAATGTAGGACACAGACTGGACAGGACATCAAAAGTCACTGCATACAGTCCTCTGCAATCAAAAGGCAACAATTTTGTATTGTTAAGCTACTGTACCATTTTTTGCAGGTTAGTTTGACACAAGCAAGTTAACCATTCTGAATAGGTTCATTTAATAAAACGTGCCACTTAGCAATGGTGGCTGGTGCTCAAAGTAATTACTAAGGCTACACACAGCCACATTTCTTATTCTCCTTTTCAGAAAACCTAATTCAGATTGGCAGGCTAATTCCACCCAGCTAATCTGGGTTTACCAGTGTTAAACAGCACATACATTAAGTCCTATATGGCATTTCAAATGGAAACAGTTTACAAGAATTTTAAAACCATTTCTAACCTTGATAAGGCCAAGATATGCATACTACTCCACAGCTTCTGTAGCACTGACTGTTACTCCTGGCTCTACTAATGCTCCCCTTACTCTCTTTGCAGCTCCATGGAAATATGGAGAGAACAGTCCCTGTTCACAAGTCCAGCAAGAACTTAGATCAGATTTCCCAAGAATATGGGGACTTATCCCAGTGTCACAATACATAAAATCAGTGCCAGTGCCAGGGAAAGAAACTTAAAGTCCTGGCTTCAGCTCTAACTACTCCCAACACATTTCATCTTCTGAAAAAGACTCATAGGAAGAGAAGTGGGAGGAACATGAATGTTTAGATGCCTAAGAAATCTACATAGTTCAAGTACACCATTTTTGATTATAACAGAATATGCTGTGCTGTGCCGTGCTGATTAGAGGACCTGAAGTCTTCACATCATAATGAAAATACCAAGAAATTTAAGATCAGCCAAAACGTCAAAACATTTAATTTCCAAAGATGACAAATCCAATATCTTGTTTCAATCAAAGTAATTTAACTACCTTAATGAAACTATGCAAGAAAATGGAACCATTAAATGATTAAAGGGAAACTATACAGACATTAAATAATAGAATTAAACAAATTAAACCACAGTTAAATGAAACTAGAATAAAAACAAATTCAAAGTACACTGCCACTTTTGCATATGCACTTTGGTATAAATGACGTACTTCATACACAAGATAACAGCTGCGCTTTTCCTCATATGCTACTTGAGTGTATCATTTTAGAATTTTACTGAATATTTTCATCACTGTTTAAATCACAGACAAAAATTAGGGTAAACCAATAAGGGAAACAGCATAACATCCACAGCAATTTCCTTTTGGAGACAACCCTATTCTTCTACTGTTTCCCCAAATCATGTTAAATTATTAAAAATGTTATACTGTCTTTTCCATTACATGCGTGAAACATGAGGGTCATGATTTCCTCCAGTTGCGTTCAGAGATAGTGGTGAGTGACAGCCATGAGAAACAGGTTATCTCCCTGTGATCAGCAGATGTCCAGCTGTGATGGAAATTAGAGCAAAAAAGAGCTTCTTTTTCCTTTTTCAACTTATAAACATCCTTGACATGCTTCTGCTTCCCCTTAACTGTAAATTGTGGCAGTGGCTGATGCAAGACTTCTCACTGTCAGTATTCTACCAGGAAGGAGAATCCTCATACCTGTTATCCCCTGCTGTTAGTAGGATGCTTCAGTGGCACAAATGTAGGTTTAGCAGATGAAAGAATGTAGTCCTAGAAGCCATATTCCATCTTTAGAAGAAGGGATATATTTACAAGTGCCGAAGAATATCTTTCCTCTGTGACGATGCAATTACAAAGTTTGCGACCACAAAACATATTTTATAGGTCCCAATAAATCAGACCATGCATCATCTATGGCAGTCAAACCTGGATTCTTTCACAAGCAAATGACATGCTATTAGACTGCTCTGAAAGGAAGCTTTTGCAGAAAATCTTTGGCACATGGTGTGATCCCATAATGCATAAGAATCAATAATCAGTTATAGCAATTGTACAGAGATCCAACCCTAACCATGAAATCAGAGGTCAATTACAGTGGCTGGGCCACACTGAAAGAATGGACATGATTTGGCCACCAAAGAAAGTGCCCCGCAGGATACCAGAGAGAAGGCTGCCTGGAAGATCAAGACAGAGATAGCTAGCATCAGACCTACAGAAATTAAATGGTGGATGACTGGAGGATGAAGGATGACTGGAGGACAAAGGCACATAATAAACAGGAATGGATGAAGACAGCAGAGGCAGGCAAGAGCTTCTAGGGCTTACAGTGTTAAGCTACTGCTAAATAACCAGTTAGGCACATCTGAGTACTTGCACAAGAAATTAAGTAATTGAAAGCTAGGTTACTTGAGTCTGTACCCACAGTTAGTGTGCTGTTACAATACGGAGGCAAGATGTTTTAGAATATGGCCAAAAGTGGGCACAATTTATTGTTGTCATGAGAATTATAGACAGCATCCAACGTAGATAGTGAGGTTCATATTCTACTCACAAATCAAACTGAAAGAGGGGAATTCAGGTGGACTAGTTTGGAAATAACAGAAAGGCCAACCTGAAACCTGACCAGACTCTGAACTAACATAAAACACATTAGATCTATAAATGTTTTTTCCAATCCTGTCTTTCAGAAATCTATCCCAAGTTTCTGGTCTGGCAAGCTATACTCTTCAAATATAGAGAGTTCTAGTAATAAACAGAATTTGAGCCCTACAACAGGGAACTGTATGCAGAAGGACAGCATATCTGAATTGTTATGGACCTAGAAAGTGGTTTTCAAGTTAAGTTCTGGCCAGTTTCTAGTTTCCATTCAAGCCCACAGGAATCCAAGACATAGGAAGAAGAACCATGGGAGTTAAAAGGCAGATAAGAAATGGGGGAGTAAAAGAGGCTGTATGTAAATACTGCCATCTCCACTGCCAGAACAGTGAAATTGAGAGTGAAGAGGCTGTGCATCCCCCCTACCTGGGATTAGAAGCTTGGGCGGCTTTTGAAGCAGAACAATGAGCAGAACCGGCTGAATTGAGAAAGAAAGTCTCAAAATGTAAGTTTTGTATTTTGATCCTTGTGATGGCACAAACCTGGAATCAAGGTTTCTGCAGAGGCAGAAAAGCATCTTAGAATCATCACTGATGCCAAGATGAACATGGGCCGGCAGTGTGGGGAGGCAGTCAGGAAGGCCAATCGCACCTTGTCATGCATCCACAGATGCATCTCAAGCAGGTCCAAGGAGGTGATCCTCCCCCTCTATATGACACTGGTCAGGCCACTGTTGGAGTACTGCATCCAGTTCTGGGCGCCGCACTTTAGGAGGGATGTGGACAACATGGAGAGGGTCCAGAGGAGGGCCACTCGCATGATCGGGGGCAGCAGGGCAGGCCCTACGAGGAGAGGCTAAGGAAGCTGAACCTGTTCAGCCTCCACAAGAGAAGGCTGAAGGGAGATCTAGTGGCCTGTTACAAACTAGTCGGAGGGGACCAGCAGGCACTGGGGAAGTCCCTGTTTCCCCCGAGCACTGCCAGGAGTGACTAGGAATAACGGTCACAAGCTGGCAGAGGGTAAATTCAGACTAGACATCAGGAGGCGCTACTTCACTGTCAGGGCAGCTAGGATCTGGAACCAACTTCCAGGTGAAGTGGTGGTGGCTCCTACCCTGGGGGTCTTTAAGACAAGGCTAGAGAAACACCTTGGTGGGGTCGTTTGACCCCAGTACTTTTTCCTGACTTGGCAGGGGGTCGGACTTGATGATCTGCTCAGGTCCCTTCTGTCCTGACCAACTATGAAACTATAAGGGGAGGGGAAAAAGATACAGATCAAGTAGGCCTAATAAAAGTCTTGTAGAACAAGGCATACACCTGCCTCCTCCTCCTAGGCACAAAGACTCTTAAAACTGCTAGGAGAAGGCAGGGGTTGCCTAAAGGGGTTCTGATCCACCTGTGCTCCTTTGGAATTCAAAGACAAGCAATGTCCATTGGAATGCTCTATGGACCAGAGAAACACTGCAAACACAACATTGGAAATCAGCTAGTAGTAATTGCCTAGAGCGGGGGTGGGGGCTGGACCCGATGATCTGTAAGGTCCCTTCCAGCCCCTAACAATCTATGAATCTAGTAAGCACTTTCCATCACTATCAGTGCTTGCCTTGACACTCTCCAGTGGAATATCACTACATGTACATCTGGGAACATAGGAAGTCAGTAGTCAGAGAAGGAAGAAAGAAAAAATGAGGGCAAAGCAGGCTCAGGACGCATCTGACATTGTAGAACCTTTTCATGGGAAGCTTTCACATACTTATAATAATATGAATGTTGCTCTCCTTTGAAGTGGCAGAGGACAACAACAAAGCTGAGAAAACTCTATCCAAAGACCAGAGAGGTGAAATCACTGGGTTGGAATGTGATGCCTCCAGATTGAGAAAGACTAGCACAGAGATGATGATATTGTTGCAAGGGATTACAGTATGGCAGAAAGTGCAGATTAACTGTAACTACAAATGGCAGCATGGCAAGAGACACAGGAGAGGCAATACTATGTAATTTCTTCACAGAGCCCAGGCAGTCTTCCCCCTTCAGGGCTAGGGACAAAACTACCCAAGTATAATCCTATGTTTCTAGGACTGCATTAAATCCCAAGGAACAGGGGCCTGGAAGGGACTCTCTGCTCCACTGAGTGCAATCCCCCACAAACACAGGCAACTGTGTAATGATTGTGGGGATCCAAAAGAACATCCAGTTTGGCCCCTCCAGCAAATCACCACCACAAAGCATCCCATTGCTTAAAACCTTGAGCATAGATTGAAGAGTCATTAAAACAACACCACAGCAAGAAAGCAGGAGATAGAGGTGCCAGCCCTACCCCACATGACAAAGAAAGGCAAAAAATGGCCTCTGCCAGTACTATTTGGGATCAGGAAGTTGTAATGTAGCAAATTACATCCTAATGTAGCAAATTACATCCTAATTCATTGGGTGCCTACACATGTGCTCTGGAGTTGGGGTGGGGGGAAGGGGGACAGGCATTTTAATTACAGTAGCTTTCAGGAGCTGCTCTAATTAAAATGTCTGCAGCATCTCATGCATTCAATGTCCCATGTTTCAAAATGGCAATTGATCAAGTCTGCTTTGATGCATTCTAATCAGAATGTGTTGGAGCACGCATAAAAAAGTGCCCATTAACTCAGATGATCAGGACTAGTAGGAAGCCAAGTGCACCCCAATAAACCTGAAATGGACAACATACAATACTTCAGAGGAAGGTGGAGGGAAAAGGAGAAAAAAAAAAAAACAAAAAACACCAACTCAGTACTGTATCTGGAGGGGCAGGAATTCCTTCTGGACCCTGCAGGCACTTACCTGACGTTCTAAAGCATGAAATTTACCCAAATCCAAGATGATCCTGAATATAAGATGACCCCCCCCCCACACCACCCTGAATAATTAGTTTCTATTAATGGAAAATGTATAAATTAGTTACATATTTATAAATTAGTTCTGCATATATAGAATCTGATTATTGGAGGGTCACCTTAAATTTTTCCACACCACTGCAGTGGAGAAAGCGGTGGTAGCAGGTCAGGCAGCAGGGGAGGCAATAGAGGGAAAAGGCACTGTGGAGACAGTAAGGGGCAGGACCCCTGTAGCCTCTGGGGCATTCATCCTCCCCAGTAGCCTCAAACAGCCCCATCTCCATCCCTCCCCACAGCCTCAGGCCCCTGCCCCTCTTACCCCTCAGTTACCCCTGCTCTGGCACCAGCAGGCTCCATCCCTGCACTGGCCTGGGGCATGGAGAATGGCTGCACAGCAGCAGCACAGAGCCAGCATTACTGCTGTGGGGCTGGGGTTGTGCTCCATGCTCCAGTCTGGCGTGGGGACAGTGGGTTGGCAGGTTAGGTAGGGGAGCAGGGGCTGTGGGGCAGAGGGGCACTT
>NW_017728906.1:167424735-167512173 GCF_001723895.1 Crocodylus porosus | reverse complement strand
GGGGCAGAGGGGGGTGGGGGAGAGGAGGGAGAGAAGAGGGGTTTAAATGTAAAATTCTTCTGTCAACAAAAAAGGTGACCAGAACCATACACAGTATTCTAAATGAGGCTTTATTAATGGTCTTTTACAGAGTATTTACCAATACTTCCCTCTCTCTATTAAAAGTTTCCCATCTAACCTGTCATAAATTATGTTATTTTTTTTTAAATGGCTACAACATGGTGGGCTCACCACGTTGCTGACAACAAATGATGGCTAGGTTGTATCGAGGGCAGAGACAAGAAGAAAGTTAAATACATCTCAGGATACTTATCCACTAGAGGTTCATGGTAACATAGGGAAACTGAGGCAAAGCACTACTGTCCTAGATGCTGGGGAGCTAGATGTTGCACATATTATTTGAACAAGTCTGTGCTTAATTCCCATTTACTGCAGCTTCTCCCAAAAAATGTTTTGTCCTTTGCAATGCTTGTGAAAGAGGAAGTATTCCCCCATATAGGGGACCCAAAGAGGAAACTGTTTTCCCAGGTTTCTGGGTGGGGGCCATAGCTGATGTGTTTGCTAATTTTAAGAGGGTTAGATTTGAATCTGGCCCTTGTTGCTTTTAAAACACTTGGCAGGAAGATTACATTCTGGTCTCTGACTGAGGGTAGGGTCCCACTGAAGGACTATATTTCTACTGTGCTGATAATAACCAACAAGCACATTCAGGAACCTTGTTGCTTTCTCCTTTGTGCAAATACAAGTGTGGACTAAGAAGAGACAGCATTCAGAGGAATGGGCCAACAAAGCACTTAGTCTCCAAAACCATACTCTGCAAAAATACACCTTCTAATTCACAGGGAGAAGCGGGTGGTGGTTGTTTTTGTTCTGGCCCTCCTGGCTCTGGCCAAGCTTGTCATCTGGCTATCCAGGAAGGAGGCTCTGGCCAGGAAGGCTCCCAGTGACCTAGGGGCATTTTTCCTCAGTGTCCTTTGTGCACATCTCCCAGCGGAGTACCACTGGGCAGTAGTTGCTGGCAAGCTCCCCCAGTTTGCGAGCCAGTGGGCGCTGTCTGGGGTGCTCTGCTCGGTGTCCCCCAGGGGAGCGCTAGTTTTGAATCTATGACCCGCACAAGCACACCCTGTTTTCTCTTTTGTTGTCCCATGTAATTTATTGATGTTTATAAGGCGCTGGTCACCCCACCCCTCGCAGTTTTAGGCTTTTAACTTTTTAAGCCTTTTAGCCTTTTTAAACCGCAAACCATCGGCAGCGCCGAACATCGTTGGATCCCTGTCCACTGCTTTTTCTTACTAATGTCATCTAACGCTGGTCACCTCCTGCAACAGCAGTGACAGCAGCAGCGATGGCAGCGACCAGTTGGGACCACCCCATTGGGGAGTTTAACAGCTGCTCCATCTCCAAACCCCATCAGGGGTGCGGGGTCCACATGTACCACTGGCCGCCATTCACAGGCAGCCCACAGAGACTAGCAGACATTACTGCATCAACAGAGGACATCAAATAGGGAAGCTTATTGCCGCTGAAAACCCTGTGCTGCCCTGATGAAGTGCCCCCTGCCTGCCTGGCAGCAGTGGGAGCAGCAGTACGGGGTCATGCCCCTCACTGCTGCCAGGTGGCATGGGGCTTGCAGCTGCAGCAACAAGCTTTCCTGCCCGGCCCCACTCTGCCCTGCCATGCCAGGTCCCAACTCCTGGGCCATGGAGGCCCCGGGGGGAAGGCAGCAGGGCAGGGAGCCTGAGCCCACAGCCCACCCCCCACAACGGGGTCTGCTCCAGCTGTGCCACCTGTGGGGGTGGAGCTGACCACTGCGCTGCCACAGCAATCTCTGCCTCCTACAGGCAGCAGCTGGGGCTTGGGTGCTGCTGTGGGGGCAGGAACCTGTAGACCTGGCTCCCTGGCCCTGTAGCCCTGGCAGCTGGGGGCCCCCTCTGGCAGGGCTGAGGGTGTGGGGTGTCTGTCGGTGGGGAGTGAGGGGCAACAGCAGGGCTTGGACTGTGGATGGGCAGTGTGGAGCCTGGAGACCTGCGTCCTGGTGAGCAAAGGTGGCAAGAGAAACTCTGATTTTCCATGATAAAAAAACCTAAAATCTAATACCAAAATTTATAAGCACTTAGCATTTATTCTATTATAGTGATTGAGGCACTGTTAGGCTTCCAAATTGCTTTAAAACAGTAAATATATCAAGAAAACATTGCATTCAATTGATGTGTATAGTGGTGTTTCATTTTCATCATGGATTTTGGGTTTTTTAATTTAAAAAGCTGCAATTTTTATCAGGGAATTTGCAATTTTTAAATAGAGAAAACCAGAATCCCTGGTAATAACATTCTCCATATCAATCATTATTTAAGTATTATGTCTGAGAGGCAGGTCAGTACTTCTAACTCTTTTACAGCCAAGCCTCCCTATCTGCACTAGCTAGAAAAAAAAGTTGGCAATAACACAGTACCTGAATTGTATGAAGAAACTATGAACATCAAGAATGAAAAATCCAAATGCAATGAACAAGCAATTCAAGTCTTCTACTTTGACTCCCAAATATTCTGTACAGTCACAACAAAATCACCTGCATGCTTAATCAGTAGCTGTGCTTCCACCAAGAATCAACAGATGCTGGACAATCTGTTTATGGAAACACTGTAAAATCAAGTCTATAGTTACAGACTTGGATCCCCATACTCATAGCTACAAACAAGCAGCTTTAGTGCGGGAGATCCCATTTAAGCTAGACAATAGGCAATCTTAGTTCATACATGCATTAAAATAGTGCAAACATTGAAGGTAAACATTGAAGGTAAAAATATTGCACATTGTACTGCACAGCTAATTGATCAAAAAAGCTTCTGAAACCAGCTCCACAGCAGAGCTGGCCCCTCCCCTCTGCTCCCTGGCTGAAGCTCCACCAGAGACTGCAGGAGTCTGCCTGGCTGCCCCTTGCTCCCCTCCCCCCCCTTACTCACCAGTCCCTGCTAAGCAAGGATCCCCGCTTTCCTCTGCCATAGACACCTTTCAGCATTAGCTAGCAGACCACATGTTGGCTACGGTCTGTACTGTGGCAGACTAGACAAAGGCAGGCAGGACTGTGTCCACATAGGGCTTTTTAGAACTAATCAACAGCTATCTGGTAAGGTCCCTCCATTGCTTCCTTGGAAAAAGTTGTTTAAAAAGAGCTTGAACCAATGGAGAAACACTTTTTTTCTTTGTTTTCTTAATGGGCTGATAAACACTGAGTTAGGAGTGATAAACACTGTGTTATAACCTGCCTGCTGGGCTACTCAGGAGGGTGGGGAATCCCTCCCTAATCAGAGCATCCTGCCAGGTCCTGGCCACACATCCCTCAGCTCATCACTGAAGAAAGGAAGGGAGGGCTGCTCTAGCACCCCTTCCAGCTTCTAGCCTGAGCCACTGCAGGCATGTGCCGGCATTTCTGGGATGTCTTAACAGTTACAAGCTGGTTTGGCCTAGCCAGTTAGACTAACCAGCAAAGATTAAACCAATTCAGGTTCAGGCTTTTTGAATGTTTGCCCCTAACCTAGGGGTCCACAGTCCTTATAACCATTGTACAAAAGGTTCACAGCCAAAGGTGGTTTCCTCGCCTAACTCAATTCCAACTCCCTGCAGGTGCCTCCTACTCTAGCTGTCCACAACTTCTCTTCTTGGGTCTTGCCTTTACTTTAGGTCGCTCCATAGAACCAAGAAGTAACTTCCAGTAGGGCACATGACTAGGAGCAAATGTAATGTATAACTACATATCCCAGTTTTAAAAGACCCAAGAGCCAATAGGCGGGTAGATGCCTCTAAGCCAAGGCCTTAATGCTGTATTACAGAAATGTACTGCCTGCCATGAGATCATTCATACAGTGCCAAAACTGAATACCACTGAGAGCCAAACTGAAAAACAAATACATTTTAGAAGGCTCACTTATCATCATCATCAACAACAACAACTCAATCAACATAGGCATCCTGTACTACCAGTCTCAAAGCAGCATGCAAACTAGGCTCTTAGTTCTACTCTGACCACCCTAAAGGTGTTTCCACATTCCCTACATTTGTTATACAATTAGAAAGCAGCACATGGCAGAGGGAGTTAATTCTGATGAAACCTTTTTTTGGAAATCCATTATCCACTTTCCCAAAAAATGGAACGAGACACAAGTAACCCCCTTTCTCCATACATTATTCACTCATTACAGCAAAGTCAAAAATCTTGTATTTAATTTATTTTTCTAGTTGCCAGGCTGAATAAACTCCCTTATTTTATCATGGGTCATGCATATTATGAGACAAAAACAAAATAGCCTTTAGATGCTGATGAAGTGTCAACCTTGAGAAAAATGGAAGATATTTTGCCCTTCGGCAACGTCTTGCTTGTAAGCAACTAACCTCAAACATAAGAATTATGCTGACGTGCTGACTTTGTACAGAGGGGGGTGATTTCATATACGACGTTTTAGGAATGAGATTTCCAAGTAAAATCAATACATATACAGTAATTACTAACAAGTACTGATAATACTGTCCTGATTTTACAACAGTCTTATGTAGGCAAGTAACCCTTACGCATGTGACATTAATGGAATCGTCTGCATGAGAAAGGACTACACTTGTGAATGACAACTGCAGGATTTGGTTCTTCACATTTGTTCTTTTAACCAATCATTTTTCTCTCTTTCCTTTAAAAAAAAACTCAGCTTTAAACATATAACTTCAAATTAATATGTATCCTCCAATCAAGGAGAATTATGTCTGATTCATGAGCTCAAGGAACAGGCCCCTGAATGCCTTTATGTCTGATATAAGAACTGATGGATGCGATTTCCAGCATCCCTTTTTGTACCTTTTAACAGTAGTGGAAAACTATGTTGTGTTTCTTAGTCAATCACATTATCTTGGGGCGGAGGGGAGAGGTTCATTCAGGGCCTTTACTTGGGTCATCTGATACACTTTTATTTATCTTTCCCCGCTTCTCCCACACAGTTCAGTGTCTACCATGAAATACTTTTTTAAAAGTTCCAGGCCCAGGATCTGAGTAGTACATTAAGATTAAGAGTATTTTATTAAGATACTATTTTAATAAGTTGCCAACATATTTAACAGAAAGAAATGGAAACTAAAGGAAGTCTCCAAGTGATTCTAGTGCCTGAAATATTTTTGCTTGAAAAAATAATATTTGAAAAATAGGGAGAGAAAGTCCAACAGTGTCTACGTCAATGAAGGGAGAGAGAGAAAAAATGTTTATGTAGTCTTAAATCTATAAGGTATAAAACATTTTCAGATTAGTAAACTAAGTTTCTGGAATTCAGCAGAATCAAGCAAGGGATTACTCTCTTCAGAAAGTGAATGGGAAAGAAAAGAAATGATTGATTTTCCCTCAATTGCATGTTTTAAAAAAAAATTAGCACTCAAAAACAAGTCAAGACAGTAGTTCAATCACATCTCACCCGCTGGTGTATGGTGAGGAGTGAAACAGAAAAGTCACACAAGGGGAAAGCATATCAATTTTTAAAAGCTCTAAGCTTGACTTGGATCTTGTAAGAATTTATGTTAGCATTAATGATTTCAGAGGTAAAATATATGAAATATAACTCCAATTAATATAATTTCAAATTTAAAATAAGTCATGTATCAATGCATTTCAATATGCCATGTGGCACAAAAACATCTAACAACTTTGTAATCACTACAGTATATAGGAATATAAAACAATATATATTTCTATTGAGAAACCCCATGAGAGGCAAGGATTTCTTAGGATGATTACTTTTATTGGACCAACTACATTGTTGGGATAGAGTTAGGGCCTTGTTACACATTACACTGCAAGCTGCATAAATGTTGATTGGCTTAGTGCTACCTTGTAGTCACAACTTCAATTTGACTGGCACATCTATGGGGAGTGGCCACACCTTAAATGGAACAGAAAGTGGATTATGTGGACCAGGAAATAATCCAGCCTTGGAGTGGCATAACTTTGAGCCACATAACAAGTGCTTTAAACCACTTAAAGGTGCCCTGGGATGCCTGCCACATGCAGGCATTCCAGGGGTTAAGAGCTCCAGAAACTGCTCAAAATTAATTTGTAACAAGGCCTTTAAACAAGCTTCAAATACAAGTCTTGATGAAGAATGTTTTGCATTTGAAAGCTTGTCTAACTCTATCCAATTATGGCTGCATTCAGATGACTGTCACTGTGCAGTATGTAGGGCCACAGATGCTGTGGTGCCACATACCACATGTTCCATTGCTCTCCATGCTGCAAGCCAGATATCCAGGGGTGAAAAACTGGATGGAAAAAAAAAAGCGGAGTGGCACATGCAGGGGCAGCATGCACTGCCCAAAGCTAGAGCCTGGCTGGCCAGAGCCACACTCCACTGCTGGCCAAGCTTCACACAGCTGCTGCAGCCCCAGGAGGCCTCCACGACCCCAAGTAAGGCTGCTGGGCCCAGCCCAGTGCTGCCCCTGCCTTCCCTACCCCACCCAGGATAACTTGCCACATGCCAGAGCATGTGAGACACAGCTATTTCCCAGGCATAACTAGCAGCAGCACAAGGTGCACTGCCACTAGTTGTCCCCAGGGAACCAAACTTTCTCCCACATCTGGACATGGCCTATGAGTTGGTCCAATAAAAGATGCCACCCTAAGTAGTCCTTACCTTTCACACAATTTCTAGACCATCACAGCTACATTACTCTTATGTTATTAAGAAACTCTACATTTAGAAGAAAACTAGGGATAAACTGCTCGCCTTCCTCTGTAGCAGAGGTCATGATCCTCTTCCTTGGATCTCAAGTATATTCTAAGAATGCTTGCAGTGGCAAGACACTGATAGCCCTAGTTCCCCTGTTTTACCTGCAGCAGGTAGGGCACTCTTGGGGTTTTGGGATAATATGCCTTGTAGTCACACAACACGGTTGGCTTGCATAGTTTTAGGAATAGGTTAGAACTTGTATGGGATGGTTTGGAAAGGGATGATCCTGTTTCAAGCAGGGGGTTGGACTAGATGATCTCTGCAAGTCCCTTCCAGTTCTACTTTTCTATGATTCTAAGAAAAGTATGTGATTTTAGGGATAAAATTTTAGCCAATCAAGAAGAAAGCAATGCAATTTATTTTCAGTCAAGCACGTCACGATAATCATTACTCATCAAAGGTGCATAAAAGTTCTTGCATTAGAGGCATCTGATTAGTCCTTTCCTAAAAAAATATAACCAGATCACCAAAAAGTTCCTTAAATATTTAGCCTAACTTAGCAACTGAACTACATGAGCCTTACTAATGAAGAATTTCGGCTCATTTATGTTTTTGATGTAATGATAGCTTCTTTGACATACCACTTCAGTAGCTCTGCAATAGTAAACTTGCTACCTTGTTATAGTTTCATAGTTTCTAGGGTCGGAAGGGACCCGAGTAGATCATCTAGTCTGACCCCCTGCCATGGCAGGAAACAATACTGGGGTCATACAACCCCAGCAAGATGTTCATCCAACCTCCTCTTAAAAAACCCCCAGGGTAGGAGCCAGGGCCACCTCTCTTGGAAGTTGGTTCCAGATCCTAGCCACCCTGACCATGAAGTAGTGCTTCCTGATATCTAGCCTAAACCTGCCCTCTGCCAGCTTGTGACCGTTATTCCTGGTCACTCCTGGCAGTGCACGGGGGAACAGTGACTCCCTCAATGCCCGCTGATCCCCCCTGACTAGTTTATAATAGGCTGCTAGATCCCCCCTGAGCCTTCTCTTGTGGAGGCTGAACAGGCTCAGGTCCCGTAGCTTCTCCTCATAGGGCCTGCCCTGCTGCCCCTGATCATGAGTGGCCCTCCTCTGGACCCTCTTGATGCTGTCCACATCCCTCTTGAAGTGTGGTGCCCAGAACTGGACGCAGTACTACAGTTGCAGCCTGACCAGTGTCGCATAGAGGGGGAGGATCACCTCCTTGGACCTGCTCGAGATGCATCTGTGGATGCATGACAAGGTGCGGTTGGCCTTCCTGACTGCCTCCCCACACTGCCGGCCCATGTTTACCTCAGAGTCAATTATGACTCCAAGATCCTTTTCCTCCTCCGTGCTGACAAAAGGGGAGTTCCCCAACCTGTAGGTATTGTGCCAGTTGTTCCTCCCCAGGTGCAGCACCTTGCACTTGTCTGTGCTTAATCCCATCCTATTTCACATCCGTCCACCCTTGTAGTCTGTCTAGGTCTGATTGAAGCCTGATGCTACCTTCTAGTGTGCCCACATCCCCCCCACATCTTAGTGGAACACTTTATTTTATTTACTTATGGTGGAGAAGCTTGCTATCTGACCTCAAGCATCAAAATTACCCTTGATATTAGACATTTCTCATAGCATACATTCATGACACACCATGTAATCACCAATTTGCTGCACTCAGGAGACCAGTTCTAAATCAACAAGCTCTTCGGTTGTCTGACAAGCCATGGTTCTTTCTCAGTTTATATCACTATATACTTTTAATGTTTCCAGGGCTCCCATTAGTTCTGGTGTTTACTAAAGACTTCTGCTGCTGCTGTATCACTTTTTCTCTTTGTATTCCTGCATAGCTGAATTTTATAACCATCAAAAATCTGTCATACATAAAATCCATTGAATATGAACCAGTTGTTTATTATATATTTGATATCTAAGGGCAATAGTAGAAAAAAAGAACATGCAGTGTTGATTTCATGGAAGGCATTTTTGTACATACAAGAGGAAAAGAAGAAATATACCATCATGTTAAATTTGTATACTGTTTTAGCCAAATCATTCAAAGTTGTTGGTAAAAAAATGCCCTCCCATTAAGGAAAGATACTTACTTTGGAACATTTTTTTTTTTTTTTTTTTAGTATCAACACAGGATACATTTTGTGGTCTGTCCACAAAGTAAAGCTTGTGCTTTATGTGGAAATATTCTGAGAATACTAATGAATGGAGACTGAAAAGATATATTCACTAGCCATGGGGGATGCTTGAAACAAATATCCCCTTCCAAAACTGAGTCACTCAGACCAGCTACAACCCCATTCCTAAAATATGGACCGAAGACATTTATGAGTGAGATTTAGTTTGTCATTTTAAGTCTGGTTTATCTAAAGTTTATCAAGAGTAAATTGGAAGTTTATCTTGCTGGGATCCTATGACCCCAGCTGACTTCCTGCCCTTCAGGCGGGGGACTGGACCCAATCTTCTGAGGTCCCTTCCAGCCCTAATGTCTATGAAATCTACGAAAGTTACCAGAAGTTAATCATTCTGGCTAAAACTTATAAATGATAAAGAATTATTTTACAGAAGTAAAACTAGAAGAATGAAAAGCACCACTGATGAAAGCACTGATCTTTCACACTAGCTAAATTAGAGTAGCCTCTGTCATAATATTTTTTATGATTTATATGCGTGTGTGCTGGCAGAACAGGATAAAAATCAGAAGATAAGCAGCCTTCCCACTATCAATCCTCTGAATAAATGTTCCATTGCTATAACTAACCTTTTCAAGCAACAGGTGTTTTTGAGGCTTAAACTGCCTATCCCTGATTTTGGCAAAATGTTTACCTGCTCTTTTGATTTAATAAACCTCCAGATCATTAGGACTAGAGACCATTCAGCACTTTGCAAGAACAAATCCCTATCCAAACCACTGTTACCTTCATACTCTACATCAAGGGTCAAGATTCCCATACCTTCTTTTACAGGGTTGAGGCAAGATAGCATAGTTTTTCCAAAGTTCATTCTTACATTTGAAGTAAGTATGTGGGCTACAGGAAACATCAATACAATAATGATTTAAAGTTGTTTTGTTCCTCTCCCTACTGTTGCAGCATATGCAGGCCCATGTTTTCATTGTTAGATCGACAGCTCTAGGAAGCTGTCCCACTGAACTCAGTTTTAAGGGGGCTGCCTTTTATTGCATTTGATCTGTTCCTTAGCCACCTGGTCTGGAAGTCCCCAGCACCTCCACTCCCCCTTTGTTTCCTGCTCCACCCAGAGTTTAAACCAACTGTCTGGCAGTGGCAGCAGCATCTCTATTCAAGCAGCAGTGAGGGAGTCAATTGACTGCATGGCTCATTATCATCAACTCGATTCCTTCTAAATTTTTCATTTAGAAGGTGTTAACAGCCCTCACTCCTTTTTAATGGCCTTGATGTTTTATTAATCAAATTCACCTTTCTTCTGCAATTCTGCTACTAGCTGCTCCTGGTGATGTAGCTCCTATATCAGAGCCCTGTAGACTGTTTTTAACTCTAGCTAAAAATATTAACTCAGATGACTGCCAAAATAGTCAAGAAAGCTTGATTTTGTTTTATGAATCTGAAAGAGATGGACATTTAATTCTAATGACTAGACGACTAATGAAACAACATTTTTTGATTATTTCTGCCTATTTTTGTGCTTTACAAAAATGATATATGATATATCAAATTAATGCACATTCCAATAAAGTTATATTTGTTTTTGCTTCAGTCTTATACTGAGTAATACAGCCCTGGACCTCTAGCTTATCAGTAAAGCTTCTAGATACTTTTTAACTAAAGAAAAGTATTTGTTGAAGCACCTTACCCTCTACAGCCCCTTTTCAAAATCCTGCATCTACCCATGGAAGTCCCTTATACCAGCCTTCATGTTTGGGGCACGAGTAGGTGGATATATAAAGTTCCTAATATATTAGAAGTCTTGTAATCAGAAAAGGTCTAAATAGCCATCTTCTTTGCTACAGGGGTTTTGGCCCAGTGTACAGGTTTCCACATTAATATCCAGAATCTTTTAAATTCCAGCTTTACCACCATTCTAGAAGATTCAAATAATAGGAGAGGCTCAAAATCATGCATAAGGGTGGCTCTTTCCTCACTTTCAACATCTTTCACATGGGACAGACTTGTAAATTTTCTAAGGTGACCAATGTACCCCTAAAGATGATATTTTATGGAATAAGACCAGGTGCAAGTCTCCGATTACTTTTAAAATTTTTACATATTGTTCTATTTAACTGTAGGAATAAGTTATTTATTGCTGATACTTTGTTCCATTTTTGTTTCTTATGGCTACATTAACTCTCTGGTGGATCATTAGGAGCTAATACACTGTAGCTGCTGGTCTAGGAAATGAGTACAACTAGCCTGAATTTTCTTCTTTTCAGACAGAATAAATATCACTAAGTAGGAATACATTGCTCCCTGTAGAAATGCTTATAGCAATTATTTAGTCATGTCCATTGTTTGATTTACTATCCTTTATTATTGTTGATTCTTTTGGTTCTGCTTTTTCATTTTCTCTTTCCACTTTAACCAGTGGGACAAGGAGTTCACATCTATCTTAAGGAATATTTCCAAGGTAGAGAGTTTCAAAACCTGCTTTAAAATGTCTCATTTTGTGCTACACTGATGACATTGTAAAAAGGTGGCTGCAACTTTCTTAATTCAAGTCAGGTTATTCACAACATGATCACCAATTGATCTTTGCCTTCTTTTAGAAGATGAACAGAAACCACCTTTCACTACTGCTGGTGATGAAGTTGTTGGAAGACCTAAAGCAGAAAGCTTTAACTATCATTTTGGTTAAGTTTTTCCCAAGAGCCACTCTAATCAAAGTGCCCCCCTACCTCCAACCCCAGAACATATGTAAAGACACCCTAAGGTATCATCCTTCCATACTTTCTGCTCAACTATGGACTAAAGCACAGCTAACTATCTCGCCCTTTCTCCAATCAGTGATTTCACCTGTTCCTCCCTTGAAGAACTTCACACCTCTCACTGTTTTCAAAGATGTATGATAAATAATTATTCTAAAATGTTAAACATGATAAGACTATCATGGGAGACTGCTACCTCCCGAGTCAGAGGGGGCACTTGCCCCCTCAGCAGACAGTCAGCAACCAGGGGGTGGGGGGGGAGAGAGTGGTGAAGTGTCCCCATGGCCAATCCCACAGACCGGGGGGGCAGAGGGGTCCCGCCACCCCACAACTGGCACTTCCACTGGCACTGCAGGTCAGCAGGATTGGCTGTGGGGGGGGGACCGCTTCTCCTGGTGCCCCCACTCCCTGGCTGGCACTCTTGGGGGGGGGCGGGGCACCAGCGCTCTCGCCTGCCCCCCTCCGTGCCCAGGAATGCTACTGTCAGGGGGTACACCAATGCTCTCAGGGGGTGCACATGCACCCCCTACATGTCACCACTGTAGACTATTGTTTCAAGGATCTGAAAAACAAGAAAACTTTTCAAACATATATTCTTATAAAAATATTTGAGAATGATGCAAATGAGCAATACACACAAGAAAAGAAAAGAAAACACTGAAAAATCCCTTTCAGGTCTCTGATATTGAAGATTCTTTTTTCCCCCTAAAGAAGAAAACCTATTTCCTACCCCCCACCAACCATACACGTCTTACTAACGAGTTTGGATAACTATTCTATGGGGAAAGCAGATGTCAACTTGGTTGTTTCTTATTGGTTTTTTCCCTCCATTCTCTGGCTTAAAATCCAGCTAGCCATCTACAGATGTCTTTTCCAGTTAGCTGGTCAGAAAAAACAGGCATTCACCATTTAGATCCAGCAAAAAGGAAACTGAGCATTCAAAAGAATATACAAGCAGTTAGTCCTTAAGTTTGAAGGGTAGGGGCCTTTTATAAGAATCGCTGTGTCCACATACAAATATGCAAAAGTGTGCATTAAACACGTAGTTCAAAATAATCCCATTTTATGCATTTAATAATCAATAAAAATCATAACTACATAAATTGTTTCTTTATTCAGACAAGATGGTCAGTGTTATACCTCCCTAATAAAATGCTCAAGCAAGGTGCGATGCTTCTGTTTATAGAAATACATGCCTCTCCAAGAGAAGGCTGAGGGGGGACCTTGTGGCGGCATACAAATTCACCAAGGGAGACCAACATGAAGTAGGCAACTCTCTGTTTACCAGGGTACCCCTTGGAACAGCAAGGAACAATGGCCATAAGCTACAGGAGAGAAGGTTTAGACTGGATATTCGAAAAAAGTTCTTCATGGTCAGGGTTGCCAGGATCTAGAATGGGCTTCCAAGGGAGGTGGTGCTCGCCCCATCCTTGGGGGTCTTCAAGGGGAGACTGGACAGGCACTTGGCTGGGGTCACCTGACCCGAGGTTTAAATGACCTTTTTCTTGCCTGGCAGGGGTAGGGAGTTGGACTAGATGGCCCACTGAGGTCCCTTCTGACGATAGAATCTATGCACCAGAAAAAAATGCATGCTTGTGAAATGATAAAAACACATGGGCTACGTATAAACAGTCAAAAAGCCTGAAGCTGAATCAGTTCAATCTTTGCAGGTTAGTCTAAACACATTCACTTTTGATTCCAGAAATGCAGCCACATGCTGGCAGTGCCCCAGGCCAGAAGCCAGAGCGGGAGGAGCTACAGCAGGGATGGGCATAATACAGCCCAAAGGCCAGATCTGGCCCACGAAGCCATTCCATCCAGCCCACAGGGTGCCTAAAAAAAGTGTAGAAAATTAATATTTCTCTGCCCTTGGCTCCTGTCAAAAATGACAGGAACCAAGGGCAGTAGGACCCAGGGGAAGCCCAGCAGGCTTAAATGACACCACGCCCACCCGGCCCCACCCCCCAGCCAGGGTTTCTGACCAGGGAGCATGTGGCTGCTCCGGTGCGGGAAGCTCAGGTAAGTGGGGGCAGGGGGAATCCCCAGCAAGGAAGGAGCATAGGGTGGGGGAAGTGGCCCTTCCTCACCCCATGCCTGGTGCCCCGTACTGCAGCTGCTTGCAGCCCATGTGGGGCTGCTTGCGCCCACTCTGGACAGCCCTGTGCAGGCTGCGAGCACCTGCAGCAGGGGGCACCGGGTGTGAGGCAGGTGAAGGGCTGCTTCCCCCCTCCCCCCACTCAGCTTTTCCCTGCATGGAGAAAAGCAGCCCCTTGCCTGCCTCATGCTCCCTGCTGCAGCAGGCCCTCGCAGCCTGCATGGGGCTGTCCAGTGCAGGCACAGGGATTCCCAGGCAGGCTGCAAGCGGCTGCAGTGTGGAGCACCGGACATGGGCAAGCTGCTTTCCTCACCCCACTGCACTCAGCACCACCTTGTAACCTGGTCCCACTGCCAGGCTGGCAGCAGGGCAGGTTACAAGCTGGTGCTGAGCACGGGGGAAAGTGGCCCCTCACCCGCACCATGGCAAGCACCCTGTGCTGCAGCCACCTGCAGCTTGCCTAGAGCTGCCTGTGCCTGCTCCAGACAGCTCTGCATGAGCTGCAAGCAGCTGCAGCTGAGAGCACGGGCCATGGGGCAAGCAAGGGGCCACTTTTCCCCATGCACAGCACCAGCTTCTCCCTTGCTGGTGAGTGAGGGGTCGGGACTGAGCACTGCCCCCCGCCTGTACCGCAGGGCTGGGGAGCACTGGGTGTGAGCAGGCAGGGAGCCAATGGAAGCCCGGGGCCAGTGCCAGTGGGGCCCAGAGCAGGGTGGCAGGAGCGTGGGGTCCCAGGTAGCAGGGGCTCGATGGAGTCGGGCCAGCTCCCCCCTCCCTGCTGGTGCAGCCCAGCCCGGCTCCACAGACCCTTGCCAGCCTGTGTTCTCTGGGCCCCACCGGTGCTGGCCCTGGAACACTGTTCCCAAGACATCGGGAAATTGGTCCAAGATCGTGACCAGGCACCTGTCACAGGGTGGGGCTACCCATGCAGCCCTTGACAGCCTGCCAAAACTGGGTAAGCAGCCCTCCACGCAAAATAATTGCCTGCCCCTGCACTAGAACATGCCTCCCTGCTTAGCTGGAGCAGATAGCTTGTGCCAAGGCTAACCCACCCACCCTGCGAGGTGGTGATGATGGGGGTGGGGGTGGTTTGTAGGGTAGGTGCAAAGCATCCTGGGATGCTAGGGGACTGTGAGTTAACTTGAGTCTGGAGGGGCTCTGGGACAGAAGTTCAATAAGCCATTTTAACCTAAATCAGTTAAGTCTAATGCTATATTGATTCAGGTTTATCTTAAACTGGTTTCAGACATTTTGAAAGTGGTTTACGTGCAGCGAACTTCTATTGCATTACAGATTTGAACTGGTTTTGAATAACTTATCCTAGATGAGGTGGAATTTCTGTCCCTAGCCATGATGTTTATTGCTGGAACTTCTAAAAGAAATACAAATGTAAAAGCACAATTAAATGCTGACAATGAATGCAACAGCAGAGTTCTAACATGTTGCTCCCTTTCCTCTGCCAGAAACCTGATCCTCTCCCACTCAGATATTGTCAGGAGATTTTGATCCCAGGATGCTATACCTGTATCTTAAAAATAAGAGTCTGACCAGTACACTCTGTAGTGACACTAGTGACAGAGGATAATCATGATACAGTTCATATAGTTTATTTTCTAAGCACTTCAGTTACTGCTATTTCGCCACAGAAGTCTCCCTCTTCACTTAACTCTAACCCTTCAGAAATCGTATCACTATTGTGGTACTCACAGGATGATATATTGTTCATACTTGTCATGCAGTTAGGCATGGGTTACTGTGACAGTTGTCCCTTTGGGGTCCATCCACCTGTTATGGGGCAATGACCTGCCTTCTCCCCTGCCATGCCTTGTTGTTAATTAATTAGAAGATGTTAATTAAGTGGGAGGCTGCCCATTTTACTGCCCCAATGCAAGGGGGCACTATCTGCAGCTCCCTTCCTCCCCTACACCACAGCCCAAGCCTCGCAGATGGCACTCACATCATTTAGTTTGGGCCTTACTCTACTCTGGCTCCCTTGTCCTCCCTGGGCTCTCCGTGGCCCTGTCTCGCTCTGCGACTCACTGGGCATTCAATGCTGGCCCCCTCTCTGGGGCTGGGATCTCCATGCTGCCAGGGCTCCCCTATGAGGCCTCCTCCAACCCCTGTTAGCTTCACCCAAACCTCCAGTTCTTAACAGCAACCACAAGCCCCTGGGCTATAACATCAAATCTAAGCCGCCTGACTAAAACAACATTCAATCCCTACTAGGGAATTCTCAACCCCATAACAGCAATCAGGAGCTGCTCGTGCAATCAGGCTTCTCCCCTTTGCTTGCTCCAGCAGAGCTCCTTCTCCCTTGGCTGCTGGCGGGGAACTGCCAGCCTGGCCCCTGCTCTAGGGGTTTAAATGTGAACCAGGCCCTGGCCCTGCCCCTGCCAGTCAGCTGACTGCTGGCAGGTGTGGATCACCAGCTAACTCTGACTACCCTGGCAACCGGCAGCTGGGGCTCCTCACTCACTGCTAGGGCTCTTCCCTAGCAGTTTCCCCTCTTTAAAAGGAGCAGGGCACCTAAGTGCTCTGTGACAGTTACCCATTCCTCAAGTTGCAAATCAATGTAAGTACAGGTACATTTGAGACCCAGTCCTCATTGGGGTACTGTAGACCTCCCCTGACAGACTCCTTCTGGAGAGTCTGAGGAGCTATTTAGCAAATAAAGCACTGATACTGATGTTGAAATGACCATGGAGTCAGCTTTGGAATGGAAAGAAAAACACAGGCATCACCACTCTAAAATGAATTAGTGGGAGGAGTTATCCTCTATGGATCATTTCAACACGTTTAGGTACTTGGGGAGGGGGGGTGCAGAAAGAGGGGGACTGTATTTGATAACATGACCCAGCTACTAAAATACACAAACAACAATTCTCCTCTAATTTTGTTTATACTATAAAATTATACGAGTTGCACTATGAATTTCCTTCTGTCCATTTTCCCCAGACAAATTCCAAATATTTTAGGGGTCACACAAAACAGCTAAAATATACATGCTGCTTTAAGTGAAATAACAACACATTTTCCTAAGGAAGCTAAATCCTAATGGAATACATTTTATTTAAATACAAGCCAAATTCTTAATAATCTGGTGAGAATCACAGTAAAAACTAGAGAAATGAACCAATGATACATATTTTGATGTTTTGACCATTTGGTAAAATAGGTCTACAGCTCTATGTTCAAAACTATAGAAACAGAGATCAGTACACCCTATGCCGTTTTAACTGACTGTTTTTTAAAAATGAGTTCTGTGTTTACTTGGCCCAGAAGTCTAACAAAAAGATGAAGTGAATACAGCTCAAACAGTTAAGAGTACTTGCTTATACTAAGCATCACAATGAAAAAATTTAAAAGGTGACTTACATCCAAAGAATCTTCATTCACCAAGATGAGAGACATGCTTTGTGAAATAAGCCTGCAAGAGTATCCTGTAAAAGACAAACAGATATTTGCTTGTAAAGATTAAGAATGCTTGCTTTTTGATGCATTGCTTTTAAGGCCAGATGAAACCCATGGTGAACAGTTATGCACGTGAGTAGTGAAATTATTTCAGGGAATCTCCTGGTGCGAGTAATTTCTCAGAGAGACGAGTAATGAATGGAGTTGCAATCCTGTCATAAAATGGCAATTAAGAACAAACTGCCTTTGTTACCCATGGGCTCAGGTTGTGAGCCTGAGAAAGAGTTCTGCCTCAAAGATATACAATAATTCCATCAGCAGCCCAGGGCAGTGGAGACTGTCCAGAGCATTCAATCCCTGAGGATGCACTAGCCTGTTCCTTGCTCCTCACAACTCCTTCAGGGCATTGTGCACCCTTGGGATGCTCCAAAGGGGCAGCTGTGGTGGTCTCTGAATACAGAGACTTTTAGGGATTTTCACAGGAGACAGTGAATCACTACTACCCTTTGCCTGCTCTATATCTTCATACAGCCACCCAATGAGGTAACATCTAGAGATGTCAAACTCATCTGAACCCACAGGCCAGATGAGTGGCGCGAGACCAGCGCATCAGACCCACATCCCGGCTGCATCAGGCCCACGGACCCCTGCATGCTGCATCCAGCAAGCATGATGGCCGCTCTAGTTGGTGTGGATGGGGACCCAACAGGAAGAAGCCCAGCAAGAAGCTACTGCCACAGGAACAAACTGTGGTGTTAGTCTTCTTCCTATAGTGCTTCTGGAGTCCAGTGCTGCTGCTTTAGCTTGGGTGCTTGGCAGCCAAGTGGGTGCTGGAGCTCCAGCAGTACTGCAGGCAGACCACTGGGATCATGTGCACGCGGCTGCTGCTCCAGAACAAGCTGCAATGTGGGCCTCATTATCATGGTATTGCTAAGCTCCAGCACTCTGACTGTCACCCAGGCACTTGGATCCCCCATCCCAGCCAGGGGTAGGGCATGATCTGCAGGTTGGATGACCCAGCTCTACAGGCCAGATTTGGCCCATGGGCCATGTTTGACACCCCTTTCCTCAATAATAAGATCAAACAAGACCCATGTGTAGCTCAGACCACTGTGCAAGTATCAGCCAGGAAGCAGTAATACCAGGAAACAATAAAGGATACCAAAATATTTCAGAGCCAGGAACTGTGGTAAATAAAATTTCCCCCTTCTCAATTCCCAGTGCATGAGTTAAGCCTCTGTTATTAATTATTTGTACCACTGTAGTGGCAGATGGCTCAATCAGCAACAGGACTACCCTTTCTGGAGACTTTCATAGACATGTAATGAGAGTCCTTGCCCTGAAGAACTTGCTATACAAGATCCAGAACCAATTACAGACAAGGTTTAAAGAAGATCAAACAAGAGGCAGGAACACAATTATATGAGAATTAGTAGAGAAGGCACCAGTAGCTGCAGTACTAATCTATGACATTAAACCAGTAGCCCATCTGGTTTGCTTACTATCACTGAGAATAGTCATAACCAAAGGATACAAAGGAATGTTTTAGAAACATGCAATGAGCACTTTTGGAAATTACCTGGTCACCGAGAAAGTTTTCAGCTAACACTAACAGTGAGAGGTTGGTTTAAGCCCTACACACAGTGACCCACCACTGTACCACCACAAAAATGTAGTATTGAACCTCTGTATCTGTGTAATTATTACATAATATGGTCATCTTACTCTCATACAGCAGTTTCATTTCAAATCACGCAAGGGAGTTTATTCAAAACTTATTAAAGAATCAAATGAATGAGACCTAAAAATTCCACTCACCCACAGTACATTGGAAACTAACAGCTAGCATCTTCTGGAGAAATTAAGAGTCATTCTTAAAGCTGGTCTATAATTATTCATCACAGTTGTGAAGATAACATACCAAACTTAAACCAATGTAGGGCTAGCCAGCTGGCAGTTTCATAAAGGGAACAAGAAAGCCCAAGCTATGAAGAAAAGACCATTCAGAGATAAAGGGAAGACAGGAAAAACTCTTGTGCAGGAGTTTTGGCAGAGCTAGTTCATATTATAGGAATTAATTAGAGCTGACATGTCAATGAATCACTTCAGCCAACAAGTGAAAAGGAGCTCCCACTATATTAAAAAACAGCTATTTACAGTACACAGTCACACTGTATGACAATTTAAGTAAGTAAAAAAGAAATTTGAAAATTGTGATTACTTTTACCCCATGTTATTCATGATTTCAGTACAACTGTGATCCCATACAAAGAAAGCTTTGCGATATTGTTTTGGGTCAGGCAATAAAGCCATTTGTATCTGCAAGAAGTAATCCCCATCTACTAAACAACAGAATGACAACTGCCAATGAGACTGTACACATTTGTTATTAAAAAAAGATGGCGCATACACTACTAAAATACAATTTACAATAGGAAAGCTGCACAGACTATGCTTTTCTATTTGCTTCCACTGGAGGATTCACTTACCAACAGAAATAAGTAATTAAATCTTTTAGCAGGTAATGACAAACAAAAAGCAGACTTCATGAGAAAAATACCCCCGGATTTTTTTTAAGGCTCTAGGATAGTTCCAGTCTCCTTCTCCCTTTAAGTGTCCCACATGTTGAAGTTAAGAGGGAGGAAGAGGGGTGGAGGGGCAGGGAAGAGAAGAGTTTGGAATTCTTTAAATTAGGTCCAGACTGAAGAACTACATTTTTTATTTTCACTGAAAAAAGGGATATTACAGCTTTAATCATTTCCCTCCATGTCAGGCTTATTCTTTCCCCAGGGAATGGCAGCAGCTTTATGCAGTAGACTGTTACAAATTCAGTATAACTAATTCAAAAGGATTTTCTAGTAGTTTTTGATTGGAACAACAGCTGCAACAGTGAGCAGCAATTTTTAAACTGCTGCTTGCTGTTTTATTTTACATCTTTCAAATCAAGCAAGATGCCATTCGACAACTGGAGCTGGACAAAGAAGTTCTGGAGAAAATGTTAAGCAGTTATGATGCATGTCTTGGCAATTACAGGCAAGAGGACCTGATCTCACAACCAGCGAGGGCATTTGGTGTTTTAGTACCAAGTTAAATAGAAGGTCATTCTGGGCCTAGCATGAAGTACATAACATAAGCCTACCACCATTTTAAGAGATATTCATATATAAGGCACAATATCTGGATTAAAACTGGATAAAATATTACATCAATGTATTAAAATAGCTGGCAACTAGAAAGTAACTCAATGAAATTCAAAAGTAATTTATTCCATACAAATACACTATGTAGTAACTTCTGGCAGTGCTAGTATAGCAAATTCAATGGAAAATTGAGACGCTCCAAGTTCGGTGAACATTTTTCCCAATGTTTTTGGACAAAATGAGATCAACTACTGGACTATATGAAATGTCAGTCCACACTAGTTGAATTAAAGATCTAGATCCCAATTTAAAAGTCAAAGCAGCCATAAAAGTGGCTGGAACTTTTATTTACCCAAAATAAAACAGCACCCTGTGAAAACGTTTATTTCTATTTTAATTAAGTTAAATCTGAAAAGCTGCCAAAAATCATGCAGTGATTATAAGCCTATGTACTTCCAAAATAATTTTAAAATGTAATTATTAAAGAAGGTTGACATATAAGATTTAAGAGGTGCACAGATATTACTGCTGAATGTTAGGCTGTTTAACTACACTGTTCATTTAGACATACAGTATTTAAACAAAAAAGACCTATACTCTGATTTCTCCTTTATTCTGAGAACTTTAAATTAATGGAAATTAATTCCAGAAATGAATGGAAATAAACACTTCTCTCTCATACTAGATATAGTACCAAATCACAGTAGAAGCCTATATAAGCCATTTGACCTCAAAGATCATGACTAGATTAAGGAGATCTGTGCTGAAGTACACTGGCATAGTTTATAAACCGCATCAAACAAATGTTTTTTGTGGTCGACTATTGTCCTTTTAGGAACAAAGTGAGATCAAATTTGAGTCTTTTGTAAAACCAGATGCATATTGCTTTTAAAACATTTCCTAATATTAAACCAACAGGTTTGATTCTCTTGTACTACCTTTGAAATCTACAGGTATACTGAGACTACTACATTCTGGTAAGCAAATAGTAACTATGAGAATAATGAAGACTGCATCTGAAATTTCACTTGAACTAACTAAAGCTAGCTAGAGAAAATTTTGTCCGTTAAATTTTGCTAAGGTAAGATAAGTTCAGTTTCAAAGCATCTGAACTTTGGCATAAGGCCAGCATGAAGCTCACAAAAACTCTACCTGCATCTCTGGCTATATAATATTTTCTAAGTTACCTTTGTTCAATCAGCTAGAAATGTTAAAGTCAGAGCTAATCAGAGTAAGCTAAGAAAATACTGTATTTTCTGACATACAACATGCACCTCCCTGCCTAAGAACAAGCTGGTGGAAACTGCAGTGCATATGCTAAAAGCAGTGTCTGCCAGGTCCTGGGCAAAAATAAAAGTCAAGTCTGCACACAAATCTACAGAGAGAGAACAATGAGAAGGCTTGGCACCCTAGCTGCTGATACTCAGTTACTTGCTATACAGAAAGATCTTTTTTCATTCTGCCTTTCAAAAACAGTGAGTTTATCTTGTTCCAAGCCACATTGTGTGCAAGAAAATAGGGTACGTACTTCAACAAACGAGCCTACAATTGTAGGATACATCATTCCAAAAGGGAAAACAGTGCAAGTACAGGGTTTGTAACTTGGAAAGACTAAAAAGCAATTGTGAACAGCAACTTGTATAGAGGAACTGGAGCTTCTTTTGGAGCATTTTGAATATGGATGATGAGGACTATAAACTTTGGCTACAAATACAAGGTAGCCTGGAATTCACAAACCTACCATAAGCAAGCCCAGAAAAGAGCTTTTTCTCCCTCCAGTCTGAGGCAATAGCAGCTCTTGTTGACATACACGGGATCAGCGTAGCACTGTTGTAGCCACAGAAGCCTCAGTAGACTACACTGGTATTATCCGGGGCAGGCTCATGCTATTGCACTGAAAACCATACTAGCACAGCAATACTAATGGTACTTCCTATAGTTTAAATTTAGTTCAAGTCTATATGAGCTGCAGTCACATCTCTGGACAGCACAACTCTGGATGGTTCAGAAGTATCTAAGCATTCCTCAAAACTAATAAAAGGGCTTACAGATAGAAACTTGCATGCCTACATGTCATAGCACACACATCCACATGAGGCAAACATATAGACACAAGAACCACAGGATGATAGCAATTTGCTTGGGAAAGAAAAGTGGAATTAGCAAACTCTATTCCAATTCCATTCAATTTTCCCCTAAAAAAAAAATGTATCAATCTGTTGGGTGCTTTAGGATTAGGATTCATTCCTCCTATCAAGAAAATAATTCAAAACCTAGGTAGATGGTGCTCCATTTATTTTAATCCACTGTCCATATTTTCAAGGAAGCTACAAAGGCATGTCTGCATCATCTCTGTGCCAAGTCATACACCCCACTGACTCATTTCTGCTCAGAGCACAAAGTCCAGAAATTAGGCAATGTAGCTGACGTATAGCAGCCTTGAGAGCATGCCAAAAAGCATCCAAACGGACAGCCTGAGAGCAGCATAGTCCCATACACACAGAGCTACTTTCAGTCAGCAATACTGACTGATTTCTGGGCTTTGGTGTACATCCAGTAGGAGTGAAGAGGTGGGACAACTTCTCAGCCATTGTCAGGCTTGGCATGGAAGCCATATAGATCAGGTATAAAAATACATTTGAAAAATATTTGCAGTAAATCCCCCACTCACACTCCAAAACAGGTAACTACAGAGACAGAAGTTCCCTTTTTATTATGTTTTGCCTGTGGTGCAACAGTGCTTCAGAGTCTAAATCGTAGACTAGGATTCCACTGCATTAGGCACTGTACAAGCACTTATGCTTGCAGGCTCACATACATGGTTTTGCACAAGCAAATTTTGTACTTCCAAGTAATTTAGGCACCTTTTTCTTAGACATGCATTGAAAAATGTGGTCCAATATACAAAGGCACTGAGAATCACAATGTGCTTTAAGACTTCTTAGTAAGGAATAAAAGTCAATATTTCCAAAAAATGCTTTTTCTTTGTGTCTCATTACAGGGCAATACACCTGAATATGCAGTCTCAACACTCTGCATCATTTCAGATGTTGGGCACCCATACAGTTCCTATTAAATCCACTGACTAGTCTTAAGGGCACGGAGGAAGAATATCTCTCTCGCTCATGGCTCAAGTTGTGGGGGTGTGGGAATGAAAGATGGGAGGTGGATTAATCCATTTGTGAATGGAACAAATGTAAAAATTAGCATTTTATCAATCTTACAAAAAGCAGAAGCAGCACAACAGGGCTTCTTCCTGGGAACTGTGTTGGTATAGCCAACTTTGCCTTCTACCTCTAAGCCAGCAGAGCTAAAGAATAGGGCGAGTAAACTTTATTACCAAATAAGCCATTCGCTTAAAAATTCAGTTTTAGCTAAATTCTGTTAATTAAACTTAGAGAAAAAGACAATGGGGAGAAGAAGGGGAGGAAATCAGGATGTTTTCAACGTCTCCATACAAAACTTTCTGGAGTTTTGGAACTACATTCAAAGAGGACTTCTGAGCTATTGCAAAAGCTAAGAAAGAAAAGGGGGGGTGGGAATCATGATGGTGGCACCACCTCCAATGTCATGCCCTGTTTTGCCTAACAGTTCTGTAGTTAAATTCCTTGGACTGAAGCAGATCTGGGCTTAGTTCTCATTGCTGCCCAATTTAGAATAGGGATTTGAGCCAAAGTCGTCCATTTCTGAAGAGAGGAAAGTCCCCAAATTACTGAATTATAGAACTCAACCTCAGAATATCCTGTCTCTCACCTCCAATGCCTCTTCTGTTGAAGCTGTTCCACTTTGTTCAGCTGTACTAAGGCAATGATGATTCAAGAGATATGACACTTGACAGCATAGACTGAAGGACAAGGCTATTTTGGCCAGCTGTCCCAATCTGTTCAAAGCAGATGACTCCGCTGATACAAAGCTAACAGTGAGTTTTTTTAGCATCAGTCCCTAAGATCATTAAAATTCCATTTGTATAGGACATTGTGACCAAGCCTTGGGCTGATCATCATTATGGAAAGTCACTAGAGACAGAAAGCACTAAGCCATCCCCTTATTTCAATGGTTCTCAACTTTTTCTGACATGTTCTGAGGCATGCCTCAAGTCTGCTCTTAACTTCCACTTGGTTTGTGACTAGGGAAAAAATAAGAGAGCAATTCTTCTGTTGCAAATCATTCAGAAAGACCACAACAGGTCAGAATGTTTACAACGCTATGGCTTTCTATTTGAAATCTCTGGAATATCTTGTGAATCGTGTGTAGGTGTTTGCACACCTAACCATACTAATATTGCATGACAATCTTAAAAGATCTTACAGAATCCTAGTTGAGAATCACTACCCTAATAGGTTGGTACTTACAGTGAAATTTTGTCTGAGTTCAAATAACTTAAAGGTATAACTTCTGTACTACCCAGCAAATTAATTGGTCTCAGCAGTAGGAAGTTCACCCAAATACTTAGCCAATATTGTCTTCTCTCTGATTTCATACCATTACTTCCCTTTTGTAGCACACTGAATAAAATTTTCTCAGTGCACATTTGTGCACACAAAAACACACACACACACCTTCAAAACTTTGTCAATAGTAACGTCCCACTTACTCATAACTTAGCCAAGATTTAGAGACTTAGAATGAAATCCCAGCTCCATTAGTCGGTGGCAGTGCTTTATTGACTTCAGTGGAGCCAGGATTTCATCTGCTGTTGCTTTAATCTTTCCTCATATATCAGTCCTTTATGCACATAATTATTTTTGTTGCTCTTCTTTGAACTCTCTCCAGTTTGTCAATATCTTTCTTGTAATGAGATACCCAGGACTGAATGCTATATTCTAAGACACTGTCTCCTGAGCAGAAGTCAAAATTATGTTAAGATATATTACATGAAGGGGAAGGAGGGAGGCAGTGGCAGACTACAGTGAAGGAATTTTATTAAGGGTAGAAAGCCAGGCACTCAATTTCGGAAAACCAGAATTAAGGCTGCTACTGCAACTTTAAATTCAACGCCCTTGCACATCATACTTTATTATAGAGGCTGTAATCACACATACTGTTTGCACCTCAGGACCCTTGTTACATTCAGTATACAGAATGGAAAGTACTCAATTAATAAGAGGCTAATCAATGTTTTTCCCCTCTTTCAATGTGTAAACCCATGCCCTAGAAACTGCACGTTACTTAAATTCTGCTCTTTAGACAAAACCTATTACATTTCCTCACAAAGGTTCTTATGGCATTTATCAATGCAGGCTTGGAGTGCCTCACAAAACATGCATAAATAGGCGGCTAGGGTCTGGAACCAGCTTCCAAGAGAAGTGGTGCAGGCTCCTACCCTGGGGGTCTTTAAGAGGAGGTTAGATGAACATCTTGCTGGGGTCATTTGACCCCAGTGCTCTTTCCTGCCATGGCAGGGGGTCGGACTAGATGATCTGCTCAGGTCCCTTCCGACCCTAGAAACTATGAAACTATAATTGACTTTTCACAATAGTCCAAGAGGTGAAGATGTGGTATTACTCCCATTTGCAGGTGGAAAACTGAGGTACAAAGCAGTTAAAGTTCAGATGCATTTGCTACCTGGGGTGCCAGTTTGGATGAAATACCTAGGATCCAATTTTTCAGAGTACTTAAATTTTTTTAAACATCTTATAGGTTCAAAGTACAGCTCTCCTTGATTTTAGTTTCAGGAAAATTCAATTAGTGACAACTTCTGAAAAGTTTGGTTTAACTGACTTGGTGATCAAGGTCACACTGGAACTGTGTGGCAGACGGAGGGACAAAATCCTTAACCCAGTCTACTATCCCCATAGCCAGCTCCTGTTCCCTGTGTGTTTGAATAAGGCAACTTTCTTCTTCATGCTGCTGAACCAGCAGGAAGGATACTGAGAGCAAAAGGATAGCTACACCCTCTCAGTACAGGTGCCAGAACCCAGCCTGGCTGAATCCACAGCAGCCTAGTGTGCATGGGTCACCCAGGACACAGCCAGGTGGATTTGTGGCAGGCCACTAGGAGCAACTAGGAGGCGGCCAGCAAGTCAGGAGCACAGATTACCAAAGCATCAGGTCAGGGCCTGGGTCTGGGTCAGATGGACTGAACACAATAACCAAGTTCCAGGACAGCTGAGAAGGGAAATGCCAGAGATGTTGTCCAAGAAGCAAGCCAAAATCAGAAGCCACAGGTCAGAGAGCTCCTGGTGCCAAGTTCCAGGGAGATCCGAGGTCAGGGTCAGAAAAAGCCAAAGCCAAGTCAGGAACCAGGAGAACCAGAGAAAACAGTGAACATGAGGCTTGCCAGAACTAGGACTCTGTCAAGGTGTGCCTGCAGCTTGAGGCTGCAAGTGTGCTTAAAGGGTGCGAGTGATGCTTGCAGTAGCTTATCTAGTTGCAGAGAACTGGAGATGTCATACTGGCCAGGGATCAGAGTCAGGTGTGATAGCTCAAGAGCTCAGCTCAGCTGGGTCTGATTGATAAGGGGCCCTGACATCAAGCTGCAATTGTGGATCAAGTCCTGCTCCATCCCAGCTGGTGGATACTCAGTTCAGATGAATTTAGGGGAAACTTAGCACTGAATTTCTGCCATGACTATTTTGGACACAGACAAACACTCACTTGAAGTGCTCCAAATCCTTCTCAATTTGGAATAATTCAAGTCTGTACAGATATGTAGCATACCCTACCCCCTCCCAAAACATGCTTCAAAATGGCCATGAAAGCATGTAGCAGTAATACTCTTTCACCAGGTGGCTAGAGAATACGAATTTCCAAGTGCCCCTCAGCCTAAGGAAGCTCCTGAGCATAGCTGAGGAGAGTGCTCACTGGCTACTTGCCCTGTCCCAACCCAAGGCGGGTAGGAGGTGAAGCGCAGAGCACTGTGGAATGACAGAGGACCAAGCAGCTCCCTATCATGCTCCAGATATAGATGTTTCAGGAAGCATCTCAAAGATGTTCCTTTATTTGAAGGTCATTTTTGAAGTGCATCATCCTGTGTGAACAACTCACTGTTTGAAACATTTCAAATAGCCTGTCATCAATGACCTGAGACTGGGCAAACTATGGTTTTACAGAGACGTATACTTTGGCCAGTTACAAATGGCTTTTCGTTAGGATAGCAACAGATACATCTATGACAAAGTTTACCATGCAACACAAATCAGACATTTATGCTAAGTGCAGATGTTTGGGGACATGGAGGGGAGGCAGTTAGGGGAAGGTTAGATAGAGTTCAAAACAGCCACCCAAAGTAACTTAATTCACCCCAAGTGTGGACCTTACACTCAGACCTAGTCTCAGTTATCAGAAATCAATCTAAACCTGTTACTGTACAGAAGTTCCAGACACAAACTAGTCTAAAAATTGTGGAACCTGATCCAAGATGTACCTGGATTGATATAGTTATCAGATTTACTCAATCTAGTTAGACCAAGGCATGGAACTTTTGTACAGTTATCTGTGCAGCTCCAGATACTGGCCCTAGCCTGGGGCTGTGCTTTTCATAACCTCCACCCGGCACTGGGCTATTTTTAGCCCCCCTAGCACCTTGCCACCTGTCCTCCCCCTTATGAATCAGCCAGCCACCCCCCAATCCCCATCCCACACACAGCTTCACATAGCTACTGGGGTTTTTGGGTTTTTTTGAAATCACTGTTTGCCACTACTGAAGCCAAACAAGGAAGTATCAGTGGGAGGAGGGGCTCAGCAGGAAGGGGTCAGAAGGTTAAAATAATCCCTGGCCTCCACCCCCAAGCCCCTCTGATCTTGCCAAACCCACCCAGACCCTAGCAACAAATGTGGTTCCCATTTTCAAAAAAGGGAGGAAGGAGGACCCAGGAAACTGTAGGCCTGTTACTCTTACCTTGGTCCTGGGTAAGCTTTTTGAGAAAATTATCCTGGCGCATGTCCACGAGGGGCCAGCAGGGGAGATTATGATTAGGGGAAACCAACACGGGTTCATTAGAGGCAGGTCCTGTCAGATCAACTTGGTGGCCGCCTATGACCAGGTCACAAAATCCTTAGACGCAGGTGTCACAGTGAACATAGTCCTTCTGGAATTTAGGAAGGCCTTCGACAACGTCTCTCACCCCATTCTCATTAAAAAACTAGGAAACTGTGGTGTCAATACCTATAAAGTCAGATGGGTCACTAGTTGGCTGGAGGGCCGCACCCAGAGAGTGGTGGTGAAAGGATCTTATTTGACCTGGAGGGATGTGGACAGTGGGGTCCCCCAGGGCTTGGTCCTTGGACCTGCACTGGTAAACTTTTCATCAGTGACTTGGACCCGGGGGGGGTGGGGGGGGGTGCGTAAAAAGTACCCTCTTCAAATTCGCAGATGACACTAAGATGCGGGGAGAAGTGGGCACACTAGAAGGGAGGAAGAGGATGCAATCGGACCTGGACAGGTTACAGGAGTGGGCGGATGAGAACAGGATGGGTTTCAACACTGACAAGTGCAAGGTGATGCACCCAGGGAGGAAGAACCAGCAGCATACCCACAGGCTGGGGAACTCCCTTCTTGTCAGTGCAGAGGCAGAAAACCATCTTGGAGTCATTATTGATGCCAAAATGAACATGGGCCGACAGCGTGGGGATGCGGTCAGGAAGGCCAACCATACGTTGTCATGCATCCACAGATACATCTCAAGCAGGTCCAATGAGGCGATCCTCCCCCTCTTTGCAATGCTGGTCAGGCTGCAGTTGGAGTGCTGCATCCAGTTCTGGACAACATGGAGAGGGTCCAGAGGAGGGTTCACATGATCAGGGGTCAGCAAGGCAGGCCCTATGAGGAGAGGCTAAGGGACCTTCTCTTGTGGAGGTTGAACAGGTTGAGGGGGGATCTAGTGGCTGTTTACAAACTAGTCAGGGAGAGACCAGCAGGCATTGGGAGAGTCCCTGTTCCCCCGAGCACTACCAGGGGTGACTAGGAATAACGGTCACAAGCTGGCAGAGGGTAGATTTAGGCTAGATATCAGGAGGCGCTACTTCACTGTCAGGGCAGCTAGGATCTGGAACCAACTTCCAAGAGAAGTAGTGCTGGCTCCTACCCTGGGGGTCTTTAAGAGGAGACTAGATGAACACCTTGCTGGGGTCATTTGACCCCAGTACTCTTTCCTGCCCACGGCAGGGAGTCGGACTTGATGATCTGCTCAGGTCCCTTCCGACCCTACTAACTGTGAAACTATGAAACCCCCCCTACAGATGCTGCTTGCCCCCCCATTCCTCTGCAGACACTGCCTTCATCCCCAAACCCACTGATCACTCCCGCAGATCCCACCTGCTCCCCCAATCCCTGAATCCCCCCGTCAAAGCCCTCTTGTCTGCACCAACTCCCCCCACATCCTGACTTACCTTAGATCAGGTGGCCTTTTTGAACTCAATCTAACCTACCCCTAACCCCCTCAACATCTGCACTTAGCTTTAAATGACAAAAAGGATGGGAAGGAAGGGGGAGAAGGAAGAAAAAAAAAAAACTGACAAATTAAAGCATTACTCAAAGGAATCAAATGGTAGAAACCCAAGAGTTCTGAAAGACCTTTAGAATTCAGATGTTGGGCTCCTCACAAAAACATGGACAAACATGAAAAAACAAAACCAGCTGTTACACCTGGGCCCCTTCATATTGGTTCTATATTCTCACTAGCATCTTAGCAGGTCCCAATTAAGTTACCTTTTGCAATGTTTACACATTTCCCATTTTATAAAAAATGCGGTAAAGGAAGAAGGTAAAGTCCTGGTCAAATACACAGTATTACCAGGGTGGAAGACCCTATTCTTAACCTGTTCCCATTGCAAAGCAAAGGAGTTTACTTGGGAAGCATCTTATTTTCTGACAGAAGGAAGTCACAATTTTATTCAGCTCAGTTCATGGGGGACTGTATGACTGCAGGTTTTATCTACATTAGAAAAGGAAATTAAGTGAGTAACATCACAATCACACTCCTGTTGGATGTCTTATACATTTATCTCAGTTGAGCTAGTCAAACCACCTCCAATGATCTCCCAAAGATTCTCTGAAACTTGCATTCATATCTATGGTCAGGTGCTTTTTGCTCAATATCAAAACACTGCACACAATCATGTGTCATGAAAAACATCCACCATTAAGTCCAAAGAGCCAAAAATGCATCAAATCTATACTGCTTCTAAGTTCATATATTCATTCTCCACAAAGAGCTGCACATAGATTTGAGAAGAGATGTTTTCCCTCAAAAAGCATAATAGGGTGCTAAGCTATTGCTTCTTTATATAAAACCAATTTCCTTTAACTATTAACATGCTTCTTTCATTTATTAAGCTAGACAGCACCTTAAGATCCAATTAGCCCTTACCATAAAATGGGAATTTCTGATGCCGTTTAATAATTAACACTAGGAACTACAGTGCACATTTGCTACATATATCTTCACAGTTCTGGTATTAGGTAAATTCAAACCAAAATAAAAAGAAGGCTGCTACCTATGTTGAGAGCAGTTTCTTGTTTATCCCCCGTCAGGATCCATATCTTGATTTCTGCTTTTATTAGAGTTGCTATAGTTTCTGGAACACCTGCTTGAAGGCGGTCCTCAATGGCTGTAGCTCCAAGAAGCAGTAAATCCTGAAAGAGAAAACATAAGATTTTGAGGGGATATTCTCTTTAGATCAGCCTCAGCTTGGAATCCAGTCAAAAATGGAATTAATGACAACGTGCTGTACCTCATCACTAATGTAGCATTCTGACAAGAAATATACAGTACAATAATTTTGGGTGTGGCTATTTTACTTCCTCTGCATAAAAATTCACGTTTCTGAGGTGTATAATGGGACCAAATGTTTCTGATCAAAAAGATGGCAACATTTCAAAAGCAATTAATTGACATTATGCAACTTTAAAGCTAGCTAGTGCATTCACTAATCACCATAGCAACATGCTGAATGGTCACAATTTGTGTATTTCTTAAGCTCATAAAACAAAAATCACCTGGTGTCACTTCATTTAAAACTAATTTCCACAGACTGGATACAACCACTCAAAGCAAAAATTATTGGAACTATTTATGGATATAATCACTACATCATATGTAACGCAAATGGAATGAACATTAATCAATCCAAGTATCTGTACTCCATATATATACCAGCTGCCAGAAAAGAATAAAGTGTCTCATACAATAAGCTAGCGTTGTCCATATTTTTCTTCAATTTCAGGGCAATTGCTAGAAAGAACTTGGCTGCGTTACAAAAAATCTGGCAGACAAAGCAGTATGCAAGTAAAAGAAACAAACTCCACTAAACAAAGGCACAGTTTTATCAACCAACTTTAACCATGGAAGAACTCTAAGAATTCATCCAAAGGAACATTTCCTAAACATACTGTAATAATTTAACTTATAACATTTCAGGAATTGTACAGGAAAAACACAGAAGCATAAGGTGAAATAAGGTTTTTTTTAATTGAAAAATTAGAGAATCAAACAAACGTGAAAGCTGGGCAGAAAAAAAAAGGCAACATGTGTGCGTTCACACAATACTTCACAAAGAATTAAAGGGCTGAAATATAAACAGCAGCAGTCAACAGAGCTTTATAGAAAACAGGTTTTGCCAAAGTAATCTTTTTGTTCCAGGAGATTACAAATGTAATTGGTAAGTTAAATGGTAGGTAGAGTGTGTCCACACAAGCAGCAGTTACATCTTGTACAGCAGCATAGATGCATGCAAAGCTCAGCAGGATAGAGTGACAAATCGTTTTGCAGGTTGGGTCCATTCAAGCAAAATGCCGTTTCACGCATCCACATTCAAGGTCATACATCTAGAAACAAAGTAATAACACAATTGCACCATCTTCGGGGGGGGGGGCTAGGGGGAGGTTAGATTGGGTTCAAAATGGCCACCCAATCTAAGGTAAGTCAGGATGGGAAGGGAGAGGCGGTGGTGGGGACAAGAGGGCAGATGCAGGACTGCAATCTAAGAAGTAACAACTTAAAGAGCTTCTGTTCAGATGAACAAAAGAATTGTGAGGTAACTTGATTGCAGTGTGTTACATTACTTTTTCAAGAAGAAAAGGATTCTTTAATTGTGTAGGGCAGTGGTCTCCAAAGTGGGGTGCACACACCCCATTGGAGTGCGAGAAGAAAATATTAGAACTTCTATTTATATACATATATTGGGAGTGCATGCTCAAAATTTTTTTTTTTTTTTTTTTTTAAACTGATAGGGGTGCGCGATCAAAAAAGTTTGGAGACCACTAGTATAGGGAATGGTATACGAGTGAATAATTGGAAGGAGCAACCACATATATTCAAATGGAAAGTAAAACATAGGGGGGTGGGGAAATGAATAGCGAGGGAAGCTAATCGCTAGAATAAACTTCCAGTAGAAGTGATGGGGTCACCATTCCTTGACGTCTTCAGATCAAGATAGACTACCATTCTGGAAGGCAGGTTTTATTTGTGTGAGTTACTAGATGGACAAACAGCCTGTTACATACAGGAGGTCAGAGATTTTGCAACCAATAGTTCTAGTTTTTTGTATGTCTTTTTGTCTCAGACCAACATGGCTACCAAGTACACCCCTGAAACATGGAAGGTGCCAAATTTAAGCCAATTTTGGATTTTAAAAACTTCATTTCAGAACAACAAGGAAGTTTTTTTTTTTTTTACTTCCCTGCCTGCCATCTTACACCTCCAGGGAAGGAATTCTACCTTATCAACACAAAGAGCTATTCAACACAGCTCACAAAGACACTCTCATGGACCCAGAGCCTTCCATCTTCAGCTCCCTCTGTGCTAAAATGATATTTATTTCCTACCTATGGGGACTTTTTACTATCTTGTACCATCTACACTTTTCCCAGAGCCTAACAAAGGGACTTAGATCCCAAAAGCGTGCAGAAAAGGACAATTTTCTTGCCATTTTCCAGTTGATCTAATAAAAGGTATCATTTTGGAACCAAGAGTTCTAGTTTTTTGTGCAACACATGTATGTACACAGCAAATATTTTCACCTGCACATAACAGGAAATTTTTTGTTCCTGATAAAACACACTGACACCAAGAAACAGTAACAGAAACAAATAGAAATAGAAATAAGAATTGCCAAATAAAAAAGGACCTGACCTTGGAAAGCTAGAGATTTCATGGAAAAAAATCATTCAGGTTCTTTTTAAAATAGTTTAAACTTGATAAAAAGGGGCCATGTAAACGGTGCGAGTCTGGGTAGTCCCCCCTGCCCTAAGATACTCTCACATCAGAATGGCCAAACAGCACATCCAGTCAACATGGTGACTCACTAAAATTGTGAGGATTTGAGCAACCCAAACTTCTCCCCATTTCTAGTATATCCCTAACAATGGTCTCAACTACAGTTCATCGTCTAAGCAGCACTATTTTTGTGATGGACTTACCATTTTTGCAGTACTACAAAATGTAGTGTCTGGCCATAACCAGTGTCAAATAAATAAAGTCAAAGTGAAGGAACAGTAGGAATTAACAACAAAGAGGGGGAAAAGATAACTAAAAAACTTAACTGTAATACTAAAGATAGCAAAAAAATCACAGAATAGAATTGCAGAAATATTGACCTCTAGTGGCAAAACAGAAATACTAAGTGGTCACAAGTTTACTTAAATGAGTTGTTCTCAAGTATCTGGGTGGACACAACCCCGCTTTAAGCTTGTTTTACTCCTTTTAGCTTCCCTGTTCCTTCCACTTACGTCTTTTAGAAGTCTGCCTCAGATTGAGAAACACTAGAATACATGCACTTTTAAAACTACTATTCCCTTTAATTAAGACTTTGGAGGCCCCTTCTTCCCTATATTAAAAAAAAAACAAAAAAAAAAAAAAACCCACATCACTGGAAAAATCTGCACAGTGTAAAGAAAAAAAAATAATATTATAGCATTAGTATTGTTTTAGCCTATATTACTTAGGACTTCAGTGATCACGTCCATAAATGTATAAAAACAACCTTGTAACTGTTTAGCTAGGTTTCCTTACTTTTATGTGCCAAAATACTGTGGATCTGCCTTGTTTTGTTTCTGCTAAAGCTAAGGTGCTTGAACCATCCTTGTAAACTTTAAAAAACACAACAGTTAGGTTTCATTCCTTCTAAACAATATTTTCAAGTTAAAGTTGATTGGGTCAAATCCTGTTTGAAGCCTATAAATTATTCAGGGTAGTAAGGGGACCAGAATTTAGCCTTCAGTAGTACATGACTGTAACAACTGTTACCTTTTCAATGATCTCATAGCACTCCTCCAACTTCTGGGTCCTGTCTTTCAGAATAGTACTGGCTTCATTGTAGACATCTAACCACTCTCTGTAAGAATTTTCTGACAGGTCTGCATAGGCAATGCACAGAGTCCTCAAACCTACAAACAGAATATAGGTAATGCATATGATGCACTAGTGACAGGAAAGATCAAATCATTGCAATCCAGATTCTGATCATGAATTCATGGGTAAACCTGAATAAATTCTCTTAACTTACACTGAATTTGCCCTTTCACAGTTGAGATTGGAAGGCATTTTGATAGGCGCATTTTTTTCCTAATTTTAACTACTGCAATCTAGCTATACTAGAACAACAAAAATACCAGCTTTCATCTAATTTTCCATTTGAGGTTGAAAACAAGTTTTTATTTAAATTTTATTTAAAAATCACATAACCCCTGTATGAGCACATTATACATTATTATAATACAACAGCAAACATGTTAAGCTCCTAAACTGAATATACTATTCTGCCTAGTATTTATTTTCAGAAATAGAATACATTCTTTCTTTCTTCAGTGCCTACACGTAACTCACGTTAGCATTAACAGGAATTACACATACGCAAAGATTGGAAAATAAGCCCTATAACAACATGAAAACTATCATTTTTTGACCAGTGACAAAAGGTAGCGTACAGACGTAATGATTTTGCTTCTGGCATGGATCAGCTACGTAAAAAGTGGGAGTGTGCCATATAAAATAAAGAGGTTTCAGTATTGAGAATCTGGGAAATTCAAAACAAACTGAAAAAAATAAATTCCAAACAAATAAAACACTGTTTTAGGGATAGGAAGAAAAATCTGTTAGCCCATGTTTTTACAGTAATACAGTAGTGTACAAAATTGGCATAAAAAGGGAACAAAATCCATGTCCCACCGTTACACTCTCTTGTGAATATGTGCATTATGCACTTGTAAAATAAAAAGGTTGACAAATTTGATTTCATACTGTAAGGTGAACTGGCAGGGAGAGATTCAGACACAGCTCTGAACTTCTGTTTCTCCCTGATCTCTCAACTTGTATGTTTCATGTAGGCCTAGGGCCCGATTCTCTCATCTTATGATTTTATACTGTGTGAATCCACTGAATTCAATAGAAAAAATTCTTGATCGCACTTCTCAAAGGGTGATCAGAATCCAGTGTTGACTCCTGCTTTGACTGTTCCTAGTGAATTCAGAGCCTGTACTGACTTTAGAAATAGGAACAAGAGGAGACCAGAAAACTTCTTTTGACACATAGTCATTTACCCATATGTAACCTACAAACACCAGTTACCCATCATTTTTTAAATTGTTCCCATGTCTTTTTCTTGCTAGCACTTCCAAGATTGTTGTCATTAAAACAGACAACGAATAACACGCACATTAACAATTTGAAATCTGATTTCTTTTTGCATGCTGTTCTCTTACCTTCTGTGGCAAAGTATTCAAGATGGCACAGTGTTTGCTCCATATATTGGGAATCTTTCGAAAGTCTCTCAAAAATGACATTATCCTATTACAACCAAATTATAAAAAGTCAGTTCAAAAGTAAATTTTCTATTCAAAATGAGCATACAGGTGCTCCATCCCTGCAGTTCTAACAGATATGAGGTGCATTAAATGGACAGAAAGCCTATAAATATGATTAGAGTAATACATTGTGATTGAACTATGAAACGGATCTAGGTCCACTAAGAAATCCAAAGCTGGAATGTTGCCGCCACCACCACCTCATAGAAATTCTAAGCAGTAAGAGAAAGGCTGGGAGATATTGTAGTTGCCGTATAAAGAGGGTGCCCAGATAACACCTCAGTTTCTTTAGCTTTCAGTTACCACAAAGTCATTATGCTGTTATGCAAGTCTAGATTTAAAGCTCTGTTTTGAATTATGGAATTAGAGAAAAAGTTTTCTAAGAACAGGAGTCTTGAACAATGAAAGACATGAATCTAGCGCAAGCCCATACTTATCTTGCTAACTCTCCCAAGATAAAGCTTCCATTGATGTTCAGGAGAATTTTATTTAAGAAGAACAAAGAGAATAAGAATTAATGCAGGCTGCCCTCCATTGTTGGGAACTGTCTTAAAGGGACAGCTCTCTACTGTCGGTATGTCTGTTCATCAAAATGAAGATGTGAATGATCCCTTGCTAACATAATTGAGTTAGCACCGGTAACCACAGTGGTGAAAGACACAGCACTACAGACTTTAGTATGTGCTAGCAATGAGGGTAAGAACTCACCTTCTTACCTGGTTGCTAGCATATGCCAAAGCCTGCATTACCACATCTTCACAACTATCGTTCCTGTACTAGCCAGAGTAAGCAAACCAAGTGGCACTATCACTTTTCCATTTGGTTACATCTAACTGACAAAGTGGTAATAAGAACTGCCTGAGATCAGAATAAAGACGTGTCATAGATCAAAAGAGAAATTTTATTTTTAATATTCAGATCAGCTTCAATGCATTTAAAAAATAATTCATAAACATTATCTTTTTTGTTATATTATGGGACCAAGATGGGAAAATATCTGAGATTATACCCCATAAATATTAATTTATTTTAGAGAGTTACAGCAGCTATTTTTTCTTAACCAAAGTCCCCCCTGTCTTGTTTCTGTCTGCCCATATCTTGCAGTTGCTATAGCCCCTTTAGTGCAGCTATTGGCCTGAATCTATTCACATTGAAGTCACAGGCAAAATTCTCAATGGAGCAACACTCCTCGTTTTTTTCCCCACTCAGTGCAAGTACTGTGGCACGTAACAGCAGCTAATACTTAAGAACACTAAACTTACAGCAAATGAGAGAGAGTACAACATAAGCGGTAACAATAAGGTCAGAACTAGAAATGAAGAGGCGATATACTGTCAATTCCATTGGCTCTTAGGGGACTTTGTTTTTTCTATCACTTTTAAACAACACATTTTCAGTGGGCTTGGCTCACAACCTTTGTTCCAGTTTCATGCTGGCAAAATTTCACTGACATTTTCGGAGTTACGCTGGTATAACTCATGCGTTCTCATTCTGTTCTTGCGTATATTGAGGCAAATAAAATATTTTCTGTTTTACAGAGCTGCAAAAGCAGCATTTCCCACATTAAAAGTCACAGCAGAACTGGACACTACTTCCTTCTGAAACCACTAACCACACTCTATGTAACTGTTGTTGACGCTAATCTGTCAAGTGGTTGCATATCCCTCTTGCTTATGAAGACAGCAACACAGTGGCATGATGACAAGTAGCATCAAGTGCAGATCTGGGAGAAAAGGGGTGATCAAAAGAGTTGGCACCAAGAAATTAACAGTTTTGCAGGTCCAAACCACAGTACAACAGAAACCAGATTATTTGCAAGGTTCAGTTTTTTAGCCTTCATGAAAATGAGGGTTTGTGAGCCAGCTGGGGTCATATATACAACTGTAGCAAAGCTGTGAGGATCTGGAGAGGGGCTCCAGCTGTTTGCTATGGCTTTCATTTCAAAGAGCACCATTTCTCCAATTCGCTGTGCAGGACTATGGGTATGCTTTAGCTTAATGGAGAAGCAACACCCTTTAATAGAGTAAAAAAAGTGGCAAACACCAGAATAGTTTGTCCTTAATTGGGCACACAACTGTACATCCAGCAGGCTGAAAGTCACCCAGATATAAATAAATCCTACAGCATTAGGGTGTCCATTTTCCTGATGGCATCTGCATATTGGCATGTACTCCTGGTTTTCCTGAAAGCAATGTCAAGGCTCCCATTGACTTCGGTTGAGTAAGGATTTCAAGCTCAGGTATGGTAGAAGACTAAACTGAATTATTTCTGCCTGCAAACAAAATCAGGAGAATGGATCACAGCTGTTTTAAGCATTTGCCCTTAATGTGTAAATGTGTAAAGCGTACTGATACCATGTAGTAGAGAGAATATTTAAGGGGGGGGGGGGGGTTGTTTAAAAATAAATAGCAGAAGACTAAGCAGTCACTGTTGTCTCCATTCTCTGTGAGCAGTAGCTGACTACTTACCGCCCCTTTGCAGTAAAGACGTATTTGCCCTGTTGGAGTTCGAACAATTACGGACATTCTCTTCCTGTTGCTATAAAGAAAAATTAAATCTACTCAGTCATTTTTAATCATTTCATTGGAATGAGTACAGCCTAAGAGTAAAAAACAGCTTGACCCAGGAGTCATCTCCCATGCACCTAACCTAGTTAAAAATCAGGTTCAATGAAGGCTAATAAAAATTTACAATACCCAAACTATCTGACAGTTGCAAAAAAACTAGCTGGTCTTTCCACCTTTTGTGCCTTTGGGTGCCTTAATATGAATTCAAAGGGTCTGGTTTTCAGCAGGTATGCATATGTATGTCCAGAATGCATATGCATTTGCATGTCTAATGTATAAAGGGAATTCAGAGAAGAGCAACAAAAATGATTGCGCAGATTCCAGGAAAGAATAAAAGCTTCTGACAAAGTCTTAGTTATATTGACTTGCTAATCATTTCCATTCCATATTTTTGACCCACAAAAGGGAAAAAGTATTAGACTCTGCTAAATGACCCTAGATTAACCAAGAGTAATGTAATAAAAATGAGAAAAGAAAAATTTTGTCTTGAATATTGGGAAAAATTGTACTAAGCACAGAGGTATATGAAACTCTGACATACTGTCCCATTGTAAGTGAGGATGATCCTTAGAATCATTTAAACCTGGATTGGACAACCAGGTACAGAAATGTACTGCAAGGGACAACCTTACACTAGCAGGAGTATAAACCAGATTACTTGAGGCTTGTTCCTCTCCCTCCTCCCCTCCACAGGTTTTATGCAGATTAAGGAACCTAGGCACAGATCCCCTGGATGAAGCAGAAGGGTGACACTATAAACCCTTAGTGAGATCCAGGGGATAAAGCAGAAAGACCAATGAAAAGAAAAGAAAACCAAGATATTTAGGCTACAGATAGACATTCAAAAAGCCTGAGCCTGAGTTGATTCAATCTTTGCAGGTTAGCCTAACCTGGCTAGGATGAACCAGTCTAACTCTAGACACTCCCTCTGGACTGCAGAAATGCCGGCACATGCCTGCCATGGCTCAGACTAGAAGCCAGGAGACACTAGAGCAACCCTCCCTTCCATTCTACAGTGCTGAGCTAAGGGTGGATGTGGCCAGCCCCAGCAGGATGCCCTGATTAGGGAGGGGTTCTCCCTCCCCCTCCTCGCTGCTCCTCACCAGCCCAGCCCATCAAGAAAACAAAAGCTTCTCTCATTAGTTCAAGCTCTTCTTAAACAACTTTTTCCAAGGAAGGAACAGAGGGACATGACCAGCTGGCCTGTTGATTAGCTCCAGCAAGCCCTAAGTGGACACTGTCCTGTCTTCCTTATACAGACACCTCTCAGGCATTAGCTAGCAAACCACATGCTGGCTATAGCCGCTGTGGGAGAGGGAAGTAGGGAATCCCTGTGTGAGAGGGAGGGAGGCAGACCCATCCCTACTGGGCTGCAAAGCATCTGGGATGCTGGGGGACTCTGGTTTAAAAGTTAAACCAAGAAAGGGTCTGGGACAGACATTGCATAAATTAGTTTGACCCAAATCAGTTAAGTCTGATACTACATTCAACCAGGTTTACCTCAAACCAGTTTCAGCCATTTTCAAACCAGTTTATGTGCACTGAATGTCTGTTCTGTTACAGGTTTAAACTAGTTTCCGATTACTTAGACCAGTTTATGCATAATGCCTGTCCTTAGCCCCTAACTTTGCAAACAAAGGTTCTTGCTTTAGAATTTACACATTAACAAAAGCCAGATAATTCAAAATCAAAGAAATAAACAGTAGTAGACACTTAGGTATCCCCTGCACTCTGTTTTTTCTTGCTTGCAAATTGGCTTTTGGGAGTTTCTTCCGTATTTTCTATAGCAAGTAGACGGTGCTAGAGACAGACTCTCCTACAAGTAGACAGACCCTCTAACCATCACATGGCATTTTGTGCCCTTGCCTAATAGAGATCTGTACACTAGGGACTCAGTAAAACTGTTAGCAGATGCTCAACTTTAAGCTCATATCCCAAGCAAAATAAAATATACAAATATCGAAGTGAAGATTGTTTACAAAATCTTAACATTGCCCTTTATACATATGATGGAGTACATGGATTTTCTCCCCTTCCGTACAAGAATGTCATATCAATCTAACCAATTGAAAAATACAGTGGCCACATGTAGACTTTAAAGTTTCCATGGTGAAAATTGCCTCTCTTCTAGTCAAAACAATGACTCTAAGTGTTCATTAAATTTCTCCCAAGGGAAACATGCCCTTTGGGAAGTGAAATGATCTGGGTATCAACCTAGGTTTACCCTATGAGAGAAATTCTCTTGCAAGAATGAATTCCTGTACGCTCCTCTCCCACTCCAATACAGGAGGGGAGGGGAGTAGCGTGGCACAGCCCCTTACCTGCTCCCCAGACTAGGTTCCCAAGTCTGAGGAGTGGACAGAAGGTTTTGCCCCACTTCGCCAGTCCCCTTCTGGACTGGTCTGAGAGAAGAGGAGAGTGGCAGGAAAACACTCCTCCACCTGTTCCAAAGACCTAGGTGTGCCTGGTTGGGGAAAGGCAGGGAGTCTCTCTCTACAAATCTACTCCCTCCACCCCACCTCCAACCCAGAATGTAGGGAGTGAAGCAGCCACTGCTCCCCACGTCTTTCCTAGATCAGGATCACTGAGTCTCAGGAAGGCACTAAGAGCAAGGGATACAGAGCAATTGCAGGCTGAAAACCTGTACCACCCCCTCTGCTAGACAGACTTCCAGCAGTGGAAGGTTTAAAACAGTAATTTAAAGGAGCTGTGTTAAAGCAGCCATTTAAAGACTACTCTGTGTCCTTACCACTGAGTTTGCCAATCTCCGCTGTTATTTGCCACAGCTTTCAGTAGCACCCAGTAACTTGTGGGGGGTGAAATATAGAGTACAGAAGGGATCAAAGCAGCAGGGGTAAGGCATGGTGCCAGCTGAATCTCAAATGCCTAGTCCACTGCTCTGAAAGATTACCAAGCACTAGCATAGAGGATCAAGCACTGTGAATGAAGCAGGGCAAATTAGGCATACATCCTTGTTCTGTGTCCCATTGTTTGAAATTCTGAGGGTATTTTGGAAATAAACAGCCTGCAATAATGTAATCACCTGGTAAACAAATATACAGAAGAGTATCTACTGAGCAATCTTAACATGGGCATTTCTGGACCTGAGGACTTCACTTTGCAACCTTTCTTTTAACACAAAATTGGCAAGACCTCACAAAAGTATGTGCACCTTCAAACACTGCCTGAAATGAGGCAGGCTCCAGGTCTACTTATAGAAAAGTACTTCTCTTCCTTGTTTCCTGAAGTGAATTTCCTTGAATATGTTTTCCCGTGTTGAGTTTCTCCACATGTTACATAGTAACTTGGGCACTGATTTTAGGCCATGCAGAAGATCAAGGTGACTAAAGAGTCAAACTAGATGTTGGACCACAGCACTGTGAAGAGAACTGCAAAAAAAGGCAAGTGTCTCACTAGTCAAACCCAAAACACTTTTTTTCTTCCCTGTTACATTTTAGTCTCAAAAAGAGGACCTCCATTTTCCTCAGAGCAAAAATCTAAAGGCCTCATCTTTTACTTTGCCAGAGTAGGAAAACATCTTCGTATAACTCAACTATGCTATAATCTCTCTTAATGAGAAGCGATAGGAAAATGAGATCTTTGGTGGCCAAGACTCTCCTAAAGAGCAAAGGCAACAAATCTCCATCCAGTGGGAAATTCCACCTGCCTGCATGAAAAAACGATGAATACTACCTCTTCCTTACGCAGTGCTTTTCATCTGGCAGTATCAAAAGCACTTTCCTTAGAGAGGTCAATAAGACTTTCCCCTCTTGTGCAATGAGAATATTCAAGCATGAGAAGTGTGATTTGGGAGCAGGACACTAACAACAAGTTTGTGAGGGAACTGTGACTAGGAAAGACCTCTAAGGCCCCATTTTCCATGTTCCAACCAATTGTTAAAACTGCAACTGTTTGTAAGAAGGAACAGTCCATGAACCCCAGATGGGGAGAAACTAAAAGACATGGAGGTCTAACTAGGTAAACTTGCTATGCAACCAGACACCTAATAAGGATTATTTAGTTAAGAAAATGGACAAATTGAGGGATTAGATAATAAAAGGAACTGTCTTTTGATGGGTCTGAATGAATTCAAGTCAGCATGGGCCTGATGATCTTCATCCCACGGTACTGAAGAAATTGGCAGAGGTGATTGCTGAGCCCATGGCAATAATATTTATGAAGTCATGGAAGACAGGTGAGATACCAGAGGATTGGAAAAGAACCAACATACCGCCCCTCTTAAAAAAAAAGGGAGGACCTGGGGAACAACATGCTGGTTAGCCTTATCTCTATACTGGGAAGTTACAGAAGCATATTCCAAGGAAGGCCATTTGCAAGTATCTGGAGGAGGAAAGGCTGATCACTAGGGGTGTGTGAAACAGGCTGTATTTGATTCACATTTGGAACGGGCCCAAAAATCGGGGACAGTGAATGATTCGGATCACTGCCCTGATTCGATTCGGCCAAATCCAAATCTGAATATTTGATGCCGATTCAGAAAAATAAAATAAAATAAATCAGCAATTTGGAGATAGACACAGCTTTAAAAGTTTTTTCTACATACCCCAAGGTACCAGGTGGCTCATGAATGCTGAGATGGTGGGATGGATGGAGCGTCTTACAGGAGTGGAGGCACCAGTCACCAAGCCAGGGAGGGCACAAGGGGGTCCCCCCCACGTGCTCCCCAGCAGATCCGGAAGTGGACCGGAAATGCTTCTGGTCCACTTCTGGGTCTACTGCTGAGCGTGCTGGGGAACCCCCCACACTCTTGTGGGACGTTCCATCTGTCCCACCATCTCAGCATTCACGAGCCACCTGGTACCTTGGGGTACAAAGAAAAAACATTTAAAGCTGTGTCTACGGCCAAATGACTGAAACTTTCTGAATCAATTGGGAGGGGTCCAAGTCTATTCGGAAAGATTAAAAAGGGTCTCCCGATTTGATTCAGATTCAGAGATTCGGCCACCCAATCAGGCCAAATCTCTGCCAAATCAAATCAGCGACCAAAGCTTTGCACAGCCCTACTGATCACAAGCAGCCAGCATGAATTTACAAAAAACGAATCATGTTAAACAAACCTGATCTCCTTCTTTGACAAAGTAACTGCTTATGTAGGTGAAGGGAATGCTGTGGATATAATGTATCTGAACTTCAGCAAGGCTTTTGACAAGGTCGCACATGATCTTCTCATTAAACAAACTGAAAAAGGTGGGCAAAACAAAATTACTACAAGGTGGACCAACAACTGGCTCAACAGTCACAGGCAAAGAGCAACTATAAGTAGAAACTGGTAAGAATGACAGGAGGTTTCAACTAGGAGTCACACAGGGGTCTGCCCTGGGCTTAGGGCTGTTCAACATTCTTATGAATGGACTTGGACACTGGAACTGAAAGCTTCCAAGTTTTGTCATCTGCAAATTTGTTCAAGGAGGACTGTAAGCCATTGGAAGTGTAATTCAGAACAGTCTTGACAGACTGGAAAACTGGGCTGGAGCTAACGGGATGTAGTTCAATATTGACAAATACAACATGCTACATATATCTTGGGAAGAATAATTGAAGACCGATAAAAAAAATGGGTATCAGCTGGCTGGATGGCAGCACTATGGAGAGCAGTGGTGGATCACAGACTCAATGAGTATGCAGTGTGATGCTGCTGCAAGTGTAGTTTTGGGCTGCATCAATGGAAGCATTAGGTGCAAGACATAGGAGGTGGTAGTCCCTCTCTACTCAGTACTGGTTAGGCCTTATTTAGAGTAGTGTGTGCAGTTTTAGGCTCCATATTTCAAACAGGATGGAAAAATTAGAGAGAGTCCAGAAGCAGGTGGCAAAAATGTTAGAGGTCTTGAAAGGCAAGCCATATGAGGAGAGTTGAAGGAAATAGGTATGTTCAGTTTGTGGGAAAAGTACTTAAGAAGGGGCATCATAGCAGTATTCAAATACTTGAAGGGCTGCCATGAAAGAAAAAAAAAAAAAAAAAAGAGGGAAAACACTTTCTTTCTTGCTACAGAGAATAGGATATGAACTAGTGGCATGAAGTTGCAGCAAAGTAAATTTAGATTGGATATCTGAAAAAAATTCTTCCCTGGAGTAGACTGCCCAAGGATGTTGTGGAATCTCCATCACTGGAGATGCTCAAGAAGAGGTTTGACAAGCATTTGTTACCAGTGATCCAAGTGTGGGTATGCCTATGCTTCAGTGTTTATTTCCCATGTTTCTGGGCTTTGCTGGTTGCCATATGGGGCCAGAAAAGAATTTCCTCCTCCTCCTGTTGCTATGCATCAGGGTTTGGTTATTTTGGCCTTCCTCAGCAGCACTTGGTTATATCCAAATCTAGGGATTAGGGGGAGGGGGGGGTTGGCTAGAGGGTCTTGCCTGTCAACTCAAGGTCACACCAATCACCATATTTGGTGTCAGAAAGGAATTTTACCATATGGTCAGATTGGTAAGGTCTGTAGGGGTTTTGTCTCTCTCTCTGTAGCAGGTCATGTGGCCCTCTTTCTTGGATTTCTCAAGCACATTTCAACAACCATCTAAAAGCAGGACAATGGCCACTGTTGTCCCCCTGCTTTACCTATAGCAAATTAGGGTGTTCTGCCTTGTGGTGTGTCAGGGTTGACTGTGCAATTTTACTAATAGGTTAGACAATGGATCTATATAGGGTGGTTTGGATATAGATGATCCTGCCTTTGGCAGGGGGTTGGATTATATGACCTTTGGGGGTCCCTTCTACCCTTACTTTTCCATGAATCCAATAAAATTTCTCTAGAGTTCTCCATGGTGAACAGCTGACGTAAAAATAAATTTTACCAGCACATTTTGTTTTTTTGCTTAGCATTTAATATCTGTAAAAGTTACTTACCTAGAAAACTCCAGAACATTAAGAATTTCAAAGGTTTCTTCTTTCCCCAGCTGCAAAAATACAGTGTGTTCGTATCATAAAAGAGTATATAAAATTAATGGTGTGAACACCATGCAAGGATGCATAAAAATACTGGGATTTTCCAGACCATACTTCAGATCTGATGTGGTAATTGCACCCTCTCCTGGTTGAAGTGGCATATTACCCTATTTTAGTTTTAACACAAGCAAGAGGCAAATTTTACTTATTTGCACAAATCCAACTCCAACAACTTAAACTTCTTCATTATCTTTTGAATGTCATTTCAGTGTGATTGTACTACACTGGGGAATAGATGAACCTATGGTCTGACCCAGTGAAAAATCTACACTGAAGCCCAGTCTGGAAAGACACCAGCTTGCTCACTATATCCCTTCTCATTTACAGGAGTATTCAGACCTCATTGGTAGTTAAAAATCTAAAACAGCGTATAAGTAACACATTTAATGGGAGGAAGTGGGGATGCAGGGGGTCAACTGATGTCTTTCCTGGACCAAGTCCTAATCTTAGATACACCTATTTAATTCAGAGTTATTAAATGTACCCACTCAGATACATGTGGGTATAAATAAGACCAGAATTTAGACCCATGCCAGCCAAGTGGCCTACCTGTTAAATTTCATCTGTACAACACACATCCAAGGCATACCTAAAAGGTAATCCATCTTCAAAAACAAACTCAAGTTTTAACTCTATCATCTTTCAAAATTTAGGAGTATAAAAACAACTTATACCTATATACAGTAATTTATTTTCAAACCAGGTATTTTATTTTCTTTCTTTTTTGCCCAGCTCAAGCAATTTGATTCCCAGACAAAAGTTAAATCAACATAGGCTACTGCTTCTATTACTCTACTACTTTATTACTCGCTGAAGGTAGAACAAAGGGATTCACATCTACACAAAACATTTGCTGTGGCCTTCCTGCTCTGCCAGAGTCTGTGCGCCCGCACCTTGCAAGTGCACCCCTGAAAAGTTGCAGATACATACCCCTAGCTTTTGAAAGCTACTATGCAGTCTAAGTCCTCTACTTACCGCATCAATAATAACTGAATGAGGAGTTCTTCCTGTGAAGATGTAGCCAAGTCTTTTTGCTCCTTTCACTAATGCCCCCTCATCTGTCAATAAAAAGAGCTTACCTTTATTGAGAATTAATTAGAAATACAGTCTGATCTAAGGGGCTGGGGGAGAAGAGGGAAGGAAAGGGTTACTAGTACAAAATTGTTCCGACACGGTTTTGCCAGAATACAAGAAAATGGCCATTTATGTAACTAGATTTCTGAAGTCTCTTTAAGAGCTAAGCTACCTCAGCAATGCAAATGTTCTCTCTCTAACCTTTAGCTCAAAGATGGTTTACACTTCCATTCCTCTTACTAACCATGCCTTGGGATTAACTGGGATGCACACACAATGCTTCCTATTTTGATTTCTGTATACAGTACTTCATACTTACTGAAAAATTAAGATCTGTTATCATGAAACAGACAGACTGTGTCATTTTATATAAGACTTTTCTTTAAACTTGGTCTGAAAATTAGCATGGTCAAAGCTATATTCATCCAACATGAATTTAAGCCAGCTTCTGATGCAATAACACAACACTGTTGCCACGAAGAACATTCCCAAAGTGTACTAGAGACTGAAATAGGCCTTGCAGTTAAGAGATCAAACAGAACTCATAGGCATAGCCTTAGGTAGCAGGATGCCGACCACCATAAGAAGTTAAGTGGGATAGACTGAACTCCCTACCCCACACAACTTTCCCCAGGGAGATATGGGAATTCCAGTAGTGCTTCTTGGGCCTTCCTACATCCTGATACCTTTGTTCACAGAAGGACCTTCCTGCTATTGGCTCTTCACCCATTCCTCTATCTAACCCTCCTCGGAAAGAGGTAAGAGGCACGGACAGGAATTCATGTTCCATACAACAATATTAACCAGTGACCAAGTTCCTATGTAATACAATAAAGCTATTTTAAAAGGCCCCACAAAGCAATAGCCGACGTGCATTCTGCTTTCAATGCAGAGGAAGCATTCATCTCATTTGCTCGTTTGTTTTTTTTGCTCTCCTCAACGCAGAATGGAGAGAATCATACAACTCTGTAGATTACAGTGTTTACTTGAATCTAAGACAACCCTGAATTTAAGATAACGCCCCCAATAATTAGATCAAAATAATTAGACTCCCCTAAATGTATATATTTGTTGCGATTTTCCAAGTACAGAATCTAAGTATCAGAGGGTTGCCTTTAAATCATCCCATGCTGCCACTGCTACAGCAGGAAAAGCAATGGGTGGAAGATTTAGGTGGTAGGGAGGGGATCAGGCAGCCCCCTTGCCCTGCCCCCTCAACTTCTTTCCCCTGCCATTTTCTTGCCCCTCTCCCCCATCTTCACTGACCCCAAGCCAAGCTGCCCCCAGTCGCTGCATTTTCTCCTCTCCTGCCCTCCACCCTTAACATTAGATGCTGCTGGGGGCTCTGTTCCTTCCCAAGAGCAAGGAAGGTAGAAGCACAGCCCTTGCCAACCATGCAGCCGTGTCGGTGCTGCTGATTCGCCAAGCAGGGAACTAACTTTCCATGTGCTCCATGCTCAAGAGGAAACCAGCCCTAGCCCTGACAGTAAAGGGGGAGGCAGGGGAAGGGAGCCAAGGGGCAGAAGCTGCACAGGGCAAGTAGAGGGAAAGGGGGAAGGGAACAGAGAGTTGGTGTGGGTCTGACTCTGGCTCTGACATGGGCTCAGGGCCAGAGTCAGAGCTGCAGCAGACACCTGTCCCTTCCCCCCGCCACACACACCTGCTTTGTATGCAAATCTAAGACAAGGGGCTTTTTCCCCCGATGCTGATTGTGGGGAGAAGACTCTCATCTTAGATTTGAGTGAATATGGTATACACCTCCATTGCCTTGACATTACTTTGCCATTTATACATACAACAGACAGATGCAAAATGCTCCAAAACTAAAATGGAACAGACATTTTATATCCAATTCAGACAAAAATGAAAGTGATGTCACAAACAGTAGAGAATTCTCATTTAACAGACAAAGTCCTGGGAAGTTAAGACAGTCTCACTCAAAGCCAAAGGAGTCTGTGACCGAAGCTAACCTTAGCAAAATGAATGCTGCTTTTATAACCTCCCCAAGGAGCAACCAGGTGAAGCATCCTGAACCACGCCCCCATCCCTTCGCATAGGACAGTACAGGGAAGCACCTCCGAAGCATGTAGTCTAAAGGGCTGTGTTCTGTGTGCAGTGAGAAATTCTAGGAGATATGCATCCTGTTGTCTTAAAAATGACATTAGAAAGGAGGACTGTATTACTGTAAAAGCATCTAAAAGCTCTTAGTTATTCACCCCAAAAGCAGGAGAAAGTGACCAACCTGGTGAAGAGGCCTGGTAGATTATTTTATTTCCTTGTCTCTCAGGAACAACAGTGTGACACACAGCCAGCAAAGTGAGGAACTCCTGTATATGAGCAGCTGTGGGCTACAAGGGACATTTCCAATTAATGCAATAAATTCATTCCATGCAGACTAAATGCATAAACTATGGTTGCATTCTGGGTTGTATTGTGCAGGTCTGGACAGGCTGAATTATAACACCCTCTCTTTCTAATTCACTGCACTACCACTCTTTCACCTCTCGCCATAATAGTAGTATACCATGGGCCAGCACTCCACTTACCAATGTCACAAACAAGAGTTGGGAAACTAGAGCTGTTAACTTTCCAGTCAAGAAAAAGATCTCACACTTCCATGAACTCATTGAATTTACAACTCCACAGATCAGCGTTAACATTACCACTGGTCAGGGGAGTAGAAAATTACAATTTGGTAGCATTTACTTACACAAAACAACAATCCAAGAAGCAAGACCTTATGAGGTCAGGTCCATAGAGAATCCACTATTTGAGCAAGAAGTGAAATCTTAATGCTAACAGCAGCAGTAGTAGTAGTAGTAGTAGTAGTAGTAGTAGTAGTAAGTCCCTGTTGTTTCTTTGAACCAACTAGTAGAATAATATAATGTACTCATATTATATACAAAAAACCCAATACATTATACAACCAAGCAAAAAAAAAAAAAAAAAAATCTAATAAATACTCAAAAACACATTAAAATACATAACCAGCAACCATATTATCCTGCTAGCACAGTGGAGGCCCTTGTTGAGCAAGAACTATTCATTTAAAAAGAAAAGGACCTGTGATTTTTATTTAAATGTCTTAGAATTCTGGTTCGCTGTGTTCCAGTTCCACGGGCCACCAAAAAGGTGGTTAAAGAGCTACGAAGTTTTCATGGGACAGAATGTCAATGAAACTGAAGGTCTACAAAACCATCATTCTCCTGACCCTCCTTTATGCCTGTGAAACCTGGACTGTCTACCAGCATTATGTCAAGAAACTAAACCACTTCCACCTGTGTTGCCTGCAAAAGATACTAAAGATCAAGTGACAGAACAAGATTCCAGATACCAAGGAGTTTGGAAGATCAGCTCTCCCCAGTATTCACACTCTACTGAAACTGGTGCTGCTAAGATGGGCCAGCCACTTTTTAAGAATGCCCGACACTCACTTGCCAAAGAAAATCTTCTATAGCGAACTGTCAAGTTAAGTATGCTATCGCAGCACACCAAAGAAGTGGTACGAGGACACTCTAAAGATGTCCCTAAAGAGTTTCAGCATTGACCTGGAGTCATGGGAGCAAACTGCTCATGACTGTCCATTCTGGAGGTCATCAATTCAGTACGGAGCACTGGCCTTCATTGCTTCTGCCGAGTGTTGCTATTTGAAGTAACGTGTAGCCAGGAAAACAAAAACCTCTCGTACCCAGTCCTCATCACTTTCCTGCCCCTGCTGCAGAAGATTGTTCAAGACAAAGATGAGGCTTATAGGTCACCTACATACCCATACAACCTAGCATCCACCCCCTCCTTTCTTTCCTCTCTCTCTTTTCTCCTTTTTCCTTTCTTTTCTCCCTCCATGTTTTTTCCGTTTCTTTTCTCTCTTCTGCCCCACAGCTGGATGCAGTCATCTTAGCCCATAAAAGATAAACAACAAAGTCTTTATACTGTGAAAATGCCTTTGGCATTAGTTAAGAGACTCAGAAATGTTAAGATGAAAAAACTGTTACTACACCATATGAGTGCAGAAGCAAGCATCCAAGACAGGTGTTGAGCAACTCAACAGTGATATTTTCACAAGTGCAAAGTCCAACTGAAAATTGTAATGGAACTTGTGTGCCTAAGTCACTTTGATAATTCTGAAAATACCACCTCAATTCCCTCCATTCTTCTTATTAAAGCAGGTGTTTATGAACACTGCCCAACCCCACTCCTGTCCTCCAAACATGGTGCCAATGGAGCACTAGTATAGGCCATAGGATTACAATAGAAAGTCACTACAAACTCTGACCTGAAGTACAGTAAAACTGTCTACTTTTTCATAACTATAATGAAAAAAGCTGGTACTATAATAGAAGGTGCAATTTAAGTTCTGCAAACCTAGCAATTCATGAGCTTTTATTCCCTTTATTCATGTAGTTAAACAATTCTTACACAGCTGTGTGTCACATACACTATAAACAGCTTTCAGAACAAATAAAAACCCCACAGGCATGGAACTATTTTTTTAAATGTCAACAGGCTGTGTTCCCCTTTAAGAGTACTTGCCACCAGCCAATTCTTGTTTGCCAAAAATATTTTATTTTTCCAAGTAGTATCCATTAAAAACGTGTTATAGATACAAAAGAAGAAACAGTGTAACACCAGATAATGCTAGGCATTATGTTTCGTAATCAAAGTGCTTTCCAAATATTAACTAATCAATCATAACAAACCTTTAACTAGAGTGGAGTTAATGTAAAATATTCCAAGCAAAAGGCATTCAAGATTTGCTCTTCGTAGAGTGCATAGATGCTACTACTCCAACCTTGGGCTACTTCATGTAGAACTATTCCTGTGCGTCTGGCTCTTAGATAATTTTGAAAAATAGTGTTTTGTTTTGGGATGAAGCTAACAGGACCCGTCCAGTTTGTCTGCAATTAGGGTGAGACTATACAGGCTAAATGAGCACATGTTATTCTGTAACAAAAAGTAAAAGTGCTTTTCTCAAGGCCACTAAAAGGAGTTGGTAACATAAGCTAAGCACAAACTTTGTGTCACCTTACATCCAGTTTCAGGGACAAGCTTAAAATGAACTCTGCAACAAACTGCAATTTTAGAATAATAATTACAATATATACAATGGCCTACATTCTATTTCTATATCTGTAGTCTAAAACCCTGCTATTACACATTACCTGGCTTTTTACAATAAAAGGCCACAGAGCCACATATCACTTACAGCATGACACTTAAATAAAATCACAACAAAGCAAATGTAAAAAAAATGAGAAGATGCCAGCTTAAAAAGATGCCTTTCTAAAAGAAAAAAAAAAATCCCACAGCAGCCCTAACATTTATATATTTAGTTGCATGATGTAAGTTTTTCAGACTATTGTATCCTGCATACATTTGGCTCCGATGGTTAGCCCTCAGTGGGATGGCAGAGACTCATCCTGGACTGTTTTAATTCTCATTATGTCAGGAAGTGCAATCCACAGTAAAAGAAATTAACAGATGGCATTTGATCATAATGAAATGTGAGAAATTGAAAATCCATGGCAAGTTAATGGGTAGGAGGTTGCATCCAGCTGCTGTGCTATTTCCAGTGAAAGCAGTAAAAAGTTATACCTCCTGCTCCACAAAGTAAGCAGCCTGCTGGATTCACATTTCAGCATCTGCTGCTGCAGGCCTTTGATGTCCATTTGGAAATATATCACCTTGCCTCTTACACACTTTCACAATGCCTTTTCAGCTGATATATTATAATCTGCTTTCCACTGTTGATAGGTTTCAAAGTCTACCCCCGATTTACTTATACCAAGCCAACAGTTTCATTTGTGCTGTTTTCACAGTTTACAATGGATTATGTGGCTGCCTTACCATTTTAGAGCAACAGATCACCAAACCAGTGAGGCCCAGCTTATCACTGCAGCTCTTGTATTCAGCTGTCATTTGCCTTCTTGCTAAATTGTTCTGATACTGACACATTGTTTATTGTACCAGAAAATACCAAGAGATGGTTCAAAATGCTGCTTCAGATTATGTGAAAAGATCTCCATATTCCTTAAGGGTTTCTATGATGATACTTCCCATTCTCACATAAAGTCTAAAAACCCTGTATAGGCCTTCACAGGTTAACAGTGCCTGCTTTACAGAGTTCTACTTTATTTAAGCAGTTCCTAACCTGTTTATTGTTTAAATGCTCCCTAGTGATGGGGTTACAGGAGTACACCCTTTTGTTGGGCCCTAGGGCTGGCCATGCTACAGATGCTGCAACTGTTTGGTTGGGTTTTTTTTAAACTCTCAATCTCTCCACCCTCTGCACCTATCACTTCTAGTCTCCTCCCTTTTTTTATTCTTGATATCTGGACTTATTTCACTACTTGGCTGCCTCATGATAGCTCTTAACACCAAGTTTTAAGTTTTCTCTTTCCCAGGCCCCAATCATCCCTGTTACAGATGGTTTAACTCAAATGTTGATGCTTAGAAGCAGAGATCTGTTTGACCCACCTATCCTAGTTTAAACCTGGGATATATAAACCTTACCCAAGTACCCCTACTGATCCAGATTCTCAAAATCACATGCACTGCATCCACACATGTGAGCAACTCAGGATATGTACAAACAGTGTTTCTGCACGTGCACAACTCCTAGTTTACAAACATTTTAATACCTTGATTAGACTGTCAGGTGGACTGAACCCCAGGTTGTCTGACACAAAAATAAGAGCCTTTATTGAAGGAGTGTGTTCACTGGGTAATTATTTGGGCCAAAGGGACACTTCAGGGGTTTGATGAGCTGTTGCAGGCTGGATTGACACCTTCCTGCAGCAGCTCACCAAAACTCCCAAAGTGGATCTGCCCTGGGGCCTGGCCTTGTGCTGTCACCACCCAGCAATCCTGGGGTCTCTATGGAGACTGGCCCAGAACCCATGTGAGCAGGGTCTGCTCAGCTGGACAGATGGAATTAAGCCATGGGCAGGTGGGAAACCATGGCAGGGAGTGAAACAGGAGGGCTGGGATCGGGATCACGAGGCAGTAACAGTATGGGGCTATGGCCTGGGGAAGAGCCAGAATCCACTGCCTGCACATCTCTGCCTGTAAAATTGATGTGTGTTCCATGGGCATGTAGGCAGATTGTGGCTCTGCCCTGGGCCCTAGCCCCATCCTGTCACCGCCCCATAACCCCAGTTCTGATCCCAGCCCTGGCTCCAACCCCACCTCCCCATCCTGCTCCCAGATGCTGATCCCACCTGCCCTGCCTGCGCAGCTCCCATGCTAGCCTCCAAGGAGACCTCAACCTGTCTGCTTGATCCATCACCCTCAACAGTGGGTGTGGAGCAAGGCAGCTAGGGTGCCCAGACAGCTGGGCTGGGTCCAGCTACAGTGATAGATTGGCAGCAGCAGCTGGAAGAAGCCACCACTGCAGGGCCTGCTGGAAAGCTGAATCTGGCTGCCGTGTCATCCCAGCACTGCTGCAAACCCAGGGACAGCAGGAATAGCCATATACACCATGGCCCAAGCTACCCCCTGGCCCTGGGCTGGGCTGAGCCTAGGGACCCACCATGGGCCAGATAAAATCCCTTGCAGGGCTGGATTTGGCCCACAGAATGCATTTTGCCCACACCTGCTTTACTGCCTGAGATACAGAAGATTGTCCATGAATTATGAGAGTAAGACTAGACACTTGAAAACCTCCTTATGTCATCTGGGTCCTGGAAGGCTTGGATTTGGTTAATGCTGGGACTTTTCTGTGAACAATTTGGGTGCACTCAAAAGGTACAGGTACACCATTTAATTTTCACAGACACCTGTGTCTGAAGATAGAGCAGCACTGGGTGTCTTCCCCCAAAGACAAATGCAAAGTGTGCATGTGTAAAAATTACTCTCTCCAACTTGGTAGTGACATGTAATGATAGATCAACTCCTCTGCTCACAGTTTTAACTGAAAAAAAGAGAAGGAATTGACCCATTTTTCAGGCAACTGGCTCAAAAGACTTGCAGAGCATTTGCCAGAGTCAGATGACTTTACTTGCTACTTAATACACAATAAATCATACAGGTGACAGTTCCACCATCAGCACAGCTAGCAAAGTCATTAGCCATTTTGTTCCCAAGAGAACATGGGCTTCACTATTTTTAATAGACTCTGAATGCAACATGATAAAAAGTGCTACTTCTCAGTCCTACTGAAAAACATCTGTTTGAGAGCTCAGTCCTGGAAAATGTTGGACACCTCCAGAGGAGTGAAGTTGGTAGGAGTTGAGGGTATTAGGCACCTGTAAGGCATAGCCTCTGAAAGAATACATGGCCCTCAATACCTAAACAAACCCACTTTCTTTTAACTATTGCCATTTGAACATCCCAGAACTGTGGGAGTTTGTTTTTTTTAAATAAAAAAGGACAGACAGACAATGCTTTACACTTGCAAGTTTCACACCAATGAAGATGCAGGTGAAATTAAAAGTGAAATTAAAAGCTGTGAAAAAACAGCTTTTCTTTTCTTTTTCTAATAAAAGAGACTTATCTCCAGATCTGTGGCACTTTTTAGCTGCATACCAGCACACAAACCCATAACAAAGCAAAATGAAGCATTTTTTTCCTGGAAAGTGTCCTAACCTCCTGAGCCTCCTATAAAAGCAATGCCAATTAGGTTGCCCTTGGTGCTGCACAGATGCAGCTACGTTGCTGCCAGTATAAGAGATAGCATAGGGGGCTATGCAGTGCAACTGAGGCATGGTAAGCTACTTCAATGTCTGTAAAGTGCATCAGACTAATGGATCTAGAGAGACATAAAAAGCTAGATCTTTAAAAGGATTTAGGTGTTAACACAACACCCAAACCACTCATAGCACCTACTGCCAGCAGATTTTTCAGCCTCAAGTTAGGTGGCACAGTGCCACCTAAATTATCCCCACATCCTTGGGGAGCTAAGCACCTAAGAAATGTATCTTTAGAAGCTAGCCAGTTGAGTAACAGGCTACCTTACCTTAGCCAGAACTTAAATGCTAAGAGAGAAGTTTAAATATTGGAAAGCCTGGTGTCTTGATGAGACTGGGAGTTAGGTAGCCTGTTGCTTCAGAGATGCTGTTTGGGGGACCATGTGTGCGTGCCCATGGTCATTCTATAAAGTCAGTTCAGCTACTTAAGTCTGGCAACAGCCAAAACCATGTCTCTCTCTTGCATGCGCTCTTCCAGTGTTTACCTGTGCCTGCAGATTCCTCCGAGTGTTGTCCTGCAACTCCACGGTGTCCCACATCCAGCCTTCCTAATGCAGGGCCTGATAAGTATCTGATCTTAGCAAAACTCAGAGCACACTTAAGAAATCTGGGCCACTGGCAAAGTAAAACAACCCTCACTTCAAGGTCCCGGTGAATTGTGTGTGTGGTAGGACCTCATCAGCTGCAGAATGACATCAGAATTTAGGCTGCTTTGAAGACACCATCCAAAGCAAAAAACTTAGGCACCTAGGGGACATGGACAATGTGTGGGAGGTTAGCTAACATCTAACCTCCTTTGGGCTGTGGGCTTTGAAAGCCAGTGACACCTATTTGGTATACTTAGGTGGCTTATGTACTTGTTTCAGCACCTAAATCTCCTTAAAAATCTGGTCCTCTAGTCATCCACAAAACATATACACCACAGACAGGCAATGCAAGCTTCCCCACATTGCTCCATTGATGGCTCTCAACCTTGGAGAAGGTAATTAGATCCATTTAAAAATGTGGCCAATGGTCTCTAGAGCCATTAGTCTGATGTGTTTTGTTTCTTCTGACATTACTGAAAAAGGAAACAATTGTGGCACAGACCAACCATTCAGTTCATCTAGATCAGGGGTGTTGAACCTTCCAGCCCTGTGGGCCAGATGAGTGGGTTGGATTCCACAGACGAGGTCAGTCTGGGGACTAGATCTCACATGGGATTGGCACACAGGATCAGTCTTTGGATGTGATGCCAGCTCAGCACTATGCACCAATCCAGAGTGACCCCCTATGCTGGTGCAATCCAGTGCACAGGGCTGTCTCATCTGGCTAACAGCAACACTAATTACCATGGCTTTGAAAGCTGGGGCAATTGACTCTGCCACCACCTCCCTGCTGCCAAAAATGTTTGGACCTATGGGGAGCCCCACAGAAAATGATTTGGCCCCATGGGCCACACTTGGTCCTCAGGCCAGAGGTTGAGCACCACTGATACAGACCACTGAGCAACCATAAAAAATTAGCATCTTCCATTCAGTCTAGACCCAGTCTGTACCCTGAACTAGTGACCTCATGGTAAAAGGCTCTATAAGCCCCTACTGAGGCTCAAGGTCAGCTTCTACAATGAAGCCGCACTTATAACTATTTAATGAGAGAAAAGAAACTTATCAAAAGAACGCAAACAACATCCAACCTGGAGTGGCAATTTACACAAAACAGGAGCTCGTCATACAGAAGAAGAGTTCTTTACAAGCAAAAGAACATCATCTTTTCTCTTAGCTAGACCTGCTCTTTGATGAATAAGTAGAAGATAAAAATCAGACTTCATGACCTCATATAGTACATTTTGCTACTAATAATTAATTAAACCCCTCAGGTATTGATATTAGGCTGTAATTTTTGTTCAGTAATATCAAAAGTTACAAAGAGGAGTTATAATTGTGCACAACGTCTTCCTAAAGTTTCTTTTTGGTACGAGTTTCCTTGCTCAGAGCTTTAAATGCTACCACAGATTATTAATGCTAATCTAACTATATTCTTTTTAACATCTATTACTTGAAAAGCAAAACTGAATTACAGTAATAGTAATTTCTAGGATGCAAGACAAGTTAGGACAAAGTTATAAAACACACGAATGCGAATACCTCAGTTTTCAGGTTACACATTTATTCTACAATGTGCTTGATTTCTGGAAGAGACAAGTTTCTACTCTCTCTAAAAATCAGGTCTCTAAGGATAATTACTACTGGGAACCCAAACCTGAGGCATCTAAAAAGTACAAGTCACTCACTTCTGAAAACCTTTACATAAATTGTTTCATTAGTTACTACTGTGTTACCTTTCTCACATCCACATAAATTAAAATTTCAGAGGCTACGGACAGACCTAACTTTTTACTGCTTTTAAATGGGAAGGTAATATTACCACTTAGGCGTGTGCATCAGCTGTTATAATAAAACTGTTATATCTGGATGCTCCCATAGAGATGCAGTTGAACTCAACTGCTGAAAATTTAACCCTGAATCAACATTGTTAAAGGTACAACTGTTTTGCTAAACCTGCATCTCTCTAGCAGCATACAGAAGTAACAGTTGCATCATAACAGCTTATACTGACCATCATGCAATACTGATACAATTGTTATATCATCTATACCTAGACTTTACCTCCAGCATACAAGAGCACTGAATGAGGCCTCATACAGATTATACCAAGGACAAATGTTAGAAGAACCACTCTTGTTTTAATGAAAGTAAATAAAACAGTATATCTATATATTATCCTTGAAAAGTCTAGTGGTACTAAATGATAAGAATCTTGGTAAAGAAAGATTTTCTATGTGTGGGTTAGGATTCTTGCTGTGCCATTTTAAAGGACTACACAATAACAGAAATGAACTAATATCACCACTCCTTATGTGGACATAGTCCATGATCAGAAGTTTCATTTTCTTCTCATCTTTTATCTTCCTCTGCAAATTACCACCTTTATTGTATTGCCCAGTCTCCCCGACTTCCTTTAGTGCTTATATCCACTGCAGAATGTACCACTAGAGTAGGGGCAAGCAAAATGCCCCTAAAAAATTTAGTAAAATTATTCGCCCCTGGCTTCCTGTCAAAGCTGACTGAGGCCAGGGACAGTAGGACCCAGAGGGAGCCCTAAGCAGGCTTAAGCAGCCAAGCCCTACCCACTCCCAGCCAGTTCCCTGCTTTCCTGCCCCAGCACCACCTGGCTATGGCTCCCAGTTGCATCCCTGGACTAGTGGGGGGAGAGGGTGTGTGCGAGTGTGTGTGCACATGCGTGCCTTCAGGCACCAGGGCAGAGTGTGCATGTGTTCAAAGGATGAGTCCCATGTGCACACCCCACCATACACATGCACCCACACCACCCCTCACATTGCTATACACAAACCCCTGCCACCCTCCCCCATACCCACAGTCCTATATCCCACCCCCCACAATATACTTCATTTTAAACTATTGTGCAGTCACCTCTGTGTACACTACCCAAATGCATGTAAATCAGAACAAAAATATTTTTTTGATATCAAATTAATGAATGTTGTAGATGTTCTATTTTTAGAACATAATTTGTTATTTTTCTGGTTCAAAGATGGCAAAACCGCTTGCTGAAAGGAGTATTTCCAGGGGTAAAAGGAGGGACTTTTGGTGACAAAGGTCAGGGGTTAGGGGGTGGGACTTGAAATTACAAGACGGCAACCAGGGGACAGGGCACCTGTCAAGGGACAGGGCTACCCATGCGGCCCCTGACAGCTTGCCAAAAATTTGGTAAGAGGCCCTCCGCCCAAAATAATTGCCCACCCCTGCACTAAAGCATGACATATCACACACATGCACATGCGATGATCTTCTAACAACCCTCCAAACCAAGGGGAGCAGACAGACCAAACTAGCGTGTGTCTTTTTGAGATACAAATTTGATATTCTAGGAATTAGACTTACATGCTCATTTTCAATATTTTGCAACAGCCTTGGGTCATCAAATTCACATGATTCACTGGTGGAAGGAGGTAGCTGGCTATGGAGCAAGAGAAGAAATAAATATTTAAAAACACAACAGCAACATATTCATTATTAATATAATCTTGTCAGGAAGTATTAGAGGGACAGCATCACACCTTCAAGAGTAAATTACACCTTCAGGAGTAAATTGGATGCTTATCTTGCTGGGATCCTATGACCCCAGCTGACTTTCTGCCCTTCAGGCGGGGGGCTGGACTCTATGATCTTCCGAGGTCTCTTCCTGTCCTAATGTCTATGAAATCAGCTGGAAAAAGGGGGTAGGTGGGAAAAACATCACACCTGCTTGAAAAATTTAACTAGTATTATTAGAAGGACCGCTCAAAATTAGGAATTAAAGCAAGTAATAGGGGGACAGTATTTTTGTCTTTAAATTTTCAATTTACTTTTTCTCTTTTACAGAATTTTGTGCATTATCATTTTCACTACTCTTGCTGTATATTTGGTAGCCTCTGTTTTACCAGATCTTTGATAAAACTTTGAAATGCTGGGTTAGCAAAAAAGAAAAATGTAGTTGTGGAACCACAAAAATTGCTGAGACCCCTTGGGAATAGGTGGAGTACTAAAAGCTTAAAAGTGGTGACTTAGAAAAGCAAGATAAACCTGGAGCTGGTCTCTCTCAGGTCTTAGCTCTTCTACACATTTTTCTTTCTTACTAACTTCCTTCTCTGCCTCTCTTATGGGATCTAGCATACAGAGACATTTTCCAGGACTTTTGTCATCCAGGCTTGTGATGTAATTATACTATGCGAGTATAGCACTGCTCAGCACACCTTCAGCAAATAACCACAAAAGTGCTTTACCCTTGTACGGAACTGTACAGTTGGGGGGGGTGCTGTCCTGATGGAACACAATTTTTCATCTCCCTTGCTATAAAGTTACACTGTAACTGTATACTACATTAGCATAAAGAGGGCACACATCAGACAGAGTACAACAGCATGGGAAAGTAGAGAAAAAGGCTGGAGAAAAGTAAGAATACAGAGGGGGGACAAAGAAAGGATGAAAAAAGAAACATGTGCAAGAAGAGCAGCACTGCAGACAGGAAGTGCTGCTTCTCCCTGGATTAAAAACAAGAAAAAAGCAGGGCAAACAGGGAAGCCCAGTTATTTTAACTAAAAAGATAAAAATGTAGGAGAAAAACAGCAGACAAAACCCCACGTGGGTAAAAGCTGCTATCAACTATGTGGTCAGAGTCCATCAGAAGTTTCATTTTTTTTCTCTTCCCCTGGCATTCACCACCACCTTCAGTCTGTTGCCCACTCTCCCTGTCTTGGGTAAAGGGGGACGGGAAGGGCTCTACAGAATTGTATTTCGGCCAAATAGAACCTGCCAAACTACATCTTTCTGGGCAAGAACTTCTCACACTGCTCATCTAGATCTATAATTCACAGCCTCTTCAGCCCTTTCTCTGGCATTTCCTTCCTCCATTGCTTCATTCCAAGTTACAGTGGAAATGACAGTTCAGCCTAAAGCTCCCCGACAGCATTTTGCTACAGGACTACTCTAGAAGCCAGCTCAGATTCTTGCCATCTATTTTTGCTTATTATTTTCTGAATACAAGCACCTGTTCTTTGAAACAAAAGACACCCCAATGGCCCTCTGCCCAGAAGGTTCCTGGTTAGATTGCAAGTTAAGTATTTATTATGATTCATACTATATATGTGCCCATCAGAAAGCCTCTGGGTCCATTCAAAACTAAATACTCCATCAGTTTGGAATCTGCATGCCACCTTCAACAGCCAGAAGTATAAGCTTCCTTTTAAATTAGCAGCACAGAAGGAGAAGCCCCAAGCCTGTCCCCTATTCTGAAGGTAAATTAAGACTTTATATGTCATGCTTTGAAAGACAATATCAGAAGAACGCAATGCAGAAGATTATGCAGAATGCAGATGAATGCATTCACGCAAGTGCTGATGTTAATTTCCCTGGGGACAAAAAGCAGTGGCACAACTTGTGATGCTGCTACTTGTCCCCAGGGAACATCTGTGTCACACGCCTTCTGGTGCACAGCAAGTTACCTCAGTGGGGTAGGGGACTGTGTTGGCCCCAGCAGCCTTACCTAGGGTCCTAGGGGGAAGCTACAGTTGCAGCTGCAGTGCTCCTACACCAGAGAGCCTGGCCAGCAGATGGAGTGTGGCTCTGGCTGGCCAGGCTCTGGTTGTGGGCAGTAAGTACATGCTGCCACCATGTGTTCAACCCCACTCCCCCGCCCACACACACAGATTTTTTTGACCCCGGGATCTCTCAGGGTCAAAAAACAACAACAATCACCACCATGCTGCAAGGTAGCAGCATGGAGAATGCCTGAATGTGTGGTGGATGGTGCCACAGACTGGTCACATACCACACCACCACACTCCAATGGAAAAGAAAAGAATTCTGGGCCGCATCCAGAGATCTCCATTTCTTTTTTCAGATAATACTTTTTATCCCATTTGCATCTGCTAATTTTAATCCTCACAGCAACAATTCACTGTTTCTGCAGTCATAAAGTCAGCTGCACCCAAGGGCAAATCCAGGGGCTAGAGGATTCAGTGATATAGCTGCACACATCCTTTGGTTTTAAAATTTGGGTGGACCAGGAATCAACCGTCTGGCAGTGGCAGCAGCATTTCTATTCAGGCAGCAACAAAAGTCAATTGACTGCATGGCTCATTGTAATCTACCCGATTCCTTCTAAACTTCATTCCACAGGTGTTCAAGTGACTCAAGACCATTAAAAAATAAATAAATAAATAAATAAATGAGAGAGAGAGAGAGAGAGAGAGAGAGAGAGAGCGAGAGAGAGAGAGAGAGCACATCATTAGGTTGCACTAATCAAGCTATCCTTTCTTCTGCAATTCCACTGTCTGCTAGCTGTTCCTGGTAATCTAGTTCCTTTTCACAGCTCTGCAGACTGGTTCTCATTATAGCTAAAAACATTAACTCAGATGTATAAATGTTAACTAAGGTGAATATTAACTCAGGTGTAGAAATAACTTTCAGCAAAGCATTGGACACACTGCCAAGACGCTCAAAAAGGCTAGACTGTTTTATGCATCTGAAAAAGAGATAGATTTTATTCTAATAATTATGGGGCTATTGAACCAACATATTTGGATTATTTTGCCTTGTTTGTTGTATTTCTACACACAATATATGATAACAAATGAATGCACATTCTGATACAGTTATTTTGTTTTGGCTTCAATCTTAAACAGAATAGATCTAGATCCCTAGCATATTAGTAAAACCTCTAGCTTCTTTTTAACTGAGAGAAAAAAAAATGTACTATTATGTGATGCTGTATCACACCAACTGCACCCCCCCCTTTCCAAATTCTAAATCCAGCCATGACTGTACCACAAAAGGAAGCTTCACCCCAGATGTAGCTATCTATTGATAAACACAATGGGAGTTGCACTGGATTAGAGCACACCCAAGTAAATCTGTCCCCACCCAACTTCTTCCCAGGTTAGTGCCTCCCATTCTGGGGCTGCACCAACAGACTGTGAACCCTCACGCAAAAGCGTGAGAGTTACATTACTTAACACTAAACCCAGGGGGCACATTGCCAGCAAGGGCTTATAATCCAAGGGTAAATTTATTGCTCATCTTCTTCCAATTCTCTTCTAAAATTTGAACACTCTTTCATTGATACACAAAGTTTTCTTCCACATAATCCTGAACTAGTCCCAGTCAATGTTTACCTGAAGTCTTCTGATGAACGTTCTCTTTCCAACTCTGGAAAGTGACTAAAAGAAGGAAAAACATAAGATTACTGGATACTTCAAATCAAAGAGTCCATGGCAAAATAGCACTGCGTGTTCAAAAGATCAGGTCTTCAAACATACTCTGGAACCACAGATTTGACTACCTGTAGGTTAAAACCAACCTTCCAAAGAAGGTTATTTAACTTATCATGTGATGTACAGTGAGAGTTATCTTGGATGCAACCTTAAATGCTAAGATAATGCCTTCCCAAACATACACTAATAAATATGTATGTACATGTGCACTGTAAATGGCAGACAGGCAACTGATTTTAAATGGGACACTTCATTCCATGAGCTGGGAGATTCCCCAAGATTCCACTCCTAATTCTGCACATACCAGCCAAAATTACTATCCTACTCCTGCTTTATAAAGCAGCAAACCATGTACAACAGCATAGCCACAGAAGATTCCAAGCTGGCAATTATATAGAGTCTTTCAGAATCTTAACTGATTTGCTGCTTTATCATAGATGATCTACATGGTTTCTTTAAGCTGTGAATAAAAACCAGTAACTTAGTGCAAAAATGAAGAGTGGCTGGCTTCTAGGAGTGTTTAAGGAATTCAAAAGAGTGAAGTTGTATTTGGGCTTCAGGTATGAGTTACTGGCCAAATTTTGTTTTAGAAGAAATCAACCTAAATATATTATTGACTTCAGTCATATTGAATTAATACAACATTTGTTTTTCCTCCTCCAATGACATTCAGCAGACTTAGTTGTATGGAAGAACTAAAGGTCATTTAACACCACTGTTGTTTTAACCACGACCACCATTATCCTATTACAAAGGAAGCACAAGACATCCCATTAAAACAAAATGTTTCTCTATCACATTTATAATGGTCCCCATTTTTGCATTTTATTATTGTATAATTCAGAAGAAATCAATATATTTTTATTAGAAACTGCTCTGTGACCATAAAAGTTCAAAACAACTGAAAAAAGGAAATTTAAATTTTGACACAGAACAGAAAACAGAAGTGTAGTTTTAATGAATAAAAATGATTAAGCTCTATAGTCGATAAAAATAGTACCTACCCATATGTCACTCCAGCAATACTACATTTCTTAAAGTTCATAATATTGCATGTTAGAGTGCCTGTTTTATCAGAAAACAGGTATTTTACCTAGAAGAGAAAAGAAAATGATAAGAAATCAATTAGATTAATTTGCACAGACATACAGAAATCAAAACAAGAGAAAGACACAAATAAGTTTAAAGAGAAAAAAAAATATGCACACTTAAGAAATACTGTGATACAGGCTGGTGCAACTTGCTGCTCGGTTCATCTTATAAAAGTATAGGTAAATTCCTAGGAAAAAATATTTAATATACAAGTTAACATTGGTAATTTAGAACTGTGTCAATTCATATCCAGCTGAAGATACCAAGCTAAATATTAAAAGAGAAGCCTGGAAATATTTAAAGAGCCAAGGAGATGAGTACAAACAAGATGTACTATGAACTGCAAACCAATCCATGATTTACAAGCTAAAGACCAGCTCTCAACATTCCTGCTCCAAAACAGAGACCACAACATCCCACCACTCATCCTCTACATACAGGTCAAAAGATATTACCACTTTCCTGCTGGTCACACTGTCTGCTTGTAGATGTTAAAAAAACCCCAAAACAACAACAACAAAAAACCAACCCCTCCCCTTGGCACTTTATTTTAAATTCCACATGCTCCCACATTGAGCCCAGCACATGCCCAGAAGAGGTAGCTTGTTAGATAGACCCGGCTCACCCAACATCTCTATAGATCAGGCACTTTACTAGGGCTTTTATGGCACTTCTATTTAATAGCCAATGTTTTCATCTAAAGCTGAGTCAATCAAAGAGTTCCACTGAAGCACCTGATCTATACAAATGCTGCAGAACCAGGTCAAGTAATGTGCTTCTTCTTCTGGTAAAGTGCAGTTGGGTGGGGGGTGGTTGGGGGTTTTTTGTAGCATCTGCAAACAGCCCTTAATTATGAAAGGAAGATTTCATTGTGACCACATGTTACTAGAAATACAGAATGAAGATCCCTCTGTACTCAAAGAACCTGCTAGAAGGGCATCATCTATCCCCAGACAAACCAGAGATTCTTTTCTATACCTTTCCTGTGGATCTTAAATTCCTCATACTCAACAGAAGCTGCAAAAGGAGGGCCAGGGGAAGGGGCAATGCATTCATACAACTGAGGACTATGTTGTTGTGCTTACAAGGTAAAATGTCTGTTTCTTTTATGTACTGTTGGCACTGGAATCTTAACAATATTGAGATTTGAAATATTTCCCAGTTTAATTTGTATTTCCCCATTAATATGGTTTTAAGTAAGATCTATTCTCAGCTTTAACTCTGACAGAAAATAGATTTTTTTTGTATGTTTAGGCTTGGGGGGGGGCATTGTATTAGGATTTCCCTAGGTTTATTTAAAAGTAAATGTACCAGTCTTCTTATATACAACTTTGTGAGCTTCAAAAAGAGACCTCTAGAACAGCAGGCAACTGTCAGTCCTCTGGATCATGGTGTACAAATAATAGGTCTAGTCAGGTGCCTGATGAATCCGCTTGTAAAGTCCTGCAACCATCACTCCAAGACCTTTGATACATATACCTAGGTAAGAGTATGGAGTTGTGGAGGCTAAGATGCACCATGCTCCCTTTAGACCACTGAGACAGAATCCAAAAGCCAGACCAAATCCAGACAACCCACGACTGTAGCTTCTCCCAGAGAGGAACAGATAAGAACTGGTGCTGACTGACTAACACCTTAGCAAGGTCGCATTTCTGTCAGGGTGATGCCCCTTAGCATTTCTACATCCAAAGAGTACCCAGAAGCCAGCAGAATATACTTGCGCTAATAAAACAACACCTTTTATTTTATTTTTACACAGAAGTGAAACTACGTACATCATGAAGACAGACAGATGGGTGAGAATTATTGGGTAATTCATTTAAAAAAAGATGTTTTACAAAAATTTCTCAAATCAGCCCGAGTTCTAGAAGCAAAACTTGTAACTTGAACTTTCCCTTTTTCTTCCATTGCCCAAGTGACAGGCAAAACAGCTCAAGCATTAACACTGACTTCATCTAATTCAGGAATGAGGTTACAGATTCACCAGATTTCTACCTTCCTTCCTGAAGAATTCAATGCTGCACATTACAAAGGAGTGAAAGATGCAGCTAAGACTTCATGAACAATTTGGAGGTCCAATATGCACTACTAGCATTAAAGCGTTTAGAACACCATTTTGAGGACAAGATAAAATCATGTATCCAAAGATGTAACTGGCCAGAACTGCAATTGGAACAGTACTCCCTCTATACCTTTGCAGGGCTCTGGCTTCAGAAATAGGCAGCATGCAGAAGCAGCAGATGAAGTTCATTACTACCAAGGGGAAATGTCACCTCTTTGTCTGCCACACATGTTCATACTAAACAGGCAAAATATCCTGTTTTGGAGGCCAAAAAAAAAAAGGGTGACATCTCTCCCCAGAAGTAGCAAACTCCAGCTGCTTCTCCTGCCACACTGCATACTACCATTCAGCAGTATTCCATTTCCCAGACTGCCCTTCACTCACTGACACACTTCTGCACTACTGCTGCCAGAAGGTGTAGAGAAGGGTAAGGTATGGTCTGCCCATCCTTACACTACTGAATACATCTCTTGCCCTGGATCAAAAGTCATATGGAAATGTATGCTGTACTTAAACCTCAGGTTAATCAGGCTTGAAGCAGGAATTATCGAGTCAAATTCTACAGGCTACGTTACGAGAAAGTCAAACCAATGAATTATTATGGTTAGCATCATGGAAAAAGAAATGTATATCCAAGGGCATAATCTAATTCTGTCTGGGAAGAAGACAGCCTAGTAGTTCAAGTACTAGAGTGGCCACAAGTCTGGGCTCAATTTCTGAATTAGTCAGGCTTCCTGAGTGACCTTGAACAAGTCACTTAATTTCTATACCATATGTCTTTTTAAAATAAAGCAACCCTACCTTGGGATCAGATACTACGTTGAAGTGGCCCCGTAACCATCCTAATACAAGAGCTCCCTCTGTAAAGTAACCTTTGGGGGTTTCTCCTAACTATGTAAAAAATTGGTATTCAAAAAGTTTCTCTCACCTGGCCGAGCTCTTCATTGAGGTTTGAAGTTCTGGCCATTGCAGGTGTATCTGTTTCTGTATAAAACATATCTATATCCTGAAAAAAAAAAAGAGAGAAACAGACTGAATCTATGTAACTTGATCAAAAAATTACTGAATAAGGTGCTGAAGTTATGTAGTCTCATCTCCAGCAACATTCAGATCCCAGGTTGCTTTTGCTGCCAGCTTCCAATTCCATTAATGGGAGTTGAGCTACAAAGAAAAACACAGAATAGTCTTCCTGCAGAACAGTAGGTTTTGCTTCTCAAATGTATCTAGGTTAAACATGGAAATGACACCTACTTGTTAAAAATAATTTGCTACGTGTTCAGCCCAAAGCCGAAAAAGTTACCTTAAAACACAAAAGGGGACTCTTAAAAAATATACTGCAACATTCAAATCTTAAAAGAAAAAAAAGAAACATAGTTCAGCAATGCAACAGATTCTGTTTGTATTGCTGTACTTAGTTACAAAAATAGTTGCTTCATGGACTAGTAATCCAATAAACCATCTATCAGATTAATCATATCAGAAATCAGTGCAAGTTACTTAACAGTCTTATAGGCAAAACATACAAAAAAAACTCAGCCAGATTTTTTTTTTTTTTTTTTTTTTTTTTAACTGGGATTACCACAGTCATATGGAAGTCCTGCAATAATATGCCCAGGCATAAAGTAGACATGCTGCATCTTCCCCACATTTACATGCTTCATCCTCAAGGGATATCACAGTGATCATCTTAGCCTAGAAGATTGAATAGGAAGCTGTTGGAAGACTGTCAGTTCTATTCTTTATCTTATCAGACATGTCTCTCTTCAGCAACACATGGCATCCCCAGTCTGCTCTCTCTGGCTCACCAGGTAAAAATAAACATTTGCAAATGAACTGCATCAGCTGTGGCAGGAGCTAAGAGGAGAAATTGGGCAGAGATTCCTAGGACTTGAGGGGCCTGATCCTCTGCAGGAATTCCCAGGGTGAATGGTATCAGGCCTCAGACCCCAAGAGTGCCTGCCTGGGGAGGCTGAAGAGAATGGGCAGCTCCAGGCTGCCCAAACTCTCATGCTAACAGATGTCTGCCTACAAACTATTGCCATTTTTTGCCAGTGCTACAAATGTGGGCATCTGTGGAACAATAAACTGTACAGACATCATGGCTACTTGCAGAAGTTAAAAATAAATAAATAAATAAAAATGATGCCCCCCCCCCCACACTTTAGCAGAAGCAGCAGCACATTACTTTGACCTGGCTCTGCAGCACCTGTAAAAACCAGGTGCTTCAGTGGGGCTTTTTGGCACTTTTAGCTAAAGCCAATTCAATCAGCTATTAGATAATAGGGCCCAAAAAAAGTCCCACTAACATATCTGAGCTATACAGACATTGGGCAAGCTGGGTCCAAGTAATGTGCTACCTCTTCTAATGGGTATATGTGGAAACACAGAATTTAAAGCAACGCGCTGTTTGTTTTTTTTAAAGTCTGCAAGCAGTCCTATTTGCTTTCCCTTTGTACCACTATAATTGTTACAGTGGCACAAAAGGGGGATGTCTATTTATACTCAAACATCAGCAGAGAAAAAAAAAAGTGACCTAGCCATATCTTACATTCAGTGCTGCCCACTAAAAAGACGAGAGAACCCTGGAGTTGGAAAAGACCCAACCCTTTTTCACTCTAAAAGAGCTTAAGATGGGCTATAGAAAAACCATTAGTACATCTTATTAACAGCAGTCAAGACTAAGTTTAGAAGGATTTTGTAGCTGGAAAAGATCTAAAGCTATTTTCCCCCATAAGGAAAGCCTAGAACCCCCAGAAGTAAACACCCATCTATGAAACTTCCCACAGGCCAGGGGAAAGAGCTGTATTCACAACCCTGGTAATATAGACTAATGAACGAGCACTGAACAAACCAACTGCTAACTGGCCTTACCAAAAGCAATAATGGGAAAGAGGGAATGAAAGAGGAAGCTTACAAAAATTATTAAAATATATTTGATTATACTAATTGTCACATTCCAAAAACTGGAATTTAGTAACTAACTCTTCTATTCTTGCTACTTACCCAGTTTATAAAAAGAGCCTGAGTAAATTTGACTACTTCCAGCGTCACCAGCAGACTGATGGGAATGAGGTTGTTGTACAAGATTATAAACGTCAGCAGATTGTATCCAAAATTGACTGACAGTGCTTCTGTGGGCCAAAAGGTATAGAACAGAAATCACCAGTAAGCCACATGTTCACATTGTTCAGAATGATAAAGTAGACTAAACATCATTTCAGGCACATGGCTGACTGTTCCCTTTTGAATTATATTAATACCGCACAGGTTTGGCTGTAATATTATTTGTGCATTACAATGGCCAGAATTGGTATAAGTGTCTTTTTATTATTTAAAATGAAAATGGTATGCATACCCTGTGCAGATAGCATGCTTTTCAAAAAAGTAAAACTAGAGATTATCTACACCAGGGGTACTCATCCTTTTGGTCCTGTAGGACAGAAAAGTGCCGTGGGGCTGATCCATGGGCTAGATCAAGCCTCATGTTTTGGGATCAGACCCTGAGGCTCAACACTGCTCCATCTCTGACCCACATGCCAAGTTTGGGTCCTGGGGGTCTGGCAATGACCCTGCATGCTGAGATCGAGCCCTGGAGGCTGGTGCCAATCCTTCCCAGCCCTACAGGATAGGACTGGGTGCCCAAATTCAGTATGTAGGGCCCAGGGTTCCTGCCCAGTTCATAAAATTTAGCAGCATGGGAATGGTGCCACTGCTCCCTCATTGCCAAATTTCCAGACTCATGGAGAGCCCCACAGGATGGATGACATGGTGCTGAGGGCCATGGGATGGGGGTTGAGCACCCCTGATCTAGACTTATTATGTGAGGTTTAAGTTTGTGAGGAACTCTATTTATTCCGACCACATTACTAGAAGGGCAATATACTCTATATTATAGATTTCATAGGAGTTTTCTCTTAGCTGTATAGATTACAGCTAAGAGAAAACTCCTATGAAATCCAAAGGGATTTGATAAAAGTAATGCATCTATCTATACAAAAGTAATCACCTATCCCTATTTATCAGCCATAGACATTATTTCTAGTGAGCGATGTTCTGCCTGCCTCAAACAAATTGCTCTTTTTGCTATGTATGTCAATGGACTTAAGAGGGAATTATCCTTGATATTTTCAAAATGTCCCCATTCATAGTTCTCAGAATTGTCTCTCAAACTTTTCACGGTAATGAGAATTAAGAAAAAAAGAACTAAACCCAAATAAAGTTATCCATTGCCAGAATGCTTCCCCCTCCCCACAAAAGTGCTATAGAAATAATTATTATAACTCTTTTTTAAGGAAGCAAAAATATGCAGGAAACGAGAACTGAAGGTAAGGCTGCTGATATACCAAGACCACTGCCTATCATGCTAACTAATATTTCCTCTGCCTCTCTGCCCTCATCCACTGCTACTTTTTAAATATTTGTTTATATGATCTTTTGGGACAATGAACATCGTTTTGGTTCACTGTTTGTAAAAAACTGAGCACAATGGAAGCTGGGTCTATAAATAGCACTGCTGTGGGCTACAGTAACACAGACAACTAGCACCCACTCAATAACAAAGATCCTGTTGAGAAAAAATGAGGAGGAAGGAGGAGCCAGGTATGAATGCTTCTCGGTTTCCTGAAAGATGGAATCCAAAATTAGTTCCACCTAAATGGTTTAAACATCTCTTTATTAGTATTAGGATGAAACAAAAATCTACGTCCAAAGCTGCCCTTTAAAATAAGGGTTGAATCCAACGTTTGAAATCCAAATTAAGCTAAGAATTTTCAGAATTAGCCTGTAAGGAAAACCAAGAAACACGTTTAACTGGAGAAAAAGGCTTTTTCTATCCAGACAGCTGAGAGACTTAGGCACTTGGGTCATAAATTTAGGTTGGAATGTTTGATCCTGGGAAAAGATTAAAAAGCATCTCTCCCTTTTTGATGACAAAATAGGAAAGGCTTTGGACATGTAACACAGGAAATGGCTTTGAAAAGGCATCCCTAGTGCCAAAATTTGAGGATCTAAACCTCAGATATTCTGCCTTATCAATAACTCTACTGATTTTAATGAAATGATTCTAATTTACACCAATGTATCCAAGATCAGAGAGAGGACTCAAACTCTTGAATCCTCTCCACTGCATATTACCTTCCATTTATAACCCTTTTGCCTCTTCATGCAAATGGGAACAGTGATATTTCATATTCTACAAAAGATAATTATTTTTAAAAATCAAGAAAATTACTTTTTCTTTAAAAAAGAAATACATTCTTTAGTCAGAGAAACAGTGACTAGGACACCATGAACACGATTGCTTGTTTCATTGAATAGGCTTCAATGAAAGTCTGTCTAAATATATAGTCTTCTAATCAGAGCCATTGCACTCCTAAGGGATGAGATCTTTTTCAGTAAAATTACCATAATTGCAGTTCATCTGAAACAACAAATGGCAGGTCTGCCACTGTCAGGAGTCTTACCACTACCAGAAAAAATATTTCACACAATGTCAGTGACATGTATTTATGCTTTCACGTCTGTGTCTGCAGATAGCATCAATAACATACCGCCAGCGTCTGACACCATTTTTTAGCTGACTAATATAAATGAAGAGGCAAAAATCTCTCTTCTGCACAATGACTTCTATTCTGTCCTGAAGTACTTTTACAATATCTGTACCTATTTGTTCCCATCTAACCCTGTAAAAATAGCAAAAATTAAGTCAAGCAAAACCCCTGCACCTCTTTACAGGATAAGCAGCAAAATTACCACTCAATATCATGAGCTAGAATGGCCTGGTCCAGCAGATAAAGTCACAACAACATTTGGCACTGTGAACATTAATCTTCAGGATGTCCATGCAAGGAACAGCAGCCTCCCCAAGTTACATATGGGGAAACCAAGACCCAGAGGGACAGATGATGCAGTGAAAGTTTGAAGTCAGTAGAACTCAGCAGAGGATTTGCTGTTGAGGGATGCAAATTAATTCCTTCTAAGAGCAGTGAAAGTTGCTAGGCAGAGGATGTGGTGCAGAGAGAATAAGTGACTTAAGAATTTAAGTAGACAAAGAGCAGAGAAAGATGAGGCTGATGACACAAACCCTATATACAATGCACTAAACCAATGCCTAAAACATTTTTTTCTGGAACTCCAGTAGGGAGATACCTTGGTAACCACTGACTCCCACCCTTGCGTCTCAAATTCCCCTTCATTCCCTGACAGGGCTGTCCCAGGCGGGGGGGGGGGGCAACTGGGGCAACTGCCCCAGGCCCCGTGCTCTGGGGGGCACCACAGAGCCAGGCCAGCTTTGTGTTTGGCTGCTCACCCCCACCCTTCAACCACCACATCCAGACCCCGCACAGGCCGATTTATCCTGGGCCTCACACCCTGCTGAGGTCAGCTGTTTCCTGGCCAACTGCCTAGCAACTTTCACTGCTCTTAGAAGGAATTAATTTGCATCCCTCAACAGCAAATTTCTTGGCGGGTCAGGCTCTAAAATTATACCAGTAGGTTCTATTATCAGATTACACTTATGCTTGGCTTTGCCTTTTTGAAAGTTGGTATTATTTATAACAACATTTACAAGTCTTTATGTACTTATTTGTAAAATGCAAGTGAAGGGCCCACATTGCTGAATCCTTGTTTGAATTACAAGTTTTAAGTGGTGTCACACACACAATAAGCTTCCTGCAATTGAGCTCTCACCATTTGAGCCAAGGTACCAAATGACTTTGCCATGTGCTCTGTTCCACAGTAAGGCACCCACAGAACTCACAAGAGCCATGACCAGAAGGATGCAGAACAAAACCAGGATCTGCATGTTGGTCACTTTCTCCACATTTGATCTCTTCAAAGGTGCTTTGGTTGAGTTCTGAACAAAAGCAGAAACAACTGTGAGAACTGGTTTAGATATGGGAATAACAATAGAAAAAATATGGAAGAACTTGAGATCAGAACCAATTTTCCATAGTCTTAAACCAACAGACCCAGCCATTATGTTTCTTGACACCTTTTCCTATCCAGTTAAATATCCCCTGTCCCCCCAGTTATGAGGCAAATGTGAACTGTGTGCAGCTATTTCTGTAGGCTCAATTAACTCCCCTGCCTGTCACCCTGCCCTGCAATAGCCAATGCAGGGGAAGACAAGGACATTGGGTCCATCCCTGGTCCCTTTTGTAGCTGTTGGAGAAACAGCAATTCCCACCATCAAGAGAATACAGGGATTGTAACTTTGCTTAGCTCCTGCCAAGGGCCCTATGATGGTTGTGGGAAGTGGTTCCTAAACCTGTCCCTTCCAACCTAGCAAACACAGGAATTCTAGAAGTTATTCAGTAGTAACCATGAAGTCTTTGACTGCCTTAAAATTTAAGAACCACACTCAGACCTGGTGTAACTGGGTTAGAGTCAGTGCAGATACACCCAGGAAGACTGACATTCAGGGTATTGTTACAAGTGACATTTATCACATTATATTTAGACAACAGTAAGCATTCATAAGACTTAGAAAGTTTTCTGAGCAGTCCCACATTAACACTTACAATCATCTAGATATAGATTGTAGTACCACACCAACTCCAATTCAACACCAGGGCTGAGAAGAAAAAAAAATCAGTTGGTTTTTGGTCTCAGACCTGGGATTGCCAATTCAGTACCCCTGTGCAGTAAGGAAGTTGAGAACTAGACAAACAGCAGTTTGTTAGGTTCCCATACTCACACTGCAACAGAGCCAATTCGAAGGCACCACTGCAGTGTAGGAGCTTGGAGAGACCAGAGCACTGCACAGGAGCCAGTTCAAGGATCTCATGCAGGGGAGGGAGCAGGGAGCTACAAATAGTAGCTCCCAGTCTCCTTACTGTATCAGAGCCAGTTGGCAGAGTGGGGAGGGGGGAACTCCCAAACTGTTTGTCAGGCCTCCACATCCCAGCCACGCTGGAGTCTCCCAGTCATGACCTCCATGGAGTAGTCCAGAAGTGGATCCCAGAGAGTGCCGTAGTATAGTTACACCCCCATCGATTTCTGTGCCACCCAAAGTTTAAAACTAACTGCCTGGCAGTGTCAGGAGCATTTCTACTCATGCAGAAGAGGAGTTAGTTGAGGTTGTGGCTCATAAAACACCTGATTCCTTCTAAACTCTCCATTCCACAGATGTTAATCAACCCTCCTCCTTTTTAATGGTTTTTACTGGTTTCACTAATCAAGCTATTCTTTTTTCCACAGTTCTACTGTCTGTTAGCTGCTCCTTGTAAATATAGACTGGTTTGAACACTAGCTAAAAACAAAACACAGATGTGGAAATTACTTTCAGTGAAGCACTGGGTGCATTGTCAAGATGCTCAAGGAGGCTAGATGTTGTTTTATGAATCTGAAAGAGATGTACATTTAAATCTAATGGACTACAGTACTAATGAAACATCTTTTGATTATTTCTGCCTAGTCTGTTGTGTTTTTATATATAATACAGAAAATTAAGGCATACTGAGGCAATGTTAAATTTGTTTTTGCTTTGATCTTAAGCTGAAAAATATAGCTGAAGGACCCTAGAGAAATATGTGCACACTAATCTGTACAAACTTTTCAAAATCCTAAACCTGCCCACGTTAACTCAGCATGTTAGATGATGTGATCTGGAGATATTCTGTGCCAGAAAATACAGAATTTTACTATGCCAGGATGGCACTTAGCATGTATGTTACAGCTTTAATACTTGGACACTAGTGTTGTAAGTGCTGCTAGCATGTGCTAAATATAACATGTAACAATACCCGCAAACTAGTACACGTTTGGAAAGAGTTTTAATCCTTGGATAGATTTACTTCACTTCACATCCAGCTCAATATTTGGCTTTATAGCCACATCTCCCATCCTGCAACTTGTTTTGGACAAGGATATCCCACAGTTGGTGGTAATTACTGCACTTCAGCAGACTCCAGCACAGGTTACAGGGCTGGGCAGATGAGAATAAGATGGGATTCAATACTGGTAAGTGCAGGATACAGCACCTAGGGAGAAAGAACCAGCACCATACCTACAGGCTGGGGAATTCCTTCTCGTCAGCACAGAGGCTGAAAAGGATCTTGGAGTCATTAATAAGCAGAAATTATTAGCCTAATGCATGATGCTACACTAATGAAGATAAGCAGCTTCCAGTCTGGGAGCTAACATGCACAGAAGCTGTCACAGTACAGTACAGCTTTGCACCACACAAAGATGTGTAAAGACACATAAGCAAAAGGCATCCCCATATTTCCTGGGGCCCCTAGAAGCTACTTCAATACAAATAATAACAACAACCCAAGCTTTATTTTTGCCTCATCAATTCCCAAAGCCAGACAGAACACAGGAAAAATTAAAAGTATTTTTTCCTATCAGTATATGCGCTATTACATCCGAACCACTTTACCTGCATGAGTTTTGTATCATGTCCTGTATACACGATTACACCCAGAACCCACTGAGTGTTCCTAAGCTGTGCACCTCTTAGCAAGATCTGATCTGGCCCAACTGGAACTGGACTAGAAACCAAGGGGGGGAAAAAAAAAAAAAAAAAGGGTATTTTTAGGTTATTCCAAAAACACTCTAAGTTTTAAATTGTTTCTTCTCCTTAATTTCATTTCAAAACACTTAGGAGGAAATTAATAGTACAGTACATCAGAAACATCAGAATGCTGCCCACTTAATGTATTGGATTCAATACTCGATTGCAGACAGCGAGATTGGGGAGATGCAAAGGAGCTATTTGAAGTTTTCCGATGACGAGGACAGCTGTCACGCAACCTTAGTACCCACTATAATTCAGATCAGCCTCAAGAGTGCTCTAAACCAGTGTTTCTCAACTTGTGGGTCACAACCCAAAAGAGGGTCGCAAGAATATTTGAAAGGATTGCAAACAGTCACAGAAAAAATGCAAAAGCATGGGTTTCCCCTTGCAGGCTAGCAGCCTTCCATGGGCACTGGCAGGGCCAGGGGGCTACATGTCAGGAATGAGGGGCTGGGGAGCTCAGGAGTGAGGGGCACTGACAATTTGCATTGTGCAAATTGCACAATGATGAATGCCACTTGGGAGTAATGGAGGGTCACATGTTGATACTACTGTTCATGTTTTCTTCTTGATGTTGATTTCTCTCTTTAAAATTAAGACACTTGAGCTGCTTTAACTTGTAATGTATAATAAGTATTCTGGGACCAGAATACTTGTGGGCATTTTCATGTGCTCCCAACAGTGCCAGGTGCTTTTAAATTAGCAAGCCACACTAATTAAAAGCATTCATGTGTCATGTGCGTCAGTGGCACAGCATGTCCCCACGCTGAGAAAATGGCAGCAGAGCATTTTGAATTAAAGCACAAACACGTTTTATTTCAAAGCACACCACCGCCATTTTCTCCATGCAAAAGACATGCTGTGCCACTGATGCATGCCTTGCAGGGCTGCCAGAGCGCATTAATTTACATGCTCCAGCAGGTTCGATTAAGCGAGTCTACTCCAACGTGCTGGATTTCCAGCCCATCAGAGCAAGCTCTCCACAAGCGTGCAAGTGCCCTAGGTGTTTTCTAATTAAATTATTTACTGGTTCAGGACTGGCCATGAAAGTTTACAAATGGGTTCTGGTACAAAAAAGGTTGAGAACCACTGCTTTAAAATTACATCTTACCCAGTGTGATTTCTATACATTAGACACTGGGTAGACATTTAAAAAACAAAAAAACAAAAAACCAAAGCCATGATAAACACTCAGTCTTAAATAGAACATTTCTCACTGTCATCAACATCTTTAGAAACCAGCACAATGCAATGGTGGGAGTTTGGTGACCTCAGTGCTTTTCACAGCTTGGTCATTAACCTACACACTACCTTGGGCAAGTCAATTCCTTTCTCTATGCCTTAGTTGCTAAGTGTGTAAGAGGTACATAAATGACACTTGCTCTCCTTTTTGAAGCTCTTAATTTTACAAATTCTAAAAGAGCCAAGTCTTTTTATTTTAGTTGTCTATAAAATTTTAATCTTTGCATTTGGAACCATGTAAGGTTTTTCTTTTTTTGTCAAGCATTAGGGAAGAGAAAGATCCCCCTTAACAGCAAGGTTGATTACAAACTTAACCATTAAGAGGCTTCTCCCATAATGCAGAACTGGGACTGGAGCCCTTGTCCTCTAGTTCCAAAGTCACTGGCTTTAAGCGCTGGAAGCAAACAGTCAAGTCAACAGAGCTATGCCATTTTACACTAGCTAAGGAACATCATTAGTAGTCACCCAAATAAATTTCTTTATGTTCTCTCTAAAGTACAACAGAGGGCAACACACATCCAAGAAGTGTTTAACTGAAGGCAACTGTAGTTTTGATACCTTTGACCATCTAAACGCAAATTTCCAATGAAGTCATAGAGGTGGCGGTTGGGTCCTTCACACTCAATCTTCCCAGACACTTTCATCAAATCATCTCTTGACTGGAGGCTGGCAGTTTGTGACAGCCCCTAAGGAGACCAACCAGAGGAGACAGCTGTCAGATCAAGCGTTCTTGTCAGCTTAACTTACAGGCATTATTCTACTATAGACTCCTCTGTCTCACAGGCAGAACAGCTGTACTTCATGCTTCTTGAAGTAATAATGTTCATGAGCTACAGGAGCACTGGTCTGCCAAAAATATTTTATTTTATATTTAACATAGATGAGTGTAGTCACAGTTTCTCTCTTGCCCAGGTACATAAGCTGGAATAAGGAACGTCATGTTATCTGTATTTATTATACTTAAACCCATAGCAGGAGCAGGCTTCAGCAAACTGCCTTGTTTCCCCAACTTGGCATTGGAGCATAAGAAGGTATAAATGTTGCATACAACACCAAGCTGGGGGGAGTAGTACATGCACTGGATGGTAGGGCTAGGATTCAGGGAGTACTTGGACAAACTGGAGGACTGGACCACAAGAAACCTCATGAGGTTCAACAAGGACAAGTGCAAAGTCCTGCACTTAGGACAGAAGAATCCCATGCACCAGTACAGGCTGGGGACTGACTGGCTAAGCAACAACGCTTGGTGCTGCACTTCGGGAAGGATGTGGAGAAGCTTGAGAGAGTCCAAAGGAGGGCCATACACCTGATTAGAAACCAGGTCATAAGAGCAGAGGCTGAAAGACTTGGGACTGTTCAGCCTAGAGAAGAGAAGACTTAGAGGGGACTTGGTGGAGGCCTATAAATATAAATTGGGATGTACATTGGGGCCTGGGGGAGCATCTATTCACAAAGACCCCCATGGGAGGACAAGAAATAATGGGCACAAACTGACTGAAGATCACTTCAGACTAGACACAAGGAAAAACTTCTTTACAAGTTGAGTGCCTAGGGTATGGAACAGACTCTCCCCAGAGGTGGTACAGTCACCCACCCTGGCAATCTTAAAAACATCTCAATGCCCACCATGCCCTGGGATCACCTGACCTCAGCAGTCTTTCCTGTACATATGCAGGGGGCTAGACCCAATGATCTGTAAAGTCCTTTCCAGCCTCCAACAACTATGAAACTATGCAGAAAAGGACTTGGAGGTTACAGTGGACAATAAGCTAGATATTAGCCAACAGTGTGCCCCGGTTGCCAAAAAAGGCTAACAGCATACTGTGCTGCATTTGTAGGATCATGGCCAGCAGAGAGAGGGAAATAATTATTCCCCTCTATTCAGCACTGGTGAGGCTACATCTGGAGTACTGTGTCCAGTTTGGGCCCCCCACTCTAAAAAGGATGTGGACAAGTTGGAAAGAGTCCAGCAGAGGGCAACAAAAATGGTTAGGGGGACACAACTTCTGAGGAGTGGCTGAGGGAACTGGGCTTTATGTAGTCTGGAGAAGAGAAGACAGAGGGAGTTTAATAAAGCTTTCAACTATCTGATGAGTGGTTCCAAAGACGATGGAACTGGACTGTTCTCAGTGGTGGCAGATGACAAAACAAGGAGCAGTGCTCTCAAGTTGCAGCAAGAGAAGTTTAGTCTAGATATTAGGAAGAATCTTCTCACAAGCACTGGAACAGGTTACCCAGAGAGGTTGTGGCATCTCCATTCTTAAAGGTTTTTAAGACCCAGCTAGACAAAGCTTTGGCTGGGATAATATACTTGGGGTGGTCCCGCTTTGAGCAGGGAGTTGGACTAGTCTCCCGAAGTCCCTTCCAACTCTAATCTTCTACGATTCTATGACATGACAGCAGCCTTAGATCACAGAAATCATAGAAATGTATGGCTGGAAGAGCTCTCCAGAGGTCATCTAGCCCAGCCCTCTACCTAAGGCAGGAACACCCCTAACCACACCATCCTACATAAATCCATCATCTCTTCCATCAGCAGTGCTACTACACACAGTCCGCCCTGACAACCACAAGTCATACACCCCAACCTGCCACAGGTAAAGCAGGGCATGGCAGGACCATGGCAGCAAATATCCCGCTGCTGAAAAGATTGTAAAAACACACTTGAGAGGGCCATACCCACTGCTACAAAACCCACCACAGTCCATGCCATTCTGACCACGGGGTAAAATTCCTTCTTGACCCTAAACACAGCAATCTGTCTGACCTTGAGCAAGGGGCCAAGATCCTCTACCCAGGAATCTCTGGGTTTCAGTCCAAGCAGAGGCATTGGCACACCCCAGTCAAAATCCTCAGCTTTGGCTGCAGCCAACACTCAATGCTTCTGCTCCCACACAGTATAAACACAGCTATACTGACATGTGCTAAGTTGCATTCTACCCTCTGGGCTACTACTAGATCAGTACAAGAGAGTGCTCTGCTCCTGCTCAAAGCTATTTACTGACCCACCATCTAGCTGTAACCTCATAAGCTATTTTCTGACATTCAGCCATTGGCCTGATTCTCTAATACCTTGTACCTTAGGCAAATAGCTACACTGGAGCCAACATAGCAGAAGATGGTCTGAAATCCTTGCTGTTCTGTTTTTATTCCTACATCTCATTTCCTTTGCTCAAGTGACACTGCACCTATTGTTTGGCCACTGGAGAATTAGGCCCAGATTTTTAAATGGAGAGGCCAAAAATAAATAACGTCTTCAGAGATTCTGGTCTCAGACCACTATACCTAAGCTCATGCTAGTACATTTTCACAAATGTCACACATGCGAGTCAACAGAAATGTTTTCAAATAATAATTGTAAACTACAATTTTATTTTAAAATTCTGATCCAGATTCAGTTCTATTAATTCCATGTCTTAGGAAAAGAATTAAAACATTTAAGTACACTCTTTCCAAATACCCACCTACATATGTACTATTCAAGAGGAATTTGAAAAGAAACCTATGAATTCCAAGATCCGAAAAGGAAATTCTTAAACAGTGTTGGAAAATCCAAGGTGAACTCAATTACTTGCCATAAGTGAAGAGCAAACTAATGAAAGAACCCAAAGCATTCAAGAAGGACCTCTACCTTTCATAAATGAAGGACAGTGCTAACAGAAACTAGATCTGTTTTTGGCAGCTAAATCCCAAAACTGACCACAATCATGACGCTTAATAATCAAATAATAGAAAATACACATGAGAGAGCTTATTACACTTTAAAGTCAGCACTTCCCTATATATGCTCTTATTTTACAATGATTTGTTTGATTTGTTAAGGATTTGGCAATGAGATGTGTGGGTTTCCAAGTGCTGCCTTAATGGTTAGCATGTAAGTATCTGAAACTGCTTCAGTCACATGCAACCACACCACAGTATGCTCAGTGGAGCCTCCTCCTGCCCACACTAGGTTTACATCTGCAAAGCTTCAGTGACTGTAGTGGTGTTGCTTCCATTTTACACTGTTGTATATTTGAACAGTGTAAATCCTCTCTTTAAACTCTAATGATTTTACATTTCCTGAACATTTAAACAAATCAAGTTGCTCCTGTCACAGATAAACAAGTATAAAACTGTAAAGAGTAAGGTATAATAGATAAAATGTTGTATAGTCACACAAGCAGTCTAAGGGATCATTTATGCAGTACAAGGCAGCACCGTGTTGCAACATGCTGCTCCTCCTCCAAGCCAGAACCCACCCAGCTACATATGTATATGTATCATACACATGAAGCACTGGCCCTGTAAAGGAGCTATACTACGTGCATGCAAAGCAGTCACTTAAGTACAAAGCAAGTGGCCTGTCATTTACAAATCTCCAAGGTCTATTTATACTGCTTAAGAGGTGCAAAGTGGCATTAGTGCCTGTGAGAATCGGGTCTACAGGCTTTGCATTATGACTTGAAGGTCAGTTACAAGTACTGTCAAACCAAGAAGAAAGAAATTAGTGTTTTATGTACTTTACAAACATCCAATTACTGCAGCTCAAAGCATTTGCTCACAGTTATTATAGATAGGAACAATAAGGCAGAAAGGTGAAGAATTTGCTGAAGATCCTAAAAGGACTGGAGTGAGGCACCACAGCCAGGATGAACCCCATTTTCATTCCCAAAATTTAAGACTACTAAACCAATGCTGCCCTCTGGTTCAGCGACTCAAAAAAAATTGTACATCAAGTATCATTACCAGCATTCAATAGATATTGAAATTGGCACATAAAATATAGGCCACTAACTCAGGGTTTTACAGCTACGCTTGATGGAAAAGACAGCATATACAAATCAGATAAATAAAAAGGTTAGGAGTAAAGCCAGTTCACCAGACAACCCCAGGTCCATTACAACTGCCAGATCAGGCTCCCCGATTCACCTGTTTAAAGCACAGAATGGATGGGGTATCAAAGAAAGAAAAAAAAAAAAAACAAAATAAGATTTTACCTGTCGTATCTTAAGATTAGTTTCTCCATCAAGATTTGATGTTTCAATATAGCACATGGCTTGAGGTTCACTGTAAAAGTAGTAGAGGAAAATTTTCAGGTCTATAAGTTTTTATATAACAATGACTTACAGTGCATTAGTGCTTTAAAGTACTTAACTTCAGCTGTATGTTGTACGGAAAAAGTTAAATACCAAGTATGTATGAAGGCAATTTTTATACCGGTGCAATTGAAAATTACTTAATTGAAAAATTACTAAATCCATCAGTTAAGACAATTACTTCCAAAAAAAGTCAACACAAAATATCCTGCAGTGAGGTTTAAAGAAGTTTACATTAAGTACACATCCTATCCAGACTATTAAAAGATGCTCTGCTTCATTTCTTCACATTATTTAATATCACTTATCAACAATTATCCTTAAAGCATACAGTGTTTCTTAACCAGAGGCAGGCAATTATTTCGGCTGGAAGGCCACTTAATGAGTTTTGGTGAGCTGTCAAAGGCTGCAAGGGTAGCCCTGCCTCTTGATGGGTGCCCTGCCCCCTGGTTGCCATCTTGGGACCAGAAGTTCCACCCCCTTACCTCTGACATTTGCCCCTGGAAGTCCCTCCCTTTGCCCCTAAGGTATTCCTTTTGGCAGGGAGGGTGCTGAGATCTTGTATTGGAAAAAACCCAAAACAAATCATATACTAAAAATAAAATCAAAAACAACTTATTTTAATTTTATTTAAAAAATAATTTTCCCGATTTGTGTGCATTTGCATAGTGTATATAAAGGCAATTGCATAATAGCTCAAAATACAGTCTTACTCTTGTATATTGGGTAGGTGGGTGTGTTGCCCACATTCTCCACCACTTTGTTGCCCTAAGAACCAGGGGTTCTCCTCCCAAATGGAGGGGAAGCAAAGAGCTGGATCAATATTGCATTAAAGTATGCTACCGTTTTCTCCAAATGAGAGCCCAGCAGCAGGAGTGAGAGGGGGAATAGACACTGGAGGCGAGGGAAAGCTGGCTTGCCCCGACAGGGCTTTCTCTCCTCACCTCCAGCTGCAGCTCCTGCTCTTACCACACCACACAGCACCACTTGGCCACTTCAGCTCAACTCATGGAGCTCTGGCTCCAGATCCCAGGTGCTTTCCATGCACTCTGCCTGCAGACGCTGTTCGTCATACCAGGAAGGCAGAGCTGGAACTGGAGCTCCCTGAGCTGAGTTGAAGCTGCTGGGCTGAAGGAAGATCCTCCTGCCCCAAACAGCACTGCATGGTGCAGCAGAAGCAGAAGCTGCAGATGGAAGTGAGGGGAGAAAAACAGCCCTGCCAGACCTGGTGGCTTCCGCCCAGCATGTGGAGCTCTAGCTGCAGCTCCCAGATGCCTTCCACCTGGACATCTTCCACTTTCCAAGGTGGCCGGGAGCTGGAGCTGAAGCTCCATGTGTTGAGCAGAAGTCACAGGACTGAAGCTTCCTACCTGCCTACCCAGAGTGGCATGGCAGTGGCAGCTAGAGGTGAACAGGGCAGAACAGCAGGCGTGGCAGTGGCTGCCAGGCTTGGGGCCCATCAGCACCTCTGAGCTGTCCCGGAAAGCCTGCTCCCTAGCCAGCCCCCACCCATTTTGCCAGGCTGGGCTGTCACGCAGCCACAACCCACTTAGAAGGGCCCCGGCTCCCACAGGCTGGCCCCACAGGGCCCTTCCAAGCTGGCTGGAGCTCCATGACAGCCCCACCTGGCTTGGGTGTGGAAAGGTAGGAATAATTTGGCCATGCAGCCCCCTTTCCTCCAACCCACTCTGGCCCTCTGCCTCCACACTCAGCAGCAAAACACAAGGCAGCTCGGCTCAGTACCACAGCCCAAGTCACTGACAAGGCAAGTAGATGGTGGGAACCAAGACATCTAGTTCTGACCATGCTCCCTTTCCCCTGCCACTGGAAAAATGGCTGACACAGGGCACAGTCCCCCAGTAGCAGGGTGGGGAAATAAACCCCCTCCCTGCTCCCTTTGGCTAAGGGGGCCATGCCTCTGGCCAAGCCCCCAGTCAGGCTAGAGAGCAGAGGGGAGAAGCCAACCCAGCTCTTTGGAGCAGAGATCAGTCTAGCCCAGGGCTGGGATGCTGGAGGACTCTGGTTTAACTTGAGCCAGGAAGGGGTCTGGGACAGAATTTGCAAAAGCTGGTTTGACACCAGGGCTGTTCACAACACAACAGTACCACTTCCTCCAGTCCAACTGCAGAACAGCTGGCAACTCTGGAGGAGAAGGAAGAAGAGGAGGCAGCCAGAGAGGAGGCAACTCCACACTCTCCATGATCCGAACAGGCCGAAGGAGCTAAGCAGTCCCAGAGGAAAAAGCATCGAGTGATCATCATAGGCAACTCCATCCTGAGAGGTACAGAGGGCCCCATCTTTCGCCAGGACCCCTCGACATGCGAGGTCTACTGCCTACCTAGAGCAAAGATTCAGGACGTGACAGGGATGATCCAGGCTGTGATCCAGCCCACCGATTACTACCCCATGGTCCTAATCCATGTGGGTACTAATGATGCGGCCAGGAGAAGCCCTGATCACCTGATGGCGGACTACCACGCTCTGTGGGGCATGTTGAAGGAGGTAGGTGCATGGGTGGTTTTCTCTTCTGTCCTACCAGTGAGCGGACGTGGAAGATGGCATGTGACGTGCATCACAGAGACCAACTGGCAGCTTCAGGAACGGCGTCTCAAGGCCGGCTTGGGCTTCCTTGACAACGACCCACACATCACAACAAGAGACATGCTCATATGGGATGGGCTCCACCTTTCCCCTAACGGTAAGCATGTGTTTTCTTCTAGGTTGGTGGATCTCCTCCAGAGGGCTTTAAACTAGGCTCGTTGGGGGAAGGGGAAGACGAGGGCAGAGGAAACCTTGGACTGCCAAACCAAGCAACACCCACAAGTACAGCCCAGCCTAGACCAACAAGCAGAACATATACGCAGGTAAGCAACAGGGCCTAGGGCAATGCTGAAAGTAGGGGACCAGTGCACACATCCTCAGGAGGCCTCAAATGCCTCTACGCAAATGCTCGTAGTATGGGAAACCTAGGCAAGAGGAATTTACCCTCCTGCTAGCTGACACCAACCCAGACATAGTGGGGCTCACTGAAACATGGTGGGACCCAACACATGACTGGGCGGTGAATATCAAGGGCTATAGGCTGTACAGGAGGGATAGGACAGGGAGGAAAGGTGGAGGCATGGCGCTTTACATGAAGGAGGAATACACATCCTCATCAGGTAGCACAGAGTCAGAGGAGGGGCACTCTGAAGTGCTCTGGGTTCTAATACAAAGCAATTGAGGGGAAAGAGATTTAACAGTGGAGGTCTACTACAGACCAGCCAACCAAGGGGAAGAGCTAGACCAGGAATTCTTAAGTCAGCTCACGGAGGTAGTTAGGTCAAAGGACATGGTCATCATGGGTGACCTGAACTTTCCAGACATCTGCTGGGAAGAGCAGTCAGCCAGGTCTGACCACTCACATAGGTTCCTAGCCAGAATGCAGGACCTCCATCTAACCCAGGAGATGCACAGCCCCACCAGGGGAGATGCCTTGCTGGACCTGGTGCTGGCCACCGGCAACAAACTGGTGAGGGGACTGCGGGTGCTCGGATCATCACCTGCTGGAATTCACCATCCAGCGCAGGGTGGCAAAGGCCTACAGCAAGGCAGCAGCCCTAGATTTCAGGAGGATGGACTTCAAAAAATAGTCAGGGAAGCACAGAGGTCCCAGAGGGGAGGGGAGCCAGGTGTCCAAGAAGAATGGTCGCTCCTTAAGGAGACGATCCTCCAAGGCCAAAGGGAAGTAATCCCAACACAGATCAAAAGGGGGCAGGAGGGTGCAAAAACCCCCATGGCTCACCAAAAGCATCCGAGAAAGTCTCCTGGCTAAAAAGGGAGGTGTATATCCAATGGAAGGGAGGGGCCATCACCAGGGATGACTATACTGTGGTTACACGGGGATGCAGGGGGGCAATCAGGAAGGCCAAGGCTGAGATGGAACTGGGACTAGCTTCCCGGATCAAGGACAACAAGAAGTCCTTTTTTCAAATATATAGAGGGCAAAAAGAAGGTTCCGGGTAACGTGAGGCCCCTGCAAGACGTACTAGGTAATTTGGTCATCACACCAGATGACAAAGCTAACCTATTTAATGATTTCTTTGCCTCCATTTTCCTAAGCAGGGACCCGAACAGCCACCCCTCCCCTCTGGGCTCTCCTTAGACCCCAGGGGAGGTGCACCTAGGCCAAGGGTTAGTGAGGAACTAGTTAGGGAACTTCTGGAGGGGCTCGATGTATTCAAATCAGCTGGTCCAGACAACCTCCACCCTAGAGTACAGAGGGAATTAGCTGAGGTCATTGCTGGACCCCTGGCACTGCTTTACAAGCACTTGTAGTGCTCCGGTGTGGTGTCCAAGGACTAGAAGAGGGCCAATGTGGTTCCCATCTTCAAAAAAGGGAGAAAGGAGGACCCGGGAAACTATAGGCCAGTTAATCTTACCTCAATCCTGGGCAAGCTTTTTGAGAGAATTATTCTGGCACATGTCCACGAGGGGCCAGCAGGGGAGATTATGCTTCAGGACAACCAACACGGGTTCATTAGGGGCAGCTCCTGTCAGACCAACCTAGTAGCCTTCTACGACCAGATCACCAAATCCTTAGATGCAGGGGTAGCAGTGGACATAGTCTTCCTGGACTTCAGGAAGGCCTTCAACACGGTCTCACACCCCGTTCTCATTAAAAAAAACTGGGGGACTGTGGTGTCAACACCCACACAGTCAAAGGAGTCGCCAACTGGCTGGAGGGCCATACCCAGAGAGTGGTGCTGAATGGGTCATTTTCAACCTGGAGGGATGTGGGCAGCGGGGTTCTGCAGGGCTCGGTCCTTGGCCCACACTGTTCAACATCTTCATCAGTGACTTGGACGAGGGGGTAAAAAGCACCCTGTTCAAATTTGCCGATGACACTAAGATGTGGGCACACTAGAAAGAAGGAATAGGCTACAATCAGACCTACACAGGTTACAGCAGTGGGTGGATGAGAATAGGATGGGATTCAACACTGACAAGTACAAGGTCATGCACCTGGGGAGGAAGAACCAGCACCACACCTACAGTCTGGGGAACTCCCTTTTCTGCCTCTGCACTGATAAGAAGGATCTAGGAGTCATCATTGATGCCAAGATGAACATGGGCTGGCAGTGTGTGGATGCAGTCAGAAAGGCCAACCACACCTTGTCATGCATCCACAGATGCATCTCAAGCAGATCCAAGGAGATGATACTCCCCTCCTATGCAGCTCTGGTCAAGCCGCAGCTGGAGTACCGAGTTCAGTTCTGGGTGCTGCACTTCAAGAGGGATGTGGACAGCATGGAGAGGGTCCAGAGGAGGGCCACTCACATGATCAGGGGGCAGCA
>NW_017728906.1:167411243-167424566 GCF_001723895.1 Crocodylus porosus | reverse complement strand
GTGCTGGCTCCTCCCCTGGGGGTCTTTAAGAGGAGGTTAGATGAACACCTTGCTGGGGTTGTTTGATCCCAGTATTCTTTCTTGCTATGGCAGGGGGTCCGACTCGATGATCTGCTCAGGTCCCTTCCGACCCTACTAACTATGAAACTATGACACAAATCAGTTAAGTCTGATACTACATTCAACCAGGTTTATCTTAAACCAGTTTTGGCCACTTTGAAACTGGTTTATGTGCACTGAACCTATGTTCTATTACAGGTTTAAGCCAGTTTCTGATCACTTAAACCGGTTTATGTGGAACTTCTGTCCCTAGCCAATGTGTCTGGCAAACCATCACCAAGGGCCCCAAACAGTTCACCCAGAATCCCCACATCACCCCCCTCTCTCAGCCTTTCACATGTGATTAGTGTGGCCCCACCCTCCATGAGATGGAGCCAGACCAGACTGCCTGCACCTCATCTGCATAGCAATTTTTGGAGGATCAAAGATCCCAGAACTAATGACGAGAACACTCAGTCCCAATCATGAATGGGGGGCTAATTAGCACATGGATCCTTTGTAGGTGCTGAGCTATGTAGTGCTGAGCTGTGGGGTCACCATGGACTGAAGCACTGTTGACTCTGGTGGGGCCCAGCCCAATGAACTATAATGGTGAATCATAAGCCTTTTGGCTTGGGATTAATATCATGCATAATTCATACAAGTAGATACAAAAGTGCTGCTTAAGTGTGTTTGTGAATACCTATGCTAACTTGCAGCTGTTTCAAAAAAGTCAAAATGCTTCAATTCTGAATGAACTAAGTCAATAGGAGCCTGTGATTTGCTGATAGAAGAATTACTAGTTATGTTTACTTAAAGGTCAGCGTTTTCAAAATTTGCCCTTTGCTTTCATGTGCTCAGCGAGAATCGGGTATGCAGGAGGGAGTGGGGGGGGGCTCCAGCAGGAAGAAGTTGGCAAGGCCCAGAGTGCAAGAGGGCTACCTGACCCCCCCCAGATTTGTTTTCCTTGCTGTAGCAGTGGAAGGGGGACAAATTCAAGGCAGAACTCCAATAATTAGATTCTATACCTGGAGCACTGTAACAAATGTATAAATTTACCATATACAGAATCTAAATACTGGGATGGTCATCTTGTATTCAAGTAAATACAGTAGTTGACCCCTATTTTAAAACAGGCCCTTCAGGTACGCCTAGTTTTAGCTGACCAACTTGAATTATGATTAAGATACCAATTCTCTCCAGAGATAGCACACCCTTGTTTCCCTTGTGGAACTAAGTCGGGGATGCCAAAAACAGAATTCCTCCAATCCTTAAAAGACTTCTGAGAATTTAGATATTTCTTTTTACCTTTTACAATCCATTTACCTAAAGAAAACACTGTTCCCTCCAAGGGAAGTTAGAAAAAGTTTGGAAGTGAGAGCATCTGTTAACTGTTGCCTTTTCCAGGAGGGAAATACAGGTCCTGAGGACCACAAGAGTTAGTGGCCACTGCTACTTTAACAGGAGTTGCAGTGTAAAAACACCACAAAGCCGACTCCTCCGATTTTGGGGTGAAATAGAGACTTGGGGGAGGAAGGAAAGAATCTTCAGGGTTATCTCCACTGCACAGTTCACTTAAGTTCTAACTTAAGCGTTGCCCCAAACTTGATTGGGCCCTCAGCAGACTTCATTTCCCAGCAGCCCCTGCTTGCATCGCCATAGCCAGTTTCCATGAAAACCACAGCAGCAGTGGGGCTGACAGCATGGGGCCAAGGATTCCATGGGGACCAGCCACAGCAGCACTGGCAGGGTGCACAGCTAGGTGGGGAGCTTCTCCAGGCCTGGGTTCTTGCAGCAGTGATGGTGTGTTCTAGAGTGGGGGTAGACTGCAGTCTACTGCTGACATGACCCAGCAGTAACTTGGAGTTAACTCTGCAGGGAAGATATACCATTAAAAACAAAGGCAGGCAAAAATATAGCCTTCAGGCTGCATCCAGCCTACCAGGCAATTTCATCTGACCTGCAGGTGCCTGCCAGTTAATTGTACCCCAGTCAGCACACAGCTTCCAGGTCAGGCTGCTGCTGCCACGGCTTCAGGCACTAGGGAACATGCTCAGCTCCCCAGTGTCCAGCATCTACTCCTTGTCTCCCTGCTGCAGGTAGGGAAGTGGCAGGGACAGGGGAGGAGAGAGGAAGGGAGCATGTGGCTGGGAAGAGTGCAAAACCCAGGTGGCCAGGGTATGGGCGTGAGGGAGGATGGAAGAGCTGTGGGGATGCCCCCCATATGTACTCCCCCATGGCACACAGCCCCTACCTCCAGGGGCAGCAGGAACAGCAGGTGGGGGCCCTCAGGGTGCTCACAGACTGTGAAGATGCTGCCGCCCAGCAGCGTGTGGCTCCATCCAGAGCTGCACATGGCACAAGGCAGCCAGGGCAGTCCACCTCTATCACGTAGGGCTCTCTGCAGTGCACCTACAGCTCCCAGCACTTGTGTGCCACCAGTCCTGCATAATGAAGCCAGCTACTTTCCCCATTGCCCGCCACCATGTGCAGCTGCCAGGACTATGCCATAAGTGGCAGGGAGCACCATACCCTGCTTCTGCAGTGGCAGAAAGCAGGGAAGGCAGTCAGCTCCACCACACAGGGCTTCCCCCAGTGGCACATGAGTGCTGGGAGCTGCACATGTGCCACAGGGAGCCCTGCATAATAGAGGCAGGCCAGCTTGGCTGAACTCCTTGCTGCCATTTACATTTCTGGCTGGAGCCACAGGCCACCAGGTAGGTGGCAGCACCTGCACGAGCCATGAGCACTGAGGGCCCCCACCACCACAACAGCAGCGTCTGTGCACCATAGGGGGCTGTGTTTGGGGGGTTGCCAGAGCCCCCCACCTCTCCTCACACCCTACAACCCCCCTGACATACATACTTATACCCTATATCTCCCCACATAGCCATACCCTCTCAAACCCCACATACACATGCCACCCCAAGAATACCACCCCCCCACACACACAATATATAAAAGAGTAAGACTATTTTTGAGCTATTATGCAATCACCTCTATACACACTACACAAACAAACCATGACAAAAATAAGTTAGAGTAGATGTTTGACCTTTAGTATATGATTTGGGGGTTTTTTGGTTTGGAAAGGACCAGGGGAAGGGGGGGGGACAGACTTCAAGTAGAAAAGGTACAGGGTTAGGGGGAGGACTTTCAGGCCCAAGATGGCAGCCAGGGGATGGAGTACCTGTCAAGGGGCGGGGCTAACTTTGCAACCCTCAAATCACTCATCAAAACGCTCATTAAGCGGCCCTCCAACCAAAATAATTACCCATCTGTGTATTAGAATATGACATGCATACTGGGGAAGGACATCAAGAGTAGGAGAACCAGCTGAAAATTATTCAATGACATTAAACAAAGGGAAATGGAATTAAAGATAAATACTTCTGATCAACACCAAAAGCACTTAGCTTCAAAATACTCTGAGAGGCTCCATGAGGACTGCAAGACCTCAGAGTGTAGTCAAATTGCTCTATCAAACCAATATTACATCTGACAAAATTTGTTTCAGCCAACTTACATGTTACTTCAATTAAAGCATGTATAAGCACCACCAATTTGAATACCAGTTTGCCCCATGGTTCTCGAATGAAATTGCAACATCATTTCATTTGCATTGCGAACAATTAAGAGAATTTATTTCTCTAATAAGGGAAATGGATTTTGTTGGCATATAATGCCATAATGTTTGCTACAATATTTACAGTGGGAGAAAGAAAAAGCAGCACCATTTAAGGTTTTTCAAAAAACAACTTATGCTTCCAACTAGAAAAAAAATAAATACATTTAAAACCTCTGTTTGACAGAAGCATCATTTTCCATTCACTCATTCCGTATACCTGACCTGGAAGATAAAATGATCATGTCTGCTGGAAGGTGCTGCCCATTGGTAACCTTCACAATGTCTCCTACTGCCACCTATTGATACATGGACAGAAGTGCAGCAACATGGAAAAAGAAAGAAAAAAAACCCATGAACAGACTGTACATCCAAACTGTTAATTTGTCAACCAACCCCTTCAAGCAGAGAAGAAAAGTACTGCATCATACAAAAACCATCAAGAGATTCTTTTGAGTTCAATCTGCTTAGTTAAATTGTTCTTCACAATGAAAACTTCTAATGTCAGTAGAATTTCAAACATTTAACAGTAGGCTTTGTTACAGAAAATGAACCTGACCCTGTTTCAGTGACTTTAATGGGAGCATGGTTTTGTTAAAAGCTATTACAGCCAACCAGTTTTCAGATTTTAAAAACATATACACATTAAATGCAGCAGAGTAATTATTACAAAACAATGGATAAACTAAAATTCTTGCGACTCAAATGAAATACATATTCAAAAATCTTTCACAAGTATAATGTAAAGGCTATAAGTTAAAAAGGAAAGAAAGTCAAAATTCAGCTTTACATTCTCAATTAAAAAAATAAGTTATAATGCCATGTGTTAGATGCACACACAGAGCTATCAATATCTATTAGAAACTCTGTAAGGGACATGGAACCTGATCTTGCAACTAGTACAAATGCAAGTAATCCCACTGACTAACATGGAAAAATTGACCTAGGAACATTTCACATTACTCCTGCGCAGGCAGCTAAAACCCATCATATGCACCACTGAAGTCCCATATGATTCCTAAAAGTTGGGGATGGTCTTGATTTGAGCAGGGGGTTGGACTAGATGACCTCCTGAGGTCCCTTCAACCCTAATTTTCTAGGATTCTAAGACTGTGCTACTGTAGAAGAACTAATTTAAATGTTACAGAATGCAAAATGAAAACAAAAGTAGACAGAGGTGCAAAAAAAATTCTCAAATCTATGTTACAAAAAGCATTAATAGCAAATGGACAACACAATAACTAACAGCCATTCAAAAGAACATCAATAAGACCCAATTTTCGGCCTTATATTTGGGTATTTTGCTTCAATACAGCAGAGAAAAACATCTAAAAAGCTCCCTTAAATTGGACAGCTGAAGTTTTCCCTCATTGCTGAGAATTTCTCAAGTAGCACCAAGCCACTATTAGCTCTTTGGCCTTCTGAGTGGATCATCCCAAAGCAAGCATTTTCAAAACATTTTAAATATAGAAGACTTTTGCTTACCTCTTTCCACATAATATTCTGCCACATTCCACTTCTCAAAACTGAAAAGAAAATAATTTAAAAATCAGGATAAATATCAGAGATCAAGAAGATTTACACTGCCCAAAAAAAAGTTAAAGCACAGAAAACATATTTACCAAGGTCCAACTTAAATATTAAGCCAGAAACAATCCAAAATATTTCTAAGAAATTGGGATGAAAATTTCCCCCACAAAGGAGTGAAAAGGATTATAACTCCTTAGCCTTACAACCATATTTAAATCACTTCCACATGCTTATGCTCTTTAGAATACAGTTTTCTACCTTCCACTTTGCTTGATCAATCCATATTATCATTATAAACCTTTTCCAAAATAGTATATGAAGTGTTTATTATGATTTTACTTTGCATACAATACTCTATAGTAATCTTTACCCGAAAACTTTAATTATGCAAAGTAGGTTGCAAACATAGCAATCATTTGGCCAAAAAGAAAACACTAAAGCTCCTCTTTTGCTCTTACACTCCCAGTTCAACCTGTCCATTCCGCCTCCTCAAACCTTGATGTTAACATTAAAAAGTAAGAAATCAGCAGTAACAATGACAGCTAAAAAACAAGCAAGCCTTAATATAGCTTCAGGTGGAAACCTTTTAGCTGATACTACTTCTGAATACAACAGACTTTAAAATTATTGGCAAATTACAAATGTACAAAAACACTACCAAGAGATTAGATTTAAATTGTTTTGTTTTTTTTTTAAACTGTTTTAATGTGATACTGAAATATTATTTAAGGTATTAAGGTGTTTAAGGATTAAAATTTCCAGATCGTACAGACTCTTCACTGCTAAAAAGGAGACCTAAAACAACCTCTGTAAAACAGAGAAATGATGGGATAAATTTAAAACAGTTTATATTCATGAATTTAACTGATGACTGGTCCCTGAATGGTTTCTTTTAAAATTCAAAACACTTCCTTCAGTTACATAGGATTTAAATCTCTCACATTTGCCTCCTAAAACTGTTCAAATTATCTCTAACACACCAAGCTGGATTTGCCAGCCCTTAAGTGATTTATTTTTATCCATTTATTAAAGGTTTCAAATGTTATATGGTTTGTTCCCACAATACAGGACAACAAATATTTTATTCAGAGCTTTGTGAGGAGGTCTTATTAACTCCCCCCCACCCCTCCTTCCACCTTGATACTGACTGCTGAAAGAGGACTACGCCAACATCTCACCCAGCACAGCTTTTAGGGAACATGTCTGAGAAGAAGCAGAACTGGAAGGGATTTTCTGGTCATTTTTTTTTCTCCTTCACTTTTTCTTTTTTTCCCTTTTTGTCCAAAAATGCATATTCAGGTCTATACCTACTAGTAAACAATTAATGATGTTGCACCTCATGTGTTGAATTGTTTTAGCTGGAACATAACAGTTAAAAGCTTTAAATGGACTAAAACATTTCATTTTGAAACCTTAAATAAAATTTTAAAAAAGAATCCCCAAACTGCCCTATTGTAAATGGTTATTAAAAGGTTGGTTTGGTGATATCTTTAACTGGGCCAGCTTAATAGTCAGCCTATACTGGACTAGTTAAGAGGAGGTATGTTAGACAATCTTTCAGGGAAGAAAACAAACATATCATAAGCTAAATATCAGGCTGTTTGGTTTAGGCTGCATCTGCTTCCTTCCCAGACCCAAGGAAGAGCACTTTGATTACCATCTCTCCCGACTATACAGCTGATCCAATAAAAAGATATCACTAAACCAGCCTTACTCCTCACACAGTCCCTGGACCAGCAGTTCCAATCTGTGGTATGCATACAAACTGTCAGTGGTACACATTAACAGATTTATTTTAATTACTTTACATGAGAAAAATTTGCTGGTGGTACTTAAGGTTGTATTATTTTATATTGCTGATGCACAATCTGTCAGAGTTCAGGAACTGCTGCCCTGGACCATCCATGCTACAACACTACAACTGTTGTAAACAGCACAGGTTGTATTCAGGGAGAGCAACAGAGGAGCTGTACAGCACATGAATGTGCTGAAATCTTCTGGCTTTTTCTGTGGATTCCGGATTTAGTCATGCTATCCAAGGAGTACAGTCCTAATCTTTAAAGCAGCAAACTTCTGCCTCTCAAACAGAATTGGAACTTGGGTGAGCCCGTGAGTCTCTGTCTTCTGGAAGTTTCCAAATAGTCTTTTTATTTAATTTTTCCATTAGAGGAAATACATATTAGGAAGGGCTGTTGAGAGGAAGGGGTAGAAAATTATTATGATTAGGCCTACTATTTATGTCTCACTGCCAATTCAGAGAACCAACCCTCACTGTTTTAGCTGCATCTTATTTCTTCCATACTATTGGGAAACTAAAATTAAAAGATGAGCCAAAAATTCTCATTTATTGTGATTATTTTATTACTTGAAAAGAAAAAAAAAACCCACAGAAATAAACCCAAGTAATTAGTAAAGAATGGTTACATTAATTATCATCTTTTTGCATGCATCTTTGTGGAGGCTTTTCAATTAAGGTTATACAAATGCATCTTTGGGTTCAAGAGAAGTAGGTGTCTGCACCTAGACACCATCACATCCCACACATTTCTTTCCCCAGCAAGCTCTAATTATCATTTACACCAACAGACAATATCCTAGAGATGAGCAGCACCTAATGTTCATAGTCATTAATTTACTACTTTGACCCATTCTTTTGCTTATGGAATCATAAAAAATACATGACTAGCATTCATTAATAAAGTATTAAGGATTGGTTTTACAATAATTATTCTTGTCAAATGCTTGAATCATGCCATTTCTCTTGCATAATATTTTGTTAAAGGAAAATGCAATTAAATTAAAGGTCTTACCTATTGTTTTCTTCTTGTTTACTGTACTGTCTGCCTTGTGTCGTTTCTATGGTGAAACCAAACACAAACATTTGGTTACACACAGAAAAAGATTCCAAATGAATCATCTGACAGTTGAAAGAACATGCCACAAAGAGAAGGAACAAAGGCTGGGGCAGCTCTCTCTCATCATTACGTTAGACTATCTATATGGCTTTACACATCTTTATACTCAGCAAACACCACTCAAATATTGCCTTATTTATATCTAAATTAAAAAGGAAGTATTCACTGTGCTGAAAACATGCTCCTTACACTTTCCTCAACAGCAGCTAATAATAATGTTAAATGTTTTGACTCCTAAAATGTTATAAGAAAAACTAAATAAACATACATGATAAAACCTGGAAGGCATTAACATTATGGTGCTAAAACTCTGCCGTATGCAAAAAGAAAGAAACAAAACCTGATATAGCAAGTAATTCAAAGACTGTCAGTTGAAAGATCTTTTGACTAATAACCACACATTGTTCTGAAAAGTTACCCATCTCTCCCAGGAAACTGCTCCCCCACTCCTGGAATCAACTTCCTTTTCCTTTATATTAATATCACCCTCTAAACCAGTGGTACCCAATCTTTTCACCCAGTGGCAGATCTGTCTGTGGGCTGCATTTGGCCAGAGGTCTCAATATGACACATGGGGCTCATGTGGAAGGGGCCCGTTCCAAAACACAACAAGTATGCAGCTGAACCCCAATCCAGATGGCGAGGGGCACAGGGTAGGGAGCAGCCCATCCCAATCCACATAGGTGAGGGGTAAGCCTGGCCCTGATTCTCCTGCAAAGTACTGGCTACAGCAGAGCTAAATTTGGCCACATAGAGTATCCACTGCTCCCTCCACTACGAAATTCCTAACCCATAATGATCTCTATAGGTGACATGGCATGGCTCCACACACTGTGGGTTAAGCACCCCTACTCTAAACCAACTCAATCCAAACTTAGTAAGAATTTGACTGAAAGGCTTTATCTTGAATTACCTTATAGCCTTTGTTATAAGAGCATAATAAACCATAGTGCATTTCTAGACAAAAAGGATGAAGAATACAACTAAATAATACTTTAAAAGAAGGCAGGGAAAAGCTCTTCACTAAAATTTCCAAATGTTTCCGTTCCATTTTCCTTGCTTGTCAAAATACGGATGAAAACTTTTCCTAACTGAGAACTGTAAACTATAGGACCTCCAATTGAAGCAGCAGCAGTAAATATTCTAGTATAATAAAAGACTTAGTCTGTCCACCTGTAACGCTTCTAACCAACTGTGCATGCGCTGCCGAGATAGCAGGCGGCGATTGGCTGGGCGGCCCAGGCTGCATGAGCCCAAGTTTGCACCACTGCTGGGGAAGTTTGGTGGCAGGGAATATGCCCCAGCCATCCAAGCAGCAGGGCTTCCCCACAACCTCCCTGCCTGAGGGTGGGGGGGGGGGGCGTGGAAAATCACAGTGGCGACACCCCCCTGCCACCCAGTCTAAACACCCCTTCCTTGCTAGCTGTTCTAGGGGGAGTGGAGAGGCAGGCAGACACAGGCCAGGAGAACCTGCATTGTTGCCTGAAGTTAACCATTTCCCAAAAGTAGTAAATTGTACTCACATAGTCTTCTATAATCTCCTTGATGCCAGCAACTGTTAGAATAAATAGCAATGGCACCAAGGTGGTATATCTTCCTGTTGGAGACACATCTGGAATTTGCTGTAAAAAAAAGTCGAAACATTTTATGCTGATTATTTACAGTTAGAATGAGTTTGAGTTAAACATTTTAAGGCTATTAAATGAGTTGTGGGACTAAAACCATAGTCATCAAGGATGAAACATTAACCTCATTACCTACATGTCATGTAGTAACTCATGCATGAAAGTAATCATTTTGATGTACAACCCCCTCCCCCGCCGCTCATGTTCAGACAGCTATTGCTTTAAAAAAAGGACAGCTACATGGAAAGTTTCCTTTTTCCCCTCCATTCCATGCACCCTGTGGAAGTTTCCCATAAAACTGTGCTAGTCAAAAGGTGTTGCTTGAACCATAATCAGTCCCACCTCAATAAGAGATTTAAGGCATGATACTGCAGGACCAACAATGAAAGTTTCATAAACAGGAGAAATAAAAGTTTGCATCTCCTCAATTGTTCATATAGCATTTGCTTCTAGTTATGGAAGGTTTAGTTATCTGAACTCAGTTTCATGAGAAAAGCAAGTATTGGTCACTTTAGAAGTTCCCAGAATTATTGTATTACCATATTTACTTGAATCCGAGACAAGGTTTGCCAATCAAAAGTGGGGGGCGGTGCGTGACATGCCTCAGATTTGAGTAGCAGGCTGGGACAGGTGGCTACTGTGGCTCTGGCTCCAAGCCCAGTGCCAAGCCACAGCTAAGCTGCTTGCCCTGGGCCAAGACACCTTGTCTAGTAGGGAAGGGGGGACACAGTGGGGAACATGAGGGAGATCCCATGGTGGGGTGCATAGAGGAGACCCATGGTATGCAGCTTGAGGGAAAGGGGAAGCATGGGGAAGACCATGTAGCCTGCTGCCTTCCAGCTTCTAGCTCCCACTGCCACTTATCCTTGGCTCTGGCTTGACCTTGGCTTCTAGTCTGGCTCCAGCCCCAACCCATCAGGGCCCACCACTGTTTCTGCCTGGCCAGACTGAACCAGGATTAGGGCTGCCCCTGCTGACTGCCCTGGGGCTAGAGTCAGAGCTATAGTCGTTGTAGAGGTAAGGCAGGGGAACAGGGTAGATAGAAGGGAAGGGGTGCAGGCACCAGGGGCAACATGGGTATAGGCGAGCAAAGGGTATAGGGAGACATGTGGGTAGGGGACAAGAAGCAGGGGCCCAGGCACAGGGGGCAACCCCCCCCCCCCCAATAATTAGACTGTTTACATGAAAAAAAATTTTTTTTTAATTAAGTGTTCTATGCATACAATCTAATTGTTGTTGGGGGGGCATCCTAAATTCAAAGTCATCTTGGATTCAGGTAGTTAAAAGGTTTTTCACTCCTTCCAAGGTATAGATGCTTGGATTCATTTAGCTAAGTTATATCAATATAGCTCTACTGACTTAATTTGTATCAGCCAATTGGACCAGTAGAACCAATACAACCTAGCTTTACAAGCACCTGTGTTAAAAAAAATAAATTTAAACTTCCTTTTCATAACTTCTTTAGTTACTATTACAGTATTGTACACGGATATTAGCAACGTTACTTTTATTTATTTATTTTAAATAAAAATGGGAATTTATTTTGTAAAGAATTTTGAAAAATCTCCAGTTAAAGATGTTTTAAGTTATATATTACATACCACTGTCACATGTGCATTTAATAGGAATTATGGGATCTAATGCCCAATTCTAACATCTGCACCTACCTTCTGCTATGACACACATGCATGGCAGGAGGTGCAAATTTGGGAATGGGGATCACATTCCAAGTCACGCTATTTCTACTTGTCAGTGCAGTGTGAGAACATGATCCTAACCTGCTACATGTTCAAGTTAAGGTGCCATATGAACCAGCCATAAAAAAATATCTATATTATATTTAGACCATTTTGAGGGCTGTTTTGCCATTTTAGAGAGTATTAAATTGGGCACATCCTCACCACTTACATTTATTAACATGTTAATCGCAGTGTAAGATATAGAGGGAGCCTCACATTTGTGAGGATAGTGCCTATTATGCATAGTATTATGCTCAAGATTGTCGATCCTTAAAAAAAAATTCCTTGCAACTGAGCAGTCACTGGAATAGTTACAGTGCAGTTTTCTTTTGACATTAAAAGGGAAAACAATAAAAGTGTACCTGCAGTAAGGCAATGAAGAGGAAGAAAGCATTAGCAGCTCTTCTAATCTGCTCATACAGGAATCGAGGTAGAAACGTCACCACGCTATACTTGGCCGTGCTGTAAATTTGAGAAAACCAGCAGTAGTTTGCTGTTTAAAAAACAAAACCTACAGAAAACCTATGGGAGAATGACTCAAAAATGGTGTCTCAAGAACAAACAATGATTTAATGTTTCAAGTCAATGAAGTACTGAGCCACATGCACATTACTGAAGAAATAACCATTTCCAACATTACAAAAGCTGGTCATATCTGGTAATCCCAGGACTTCCAGGTTTTTGCTGGTGGCCTGTAGGAGCTGGGAAGATTATCTCAGCTCAACCCACCCAAGCAAGACAACTTCTTGTTGCTGTGGTTGTTCTGAGCCCCACTCCTTACCATCCCCATCTCTGTGTGTGATCTCCTCCCCATGCATCAGCTATAGCTCACAGTTAAAGACAGGATTTTTTACTTCAGTATGATGGTGCTCCTGCCAGCAGTTACAAGCCTTTCAGGCATCTGGCTACAAGGTCTCTTCTGCTTAGTGAGTCAAAAAGATGGACATATTTGACATCTCAAAAGATTCCAACCCCACCCCACCCCCAGTCAGATTAACAAGGAGTATAAAGGGTTTTTTTTTATTTTTCTCTGCACTGAGAAACACTAATCACTATAAAATATCTGAAGGTACAATCAGAAAACAGAATGCAAATATCTGATTATAAACTTCAATACCACCAATGGCTCTAGGTCTTCCATTGTACTCCGCTGCAAGCCCAGTCAAGAAAAGCACTAAACATACACTTATACCCAAGCTAACTCTTATATTGAGTTAAGTAACTTAAGACGTGCTACACAGGATTTACAAGGCAACCAACTGGTGACCCTACAACATATTTATTCAAAATCACTTTTCAAAATACAATATATTAAATGATTTCTCCCAAGGATCACAACCTTGACTTGCTGGAAACGCTTGTGCGCTACCAATGAGCTTGAGCACAATGCCACCTGGAGTTTTGTACTCCTGGTATGTTTACCCACAGTAACAAGGTCGAAAGTAAGGTTTCCAAACTAACAGTGATCCAAAACTAGAAATAAAAGTGCTAAGCAGTGTATAGTACATAGTATATGCCATACTAGTATATAGTACAGTATGTAGCAGGGGTGGGCAAAAGATGGCCCATGGGTTGAATCCAGGTCACCAATTGATTGTATCCACTCCTTGGCTGCCCCCTCAGTGCTCTGCATGGGGCTCCTCACTTGCTTCTTCCCAGGGAAGCCCATGCCTTGCTACCACCCCCCACCTGCCCGGTGTCAGCCAATGGCATTGCCCCAGCCTGAGCCACTTTGCCCGGCTTCCCAGCAGGGCTGCTCTTGGTGTTGCTGCAGCTACTTGGGTATTACCTGGCTCCCCCTGCCTCCAGTAGTTCCTCCTTCTGCCCCAGCTCTACTGCTCTAGGTTGGT
>NW_017728906.1:167407972-167410613 GCF_001723895.1 Crocodylus porosus | reverse complement strand
TCAGGACAAAAGACTTTTAAACAAAATTATAGTAGATGCTTGATTTTTAATATATGATATTTGTGTGTTTTATCATCTCTAATTTGTTAAAATGATACCTTCCAAAAGACTGTGTGCAGCCCTTGAAAGCTCACCAAAACTCATTAAGAGTACTATCAACTGAAATAATTGCGCACCCCTGGTATATAATTTGCCATGCAGTATATAGACAGGCTCAGTGGGACCAAATATTAAGGGTAACTTTTTTCTCAACACAGACACAAAGCAGTGACATTCAATAAAATCAGACTAAATTGGTATCAACAATTAACAGGATTTAGATATAAAATGTTCACATACACACATTTGCAATGCAAGGAGGACATTCTGGAACACATTATTTGATTTACCAAAGATTATTAAATTATTCATGCCTGAATAAATGTTAAACTGGTTGCCATCATCCAGTCTATTATAGAATAGGATTTTTATCTGGTTTCAGTCACATTTGTATGGTCCCATGTGACAGCCAGAACCAAAGAAATTAATAAGCAATAAATATATGCGCTTCTTAGAGGCATTTGGAACTTTTGTCTAATATAAAGCTTGTATTTTTGTAACCTGCAGAACTGATTAGGCCTCAAAGACTGTGAAATTAGCTGACCTAATAGTTCTTTCTTGCTCAGAATTTAGCCTTGATAATGATAAAAACTAGATTCAACTGCCTAGCTTATCCAGCACATTTCAAGAAAGGGCATCTTAAAAAAGCATATAGTCAGAGAGTTCTAAAAGGGGCGGGATTTAGGCAGGGTAATGTTAATTTCAAGCCTGAAGATGCTGTGTTGCAATTTGCTTACTGGATAAGCCCAAGTCTGGGTAGTAATCTTTTATAATAATTTTAACACCTTTTAATCCCATAGGGTAATAGCTATAAAACAAGATTGTAAATAGTCCTAAGGCCAGCAAATTAGTATAGAACTAGGTATAAAAACTGTTCCAAGCCTGGACTCCGGACTCCCGGTGTGAGCGAGGATCAGATCCTGATCAAGGGACCTCCCCCGGTAATCCTTCAGACAGTGTTAATCGGGGACTCCTGACTTGGCTGGAATCACCTGGTGCGCACCTGGCATTGAGGAACTGTCAATAAGTTGCCAACCCATGTCTATTTGTTGTTTTAAACAGCCCAGGGGCTGATATTCTCACAGTGCCTAGCTGGCCTGCGAGAGATTTATCTGTTGTTATTATCTGTTATTATTTACTATTAGCCCTTTAATATTGCATTATCTGCTTATTGCATTTATTTCTCTGTTAACTGTTGTGTGCATGTATGCTATAATAAATTTACCATTATTTTACTCCCAACTCTGCCTCCTCAATCCCAAACCAAACAGCCAAGTGGCTAAATTAATATACTCAAAGTGCCCAGCTGGCCTGACAAAATTGACATGACGAACAGGATCGAAGATGGTGAGTTTGGAGGGAAAAAATGGTGCAGAGAGGTGGACTCCACTGATCGCTTTGATAGAAGTTACGGGTATTAAGAATCAGGGGTGGGATAAAGAGAGGTTGAGACCTGCCTGGAGCCATCCCACCACGGTACTCTGTCAGTGGGCTGCGTTCACTGACGTGCAGAAGGGCAGACCTAAGAAGGAATGCCTGTCTTGGCTGCTGGCAACCTGCCTAAGACTGCGAGCAGAGGAAACCATTCAGCTCCATCAAGAGAACCAACACCTAAAAGACCAAGTAACCCAGCTTAAGAGGGAATTAAGGGGAAAAAAAGGATTTTAACAGCGTGGCATGTAAGACTGTGCAAGCTACACAGAGCTGTTTAGAGATTTTAGAATGAAGAGGAAAAAAAATTATAAAATCACACACGTGGCCACTTCCCTCCAAAAGAGAGTGCAGTTAACACAGGCTGTGGAGCCATCCTTCCACAAGTGTCTGTATAGAACTAAACCAGAAGTTGAGCTTGGGAAGATCAAAGGGATAAAATTGATAACGAGCCTGGTGCTAAAGCACCCCCCCTATGTTCCTGCTCAGAGGGAGGAACCTAGCTAGGCCTTCCCTGCCCCAAGGGAGAAACTCAGCCAAGTTTTTAGCACAGTAATAACTCATTCAAGCCTGCAAGGAGATAATCTTTGAACAGAGCTGAATTCCTTTACCTGTGCGGATATTAAAAATATTCGAAAGCCAGAAGAGCCAGTAATCGACTGGCTAATTCAAATGTATAGTAAAGGGGCATTTGCAATTTCAGTGAATAGAGCCAAAGCCACAAAAATGATTCTGCACCCTGAGCTCCAGTTAAATCAGTTTGCAGAAGGTGATAAAAATGTTACTTTGTTTTCTGCTGCCCTCCAAGCCACTGCAGACAGTTACAGTAAGGTAGAAGAAGAACTTAACCCTTCCCCACAGGCATGGGCTAACTCAGAGGAAGCTGTCTGCTGCGCAGCAGTTTGGACTCGCACACCAGATGCAGAATTTGTGACAGCACCATTGTGGAGGAGGTTTTGCCAACAAGCACCCACAAAGTACACCTCAACCCTGCTGGCCTTGGAGACGAAGGCAATGAATCACCTGGTAAGAGATGCGATCCGGCAATTAGTGCAGCTTTTACCTATTTTGCAGAAGCCAAGGCTTACTAAGCCAACAAAAACTGCCAAGG
>NW_017728906.1:167405600-167407855 GCF_001723895.1 Crocodylus porosus | reverse complement strand
CCCCCCCAAATTGTTGAGAAAAGCCAGAGAAAGCCAGCCCAAGACTCCGCAAGCAAAAATGTGGAAAAACTTGTTAACTGCCTGTTTCAATAAAGTGCAAATCAATAGACTGCCCACCAATGTCTTGCAAGACCTGTGAGCTAAACACTGTACCAAGAGGGCAAACCCAAAAGCAGAGCCTTCTGCACCACCACCAGTGTCACCAGAGAAATTCTCTGTCCTGAGGGCAAAACTGTCAGCATTTTCCTAGGCACATGCAGGGCCGCCAGCCTTTACCCCGCCTAATCAAGTGGCCTAGGGAGTCGGGCCAGCCCAACCCCCCAAAAAAGGAGCCACAATGAGGGCAGTAGCAAGCCAGAGACCAGTATCTAAAGTTAATGTTAACCCCTTAATTCAAATACCTGTACAGATTCAATTAAGTAAAAGTGAAAAATCAGTTAACATGCAACTAGATACTAGTGCCCAGCTATGCATTTTAAACCGTGCAAAATAAAAAGCAGCACGGGGAACCCCCTATCAGGTAGTAGGAGTGGGAGACACCAAACAACCAGGACATCTGGTCTGACCCACGTTCACTTTGCCCAATGGCTCCATAGTAACAGCAGCCGCTGTAATGCTCCGGAGACGGCCAAATTTGCTGGGTCTGAACATGTTGCATGGGCACCTGTTTATCCTTAAGCAAGAAACCTAGCAGTTTAAATGTGCCACAGCCCAGGAGAGCAAGCAGGAAGATGTGATGACGGCAGTAGCCCAATGTTCCGTGGCCCCACTCACCCTGCCAACCGTGAAGGAGGTACACCAGCCTCAATACTGCAAACCCCCTGAAACAACACAACCCATTCAAGACATTATCAACCGGCTTGAGGATGAAACCATCATTCAAACTCACTCCCCATGCAACAACCCAGTGTATCCGGTCCATAAACCAAATGGATATTAGCGATTAACTGTTAATTTTAAGGCTTTGAATGCCAACACCGACCACCTGACAGCCATGGTCCCATCCATGCCTGCACTGACGGAAAGCATCAGGTGCTATAGCCCTCAGTAGATGGGATCCGTAAACATTAAGGACATGTTTGCTATCCCCATCTATAAAAATCACTAACCTTTGTTTGCCTTCGCATAGCTGAAACAGCAGTACACCTACACAGTCTTACCCCAGGGCTGGGTGCACAGCCCCACCCTGGTCCCTAGAGTGCTAGCTGCAAAATGGCTGTATCAGCAGCATGGGCACCCTGACCATGATAGCACTGCTTGCCTACCAGCCACCTGGGGCATTCAACTAACTAAAAAAGAAGTGCAAGAATTAGTCAACTCCTGCATCACCTGCCAGGAAGTCAAAGCCCAACTAGCCCCTGCTCAACTACCCCTTTGTTGCGGCGCGATGGAAAGGTAATATAGCAAGTTTAGCTATGTGACTTTATAGGCCCACTTCCCCGCACTCCCAAAAAGCGACAGTATGTGTTTATAGCAGTAGAAGCAGTTACCAAAATAAAGTTTACCCGGGCCTCTACCAGGCCAGTGCACAGGGCACCTGCACAGCACTAGAAAACCTGTTAGCCATCTACCCGTCTCCCATAGAGCTGCAAAGTGACAACAAGTCACATTTTCGCAATCATCTCGTCTATGAGCAGGCCGCAAAACATCATGTGCCGTAGACCTAGCACATTCCCTATCACCCAAAATTTAATAAACTAGTAGAACAACCCAACAGTATCTTAAAAGTGCAACCTGCAAATAGCCGCTGCATCAGCGTTCAAAAACTGAACCTGCACCTGAATTGCTCAGTCAACTGGGCCAACAATCGGCCCCTCTCCGGAGGAAGCCCCATGCAGCAAGCCTTTAGTCAAACCGGGCCCCATGAGCCAGCAATGGAACGGCCAAGGGATAGTTAGGGGAAACTCCAAGCTGGGGATCAGGTAGTAGTTAAGCATCCACAAAGGGACAAATAGGAAAAAGAGTGCTAATGGCACGGGACATACATAAAACTCATAGTGGGTGTCAAGGTCAGATCCATCTAACGGGAGCCAGACTCCATTTTTCCTTGTTCCTGCAAATTCGGTCCATCCATGGGCACAGCCATAGCAACCTCGGGGTGCTCTGGAGTCATCACCTTGTTCCAGAGCAACGCTGCCACCCTCATCCAGCAATAAAGGGGGAGAATCCCATCATGATGTTAGAAATATTATTAAAAATGTATAGTGACTAGAGTGTTGTTAGAACTGCACAGTTTGTATCTCGTACCTGATAAG
>NW_017728906.1:167404143-167405290 GCF_001723895.1 Crocodylus porosus | reverse complement strand
TTGTCTTCACTCTGACCCTATTTGCAAATATATCCTTTGTGTTACTAACAATGTGTGCCTGAAGAATTATTATTCGTGAGCCTCCAAAGAAACGAACCGCGATTTTTATATCAATGACGGGACTGCTAATTGTTTGCTGCTGTTTAACTGATATGGGGCATTCCCATGCTCCCACACCCCAGATTGCACCCACTGCCAAGGCCTCAGACACACTGAGATACTGGGAACACCCAGCTGCAATCAAAGAAGTGAGAAACTAGCCTCCCAGTCGTCGGCCATAGATTGTGGACTGGCAAGGGGGAACCTGTCAATGTTACTGTGAGACAGGGTAGTTACTCCCATATGCTAGAATCAAGAAAAACAAGTGTGGGACAGGGAGAAATTGTTGTAGTTTCTTCCAATAACCCTGGTGCTGTTATATTTCTGCCTTCAGGTACACTGCCCACCCTGAGTCCTGATGTAACCACTGCCGTAACCCTGCCTGCAGCTCAAAATTCTACAACCGCCCAAAGTCCAAAAAGGCAACCAAATCCTTCAACCCCGCCTCCATGGGAGACAATAACTGCAGCAGTTCCCCTGCCCAATAATACTTTGGCACAATGCTGTACAGCTTACCAAATACACCGGTCCTCCAGGTATAACAAGGTACTATAGTAGTTTAAAAACAGCTCTTATGCTGTTAAGTGGTGGCCCACAAAATAAAAAGCCAACATATCCCATGTTCCAGATATTTTGTGGTTCCGCCATATAAATAAAGTGGGGATTGCTCACGAAATTAAATATACTATAGCTGCCTATCGCCAAATAGTCTGAGAAAGTCTGCAGGGCACAGCCCTGATCAACCCAGAACAACTGGCTGAACTCATAGGGGGCACTGTGCCAACATCATTTTTGCAAGATAACCATGCCATCATCATACCTGGACAATGTGCGTTCAAGTATGTAAATGGAGATGCATTCCAGCAAATAAACCAACCCCACTGAGAAGTTTACCAATCCCAAAAACAGAAAGGAAAATAGTTAAGCACCCAAACAAGAAAACCGCTGTCCAAGGAGAGTGGTCACTCCTTAAGGAGGCGATCCTCCAAGCCCAAAGGAAGGTAATCCCAACGAGGATCAAAGGGAGCAGGAGAGCACACAAGCCTCC
>NW_017728906.1:167402330-167404043 GCF_001723895.1 Crocodylus porosus | reverse complement strand
GAGTGACCGGGAATAATGGTCACAAGCTGGCAGAGGGTAGGTTTAGGTTAGATATCAGGAGGCGCTACTTCACAGGCAGGGCGGCTAGGGTCTGGACCCAACTTCCAAGAGAAGTGGTGCAGGCTTCTACCCTGGGGGTGTTTAAGGGGAGGTCAGATGCACATCTTGCTGGGGTCATTTGACCCCAGTACTCTTTCCTGCCATGGCAGGGGGTCGGACTAGATGATCTGTTCAGGTCCCTTCCAACCCTAGAAGCTATGAAGCTATTTTTTGCATTAAGCAGGAATGCACATTGCCATTCTGATAAACTGTTGCTCAGGGTTAAAGGTAATATGAGCATTAAACAAGGAGCCATTAAGGAGAACTGGAGCTCTGGTCTGGGACCTCCACCATGGGGTGACATTAGACAAGTGAGGTAGCAGATACACTTGTGATGACTCTTTTTGGATTAGCATTCTCCAACTGTTCTGCCAGTGCCTGGTTGGCAGAAAAAAAATGTTGCACTAAACTTGGCCAACTGTTTTTCAACCCACAGCCCAACAGCCTCCAAGTGCCCGAAAAAAAAAGAGGTACCCTAGACCACACGTGGAACAAGCTTAAATCAGCCATGGGAATTTAAAACAAATAAATCTCAGAAAAACACCCAAAAATCATAAATATATGACAAGCTATACGTTTTCTCACTAAAGGAGGTATAATTAATAACATAGCCCTAGAATACACTAATAAGTTAGTAGCAACCAAGCCATGAAGCAGCACAAATAAGTTATCTATTAATGCATGCAGCCTTTCAAGCTGATGCTAATCAAACTTGGAGCACTGCGTGTGCCCAAGTGCAGCTTTCACTTAACATTCATTTATCCCAAGTGATAAAAAAAAAAATAAATAAATCTCAGACACACAAAATAGCCTGCTGGCTTAAAACGACATGGACTACTCCCAGTTTTAACCCAACGGTTAGTTTACTGAGACACATAGAGCACACGATGGGAGGGTTGTAGCAAGACGAAATGCTTTTTTGTCATACATGGGGTAGCAAACAGCACATGGTCCACTGCCCATCTCTTAACAGGACTGGGAGGAAAATATATGTAGGACTGGGACTTGCATTATCCCATTTGAAAAAGTTATAACCCCAGAAAACCCCAAGTATTTAGCTCAATCTCCAGTGTACCCTGTAAATGGCATTCTAAACGGCTTGGAAACTTTGTAGAGGGGGTGGCCCAATAGTCCCCCCGACAAGATTTGTATAACACCCCTACCAGCGACTCCCTACATTACCCTAGCTCAGCGAGTTTGTTGGAAAAGTCCTGGCAGCTTGTACTATCCCAACAGAGTGTTTTAGACCTCCTGCACCAGCTGCTGTGCAGAAGCTCAAAATTTTCAAGGAGCATCAGCTATCCTGATTGTTCAAGACCAGGAAGCTATTTTAATGTAGCCAAAAAACCAGCTAAAAAGTCTCACCTTTAACCTAAGTCTTCCAAAGTCCTGGGTTCAAAATGTAGACATGCCCCAACAAAAAGGGTGGGATAAAGTAGCAGCCTATATCAACAGTTTGCTTGAAGATACCCAAAAAAGTAAACAGCTTACTCTCATAGCCCAAGCGGGAGGGCAAATTATTAAATGTGCTACTAACACTTCCCCGCTGTATAAATAGTATAAAATAATTTATATTGTGCAAATGTATACCTTTACTAAAAATGCTCTTTTATT
>NW_017728906.1:167380763-167402230 GCF_001723895.1 Crocodylus porosus | reverse complement strand
ACCCCGGTGCTCTTTCCTGCCAAGGCAGGGGGTCGGACTAGATGATCTACCTAGGTCCCTTCCGACTCTAGCTACTATGAAACTATAAGTCTGAGTAGTAACCTTTTATAATAATTTTAACAACTTTTAATCCCATAGAGTAATAGCTATAAAACAAGATTGTAAATAGCCCTAAGGCCAGCAAATTAGCATAAAACTAGGTATAAAAACTGCGCTACTCAGGTAACCAATAAGAAAAGGAACGAGAGGAAACAAGACAAAAATTGCTGTTCCAAGCCCAGACTCCAGACTCCCAGTGCGAGTGAGGATCAGATTCTGATCAAGGGATCTACCCCAGTAATCCTTCGGACAGCGTTAATAGGGGACGCCTGACTTCGCTAGAATCACCGAATGCGCACCTGGCATTGAGAAACCGCCAATAAGTTGCCAACCCATATCTATTTATTGTTTTAAACAGCCCAGGAGCTAATATTCTCACAGTGCCTAGCTAGCCTGTGATAGTTAATAATAACAGATAAATAGATTAATTTATCTCTTTAATATTGCATTATCTGTTTATTGCATTTATTTCTCTGTTAACTGTTGTATATATATATAAAAGCTATAATAAATTTACCATTATTTTACTCCCAACTCTGCCTCCTCAATCCCAAACCAAACAGCCGTGTGGCTAAATTAATATACTCACAGTGCCCAGCTGGCCTGCGACAGTCCCAACATCCTGTTATACAGACTATAATTAAATGCATACATTTTTCTACAGATTTCATGCCTCTCAAAGGGAATAAAAACAATCATACTTTTAAGAAACCATTGCCACCATTTCTATAAACAAGAAATCCTGACACTTAACACATTTTAAATTTGTATAGAATCAAATTAATGCATTTATAGGTTTACAGTAAACTGCAACACCATAGATCGCAAATATTTAATCCATCTAAAACACCATACTGTGTGCTCAGACAAACATTAAGCTTCTGAAGTGCATATTTTAAGAGCTTGATCCTAGGCAAAAAACACAACATAATGAAAGAGGAGGATTCTGTCATTAGACATCCTCATGGACATCACCAGGATTAAAATAAAAAGTAACAACATCCCAACATAAAAATTGCAGTAAAACTAAAATATATGTACAAAGTTACAATATTCACAACACTGAAACATTCCCAAATCCAGAGGCTTTGAGCTCTAACTGGATTTGAAATACGGTATTATGTCACTTTGTTGTTATCCATAGGCAATGGGAGAAAATATTGGTGGGGGGGCAGAGCACACAGGGGCTGTATGCAGTGGTGGGGTGTGGCAGTGGTGCTGCTGCTGTTGCTGGTCATGGCAAAATTAGTTTGGAGCGGGGGGGGGCGTGGCTAAGCTCCATTACCCGCAGCCTTCTGCTCCCTTTGTTGCCAGTCCCCTGTCCTCTTCCTGTCTCAGTGAATGTAGCGGGTCACAGTCAATGCCTAACTTGTCCAACACAGAGCAAGTCTACCTTATGCTGAAGGCCAGGGATAGACTGGGGATTCTGTTAGTGTATCAGCCACCCTGCCATACACCAAATCCCCTAAATGAAGCTAGTTGAGCTTCTCTTGGAAGGAATGTTAAGGACATCATTGTCCTTGTCTGATTTCAACATGCACACCAAGGTTGACTCATCAGGGCTTGACCAGGATGTCATGGCCTCTTTGACAATTACAACATTATCCCAAATAAAAAACAGAGTTAACACAAGGTGGGACATGAATTGGACTTATGTTTTGTAGCTGCCTAAATACAGGAATTCCAATCACTGGGTAGAGAGGGAAGGGAGTATCGTAGTTAAGATGCTACTGTCCGACATTGGAGGTACATAGAGTCAGCAGGATTCCAGAACTCTAGGGGATATTCCCACCAACCCTGACAGTTCCTTTGCCTGATTCAACTGTAGACAGCACGCTGACCTGAGCCATAGACCCAGACATATGGTCCCACTCCTGTGGTGGCACAGATTCCCTGGGAACATGAGGGTGCTGAGGTGGCTGAAGCAGGCAGATAGATGGTTTGAGTGCAGGTAGTTTCTAATCTGTGCTAAAGCTGATTGATTACAGGATAGATCCTTTTTAAAGCACTATACCATGGCAGCAGCAACAATACAGAGGCTTTCCTCTCCACTGCCACTGCATTTGCAAAGTGCCACCTGGAGGAAGTGTTCTGGATAGAGTATGGCCTGATAAATCCAGTTGCCTCCACCCAGAAATTGAATCATCCACAGTCTGCTGTGATGACTTTGGCACCTACTGAACAGATAAAAATCTCTTGCATGCAATATGGTTCGGAGACTGCCAGTTTAGTTGCAGTATGAGTTTGGGAAGCTCCATCACATCTGGTTTATATGGATTCGTTTTAATTGCTATTACCCACCAATGCAAACTTGGGGGAAGATACAGGCTACCTGTTGTGAACCGAACCCCATCCCCACCCTGGCTTGTAAGGGTCATCTTGGGGGATTGAGGCTACCGCTGGCTACAGCTGAGGACTGGATACAAATGAACCAACTGAAGCCAAATCCAGACAAAACAGTGGTGATGGTGACTGAAAGACCTCATGACTGGGGGGAACTGGGAAACCCACCACTGATGGTGCTCAGCCTCCCCTTGTCACTCAGATTCATAGCCTTGGGGTGCTCCTGTACCTGAATTTTCAAGCTGTAACAGTAACTAGGAGAGCCTTTCACCCACTACATATGGTAAGAAGGCTGTGACTTTCAGCTACAGATCTGGCCAGGGATGTCTATGCTTTTGCAACCTCAAGGCTGGGCTATCAGGAAGCAACAGCTGGTACAGAATGCAGCAACCCACCTTCTGACCAAGGCAAGTCTCCACAACCACATTATCCCATGATCCAGAGTTCAATGGCTTCGTGGATGCAATTCAAGGAGCTAGTTATGACCTATAATTCCCTAAATGGCTTGGGTCTTACATACCTAAGGGACAACCTTCACCCTTATGTTCCATCATGATCCCAAAGGTCAGCTGAGAGCAACCTCCCGCAAGCTTTATCCATTCACCATTTTTTTTTGGTCAAACAAAGTAGCAGGTCTTTCTCTACATTTTCAGCTTTGCAATTCTCTACCCATTAAAGCTCACCAGAGCCCCAGTCTGGGCATGTTCCAGAAGCATTTTTAAGGTCTTATTTGGATGCACTTTTAGTAAACAAGGTTAAGTTTTGGTGTATTTTCTGTGGAATGAGTTATAACTTACTCTTTTTGTATCTGTTTTTATGACTTATCTTGTTTTCATTGCAAGTTGCTCTGAGCCTTTTTGGGGGAGGGTGACAAATCCACTAAAACATTTTCTGCAGAATGTTTTGTAAACTATTCTGCCTCAGAGCGATTTGAAGCTAAATCTATCTTCAAAATTTTGTGCGTTCATAAAAACCTATTCACTAGATATTGTTTGGGCTGAGACAGAGTCTCCGGTTCGTTAGTAATTCTAGTTAGTAGGGTTAAACCCACTGGATTTAGCAACAAAACTTGGTCCATGATGCTTACAGAAATCATCAGAAAGCACTTTTCTATTCCTGACACCAAAAACATAAGTAAGGAATTTACTGCAAGAATCTAGAATAGAAATAAAATAGCTGCAGCCCTTAATAGACTTCTCAAGTCCAAAGTACTGTCTAGAAGAAAGACACTGCAGTTAAACAATATCATTATCACATCTGTAGAGATGTATGGGAGTAAGAATAGATGCATGATGCTGAAAGACTAACAGAAAAAATTGATCTATTTACAAAATAAAAATTCTCAGGAAAATAGGTGGACCAGTGAAAAATTCAGAGGGGGAAATGGAGCCAAAGAAGTAACAAAGAACTAAAAACATATTACAGAACAGCTCCTTACTATAAGTATGGTGTGTGTACAGTGGTTAGCATGATTCAGCCATGTGATGAAAGTAAAGGAATCAAGAAAAAAAAAAAATCAAAATTATCTACATATAATCAACAGCTAGGACGACATCCGAAAAGTAGGCCTTGCCAACACCTAATGAACAAAGTAAGATACCTGAACTTACGTAATATAGGAAAGGACTGGGTAGAGATTACAGGTGAACCAATAAAGAATTTTCAGGCCGATACCAATGGCCTATTATTGACCAGACATAATCGGCCAATATTGATCCGATTGCCAATGTGAAGCCCAGAAGTTTAAAAAGTAGTGTCTGGCTGACCTGTTGTGGAGCAGGGGCATTGGGGGGGTGCAGATCAAAGCCCCCAAGGTGAGCAAGGGAATGGGGTTGGGGCTGGGTCAGGGGTAGGCACTGCCTAGCTGGAGTGGGGTGGAGTGCAGGACAGAGCCGCAGGTAGCTCATCTAGGAGGTGCCGGGGAGTGGGGGGCAGCTCCTGCCACTGCATGCACCCTGGGGGGTGGGAGTATGAGGGACACACATCCCCACAATTTGTGCGTGGGACAAGGGTGGGCTACTCATTGTACAGGGCTGGAGGCTGTGCCAGTGTCTTTCTGGCAGGGGTTGGGCTGGCGCTGTGCTCTGGTGGGCAAAGGTGGTGCTGAGAAAGGGGCGGGGGGGGGGAAATACAGAGAGGGAGCCTACTGCCACCTCAAAATTCACCACAGCCCCCCTTCCCAGTGCCATGATCACCCAGGAGGAAAGTATGTTTTAAAAACACACACCGAACTACACAAGCAGATATCCATGATACATCATTATCTTCCTTGTTAGTCAGCAATTTTATTTATTTCATTTAGAATGGATATTTGGGAGTTCTGGGCCCAATGGTGCTTTACATTTGTCTTCTATAAGCATCATTATGAAAAAATTAATGAAGCTATGTATTGAGATATGCATTCTCATACTTAATGAATGCTGATTGACCATGGCAAACTTACCTCATACCATGAAGACTGGCACCACTACTGATGAGCCCACACTTCAGGGGCAGTTCTTTTACTGGATAACAGTATGCTCATAATTTTAATGCTCATAATTTTAATGCAATCATTTGTTCTGTAAAAATAAATCACCATGGGAATGTAGCAGTGGCAGCTGTCAGCACTGTCATCCAATAGACCAGGGTTTTATTTATGGTTGCCACCCTTGTAAATAATGCCCAGTTTCAGACTCTTGTACCAGACCCTTTGTTCCTTAAGTCAAGTAAAAACCCAGCGTCAGAACAGCAAATCCTGGATTCTGGGACAGAACCAAAAGCACAGTTTGGCCTCCCTATCTTGCTCACATTTATTCTTAACAAGGAACGTTTGGCCCCATCTCTACTCCTTGAGACTATGTAAGGCTTGGGCAGAAGTACAGGCTCCCTCACGTTGCACAGTGAGCAGCCCTTACTGGTGACCTGGAGAAGCAGTTTCTGTGAATGAGGAGATAATTCAGCCTTCTTACCTACTTAATCCTTCACTTGTTTGTCAAGATTGCTTACTGTTGTGACCTAATTCCAGGTATACAGGTGTCTATACTGACACATTTGGAGATACTGAAAGATAATGATATTCAGGGCTAGAGATGAACAAGCAATACAGAGGCAAAAAGCTCACCATGCCACTAGCAAAAAAAAGTCGTAGTCTAAGAGGGCACAAAATTCAAGACTTTCCCAAATTATTTTTTCAAAGTGGGTCACAGATGACTGCCTCTTTTCTGCACTAATCCCCTAATGCACTGACATTAGGGTTGTTATTTGTGTGTACTAAGGTAACACCTACACAGCCTAACAGGAATCAGATCTTGACTGTACTGAGTGCTTCTCAAACACACAGGAAGACGCCACCCTTCTACCAGAGGGCTGCAAGTCAGAGAGAGAGAGAGTGGAGAGAAAGAGGGAGAATATAACAGGCCTGGTGGGAGGGAAAAATGGAGGCAGAACTGAATCTGAGGTCCCTAAAGGAGATGGAATAGCCTCTTGTTGAGCCTCCAATAGGAACACAGTGGAAAGATAAGAATTACACTGGACTGACACAGCTATAAAAGGAGTTTCTTAGTTCCCTCAGGCTTGAGAGAGAAACATCAGAGCAACAGAAAGAAAGGCAAGTTATTAAGGATGTGTACCAAAAAAACAGCCAACTTGCAAGGACAAAAATAAAAATAAAAATCAGGAAAACAAAAGGCAAAAAACAAGATACAGCTAGGCAAGGGATATTAGAGACAACAAGAAGGGTTTTTATAAATATAGAAGATGAGACAGACCATAGTTCATAGTTCAACACTGAGGATGAGCTATTGATACAAAATACAAAGAAAACAAAAGTTGCTCTGTAACTACTTATCCTCAGACCAAAGAATTCTGACCAGAACGCTAACAAAAATCAACATAAAAAACAAACAACTGGAAAGTATATGGATCAGGATCAGCAAAGCACGCAGACAGCTTCTGACAGATATGAACGATCTTAAAAAAAAAAAAAATTGACAAGGGCCAATGAAATTAACTTTAGAATGCTGAAGGAAATAGCTCAAGACATTTCAGACCCAATGGCACTAATATCTGTGAAGGCATGGGTGACAGGCAAGTTCCCAGATGACTGGAGAAGAGCTAACTTAATGCCAGCTTTTAAAAAGGGGGGAAACACTGAGATGGACCTGGGATGTCGCATTCAGTCAGTCTGGTGTTAATATCTGGGGAGTTTCTGGAGGAAATTAAAAATCTGTTTCTAAACAGCTAAAAAAGGAAGGGCTGATCACTGACAACCAGCATGATTTGGTAAAACAAAATTGCACCAAACCAATCTGATTTCTCCTTTAACCAGGTAACTAGTCAACTAGGGACTGTAATACTTAGATTTTAATAACGCTTCAGATACAGTCCCAGACAACATCCTCGTAAGTAAACTGGAGAACTGTGGGCTAGACATAACTACTGTTAGAGCAACATGCAATTGGTTGAATAAACTGCAAGCTAAGAATAACTGGAAGTGGACCAGTGTTAGAATTACAGGAGGTTGCAAGCGAGTTTCCACAGGATTTTTTTTCTGGGTACAGTGATGCTCTGTACTTTTTTACTAATGATATGGGCGTACAAAAAAAGAGTACTTCCTGATGAAGTCTGCAGGTGACAAACAGGGGAGGGACTGCAAACTCCTTAGTAAAGAGAAATCTACTTTAAGAGGATCTTGATGAATTGGAAAACTGGGCTAGAGAGAAAAAAAGAATGTCAACATGACAAATGTAAGGTACTGCACCAGGAGAAGAGAATACACATACAAGATAGGAGATAATTAGCAGCAGCACTACCAAGAAAGATCTGGGAGTTATGGTGGATTACAGCACGAATTAACAATCCGATGTCCGATGCAGCCACCAGTTTTGCTCTACATTAACAGCAGTATTTAATGCAAGATACAAGGGTGGTTAGGCCTCAACTAGGAAGCATCATGTACAGTTCTGGGCTCCACATTTTAAGAAAGACAAGTATGCAAAGGAGGCCTATAAAAGGATGAAAAGAGGTCTGAATGCAAACCATAGAAGAAAATGTTGAGAAACAGATAAGTTTAAGTTTGAAGCAAAGGAGATAAGTGTGACAGGACAGCAGTTTGAAAATATTTGAACAGTTGCCATAAAGGTCATTCTCTGCTACAGAGGACAAATCACAAAGCAGTAGTTTTAAGTGGCAGCAAAGCATATTTAGATCAAAATGCAAGGAAAAAACCCCTTCAAAAGTGTAAGAACCATGGGACAATGGAATAATCTGCCCAGGAAAGTTGTGAAATATCCTTCACGGGGGGGTGGGGGGAGGAATTCAGGAACAGGCTGGATAGACATTTGTCCTGGATGTTTTGAAAACAAAACATCCAGTATGTGTCCAATGGAGTTGTACTAAGTCAGCTTCTCTCAACCTGTGGGTTGCAACCCAAAAGTGGGTCCCAAGAATATATGAAAGGGTCCCAAACAAACTTTAAAAATGGATTCTCTTTTAAAAGGAGAAAAACATGGGAAACCTAGTTCCAGCCTCTGGGGTCTGCTTGGGGCCCTCTGCCCCACACACCTAATCCCTGCCCCACACGCTGGGGGCACTGGGTCAGGACTAGCCATAGATGTTTACAAATGGGTCCCGATACAAAAAATAAAAAATAAAAATAAAAAGGTTGAAAACCACTGTACTAGATGTCTCGATGTCCCTTATTAACTTGTGATTTTATGAACCTTTCCCCAACATCACACAACAGATCAGTAGAAGAGCTGGCAAAAGAACTGGGGTCTCCCGAGTCCCTGGCACATACCTGATTTACTGCACTGTGCTGTTTCCATGATATGCAAATCAGAAAAATCCTCAAAGGCACTCTCATAGTCTTACATGAAAGAGATATAAGCATATCTCAAAGAGCATCCCTAGACCCCTACCAATCTCACTGCTTGTGACTGCAGGGAAAGTCTGCAAGACAGAAGATTCAACTTTTCTTAGTTTCAAACCCTTAAAATACAAGCAGCGAGAACTCATTTTAAAAGAGAATATTTCAGAGTGACGTTGCCTCTTGGCTCCATGTTCTTGGGGAACCCTAACACAGGACGCAGACTGTCCGACTCAAAGAATCCCCCCTCCCCCCACTGCATCTTAATCAGTTTCTGTTTAGGTAGAGAGACGCACCTAAAGACCTCCAGATAAGGGTGACAAGAGTGAAACAACTGCCCTAGGTCTCATTTGCATCCGAGATGTAAATGAATGGTCATCTGGTTCCATGGGAGATGGAGAACAGAAAGCCCGAAGCAGAGACCACAGTGAATTCTGGGATCAGAGAAGCAAGGGAGCACTGCATGATGGGGAATCTGTGCTCCAAATCCTAATCAACCCACACACCCAGCTCAGCATTTAGCAGACCAGTTCTAATCTGGATTTACAAAGGACTCCCCCCCCCACCACTACCTCCAAGCAGAAGTAAGTTCAATAGGCATCTCGGGTCGTATATTCCCTGGTCCCACTATGGGAGGCCTATTTAAACTTAATTGACTAAAACTTGGTTGCCAGGTTAGGGAATGCTGAGGCAAGACACAAAGTCAGAGGGGGTATTGGCAACATTTGAACAATGGTAAAGGGTTCATCACAGCGTCCAGCCCGTCGGAGCCCTGACCACAAGTGTTGTCATACTTTTCCAGGGACAACTGATGGAAGTCCTCCCCTCCCAAAGGTTATGAACACTTCAATAATTGCCTTAAGTCTGTTAAAAGACTATATAGTAAGATCTGGAAAAAAGTCATGGTAAGCTGAGGCTTGTTCACAAGTAAAAATCCAAAACCCTGATGCTGCAAGCTATCTGTTGTTTCTGAAGAAACCAGGAGATATCCCATCAGTATATCTGCTATCCATAGGAATTTCAAGCTGGCTCCTACGTATCTGGCTACTCCCTAACCTTGTGCGTTTCCTAAGTATCAATCAGTTTCCTGAGATGTTCCAAACTAGATAACCCCTTGTCAATAGAAAAGACAATTTGATTTACACTATTAAGAATGCTTGAAAGAAGCTGAACTGAGGGTATAAAAATCTGTAAAAAGCACCAGTGACACCACCCGCTTTCTTCTCGAGAGGCTGAAGGAGGCAGATCGTCTCCCTTCAAGGATCGTGCTGAGAACTTTAACCTGTCAGCTTTGCAACCTGAGTGCCTTGGACTGGTGAGATTCTAGCTCGCTCTCTCTTCTCTCTAGGCATAAATTTCTGAACCTGAACTGTATTAGTTATGCTTGAGCTAAGTTTCCCCAAATACTTAGTGAAACCAGGGTAATACTGTAATTGTTTGCATTTGTTTTTCCTTTGCATGTCTATTACTCCTAGTACCATCATACACTTAGCAATAAATAATTTTTATAGTCAAACTGGTTGTAATTGGGTATTTTTTTTCTTCGCTTCTTCTCCTTCCCCATTTGCTCTGCAGCAACGCTTCGTTTACCTAAGCTAAAGATCCCTGTGAAGCCCAAAAATACCGTGGGGTCTGCTCATCAAGAGACTAAAAGATTAGGATGTGCTGAGTTTGACACACATAAGGGGATCAGCTTGTACAGGCTGACTGACCAGTTTGGCTCAGACATGCCCTAATGAACTGAATGCTGGCCTATGAGGGTGTCATCTGGACACCCAGCCGGATTCAGAGGTATTCTGTTTAACTGTGTGCTTGTGTCTGACTGTAGTTTATTGTTGCTCTGATGAACTGATTCTTGGCATATGAGGGTGTCAGCCTGCCCATGCTGATCAACCCGGCCAGGTTAGGCACGTCGTGAGTGAGTGTGAGTGAGCGTGACTAATTTAGTGGCTGGAGGAACCCAGCCCCACTGAAACTGAGTCCTGCAAGATAGCTCCACTGGGGGCAAGGGCTTGTGGAAGGGAGAGATACAGCTCCACATAGAAACACAAGTAACACAAGCAGCACATTAATAGAATTACCAAGACCCTAGAAACATATCCCTAATAAATGAGCACACCCCAAAGTAATGAGCAAATCTGGTAACAGTGAATGGAAAAAGCTGGGGTTGTGGAACCATTAGACAAATGAGTTCCTATTCCTCAGATGGTAGAAAGAGATGATGAAGTGGCAGAAGTGATTAACCTGAAGTGGTGGCTCCATATCCCAAGTCTACTTTATATACAGTAAAGCTCTTACTGCAAAGAACACACAAAGCAATTTAGTGGGGAAATCAGTAGCAATGAATTTATAGTTAGGAAAGCATGCTCATTAGTGGCATTAAGCATTGTTGCCTTATCCTGAAAAATAAAAGCAATAAAGATTTTGTTGTAAGATCACTTACCTGCATTAGCCAAATTGCTATCTGTGGGCCAGATTTTTTTTTTTTTTTTTTTTTTGCATTTGATAAGAGATGGGACAAAAGTAGCAATGCAGAAGGTACTGCATAAGCAACAGTTAAACTGCATTCCATACTGTGCAACAGCCAATACAGACAGAAAGTTGGTAATAATACAGTAGTACATGTTAAGAGTTCTACCATTTTGGAAATGTAACCTTATAACTCAAGAATTTATTGTGCATTTGTTTTTCACTTTTCAGAGCGCAAAATATCAAGTGAGCATAAGAAACTGCATGCAGTGATAAAGAACAACAGTTTTAAGAATACGGGGAAAATCAGGATCCCTTAACTGATTATTTAGATCATATTTTTTAAACTGTAGATTTTTTTTGTTTTATAAAAAACAGTGTCACAGGGAGGAACAGAAGGGAAGACCCCAAAGAGCCAGGGGAGAGCCCCAGGGTCAGGAACCCTTGAAAGAAAACAAAAGTAAAAGAAAAGAATATGGAAACTTCTTACCTGCAGCAGGATCCGCGGTGAAACCAGAGCTGGAGGCGGGACCTGCACAGCTCATTAGCCATACTTTTATACAGTTGTGGTCAGCTGATGACGTCAGCCGCAAGAGACGGCCAGCAGAGATAAAACGAGCCGCCAGCAAGGAAGGTGGGGGTGAATGGAAACCAGCAGGAGCGCCAGCAGGGAAGGTTCTCCCTAAGCCCCTACAGGGGCGGGGAGAGAAGAGCTGGAAACTGCTTCTCCAAGTAGGGGAGAACACAGCAAATCCCACTATGGGGAAGATGCAAGGAGCCAGTGGCAGCTCTCCATGACCGGGGACCCAGATTGGAAGGCAAAGAGGAGCAGGAGGATCTCTATGCCAGGGGTTACCACTGAGGAGCCGGAGAGTCCAGCATACACCAAGACACCAGACCAGGTGGGACCGTTGAGGGATCAGGAAGACCCGAGGAGGAACACCAGGTGGAAGACGTGGGGCACAAGCAGCGTGAGGGGCTGCGGAATACAAGCCCCGGTGGCATAGAACTGACCCGACAGGTGACTTGGGGACAAGCATCCAGAGAAGGGCCACCATGAGTCCCCAAAACCCACAGGCTGAGTGACAAGGGATGAGGAGTACGGAGTAGCCTGCAAACTACCCCCGACCCATTTTAGGGCTGAATAGTGGCCTTCAGTACCTGAAGCCTGGCATTGGTGGCTAGGCCAGAGGAGCTGGCAATAACAGGCAGCGGACCTCTCAATGTCCCAGCAGTTTTTTTGTTGTTGTTTGTATTTTGCGTTTCCCACCAGTGGAGGGGTTGTGGTGCAGGGCATGTGGAGCCTAAGTGTTGTTTGAATCTAAAGGTGGTTTACAGCCTCAGGGGAGGATAAGCAGCTGCGAGGCATGGAGAGTATATTGGTGATTAGGCCCGGCAGGCCGATAAGACCGTCTCTGCAAACGCACGTGGGGCCTCAACAGTTGGGGACTTGGCCTGAAGGACATCTGGAACCTGTCAAGGCAGGGGGTAAGGGCAAGGTAGAGGGGAGGTAGAGCCTCGCAGAAGACCCCCAGACAGACGTCCTGTAGTCGAGAGACTCCCAGTGGTCGGACACCCACCACTGAAACAAGATCCAAAAGTAATGGCAGGCAAGATTGGGGGAAGACTACACTGGAGGGAAACACCCACTAAGCGGAACACTGGGGAAGGACAGACGAACACCACTGAACATCTGGGCCCGAGCAGCACGTGACCAGATGTTCAAGGCCAGACAGGCACAAGCAGCTTCAGGGCTTTGGGGTATTAACGTATCTAAAGCCATAGCTTTTTCTTGTGAACTTCCCCCAACTTCCCCCACCCTGCTCCAAAAGATTTGGAGCCCAAAAAAATGTTCACCTCCTTAAGACGTAATCAAGTCTATAAGAAGTGCACAGGATGGACAGATGTCAGAATTGTAACTAGGAGGGTATAACAGGAGTGCTGCTTTCGGAGCCCCGCTGGGCATGCGGCGCTGGTCTCCTGTAGTGGGCCAACTGCCCACCTAATCTCGCCTGCCACGTCTTGATCTTGCTCATAATTGATGAAGGATTTAAAGTAGCGGGAAGCTGCCCAATCTTGTGCGCCCCCCATCTGCAGCTCCTTTCCTGCCCCTACACCGCAGCCCAAGCCTTGCAGTTGGTGCTGGTATGCCCTCGCTAGGGCCATAATATCAAGTCCCGGCCCTTTGCTTGCCTTCGGGGTTTCTCGATGCCCCTTCTCACTCTCGGGGCCCCTCCCTGCCCCCTCACTCTTCTCCTCACCACCGGGGCTCTTCGCTGCCTCTTAATTCAGGGGCTTATCGCACCCCCTCGTCGGGCTCTTCGCGGCCCCCTAACTCTGGGTTTCCTCGCACCCCCTAGTCGGGGCTCTCCACTGCCCCCCCTAACTCAGGGCTGGGCCAACGTGCCCCCCTGAACAAAGCTGTGCCCTCTTCGGCACCATTCGCTGTGCCCTCTAGGCACCAGGAACCCCCAGATTACTGGGAAGCTCCCATGAGGCCTCCTCGCACCCCTACAGCCTCACCCAGTCCTCCGGTGTAACCATAAGCAAACACAGAAATTAGCCCGCTGGCTACAACATAACCCAAAAGCCTACTGGCTTGTAACCTCAAGCTCATAAACCCTGCACCGCTCCACGTGAGCTTTACCTGACCTCCGTCAGAGTGCCTTTGCCCCTGCATCATTGCAGCCCGTCTGGGTGGTCAGGCTCCGGACATGGCCCCGGGCTGCTCAGCTCGCCCACAGAGCTCCTGCTCCTGTGGCTGCCGGAGGGGAATTGCCCTCCTGGCCTTCTGCCTGGGCTTAAGAAGGGCTAAGCTCCACCCCTTCCTGGCTCCAGGCTTCCCCGGTCGCCCTAGCAACCAGCAGCGGCACAGTCTTAGAGACTGGCAGTTGTGCTTCCCCTTTTCTGCCACTAGGGGCCTCTCCTGAGCCTTTTCTCCTCTCAGTCGCAGGACACCTGAGAACCCTGCGACAGATGGATACCAGAGAAGTGTCCAGTAGAGAGAAACTAAAGATGCTATCCATATTGAAAGTGAAGAACTTAAGTTCAGCAAAGATAAAAGGCTCTAATTCTCCAGGCCCACCCTGTTCTTCTGCCCCCATTCCATTATGAACATCCACTTCAAGGTCTTCCATTATTTTAGGTATTTCCCCCTCACAACCCCTCCAAGTCCCTTTCCCATGAACCCCCAGCCAATTCTCATTCCTCATCTCTCATACCATCAAGTTTTCTGTTCACACACCTCCAGTTCACACACCTCCCAGCCCTTTCATGTCCCATTTTGATATTCCCTGTTTTACTTCTCGTCCCATTTCCTATTCCACTGTTAGATTAGCTTGTACACTTTTAGACCCAATTTTAAACCACTTGTCTGTACAAATGTGAGAGCAGACCTGTGTAACAGGACAGTATGAGTCTGTTGCCTGTCACAGGTAACAGGAGGACAGATGGAAGAACAATGGCAAAAATAAAGAAATAAAATGCAAGACCCTGGCACTTGACGGCACACTGTGCTGAGCACTTTCCTGGGAATTCTCTTCTCTTGAGCTAGCTAAGGATCATGTTAAGGCTATCATTCCATTACTCTGAACCTTTACAAGGGTAATTCAATTCTGCCCATATCCTAATGATCTGCACCCTGACTGGCAAACACATATATTTGTTTCAATTTAAAAAGTTCAGTGAAACTACTGGGGTGTCAAGAACCTACAGGAAATCAGGTCTCATTTCTTTCAAGAGTCAAACTCCCATTGGCTTTGATGGCTCAGGATCATATCCTCAGAGTGAGCACCAACATGTGTTACTGTTAGATAATTCCTCTTACCATGGGAGGCAGGGCAGCAACTATCACAGGTTTCTCAAAGAACATTTAACCTGTATCTTATGAGGCTAAAGGCAACAAAAAATACTGTGTTTGAGGACTCAGAGAAGAATAGAAAGATGCCCTCTTTACTAAAACACTTTACCAAGGAGGAAACCTTCCCCAGGCCAGTATTGCATTGCTACAAATCCACAAACTATTTTGTACTGAACACATTTCTTGGGAGCTGGTGTTTCAGGTTTATTTATATTTATATAGCACTTGCAGTGAGCTAGATCAAATAACTCCTTTGCATAGATAGCAAAAATGATATTTTCGGGCTTTTTTACTTCATACTTAATTCTTTTACATTAAAAAAAAAATCCAGGGTAACCACACTCACAAACCAACCAAAAAATAACATTCTGTGAACTTACACAGAAGGTTCTACTTATAATATATGGTCTAATAATAATATTTTTACATTATCCAGTTACATATTATACTTTGCAATGGTACATGTGAATACCTTTTATTGTAATTAATGTTGAATTCTGTCTTCCACTGCAGCCTCCTTTTTTAGCTGATCCAATAAATCACTTTTGGAATGAGATGAGACTATGCATAGTCTCATCTCAATGGTGATGTTTAAGGAGCATGTGAACAACATCAATATAACCACATCTGTTATTCAAATACATATACACACACACTTTTTCACTCATAGATATTAGGATCAGAAGGGACCTCAGTAGGTCAAGTCAGACCCCCTGCCCTGGGCAGGAAAAAGAGCTCTGGGGTCAGACAACCCAAGCTAGGTGCTTGTCCAGTCGCCTCTTGAAGACCCTCAAGGTAGGAGAGAGCACCACCTCCCTTACAAGCCCATTCCAGATTCTGGCAACCCTTACTGTGAAGAAGTTCTTTCTAATTTACAACCTACATCTGTACTCTGTCAATTTGTGGCCATTGATTCTAATTGCTCCAGGGGGTGCCTAGTAACTAGAGCATCTCCTATTCCCTGCTGCCCTCACCTGATGAATTTATAGGCAGCCACAAGATCACCTCTCAGCCTTCTTTTATGAAGGCTGAAGAGATCTAGGTCCCTCAGTCTCTCCTTCTAGGGCTCTGCCTGCAGGCCCCTAACTATATAATGGCCATCCTCTGAACCCTCTCAAGAGTCTCCACATCCCTCTCGAAGTGCGTAGCCCAAAACTGGACACAGTACTCCAGCCGCAGCCTGATCAATGCTGCATAGAGGGGAAGCATCACCTCCCTGGACCTGTTGTCATGCATCCTTTAATGCATGATAAAGTGTTTAACTTTAATGATCACTTCATCACATTGACGACTCATAATCATCTTGGAGTCAACTATGACTCCAAGATCCCTTTTTGCTGCTGAGAAGGTCATCTTCCAGCCTGCAGGTGTGTCGGTGGTTCTTTTTCCACAGGTGCAGCACTTTGCACTTGTCGTTGTTGAAATGCATTCTATTTTGTTCCGCTCATTTTTCCAACCTCTCCAGATCTGCCTGGAGCTGTTCCCTACCCTCTGATGTGTTAATTTTGCCCCATAATTTGATATGATCTGCGAACTTGAAAAGTGTGTTCTCCACACCTTCATCCAAGTCACTGATAAAAACATTGAATAGCACCAGTCCAAGGACCGAGCCTTGAGGAACTCCGCTGCCCACATCTTTCCAGGTCAATATCAACTCATCCACCACTACTCTGGGCACAACCCCTTAGCCAATTTGCCATCCACCTGACCATACAATCATCTACAGCAAAGCCTGTCAGTTTATTTATGAGAACAGAATGTGATACTGTATGCTGAGAAGACAACATATTCCAATTCAAAACTGGCTGTATTCAGAAGCCTTGACTTGTTTTATAGCTGTAATTAAGAAGAGACAGGGGCTAGAAGGAACTTTATTATCATTACTTTAAATGATTTGCAGTGCTTTTAAAGCTTCAACTGTTACTACAAAAACATTGGCAAGAAGCCTTGTACATAACCAAACTAAAATATTTTTCCAGTTGTGTATGTGGTTAGCTTATGTACGGTTATGCGGTATGCTTATGCAGTTAAAGGTATCACAGATAAGAACATGTTCACTTCTGCTCTTACAGAACTCCTGAACTGCAAAACTGCAGTTCTACTCAAAACAAAAGCAATGCAAGAGGACTTTAAACAGTTCCTAACTGTGCAGATCCAGATTTCATTTCTCCTTTTCCCCTCTCTAAAATCCCTATATTCTCCTCCTGCCCTTCCCTCACAGCATCAAAGCAATATTTAGGAAGCCCTATTCTCAAAAGACATGAAACTCTAAAAGTTACCATTGATCCTGAAATGGATTTAGCCATACTGTGTATATGTATGAAAAGGTAGCAATATTAACTTTTGGATGCTTTCAACTTTTCAGTATCTGGTTTTGTTTCTTTATTGATACATAAAGGAAAGTAATTTGCAATTATAACAACTCTCGACTGTTTTGCAAAACCTCTCTTTATGTAAAGATTTTACAGTAGTTTACACACGCTATAATTCATTCACATCCTCTAGCATAAGGGATGCAATATTCTGTGCGGGTTGTCCAGGAGTAGAAAGGTGCCTTTATGATACAAGGAGGAACAGTATTCCCCGACATCTCCACAGAACTCCAGACTACTAGGCAGGGAACAAGGGTCTAAAGGTGCCATACACCACTGCAAGTCCCTTCTCAAAACCTTTCTACCTTAAGAGCTGTTCACTCTAAGCAGCAGCAGTCATGTCTCAAAGGTTTAGGTCAATCCATTAGTAAAACTATCTCATGTCACTGTGAGGTAGTAAGGATACCCTGACAATAACCAGTGAGTCACATGGAAATTTGTCTTATGTCAGGCAGCTAATAAGAGGTGGTTTTGGGCACCAAATCCAAGAGTCCCAGTCCCAGACTCGTACTCTAATCAGAAGAAATTATTTCAGAGGAAAAGTACTACTGTACTGTACCCTTATGCCTAAATAAGGGTAGTCACCTCTGAAAGTAGTTTAGGAAGAAGCAGGAAGAAGATTTAAGATGTAAGCCTTACCCAGCAAAGCCTTACTCATGTGAGGAGTCAGAAAAGAAAAGAAAAAGGAAAACCAGCACACCATCTAAGTTAAAATTCTGCTCTCAGCTAGTACGCTGTAAATCTGGGATGCTGAAATGCCACTGATTTCACTCTCCTTCACACACTACACGTTTTGCTTTTGCAGTTGTAGTCCAGTTGACAGGAATTAACTAAGCTCCTTTAGAGTTACCTAATGCTGACCAGGTAGTAAGAATCATTGGTGGGGGGTGGGGAAGGAGCTTGCAAGGGAGGTGCTAAGCTTCCTGGGATTCCAGGGGACTGTGAATTAACTTGAACATGGAGGGGATCTGGAACAGAAGAAGTTCAATAAACCAATTTAACCTAGATCAGTTGAGTCTGATATTAAACTCATCCAGGTTTATCTTAAACTGGTTTCAGACGTTTTAGAAGTCATTTATGTGCACTGAACTTCGGTTGTGTTACAGATTGTACCAATTACATTCACTTGTACCAGTTTGTGTAATTTCTGTTCCTAGTCAAGATGAAGAAGAAATTTCTACTTAATTCACTAATCACTTTTTAGAGTATGGACAGGCATGCATATGGAGAGATTTCAAAAAAGGAGAGGGAGCAGCCATTCCCAACCATGCAACAGCTGTTACGCTGTAACAGTAGCAGTTACTATCAATGAGTCTACAGCCTTAGGGGAGTAGCAAAACTGCTCCTACTTTAACCTCACCTCAGCCAGAGTCAATGTTGGAGTGTTTGCTCACTTGATCGCTACAGGAGAACAGCCATGTAGCAGTTACAGCATAACAGCCATTGCAAGCTCCCAGGAGCAATTCTCTGTTTGAAACAGCTCCAGGTATACAAACTAAGAGGTGAACAAATGTATCAAGATGCAACTGTTATTCATTAAATAGAACAAACATACTTGAGAAATAAGATGGACAAATTTATAGGGCAAATTTTCTATATCCATCCCTCAAAGAAGTTACACAATAAATTAATCTAGTCTAAAATGTTCTCACAGCTTCCTTTTGATGTTGGAGCAAAACAAACATTTCTCATTTTGCTGAACTGCATAGGTCACTGTCAAGATAAAACCAAGAAAAAGCGTCATGAGAATACACTCAGAAGCATAGGAAAATAAGCTCTTGCCTGAGCTATTATCCATAGAAAGCAAATGCCCAATGCAGAGAAAAAGAAAAAAAAAAAAAAAAAACACAAACACATAACATTTTACTAAATAATAGTTCGTTCCATTTAGAGGTCCAAAACCTCACGTCTTTACTTTAGATAAGGTCGCACTAACTTTAATGGAGTGGGGACTACAAAGTTCTGCCTCAGTTTAGCCAAGAAAATTAGATATAAAAAAAAGTAATACTATCAATATAAGAGTCCATCTCATGAAAATAAATTCTACAGTAATCTGTTAGAAAGTGTGAACAGTTGTACGTACTAAATACACACACTCAAGTCTAACTTTCAGGTAGGTATCCTGGAAGACCGGTTAAATCAGGGATCATTCTGGCTTGAACAGGAGGCTGACTAGATGACCTCATGAGGTTCCTTCCAGCCTTACTTTTCTATAAACCTATGCTAAGGAAGACATGACACAGTACTTTTATTCCCAACCTTCCCATTTCAGCCAACAGACTGGCCCTACACCGCTCATCCAAAGAGTAGGGCCGTATAAGTTTGACACCCCTGTTTTAAAGCAATTAGAAATAGCCTTTTCAAAATTAAGATTTTTATCATTAGCATTCCACTAGTTCATGCTCTGATTAGAAAGCTCAAACTTCACTTACAAATCCAATTACTGTAACATACTTTTCAAGGTGATACTACAAAACAGTTCATAAAACATTAAAAAAAAACCCCAAAAAATACACACACAAAAAAGGCCCAAACCAAAAAAAAAAAAAAACACCCCCCAAAAGATTACACAATACCATGACTGTCTGTGTATAGTGTGTATAGTGCAGACATAGCATGCTACTTTTAAGTTTGTGGAATCTTTGGTCCATCTAAATTAGGAAGTTTCCTTCCTCAATCCCCTTCGACCATCATTTTTCACAAGAAGTGGCTGAAATTAGAGGCAGTAGTGTAGACAAGGCACCACATCTTTATTTTAAGTTCAATTTCATGTGCAACTGCTCTGAGTCAGGTTTTTTTTCCACCTGTAAATTGTCATGGTTAGGAGTAACTGAAGCTACATCAATTTTCTCCAGCTAAAAATCTGGCCTGTGGTGCTAGCATTTTGTAACCAGTTTCCATAGCTGCTACAAGCAACTGAAGTGGTGGTGGCAGTAAGAGTTCTAGGAAGAGTATTTTACTGTAGATGCAACGTGCATGGGCCATATTCTGAAGGATGTACTCATTACTGACTCAGCCATTATTCAGTTAATTCCTGTTACAGCAAAATGGCGTTTGCTGAAGTAAGAATGAATTGACCCAACAACACTTCTGCACTTGGGCAATGTTGCACACTTCTATGGAAGAAGCAGCTTTGTTTGTATAAAGTCAAACTGTATTTCAGCATTGGCGTCAGTGACTGAAAGTCTTCTCTAATCTGCATCACAAATATTGCAGTAATTGCACACAACACAAAAGCAGCTGCTAGGCACCAATGATCTCTCTTCCTAGCTTTTATTTCCCTGACATGAACCTAAAAATCAGTGCATGCACAAATTGAGAGACCAGACTCTCAGATGATTCCATTTAGGCTCCCAACATCCTCCCTTCATGGGTCGCATCCACATAAGCACAGACATTTGTTTCCCTGTGGATAAGTAGCAGTGGCACACCTTGTGCTGCTGCTACTTGTCCCTGGGGAACACCAATGCCAACCGCCCTCTGGCACAAGGTAGGTTACCCTGGGCAGCATAGGGGAGGATAAGGCCAGCACAACTGCTGCAGTCCTGGGGGCCTCGGCCATAGCACTCCTGCAACTGGGAGCCTGGCCAGCAGTTGGAACATGACTCCTGCCAACCAGGCTCTGGTTTTGGGTGGCACTGCCTCCCCACTTTGTTTTTTTGTTGTGCATTTTTTTTTTTTACCCCAGAATCTCCCAGGATCAAACCCTGGCAGAGGTAGCAGCACAGGAAATGCCTGCGTTGGCAGTGTGTGGTGCCTCAGACAGGTCTGCAGCACCACATACTGCACATCTGCACGTGACTATGTTGGTCAGACACTCCACAATAAGATATCACCCAAAAATGCCACAGATCACTGACCAAGAAAGCCTCTAGAAACCTCCCTAAAAAGGCCTCTCCCACAGGTTTCTTTGAATTATCTCTTCAAAGAAGGTTGGAGAGAATAGGGATAGATGTCTTAAGGACAGGCAAGAGACTTGGCCTCTACAGCACATGGATCCCCAGGAGCTGCTGGCTGATCCCACTCAACACTTGCCCCTGCCACAAAAGTGCAGTGAGGTCTGGCACTGTACAGCCTTCAACTAACTTGCACCTGCAAACCATTGCCTGTCACAAATGCAGAAACAAAAAATGCTGTATAAAATACCTCATCTCCCAAGCGGTGCTGAAAGGAAGGGCATCATGAAGTGATATTGTCTGTAAGCACACCCCTTCAAATTATGTGTAAACTGAGAAGATTGTGTTGGGGATGTTAATCTGCTTGATTCACAGATCTAAAGCACCCTGAGATCACTACTAAAGAAAAGGATTCTTGTAGGGGGTGAGGGGAGAGAAGTGAGGGAGAAGGGCCCTTTACCATGTTTTACAGCATCCCCAGATTGGTTGAAGGATCTAGTCACATATAACAGTAAGTGCCAGGATTCTTATCAAAAAAAGGAACATTGTAATGAGCGGGGATCCTGGTTCTCCCCCCCCCC
>NW_017728906.1:167373001-167380663 GCF_001723895.1 Crocodylus porosus | reverse complement strand
ATTTTCAGATTTAAAAAAATGTAACTGCAAATTCACATTTTTCTATGATTAAAGTGAAACACATTATATATATGTGCATGTGTGCGCGCATAAGGCATTTCATTTTAGTCACAAAAATATGGATTTGGGGTTACTTTTTTTAATCCAAAAATTGGGGGGGTTTTTTAAATCATGAAAAAACCCCCAGGATCCCTAGTAATGAGAGTACTTACTGTATGGACAGGTGCTTCTCTAAATAAAGAGATCAGGCTGCTTTTAGCCAAGGAGCTCAATACTTTAAACCACTACATAAGAATGAAGTAGCTTACTGGAGCACTGATAAAAAAAACCAAACAACCATCCGAGCTACTGTATCTTTTTTCCATTAATAACAACATAAATTACTTAGCGGTTTTTGTCCCATAGGACTTGTGGGGGTAGGGCAGATGGTATCAGGATGCATTAGCTTTAGCTGAGGAGATAGTGGAGCCTCAGCACTCCAGAGAGTCATCAGCAGGGATATTGGTTTTTAAAAAAATCCCCAATTTTTGGTTAAAAAAAGAGCCCCAAATCCACATATTACCATGATTAAAATGAAACACTGCTCTGTGTGTGTGGGGGGGGGGGGTGGAATTTCATTTAAATCACAGGAAAATGTAGATTTGGGTTTACTTTTTCTTAACTGAATATTGGGGATTTTTTTTTAAATCTGAGAAAACCAGGGTCCCTGGGTCATCAGCATGCATGAGTCATATGGGCACAACACAGCTCCAATGGACACACCTGGCTACCTTTGGAGAGAGACCCTTGTGCCAGTCTCCTGCATTGCGCTAAATGTCACCCATGAGAGCACAATCATTTCACCCATCAACAAAATGAAGCCATTTCTGGAGTGAAATGGTTTCACGCATTTACTAAAAATAATACACAAGCAAGAAACCTTGAAGAGATATCCCTTCCCCAAGACGTAGCTATATCTGCATCCCACTTTAACATAAATTAACATATTCTGCATAGTTTTTGTAATGTATTATTAATTTATTCCAGGTGCTATAACTCAAGACTCAAATACTCAAGCTCCCTTAAAAAGAAAACTAGCGCTGTAACATTTCAGAATGCAAAGCATATATTTTGAAAAGCACTGTGTTCTTTAGTTTTTTCCCCCCACCCTTTACAGTGTGAAAACAATATAGTTGGCCTCCATTTCAAACAAATAACTAGGTAAATTGGTTTTGAGCTTCCAGAAAAGACTAAGCTCAAACTAGATAAGCATAGGACAGTTTACTGAACTGCAGGGCAATGCAACATTTCACTTCAAAGAGACATGTTGATGCAATGCCTATAGAATAGTGTTCATATTGACTTTTAAATTACATTTTCAGCTACAAATCTAGAGCACTCTGTTAGACTGGCACTGCTACAACAACACAGAAAAAAAAATACCAACTATATATTCTTACACATTTTCAGTATGTGAACCACATTTTAAGACATTATCTCTTTGATCAACTTCCCACCACTCAAAAACCTAAACCACATTTTCCCAATAGCAAGTACCAGAAGCAACTGTAACAACTGGTTTATATAGGGTAAAAAATAGGTAATTATTTAATATAGGTTTTATTGCTTTCAGCAGAAGTTGGCAGCTGGAAAGGAGTCGACACCCTATCACCAATCTGGTCTGTATCCATCAGATGAGAATCCTCTTTAAGGCTGTAGATACATTATTGTAAGATGGCCTTACGGTCAAAGCATTAGTTCTTGTAGATCTCCAGCTATACTACAATTTTCCTTTGGAAAAATAATTTAAATTCAGTACCTCAATAAAAATCAAAATAGTATTTATTTTTCCTCACAGGGCTGCTTGACACTTAAATCACTGTATAGCACTTGATTTATTTAAGACAAATCTAAAGACTTCTAGTCCATTATCTTTTCTAGGATGATGATTTACCTTCTGACTTTGGGAAGACAACAATTAATCTCAGCTTATAAACATAGCTCTCCTCTTCTTGCATGCCAAAGAAGTCCCACAAGAATCATACTCTAAAGGCTAAAATTCAGCTCTAAGTGTTGTCAGTGGGAGATTGTGTGTGGGCAGCATGAGTAAAACATTGGATTCAAGATACCTCACGTGCTTCTGAGAGCAAAATACTGCCTTTATTGATTGCTGCTTTCTTTATAAAACTCCACATAGAGGCTCAACCTGCAATCCAGATAAAGGCAGATTTGTGGGGCTTCATCAAGACTGCAAGATCAGGCCAATAGTTTTTTAAATATTAACCTAAGCACAGAGAACACTGGTTGCAACAGCAGTTGTAATCCATGGGCTATTTTGCTGAAATCATAATTATTTCAACCGTTAGGGATAGTTTTAAATATGGAAATTATTTTAACACAGTTTGGCTCTCCAGGCCAAGACACTGAGAGAACATAGTTATTTTTGAAAGATCAACACCCACACTAGACAGATGATGGATTTAATTCCTGAAGAATGGCTAGGATGCACAACACATGCTTGGAAACCATGCAGCATAGAGTTGAGCCAGATCCTTGGCAAATAGAAGTTGGTACTGTATAGCCAATGGAGGTAATCATAAAACTAACACCAAGGATAATAGTATTGCAATCACTTACACCAAAATCAATATTTGACCCTGGATTTTCTTGGCGGGGGGGGGGAGAGAAGGGAGGAACAGTCTTTTATGTGACCTTCCCAAAATGTTACAAAATAAGCATTTTCTTATTCTATTATATCACACCACCATCTCAAAAGGGATTGAAACGGTTTAAAAACAGTATATGTCATCACTCATCATGTCTTTGTATCAACATTTTGAGGCAGGAAGCAAAGGGCTGTGCATGTATGCATGCGTTAAAAGGAATGTAGGAATGGAAGAAACCTTTTACACCCCTGAATCTAGTCCACTGTGATTGCAGGCAGCCATGTCATGCCATCCCTTGCTTGGATCAAGCTCCATTTTAAAAGTAGTTAGTTTTTATCCCCACTACCTCTCTGGGAGCTCCTTTTGCAAAAAAGATCAATGAACTGTAGAATCATTCTTGTGATCAGTTTGTTCCAAAAATGACCAACTTTGGAAAACAGGCACAGAATCATGTTGAAATGGGGAAGGCTAAATGCTGTGCTGTCCTTTTCAAATGGTTCAACAGTAGAAGATAGAAGACATCTTTTTCCTAGCCTGAAGTAAACTTTAGCAAGACCAAGATAAAATGCTGACCTGAGACAAGCAGACAATGCTCTGCACCACCAGAGAAGAGCTAGGCCCTACCCCCTTACATACTTACCAGCATCTGGTAGAAGGTACTGAGGACAATAAATGCTACTTTTCTTCATCAATATGGAGGGCCATTTATTTGTTGCTTCCTATCCCTTAAGTCATTATTTTGCCTACACAGAACATGATTGGCAGAAAATGTCAGAAAAACAAAATCAGAATTTAGTATTATAGCTTGCAATCAGATCAAGAAATAAGGCTTTGATCATTTCTTATTTAGTTATCTGGTTGGATCAAGGAATTGTTACCTAATTTTTGCAAGTAGTACTGGTAATTGCACATCACTGAAAACTGCATCATCTACAAAACAGTAACTCAGCATGATTTCTTATTATATTCATTTGTTCTCACTTCACAGAACATAGTGCTACCTCTTCCTTGAAACCTCTCATTTCTAGGTATGTCTTGGGAGCATCTCAAGGCTTTTTCCTATTAAAATATTTAAATTAATCATTAAAAATGCAAAGTGGCTTTGGTTTTTAGCATTGTAAAACTAATCTCTCTCCTACAGTCCTCACATTACTGCTTTCTGCCATGCTGTTCCTCACACTTGGGGATAAACCTATACATAGGGTATGGGCAGACAAAACAGTTATACTAAGTTGAAGGTGGAGGATGTTTACATTGCATGAGCCTATCCACAGTTACTGTCTTGTGCATCTGCTGTATCCCACAATTACATGGAAGTTAAACTAGGTCATTTTAGCTTCCACTTTACTACAAGAGAGTGAACATACAAGGTAGTTACAGAGGATCACCTAATGCATAGTAAGACTTCAATCCTTCTCTAACTTTGTACAATGTGTTCATCTGTTCATACCCATAATGATCTACAAAGCTACCTCCTTATCCTCCTTTAAATTCTCCGTGAGAACACTGAGGCCACTACTTTCTATGTTGACTGACATCTTCACGGTCTCCATGTACTCCCAACCTGTCTGTATCTACCTGATGTCTCTTGGCTTGCACGCAGACATAATAGAGCAACCGTCTTTTTGTTACTTATACAGTTCTTAGTGGAATGGTGTTCTGGTCAGTAAGTAAAGCTCCTAAGTGTAGCATTCATTCATATGTTACACCTTGAGAAACTACTTGGATTAGCCAACTTCGAGAAAGCCAGTAGGGCTGGAGGGCAATACGAATCTTTAGTCCTGCACAGAGACATCCCAACTGCACCTAGACACTAGTCCTTCGGGTGGTGTAGCAGGCTAACTGCTCCCTAAATAAGTTTATTGAAAACTGCATCCCATTCTTGACTTTCATTGTGCTCCTGTACCACAATCTAACCCACGAGGTGTAACTTGACTTATATTTATACTTTCTCCATTTTCCTTTTTCACTGGGCTGAGGAAGCTTCAAAAAAACTACTCAAGAGGCAGGAGGGTATGAGCCTAAACCTTGTGGTTTTGTACAGGAGGTATCAAACAGTGGTTAAACAAACACCACTAACCTAAGGGTAAGAACCTGAAACATGCTTCCTCCAGATTTACAGTAGGAAGGGACACAGCTTGAGCCATCTGAGATTCAGGCCGTCACAACAACAGGGTTTTAAAGTCAGCCAACATAAGATAAACACCTACCATGTAACCATCACAACAGCACTGCAACCTTTCCTTGGTGGGATGTTACTCCTCTGATCCGAGTGTCCTTAGATCTGTAACTGTAATGGGACTGGTCTGAAGCAAATAAAGAGATGAGATACAAACAGAATTGCTCTCCAAAAGTCCCTCTCATACTACTGCATCTAAACAATTCAATTGTTTCAACATCCACATCCTGTCTCTGAAACAACAAGAATAGGTGTGCACCAACTTTCCAACTGCGTTAGCATCGTTATTAGGAACTGAAATGTAACGACTTCAAAACCCCCAACAGATTCTCCTACGTATGAAATTCAAGACCATGTACAGCAACAGAATCTGCTTCCTGACATCTGAACAACTGCACTCAACCTCCAACCCGTGTCTCTCACTGTTCGGTTTAAAATTGGAGCACGTAATCTCGATAAAGTCCTGTCACGCTCTGAGGTCCTCTCTCGGCCAACAAACAAGCACCCAGCCGCAAAGCAGGCGTGAAAACAGAGAAAGAAAAGTTAGAGACAATCTGGAGTACTGCAAACCTCACATGCAAATTCATCAAAAGCTGAGAGGAAAAGCAGCCACTAAAAATAACCCAAAAGAACGGTTTCCAAGCCAAAGACGAACCGGCTCGACTTTACGCCGCCAGAATAGGATGTGCAATGGCACAGCCACGAACACGGCTGAACCACAGCCCTGCCTAGTCGCAACATGGCCACTTTTCTTTAAAAAAAAACCCAAAAACACTCGGTGCTGGTGCTACACGTGCTCTGCACTGAAATCCCTCACTCTTTACACTGACAGCTCCTGTCCGACCAACTCTGCTTGTGGGCCACAGCATCCGGACGGTGCCAGCCTACAGACAAAAAGCTCCCCAACATGCCAACAGAAAGCACCCCGCTCTTGCCACCGCCTCCCCAGAACCAGCCCCTGCATCTTCCACCTCCCCCCTGTGCCTTTTCCCGCTGGAGGGCATCGGGACGCAAATCCTGCCCGTGCCCCAGGTCATAAAACGGCTGAGGCGGTCTCCTGCTGTCCCACGCAGGACGGCCCGGCCCCCCGCCCGCGCCAGCCCGGCACGACCCCTGTGAGCAACCCCGGGGGCCGGGAGGAAGCGGGAGCGCGAGCAGCCCCGGCCCGGCGCGACGCGGCCGCACTCACCTCACGCGGTTGTCGTGGAACTTGCTGGGCTGCGGCTGGTTCAGGTGAATGGTGCGGGCGGCCGCCTCGTCCAGGTCCGCCGAGGACGCGGCTCCGGACATCTCATCGTCCGCCTTGCAGTAGCCCGGCGGGGAGCACACGGGTCCTGCGGGGACAGCAGCACGCGCGGCTCAGACACGGACGCAGGACCTGCGCGCCCGCCGCCACAAAAGCAGGAGGCGGCCCCGCCCCACCCCCGGGCGATGCGGAGGGAGGATGGAGGAGCTCGTCTCGGCCCTGGCAACGGGGGTGGGTCCGCGGCTGGGAGCGACTTCGCCGCCAGGAGGCTCCGCCACGGCCCAGCGCCGCCTGCCGCCCGCAGGGAGACGCGGCGGGTCCCTCCCTGCCTCCGCCGCGCCCAGCCGGCCGGGCCTGCGCACCCCGGCACCGCTCGGAGCCTCCGCCGTCTGCCCCAGCCTCCCCGAGGGCGGGGTGCGGGGGCCGCTTGGCTCCCAGCAGAAGGGAAAGCGCTCCCCCCCCCCCCAAAAAAAAAAACAAACCCACCGGGGTGGCAGAGCAGGTCAGGGTGACTGGAGCTCTGCTCGCCCACCGGCCACTTCAGCAGGGGGAGCCGGCCAGAGAAAGGGCCGGCTGGGAGCACCCAGAGCCTCATCCCAAGCTGGCTCCACTCAAGAAGCAGAGCTCCACTGACTGCATGTACTGAAGTCAGCACACACACACAGGTCTGTAAAACCAAACTATTTACAGTGTACAACATTGTACCTAAAAGGCCCAAAAAAGTTTTGGGAGGGATGGCATTGCCACCTACCCCTTTCCTCCCTCTCCCCCAGCTCCTCACAAATCAGCACTGGAAAGAGTAAATATTTCAAGACTGGGAAAAACCAAGCTGTTCAAGATGAACGCAGCTTGCGTCTGCATTTACCCTGCTCTGCCACCAGCTCTGGCAGCAGAACTGCTGCACTGCCAGGGTATATGGACACTCGGGCACTTCTGGCAGCACCACCAAGGAGCTCGGTCCACCCCAAGAAGGCATCAGCTGTTGAACTGATCACGGCAACTGTCTGAAGTCCTGAGGGCCCGCACACCCGGATACGTGCATTTGCAAAGCATTGTCAGCAGAATTCTGGAGTCTGGAGAAGTTTGCAGCGTGGACTAGTCACAAGGCTGAGCTCGAACCCCAGTTTGGAAATAAAATGAGTGAGCAACTTATGCACTCAGCTTTAATCACCAACATCCTTACCTTAAGATTATGTCATCATTTGACATTTGGAAGGGTGGGAATTACCTTTCCTAGAACTGTAATACCTTAATGGAATTTTAAAACACAAATGTTTTCTTCAGAGTATACTGTTATTTTCCTTTTATTTTGTAAAGCTTTGAGTAGTAAAGGACAAAACCAACAATCCAAATGGCAAGAAGTAAATTTGTTCTGCCAAGCCTCAAATGACATTTACACTATGCCTATGATGCATTACCCACATAACTGTGTACATCTTTATCTTGAAGATTGGCAATACATTTTAGTTTTGCTTTGCTATTTAGGCACAGAAACATTCTGGAGTAGTAAATTTCCTGAAAATATTTACAGTTTATTTTGCTGTTTATTGTTTTATGAAATATTACATAATATATACATTTTGAACCAGAGT
>NW_017728906.1:167348388-167372901 GCF_001723895.1 Crocodylus porosus | reverse complement strand
GGGGGGGGGGTTAGTTTCACTGACTGAACACAGCGAAACATGTTAGTATTGGTTCCTTAAAAACAAATTAAAAACAAATCTGAGATGTGATCACCAGTCAAATTATCCCTTTGTTTTTCTCACTAGAATAGAGCAACAAAAACTAAACCTTAGTGGACAATTGGGATTCAAGGGTGTTTCCATTTAAAAGTGTCCCCAAACCAATGCCATTTCATCCCACTGCACATTACTAGAAACAGAAGGAGATAATTACAATCGTGGGCCCTAATCCTACCAACACTTAAGGGCACTTTGTAAACAAAGCTCCTCAAACATCTCCCCCAACTACGCAACAGGTGGTTCAAATAAAAAAAAAAAAATATTGCAAATCCTTGCTTAACCCTAGTCAGGTAACAGGGGAAAATACCCATTTAGATAGGGGCAAAAGTAAAACAGCACTCCTGGGAATTCACCAGCCTTTTCTATTGACCCCATATTATGCAACTAGAGTGAAATTAAAGCAAGTCTGAGGCCCCTCTATTTAAATCTGAAAGATCCATGTAGGTTTTTCTCATCTGTTTGGGAAAGCAGGTGTGAAGGTCCCAGAATACACCATGTTGTAAACATCCCTGATTTCTTTTCAGTAAAAATATCTTGTTTTAAATCGTCAAGTGGCTAAAGGTTACGTGAAGATCACCCTCCCAGAATAGGGGTTAGCCATCCTGCAGGAGCCCAAGGAAGGTGCGCTGTTCTTGTACAGAGGCAGCTGAAGCAGATGATTGTCTAGTGCTACTTTCAAGAGTGAGACATCCACCTGCTTCTTCAAACACCTAAATAACTCTGAAAATGTGTCCTGCAATGCTATAGATAGAAAACACAGGAGTGGACATGCCAGGTTAGAGAGATCCATCTAGCCCACTGACCTGTTCCTGAAAGTGGCCAGAACTATTTGCTTCATATTATATATATGAAATTAATTTTGTAGGGGAAAAAATTAAATGAAATAGTTCTTTACATCAGGGAAGACCTTCCTGTTCTCCATCAATTAGCAGCCATCAAACATCTTGAAGCATAACATTGATATTTTTACATTTTTTCTTACCTACTGAAAGTCACACCTAAATTATCCATCTAACAGTATTCACGGGGAAAAAATAAGGCATTTCAATCCTAGGCTTTCTGAGTAATTTTTCTTCTTTTGAAGCACTCCTGGCTGACAAAATGATGTTCTGCACTGCAGGAACACACTTTTTCAGGGCCAACTCCTATATTAAATCATATGTAAACATTCATGTCCTCAAACAACTTTGAGAACATGGAGAGAACTTTACCTCTGCTCTCAAAATAATCACAAGTAGGGACTGTTGATATCAACAGAACAAACCTGTGGTGCTCAGGGCCCAAATACCCAGCCCAAATACCATTGAAAGCCATTTCATCAGCAATACTTGCTTTGTTCCATGAGGAGCATAGGGCCTCTGTGCCCGTTCACCACCCAGCTTTACCTGTGGCCACTGTTTGGTTTCAGCCCAATAAAGTCAAGGTCCCTAGGTCAAAGTATACTCCTCTTCTCTAGGACTTCCTTGATATCTCTCTCATTTACTGACAGACAGTTCCATCGTAGGGCTTGTTTCATAACATTAGTACCTGCTTTTCCTCAGAGCACAGCGGATTCAATTTCCATTTTCCATCACTGTACCCTCAAAAAATATGTAGGTCTTCATTTTTTTTTTTTTTTAACCATTTAGGTCTCCTGATGCCTACAATAAATCAATTTGTAAAAGAACTGGAGTCTTTTCACTCTCCCTATCCATTCTCCACATTTCTGCCTTATATAATAAAACTGACTTCATATTCACGTTGAAGCTCTGAAATTTGGTTCTCACTCAGATGTGTCTCTACTTCCAAGCTGGTTTCAGGAAAGCAAAACTTATTTGTGCTTTTCCAAGTATAGATAAGGAAGGTATCCATGCTCTCTCAGTGCCAACAGATTGGCATGCTATACTTCTAAAGGTAGGGGAAAGCTCTCAACACTTTGTTCTCATTATTTTGATTCCACATTTACGTTCTGATGTTTAAAGCTTCCATTTTAGTGTCGGTCATGTCTTGTTTCATAGTGCTAAGTGCTGTTATTCAAACACAAAGCATTAATACCTTTACTATAAAGAGTCGCATCACTTTTAAGATGGTCCTCATGAGCAGAGAGGTAGTTAGCTATATTAGTCTGCAGCTAGGCAAAAGACAGAGTAGAGTTAGTTATAAACTAACTAAATCAGAAGCACGTGCTTTCATAAGCAGCAACTTGATTCATCATATCACATCTACCCTACCTTTTGTCCCCGGTGAGGAAAGAAAGTCACTCTTCATCTTGTTCAAAGTCCAGCACCTAACTGTAATTCTTTTCCCCAGAATGGTTCTGCCACTGCTAACTAAGAGGAGTGCTTCCAACATATGGTCTGCCCTTCAGGAAAGGGGAAGTCAGAATGAAGATGCACCTGTGTTTTGGCAATCAGTTCTAGGAAATGAGCAGAATCTGCTATTAGGCACAGCTGTTCCTTCTCCTCTTCACTCGAGAAATCTTGCAAGGACATTTGCTCTGATCAAATGATAGCAGATTGCATCAGAAAAAAAGCACAGCCATGTCACCAGAAGACCCTATGCACATATAGAACACTTATATGTCAGAGGGGATATAGCGATGGGCCCAGTCTCACTAAACACCTGTGAATGCCATGTTTCATAAGAGTACCTTACTCCTACCGGCTTATTATAAACTCCCTAGTCAACTTGTTAGGGCAGGGACGGTGTTTTTTGTTGTGTGCATGTGTTTTGAAACCTAGTACATTGGGATCTCTAGGTGCTTCTACAATAATATCATTGTTCTGTCACTATTTTCTGGCTGTGTGCACCAGTGTGATAGTAACAGAGAATCAGCAGGGGCTCAACAGACTTGACAGGCTGTTCTGCAGTGTACACAGTTTTATTGATGAATTACCCTAGGTCTGTAAACAATGGACATTGTACCAATTCTTTTATAATTCCAGATTTTTGTTATCTGGATTTATGAGGTTATACTGTAGACAATTTCACACCCACCCACCCTACAAGAACATTAAGTTGAAACAGCAAAATATTTAGGCAATGCCAGAATAAGAGCTGACCACACAACCTTCGTTCTGTCCCTAGTGCACATGCATTATCGTGCAGTCTTTTAGAGAAGTTCTTTCTACTTAATTCATGCTTACCTGGATGGTTTTGAAATCTTCTGCGACACGTGACATGATAATGTCAGTGGTCCAAAACTGGGAACATTTGAGCAAGGAGAACCTCAAGATACAGCTCCCCACACAAAAAGTCACAAATATTGTTTTACAAGGTACATGGATTGTATGCATGTGCATATCTGGGCTAATAGCATGACCCTGACTTATCCCCTCAACTAATCCCACTCACTCAAATTCATCTTGACTAGCATATAGCCTCTGCTGCCCCTATGGGCAGCCAATACTAGAATGTTACTAAAGGAGAGCTTGTCTCTTTAAAACAGTATGTAAAGGGCAAACCAGACAAAGATGAGGCAAAGGCAGTGGAGGAATTATCATCCAGCCAGTGCATTCTATGACTGGTGTAATCACAAAAGCAGCAAAGAAGGAAAAGTTGTGTTAAACTAAAGAAGGGCGCTGAGATTTTTTTTTGAATACATGGAAATTAAGTGTCCAAAACATTATCAATATAATATACCCAATGTAGCCCATCAGGATGTGGACAGTGGCTAAGCTTAAGCACCCGAAAACCAGGAAATTAGGAGCTGAACTACATATCAACTTGCAATCAGATATTTTCAATGAGATTACTGCTGGAAAAGAAATAGGAAGTTGTGAAAGAGCTACATCAGGTTTACATAGACTTTGTCAAAACTTAAGGTAGTATCAGAAGAGAGTCACTATGGTCAATCATGGGGTTTGTAATTCCAATAAATCTGTTACATATTACTAAGATGATCATTGAGGGATCAAGGAGTTATGTGAACTGAAGGAATGCTGTCAGTCTGATGGAAATCAATAGTGGGCTCAAACAAAAAGACACACTGTCACCACTACTTGTCACGTGGATTCTTGAGAAGCTCATAAGAGTTGTTGAAGGAGGAGGAAAAGGTCTGCAGCTGACCAGACTGCACGAAGTAATTATGTATGCAGATGATATCTGCTTAGTACAGAGATCATAAGAGTCAAATGCCAGAGAAACTGGGCTTGCTATCAATGTCAGCAAAACTAAATACATGATTGCATCCAGAAAAAATATCAAGATCACAGGAAGATAAAGACAGGGAATGACAATGTAGAAAAGGTAGAGAAATGTAACTATTTACGAATAATCACCGAGGACAAGCAAACAATTGAAGAAATCAAGACAAGAAATCACAGTGCTAATATAAGCCTGTTAAGCCTTGATAAAATAATGACATCAAGGAAAAAATCTCAAGGAACCTTAAAAGCTTAAGAGTATCATTGTTCAATCTATCCTTTTATATCAGGGGCGGGCAATTGTCTTGAGTAGAGGGCCACTTACCGAGTTTTGGCAAACCATCGAGGGCCACAAGGATAGCTCTGCACCTTGACAGATGCCCAGTCCCATGGTCACCATTTTGGGACTGGAAGCATCATTCCTAACCCTTGACCTTGCTACCAGAAGTCCCTCCCCTTAGCCCCCACAGAAGTACTCCTTTCAGCAAGGGTTTGCCATCTCTGTACCAGAAAAAATACCAAATTTTATTCTAAAAATTAAATATTTACTACAACATTCATTAATTTAATTTAAAAAAATATTGTGTTCTGATTTACATGAGTTTGCATAGTGTGCATAGAGGTGATTGCACAATAGCTTAAAATGAAATCTTACTCTTATGTAATGTAGGGGAGTGTGGGTGTGTGGATATGTGGTGTGGGTGGGTATGGGGCTTGTGGGGGATGTGAGTGTGTGGAGGGAGGGTGGCTGGGGAGAGTGTGGCATGTGTAGAGGGAGAGGATTTGCTTGCCAGTTCTCCCGTGGCAGGCAGAGCCCCCCACAATGCTCTTCCTGCTCCTGGCCCCAAGCACCTACTCTCAGCCATTTCTCCTTGTCTGCCACCACTGCCCTTCTGCTGCTTCCCATTCCCCGCAGTTCACCACTCCAGCACTGTGTCCCAGCTGCACAGCCATGACCGCAGGACACAGCAGGAGCTGGACAGGCCCAGCCAGCACTTCACAGAGCCAGCTGAGAATTGCAGGGGCTGGGCCAGCTCCTGCTCTATCATGTGGTGCCCTAGTAGGCATCCTGAGACCTACTGGCCCTGGTTCCTGTCATCTTTGACAGGCAGCCAGCAGCAGATAAATATTAATTTTCTAAATTGGGGGGGGGGGAAGGGAGAGAAGCCATGGGCTGGATAGAATGGCATGGTGGGCCAAATCCAACCTGTGGGCCATATTTTGCCTACCCCTGTTTTATACAGATGTGAATCCTGGACACTGACAAAGGCAAATGGAAAAAAGCTACAAGTATTTGAGAATGAAGTGCTAAGGAAAATATTTGGTCCAGTACAAGAAATGGTATGAAGGAGGAGACAAAATCAGGAGCTTGGGGACCTTTACAAAAGGCCAGTATCTTGTAAAGGTAAGAGCACAGGGAACAAAGGGTACAGACAGACATTAGGGCCCCACTAACTCATGACACTTTACTTAAGTGGGGGGGTGCCCTGGCCAGCAGGTGGCACTCCAGCCGCCTTTGAGGAGACTGCCAAACTAACCCTCTCCCCATCCCCACCCCCAGTTCCAGGTCTGTCAGCTTGGGGGGGGGGAGAGGAAGGGAGCACCTGGCTGCTGAATGGCCAGAGCTGAATTGTGACTGGGGCAGAGAAGAAAGCCCCCTTACCTTATGCCCCCCCCAGCTACCCCTGCTGGGATATTTGGGGGAGCTGGGGGGCACACAGCAAGGGGGCTATGTTTCCCCCCACCCCACTCTCCCTTCCACTCTGGCCATTCAGCAGCCAGCATGGCTCCCTCCCCTCCCCCTGACAGCCTAGGGGGCAGGACTGGCCTGGTAGCACCAGCCCAGCCCCTATGCAAAAAATTAACCCTGGAGGGAACACAAGTTCCCTAAGGCACCCTGCTTTTGCGCATCTTAATGTAATACTAGATTTGACCAGGGTTAATTTTTCATGGGATCAGTTATTTTAAAAGGGCTCTGCAGCCATGCACTTGTGTTGCAACATGGCAGTAGAGCGCTTGTAGGGATCAGACCACGCAAAAAAACAAAAAAACCACCACCACCACAGGTCACTTCCATCTGCACCCGAAGTGGCTAGGGCATATCGCAGGAAGACATGCAAGATAGATTTTAGAAGCTGAGGCAAAGGGTCTCAGACTTTGAGACAGACAAAGGTAACAATTGGAAGCTAAGATAAAAACTGATCCGGAAGGTATAGGCAAAGATGCAACCAAGTGGAAGGAGACTGTGCAAGATAGGAGGAGAGGGAAAGCTGTAGTTAGGGCAGTTATAGCCCCCTGCCTCTTCCCCCCAGGCCTGTAAGACCAAAGGAGAGTACATACCAGCACTGCAATGCAATCTTAGCTCAAGTCAACCCTCTTTGACTAATGTCCCAGCACAACTCCTACTATTCTACTTTACAGATACTACATGACACAGAGCACAATTGTATTCCTTTCGCTAAGAACAAAAAGATAAGACAGGATATAGCAGACTGAAGGCTCTACCACTTAGTCTACTCCACAAAAACTATTCCAGATGTGCCAGCTGCTACCTAGTTTTCCTCTGTGACTTTAGGCTGCTAAGTCACTGCCTTCAGGTACTACTTGTTGTCATGCATACTACCAGACTGCTAACAGGCTCTATGGCAAGAGAGAACCTCCTCATTCACCTCCACAAACAAAACCTTCAAAACCCATAAATTCAATATGCATACACTCGTCAAAACTTAGGAATAGCTACTTCAGTGGTATCCTCCACCATTTAATATAGGTGAAACTTACATAGTGAATGCAATGGAATTTGTGCAGAGAAATACAATACTAGCATTCCAATTTGCAAAGTACACCAGTGGCACATGCTTATAAAACTTCCTCTGACCTGTTCGTTACTGAACCATTACCTGTGGCTACTACCATCTTCAGGAAACAGAAGCTTGCATTGAAGTACTGTAGCGGACTTCAGCTTTGTAATAAGTTTGGCCACTCTGCAAACTCAAAGGCCAACTACTGCCCTGGTCCCCAGCTCCAACAACCTTAACTACCTTAGTTTTATAGCATCAAACAGATTAAAAGATCACTGTTTTTCATAACACAAAGTTTACTTGTGTAATCAATACAGTGTATGTTCCAAGAACAAAAACTACAACTTTTTCAGCAAGTACAGCTAATAGGTACTTGTCATATTTCTCAATGCGAGAAGGCAATTGAGTTTTAACATATCAGTGTGAAGGGGGAAAAAACCCCAGATTATTTTTAGGCCCTCCTAAACACATGCTTCTGGGAGGGGTTTCCAAAACTCATTTTTATAATATTGACTTCAAATCACTGATAGTCCCCCTATTTACGATATGAATGGAGCATTCCAACAGGGATTGAAACAGTCACAAAAAATAAAATCAGATCCTGCAATACACCTGACTACATTAAATAAGAGGTACTAGTTAGGCATGTTAGTCTGACATCATCCTAAAGTAAAAGTTTCTTATTACAGACTTTCTGGTTAGGTTCCATGGCAATTAAAATTTTCTGAAGTGAAAAGGAAATAAGAACTCAAAAGGTTAGACTGACACCGACTCCAGAGGCCAACCACAGGCTGCTGAAATCTACCTCTGGAAGACTAGAAGGAGCACTTTTACACATGACACCATTACCATGTACACGTAACAAAAATGGTGTATTGTGTGGCTTAATAGTGTCACACTGTACATGTGCAAGAGTTTTGGGGGTTTTAAATGAGTTTGCATCACTGCAAACTAAACTACATCTCAATGTAGTTTAGTTTGCAACGATGTGCTGCAGCTATTAGCTCGCCCTCCAACCACAGGAGAGGCAGACGGGTTCTGCAGAAAAAAAAAGGATTGGGCCCCCCACTGCTTCTACCTTCAGCAGGCACCTGCTGCAAGCAGAAGTGGCAAGGGGCCTGATTCTTCTCCCCCCCACCCAACAGATCCTGCCCAACTCTCCTGCAGCTGGGGGGCGAGCCACCAGAGGACCGAGTGGCCCCTGAGCTGTGGCGTGTCCCAGTCCTTCCTTCTACAGCAGCAGCACCCCCTGGGGCCACCCAGACAGGCAGCTGATGTGCCAGGTGCTGCCTCAGCTCAGGGTCAGGGAAGGGTTGGATCAGGCCAGATGCTGCCTCTGAGCTGGGGAAGCACCTGGCCTGCTAGCAGACCACCTGTGTGGCCCTGGGGGTGCCACTGCCATGGAAGGAAGGAACAGGGGCCCCCTCCCACTCAGGGGCCATTCAGCCCACCAGTAGCTCACCCCCTGGCTGCAGGAAGGACAGACAGGCTCCTCCAAAAAAAAAAAAAAATCGGGCCGGTGCCGGGGGGGGGACAAAAAAAAAAAAAAGGATCAGACATCTCTCTGTAAGAGTGATGGAAAAATAAAACCCCTAAATAAAAATGGTGGGTTTCAATTAAAAACCCACTATTTCAATTTAGGGAGTATAGAATGCAACCCTAAGGATTAAACCCCTGTCACATGTACAAGTACCCTGTCAGAGATGTCAAGTCCCTCAGGACAATACCAAGGTCCTGATGAATTTTAAATGTAAACAGGTGTTACTTATTATGTGTTAACCAAAATAGTTGAGCTAACAGACAAGCAAATAAAAAAAGAGTGATGAAAACTGCATTCAAACCATATAGAGATAACCTTAGATACATAAAAACACACATTAGGATATGATGAGAGCAGAGTTAAGCAGAACTGTTCAAATTAAATGAGGGCAGTGCATGAATCAGTCAATATTCAGTCTGTCCTGGGGTCATGTTCATCCCCATTAATTATATTTTGTTGTATAGGCACCTAACATAAAATAATAAAACTAAAAATAATACAAGTCCAAACCTAGCCAAAAAGGTGATGCATACTTGGTAGAAAAGTAACTACTATTCAGCTTATCTGTCACTTACCACAAACCCACTTTGTGATAAGTGACAGATAAGCTGAATAGTAGTGGGTTTGTGATAAGTGACAGATTAAGCCAAAGTACTATTAGTAAAAAAAAAAAAAAAATTTTTTTAAATCCCCAACAAACAAGCCAACATAATTAGCACTACATTCAGAGAACTCACACTAGGGCATCTGTACAATGTTCCAATTGCTACCAAGATTCATAAAAAGGATTTTTGTGGGTGACATCTTTGGTTGGCATAAAGTTAAGATTCAGGACTGTCCTCTGTTTCTGAGATTATCAGCAAACAGAAAGAGAAAATCATATAACTAAATCCCACTTCCGTTTGATTGGGGTTAAAACAATATCATGCCATTGTGAGTGTAACTGCAATGCTATTTTTATTTAATGAACTCACAGATATTTATAATGAATACCAGGCATCAATTTCTGAACTTATTACTTATAATTCAAAAACAACAATATGCTAGATTGAGATATTTAACATTACATCCCTAAAAACATTTTTAAAACAGATGTCAGCAAGCTCAGTGCAAGTATATTTTAACAGCAAAGAATAGGATTCTGAAAATATTACTCACAAGTATAATTACTGCTGAAAGCAACAGGACAATTTCTATTTGTTCTTATATTGGCATAAATCTAGAGATTTTTCACTACTCCAGATTTACATTAATGTAATGGAGTTTGCCAGATCTGCAACATCAAAACTGTTTGCATAACCCATATGAACAAGTATTGCAAATAAGAAAGTGAAGGGGTTGTCATCTCTCTTTAGAGAATACATAAAAATTTAAGTAGCCCAAAGCTGTATTGATAGCTTACTGATAACAGCCAAAACAAGGAAGGTAAGCTGCTTGGTTTCATCGTTTAATAACTTGATGAAGAAAGTAATTTGAGAAAGCTTTGTGGGATTTTTTTCCTAGTTTGAGTTCATATAGATGGAATTTTAGACTTCTATTATGCAAACTGTGTACTGTCCACTATCCCCTTCTCTTGCTATAAAGAGAGAGGTTTATTTGTGTGGTTTTAAACAGTGTCTAGGCCTCTGTTGGTCCCTACAGAATGGCAAATTCCACTGAAGATGAAGAGAGGTTTTCTAATGAAAGCAAAAGCAACTTTACATGAAATGAAAGCACAGAGCTTAGGAGATGAGCAGGAAGAATTGGAAGTTTTCATTTATTCAAGGAACTATGTGATTGGAACAACAGACTTCGTGGGATAGGTCACATAATTGAAGTACTGTCATATATGGGTACAAACTGCTCAGGAAGGACAGGCAGAGGAGAAGAGCAGAAGTTGCACTTTATGTAAAAGAGCTATATGATTGCTCAGAGCTCCAGTATGAAGCTGAAGGTAGGCCTGTTGAGAGTCTCTGGGTTAAGGTTAGAGGGGAGATCAAGCAACAAGGGTGATGTAGTAGTGGGTGTCTGCTATAGATCACCAAACCAAGAGGAAGTGGTGGATGAAACTTTCATTAAACAGGTAGCGGAAGTTTCCTGATCACAACCCCTGGTTCTCATGGAGGACTTTAATCATCCTGACATTTGCTGGGAGGGCAATGCAGCAGTGCTCAGGCAATCCAGGAGTTGGAGAACAATGAAACAAGTGAGAACCATTGCAATGAGGGTGGGGCTGAGACGAAAGATATTGCTCAAACACTAAATGTATGTTTTTCCTCAATTTTGATTTAAGATGCATGTGTGTGTGTTAAATACGAGGTCACTTCCAACCCTAATTTTCTATGTTTCTGTGTTGAACATGGAGGCAAATATATGGCCAACAAAAAAAAAGTTCAGAAGTGGAAATTGCCACAGTGGAAGGGAAATAAACCACATAGACTTCAAACACGTTTAGATTGCTGGGACAGGATAATCTTAATCCCTGAATCTGATCATAGAAGTAACAGTAACAAGGATTTTGATACATGCATCAAATTGCTCATGGTTCAGTACAGTCCACTAGGTTACAGCTGCCAAATGAAGATTAACCAGCTGCTAAAGGCCACATTTCAACCTAACAGAAGGCAACAGACAGAAACCTCTGTCCAAGTGGCTATACAACACAACAGAATGGTGCAGCAGAACTCTAAAAGGACTATGCCACAGTAAAACACAAAGCACAATGGAGATTTAGAGTAAAATAAGTAACTAGCCAACGCTGTCATTAGATTAGGAGACAAAGGAAAGAAAGGAGGAACTGCATGACTACAAAAATAACAGGTATAGATGAGACAGGCGAGGAAGAGAAGAAAGAGGGGAAATGCCCCAGGAAATGATGGGCCTATTAGTCAGTCTTTAACAGACAAGACCTCAGAACAACACTCAAAAGCATAAAGTTAAAATGGGGAAAAAAATGGGAGAAAACACCTTCTTCCCTTAGGACTTGCCCCTTCAACACTACATCATGAAGCAATAACGCTTCATTTTTCACCTCATTTTGTTATCACCCAGTAAACAATTCCCTATGACAGTTTCCTTCTTTCTTTCCAGTACCAAACAAACAGCAAGGTATGTCTAACAAGATTTCACAAATTGAGAAAAAGGTGTTGGCTTTTTCTTTTTTCTTGCTGAGGACTACACATAGCCACATACATTCTACCCCTTTAAAAACTTGTATATATAGGAAGGGTGAGACCACTAACAGAAGAGCAGTTTCCTAAAATAACATCTCCCTGTCTTTCTTCCAAGTCATGTTGTCCCCACACACTTAAATGTCAAAAACAATCTGTTTCTACCAAGACTGCTGAGCTGATAAAGATAGGGGAGAGACAACTAGATTCTGGTCTTCTCCCGCTTCATCACTACAATTGTCAGCTAAATTCTGATTGTGGAAATTTTATTGCTGGTGATGCAGTCACAAAAGAAAAACAGCCTCCCCACCACCCCAGATCCAGGATGGGTTTGCAGCACTGGCAAAAATCCAATATCTATACAAGGCTTTGAGAGAGAACACCACATACAGGGTCAATGTTGCAGTCGCTTATCTTAATATTCCAAAACTGTGATTAAGAAGAAACAAGGGGTGGTATGAGATCAAGCAACTGATGATGAAAAACATTTACGAGACCATAGCCACTGATGCCAGAAAAATCAGCATCAAAATCTTATTTAGGGACCTACTTTGCATAAGGCAAACCAATGGCTTCTGGCTTCTCTAAAAATGTTGGTTCCTTTCCCATTCTTTGGTTCTTAAAACCTGCTTTCCTTCTAAGCTATGTGGTGTGCATGGCCATGCAGGTGTGCTCGTGCCATGCTGCCAGGCATGCCTGTGCACACTGCGCAGCTTGAGGGAACACTGCTCGAAACCCACCTTGCTTCTCACTTTGTTAATGGCTTCTTACCTATAATGGCTGTCTATAGACGTGTTCATTCATGATGTAATTAGAACATGAACAAGCTGCTTCATTGTCACATGCATTAAGTCCCCCCCCCCGCATTTCAAGATGGCCATAGGCGTGCTTTAACTAAACCCCGTTGAATAGGTTCTAGTTAAAGGACCCCCACAGCTATTTTGAATGTGGGGGGCTTAATACACGTGACAGTGAGCCATTTTAAATTACAGCAGCTGCCCAAGAACCACCCTAATTAAAATGCCTCCCCCAACACACATACACCCCGCCCAAGCATGTCTACAGCAGCCAGTGTTCTTGATTTTTCCAAAGACTTTTCTAATATACACCATGTAAAAGATTTCTCTGAGGGAATGCAATTCTTTGGCCCCATTCATGTGAAAAAATTAGAGTTATAAAAATGTATACCCTGATAAATAACAGATAAATAATAGGTTAGTATTTACTGATTCTAATAATTACTGCTATAGTCCTTGCACAGAACAAAAAGCAAAGGCTTCCTGGAGTTGCATCATCAGGGAACCTTCCAGACAGAAACTGTATCTAGAATTCTCCCCATGTCCCAGATCAAGAGCATATCCCCAAACTAGAATGGGCTGCAGAAGAGTTAATACAGCTATTAATTTCCCTCCCCTCCTCTCCTCTCCCCCAGATGCCTGTCAGCTGAAGCTCTGTTGGAGATAATTCACATTTCCCCTGGGACCATCCCCACTCTTCCATAAATGTAAAACAAAAGCATCGTTATAGTACTGTTTATTCAAGGTTGATCCTAACCTTAACTGACTAACAACCAGAACCCTCTGTGCTGTTTTCCATACTCAACATTTTTAAACAGCACCTATGTTCCAGCAGTGTTTACAGGAATTAAGCACAATCACCTAGAAACTATCAACTCAGATAATACAGTTATGGGCATCACAATCATCTATATAACTAGGACACCAGGATTTGTACCACAGTTCTGAGTAGTTACATCCTGGAGCCCCATGTTTAATCTTGCTTATAAACCTAGACAAGCTCCCCTCTGGGTAGTTACTAGGGCTGTGCAAAATTTCGACTGCCATTTCATTTTGGCAGTGTTTCGAGAGTTTTGACGCTCAAAACTCTGAATCCAAAACTAAACGGGAGACATGTCGAAACATTCTAAACAAAACAAGTTGAAACATTTTGAAGATGTTTTGGGGTTTCAAAGGTGTTTTGAAGCTGGGCTTACAGGGAAAGAGAAAGTAAGGAGAGAGAGGGGGAAGAGTGGGGAACAGACTGACATTTGTAACTGGCCAATGTCTGCCAACTGTCCCTGAGGTCCCTTCCAATCCCAGTGCTCTGGGGGAGGGACCTAAAAAGTTTAAAAACAGTATATAAGCCTGTGAATAGCTAAGCTGTCAGCCTGTCTCACCAGAGAGCAGCATCTGAAAGGCACCAACTCTGACTGCTTCCCAGCTGCTACCGTCTTGTTAGGGAGTACATCTTCTACTTGCAAAGGATTGGATAGGATACAGCTTACACTGATAGTTTAGCTATACTAACCTAACTTCAATGCTAGCATTGTTATCCCTATGGGGCGTGGTAAGGGACAGTTGGAGTCACACATCTAGCCCATAAGGGTTAGGGTGTCCCCTCGAGGCACCTACTTAGAATGGCTCAGCAAAGAGTCCAAGAACCTACAGGTTTTAGTGATATCCATTAGGACCATGACTGAGCTGAAGGTCAAGGACATCCTCCCTATCTGTTATCTTTTCCAACAAGACATGGTGGCAGGTAAAAAGAGAAGCTGCCCACAGGGTGGAGCTGGCACAGTCAGAGGGCCCTAGGGGTACACTGCCATCTCTAGGGACCCTATTCTGTGACAAAGTGAAGTTTCCCAGAAACCCCTGCACCATGATACTTGGCACACTTCATGCCCTCAGAAGGGGCTACCATTCCTGCAATTTTAATTAGCATCAGGCAAGAAATGACAAAGTTATAGGCATTTTAGTCATTCCCCATTACAGCCTATGGCTGAAACACCAAAACAGCATCAAAACAGCTTTGGCTAAAACAAAACAGTGATTCAAAACACCAAAATGAATTGCTGTCCCATGGGAATGCCAAATCTGAAACCGAAATGAAACACAGGTGTTTTGCACAGCCCTAATGGTTACCAGTCTTCTATATCAAACCCAGAACAGAATTCTGTGCGTTTCAAGTCTCATCACCATGTCAGGTCAACATTTTTAGCTCTGAGCATCTAAGGGACATCCCCAGGACTAAACTTCTCGTCTTGAGACATGAGACCCTACAGCCCACCAACCCTGTCCCCTACGGCCACAGAGAAAAAACTATCACCATTCAGGTATTTGAAGACTTATCAAATCTCCTGCCTCAGTATTCTCTTCTCCAGACTAAATAACCCTAGTTTTTTCAGCCTTTCTTCATGCTTCCCAGCCCCTAATCTTTTTTGTCACTCCACACTGACCTCTCTCCAATACGTTCACATCCTTCCTGAAGTGTGGGGACAAGGTTGGACATAGTACTGCAGCAAGGCCTCACCAGTACTGTAAAGAATGGTTGAATCACTGCCCTTGATTTACAAGTGACACTTTTGTTAATGCAACCCAGTATGATGTTGGGTTTTTTGTTTTGTATTTTTTGCAACAAGAGCACACTGTTGGCTCATATTTAGTTAATGGCCCACAGCAACCCCCAGGTCCTTCTCTGTAGAAGCAACAGTCGCTTATTCCCCAGTCTGTATTTGGGCACACAGTTACGCTGTCTCAAGTACAGGACTTTGTACTTGTCCTTGTTGAATCTCATCTGATTGATTGCATCATTTCTCCAATCTATCTAGGCCATTCTGGATCCTAACCCTTCCCTCCAGAGTGCCCTCCACCCAACTTGGTATCATCTGTGGATTTGCTAAGTGTGCACTCAATGCCATCGTCCAAATCATTACTGCAGATATTAAACAAAACTGGACCCAGGACAGAGCCCTTGAAGTCCACTTGATAGCTCCTCCCAAATAGACACTGATCCATTGATAACTACTTGCTGAACATGATCCAACCAGTTAGGCATCCACCTTACAGGCTAGATAGAAGTATTGTATTTACTTAGCTTAATGAAAATGCTGTGCGAGACCATGTCAAAAGCCCTAACCTCAAGGTACATCACATCAACTACTTTCTCCCCATCTGCAGAGCCTGTCCCCTTATCATAGAAGGAAATCAGATTTGTCAAATATGACTTACTCTTGGTGAATACATGATAGCTGTTCTTGGTCACCCAGTTCTTCTCTAGGTGCTTCACAATAGATACCTTGAGGACTTGCTCCATTATCTTTCCAGGTATCAAAGTCAGACCAAATGGTCTGTTGTACTCTAAATCCTCATTCTTCCCATTCTTAAAAATTGCCATTATTTTTGCCCTTTTCTAATCATACAGGATCTCACCTTTCTTCCATGAATTCTTGAAGAGGCTAATTTTAGAGGGTGTGTCTCATGTGCACATCAATGCACTTGAATAAACTCCAAAGCTAAACCCCAAAGGTCAGCCTGCCAGCCTGGGGCTGCTCCCCGCCAGCTCCGTGTACTGCGGAGAGGCTGGCTGGGGCACGACAATGTTTCAGTGCTAGGCTAGCCAGCAGGCAGCCACTGCACAGAAGCACTCTCATTCCCCAGGCAGCATCTACACGTGCATTGCTGCAGTTTTTTTACTTCAGCCTAATAGTTGCACAAGTGTAGACCCAAGACATTTACTGCACAGCTAATTAGTCAACTGCACAGTAAATGTTTCATGTTAATGTGCCCAATGCTTCCAGAAGTACCTTAGTTAACTCCTTCAGTACTCAAGGGTATATCCCATCTGGCCCTGCTGACTTGAAAACATCAAGCTTCTCTAAGTAATCCCTAACCTGTTTCTCTCCTTCCCTACCTTTGCTGACAACTGCATTCATCTGGTAGCAGTCATTTGTGAAGACTCTATCAAATAAGGCATCAAATACTTCAGCCTTCTCTGTGTCATCATAAACTGGACCTAATACAATTTGGAGGTCATGATATCAAATGGAGTTTACAGGTTCACAGACATACACACAGTTGGATACCATATCAAAAAATATGCTCAGTTCATGTAAAAGCTTATTTTTCTAACCACTGGCTATGCAACCTTAACCTAGGATCTAAAAACCAAGCTGAATAATTTCAACCTGCCACATCATAATCTGTAATAGAAATTCCTTGGGAAAAAAACTTGGCAGTTTTGTTAATGAGGCATAAGTAGACTCCACCTTGTTCTTCTATAGCCAGATTTGTTCTGCACAGTGCCAACAACTCCCTATAGCTATGACTCAAAATGAGCAATTATGATTAAAAAAAAGAACCATTTTTACTGTCACTTTTCTGGCTGCAGAAACATAAGTAATATCCTGAAACTCCCAAATGCCTTAAGAATATATCACTGTAACATGTTGCACAAGACTGTTGAGGGCCTTATCCTGTTAATTTTCAACAATCTATATTGATATTTAGGGTTAACTCGGAAGGCCAACCTCAACCAGTCCAAGCCACATGAATTGGTCTTGCCCATTGTCTTCCTACCATGTAGCCCACAAAGCCATTAATACTGTCCCTTTAGGGCCTCAAACAAGCCTTTCTAGGAATCAGTCTGCACACTACATCTCCCCTTGCAGGATTGCCTTTAATTATGGACAGCAGAGACTAGAACAGAGGTGCAAGAGGCCAGAGAGTTGTGGGATAGCAGCTGATGGATTTCTGGTCTTCTAAACAAGTAAGGTAAAGTACACACTGTACAGACAGTAAGACTAGGTAGTGTGCAGCAGTGGGACTGTCCTCATACTCAGAAGTTCAGAAATTCCAGAGTCAGGATGGATTACCACTAGAGGCCAAACGTAAGGGATTTTAGTTTGAATGGTCAGGAGTATGGGCTTAAGAGTGGGCATAAATCCGATGCTTACTACTATCTGTCTCAGCATAGCCTATGTATATTCAGCGATTTACAATTGAAGTTGGATTATTTTGTGAACTCTATGAATGCACTGGATCTGTATGTTACACAATACCTGTACTTAAAGATAATTTAAAAATGGGAACAAATTGGGATTACTGCCTTTTTGTTTCTTTACATTTTCTTTTTTCTACTTGCCTTATTACCTTAAAAATAAAGTAAAATCAAGAATATCAGATCATACCTACCTTTCTTTTGAGAGGCACTAAGTACTTTAAGATGTAGAATAGATTATTTCCTTCCTCTGCAACACATTTTCAGTTTGGGATTGAAATTTTTACCAAACCCATATTTTCTCCCCTCACTAGGTATTTGAGTTAGACTGTGTGCATACATGTTAATAAGTTTTAAATAAAGATAATTTTAGGGAGCAAAGTCTGGCTAATGGGGTCTAGCTTTGCAAATTGTATACGATTTTCATGCCTTCAGGTCTCACTGATTTAATTAATGCTTTACAGGATCGAGATTAGGCCCTTGAAAGAATGTTCTGCCATCAAAACCTTTGTCTTGAACTATTTTTATTATACTATGTGTACAAATAAAATATATGCTAAAGTAGGGCTGTATGTGGGAACTGGTTCTGAAGAATGCACTGGGATAATACTCTTGGAATTATATTACTTTCCAATTTACACACCTTACTCAACTGTTAAGATGTGCCATACATCTCTGCCTCATCCCTAAACTCCTTCAAGTTCCTACATCATTTAAGCTTCCGTGCCAAAAATTTTTTTCTTGGATTTGCTGCTCATCTAGCTCAATTAGATGGCATTACATACCATCTGAAGTCTTATTAAGACATATTTTCTTTAAGCAGTTTTGCTTTACTCAGTGTACTTACTTTTGAAGTAACACAAGACACTAGTCTTAGGTTTAAGACTTAAGTCAATGGGTATAAAGATAAGAATAAACATCACACACAAGAAGTGTCCAATACTTATTTGAAAGTGTATATAAATAGAAGAAAAGTAACTCAGCCTCAACTTCAGACAGTTTGTACTTAAAAAACTTCCAAAAAAGGATGGGTAACGTGAAAACTGCATTGTTAAATGTCAGTGAATTTGTGTATACCCCTCCACACTCCAAACCTACAGGGTAGCAACTTTTAACCACAGGGGATCATTTTCCTGAGTTTTAAGTTCTAGACAATTGTCCATCCAGAATATAAGGATATACTTCCTGATTTATAAAAAGTACATTTGTGCTTTTTCAAATTCTGTATTGAAAGTACCTTTCTCTCTCCACTCCCAGTTTTACTATTTGAGTTTTCAGCATTTTATTAAGAGATACTGGACGAATCTACATGAGACGCTAAATGCATGGTAGACTGATTCTACTGCACATTAGCATATCACAACAAAAGCCATGCTAATGCGCTAGTACACAGTAGAATCAATTTATTGCACATTAGCACCACTGAGAGATCATGCACTGGCACTTCTGCGCAGTAGCACTGGTTACTGCACATTGAGTTAGTACCTATTACAGGTACTATACTTAATGCGCAGTAACAACAGAGCATTAATGCATGTGTAGATATGCCCACTGATTACAAATTAAATACATTTGTGTCTCTTGTATCATCACATTTTCATTCTCTGCATCATTAAGAGCAAGATTCTGATGCCCTTACCCAGAACAAGTGACTCTCCATTCCAAAACTGGTCCCACTGATACCAAGCGAGGTACCAGTCCCAATTAATAAAAAGGTATCAGGGTCTAGTCCAAATGACATCACTGACCAATAACACTAACAACAACATTAGCTGGCTCTTCCTGTCATTTATGAGGCCTGGTTATAAAAAATAATTATAGCCAAACAAAGCAGATTTAATAAACCTGAATTTAAAAAAAAAATGTTTAAAAGCATAATTTACCAGACATTTCTCCCCAGAGCAATTGATAGAAGGAACTAATTTCTAAAAGACAGCAATTAGATTATTTTCTGTGGCCTGTTTCCCTTTATTGATATTGGTTGAAGCTAAAAATATCCTTGGCTCTCAGTATCTTTCTGTTAGTATTCTAGCATACAATTGCTCCCACCCCCCTTCCCCCGCTTCCTGCAGTATATCCATTTCTCTAGCAATTCATTAACAGCTTTGAGTGTGTATCTGACAGGCATAAGAAGCCATATCTGATCTCATTTTCTAGAAAGTCAAACAATTTAAGCAGAACAAAAAAAAAAATAATCAAAGCCTTCTTTTTCTATGGCTGAACTATCTGTAATTCTGGTGCCCATTCCTGTAAAAAGCTGAGGCCTACAGCCAATACCTTCCAGCTAGTGTGGGATTAAAGATTTACTGAATACAGACTGACCTTCTGCTCAAGAGAAAACATTGCTCTTATTACATTTCTTCATCCACACTTCAATACATGCACAACAAAACCAGCTGGCAATTGTACAGTTACCTATAGAGATGCATCTCTTCCAGCGACGGCATATCAGAGACATGATGCTGTTTCTGTCCTTTGCTCTGGCTGCGTGAAAATGAAAACAGCAGCATTCCGTTGAAGATCTCTATATCATTACTGGGTCTCAAAGCTGGTTAAAGTGATCCCCATGGTAATCTGTGAAACATGTTTTGCACTTTCAAACTGCTATGTTTGATTTACAGGGGGAAGGACGCAGGCTATGTGTATATACACAAGTGCCGTAGCTGACTAGAACATTCAAATACCTTTCACCTGCAATATGAAGTTAGTCACAATAAGGCATTTCAATTCTTAAGTGATAATCCAGCCAGATGCTCCCAGACCATCATCCACACTAAATTTTTAAAGCACCAACATTATCAAACAAAAGGAAAAAACTGAATAGAAGCCTTTGACAACCCTCACATATCTTCCACCTATGAAAGAGAGACAACCCTATATTACTGAGTGACAGAACTCTTAAATTTGGGGGAAAGGAAAGAAAGGTTTTTCTTTTTCTTCTTTTTTTTTCTTTTTAGCAAGAAGTTTTTTTCCCTCCCCATTAAACTAAGGGCACCTGACGGAAGTGATACTCATTGTGCAATTGGCCCCTTGAAAGCAGTCCACAGCTGTGCCCTGATAGAAGTGCATGGCTGCAGAGTGCTGTAAAAGTGACCAATCATGTGAAAAATTAACCCTCATTTAATGGGGGTTCTGATGAAGGTGCTCCAATGCAGAGCACCTTCATTAACTTCTGTTTGTCTCTGCATTGATTGGGGTTGGGCTGCATCAGACAAGCCTTGCTCCCAGTGCTGTCTACAGGACAGGAAGGGGAGAAAGGGGAGGAGGAATTCTGGTCTGGGGTTTGCCCAGGCTGCATTGAAAAGGGTGTGGGGGTGGACTGGAGCCCCACTGAGGTGGGGGCTCCAATCCACTCATCACCCCCACTTCAGTGCAGATTGGGCAAACCCCAGACCGGGGCTCCCTCCCCTCCCTTCCTGTAGACAGCACTGGAACTGGGAGGGGTGGAGGGAGAGGCTGCAAATGCACAACTCTCATAGAAGTGGAGTTCAATCCCACCCCCATCCCTGACCCAACAGAAAACTTCTCTTGTGGGAGGGGGATGTCACTAACTCATGGCACTTTCTGTGAAACACCATACAATACAGTGGGGAACTGCACATCTGTTAATGCCCAAAAGGTACTTATACCCTGCCACTCCATCAGTGGAGGAGCTGAACAACACATAATCTTTTCAAGGCATCTTCCCAATACTACTATGAAATACAATTATTAGTCACTTTTATTCCCATTCTACACGTAGATAATTGGGACAGGTTAGGCAACTTGTACAATATAACACAAGAAACCTGTAGCAGAGCAGAAAACTAAACCCAGGCCTGAGTCCCAGGCTACTATTCTAATCATCTTTCCCTCCCAATAATAAACCACAAAAGAGTCCACTGTAGCATCTGCTTCACTAGAGGCTTTGAAAAGCAGCCTAGAAAAGCAGTGGTCAGGGATTTCAGGGATTTGTGCAGGGATTGTACCAGATGACCTTGAAGTTAAGAGGCTGTGACTTGGATGATTACACAGTCTGGTGGGTGGCAAATTGGCTACAGGGTCGTACCCAGAGAGTGGTAGTGGATGGATCGGTATCGACCTGGAAGGGCATGGGTAGTGGGGTCCCACAGGGCTCAGTCCTTGGACCAATACTCTTCAATGTCTTCATCAGTGACTTGGATGAGGGAGTGACGTGTACTCTGTCCAAGTTTGTGGATGATACAAAACTGTGGGGAGAAGTGGACACACCGGAGGGCAGGGAACAACTGCAGGCAGACCTGGACAGGTTGGACAAATGGGCAGAAAACAATAGAATGCAATTTAATAAGGAGAAATGCAAAGTGCTGCACCTAGGGAGGAAAAATGTCCAGCACACCTACTGCCTAGGAAATGACCTGCTCGGTAGCACAGAAGAGGAAAGGGATCTTGCAGTCCTAGTGGACTCCAAAATGAACATGAGTCATCAGTGTGATGAAGTCATCAGAAAAGCTAACTGCACTTTATCATGCATCAGCAGATTTATGACAAACAGAACCAAGGAGGTGATACTTCCCCTCAAATCAGGCGCTGGTCAGACTGCAGTTGGAATACTTTGATCAGTTTTGGGTGCCACACTTCAAGGAGGGATGTGGATAACCTGGAGAGGGTCCAGAGAAGGGCCACTCATATGGTTAAGGGCTTGCAGGCCAACCCCTATGAGAAGAGATGAGGGCACCTGGACCTCTTCAGCCTCTGCAAGAGAAGGTTGAGAGGCGACCTTGTGGCTGCCTATAAATTCATCATGGGGGCGCAGAAGGCAATTGGTGAGGCTCTGCTCTACCCTGAGGGTCACAAGAAATAATGGCCATAAGCTAGCAGAGAGCAGATTTAGACTGGACATTAGGAGGGACTTCTTCACAGTTAGGAGTGGCCAAGGTCTGGAATGGGCTCCCAAGGGAGGTGGTGCTCTCCCCTACCCTGGAGGTCTTCAAGAGGAGGTTGGATGGGTATCTGGCTGGGGTCATATGAACCCAGCACTCTTTCCTGCCTATGCAGGGGGTCGGACTCGATGATCTATTGAGGTCCCTTCCAACCCTAACACCTATGAATCTATGAATCATTTGAGGCTTCACATCACCTGGGGTAGATTGAGGCAGTACCTCTGGGATCCAGTACCCATAATCAGAGTGAACCCGAATGAAGCAGAGTTAAACTGGCCACCTTGTAAGGAATGATGAGAAGGATTGCGTCACTTAAAATGAAGATCAAGGATTCAGGTTTGAGAAGTTGAGTGTCCACTGGGGAAGCGGGTACTGGTTTTAGGAGGCAGCCTCCTGGAAGTATTTGTATTACAAAGGGGAGGCAGAACAGAGGAGGGAATTTGGCATAAATAAAAACCCTAAAATTTTAGAAATTCTAACTCCCAGTTAGCCTTTGTTTATCTCTGTTCATCTATATCATGTTTTGTTGCATAATATATGAAGAAAATAATGCAAATAAATTTTCAAGAACATTATCCATCCCCTGGATGAATGACTCCATAAGCACAAAAAAATGCACAAACAAATGTTTGTTTGTTCTTTCAGTAATGCTGATGTCAATAATCTTCCCCTTATTAAACCTAGGAAGAGCTGGCCAGTCAGTAGTTTGGTTATGGTGACATGATGCAGTTCACATGGGAGAACTGTCATCAATACTCTCCCATGCCCCATTCTCCAGCCCCATTGTGTCAGCAATGTCTTATCCACAAGAAAATACAATGGTAGGCCAATTCACCAGTCCATGTACCAAATAACACTCTCAGTAACAGGATCCAAGTCACTTTCTGCTCAAGGACTCAACTGCATTTCTTTAAAATTACTCAATTTGGCATATAAATCATGTCCCACCCCTGGGCTTTCTGAAAAAGACCCACCTGTTCCCACTACACAGACTATTTGCCCAAGAAGCCAATGAACAATGATTATTATTTAATGATAATTCAGTTTCATTTGTGCATAAACAGGTCTATAAACTATTCTAAAGGATCAAAGGTAAGAGGAAATTTCTAAAGGAAAGTTTAGGTGAACATTTGGAACTCTACCCTTCTCTCTCATCAACATTGGTCAGGAAGACATAAAGGGTAGGGTTCTTTTTCGTCTTCTAAAAGCATACTGGCCAAGACACAAAATTCAGATGCTTTAGCCTCTAAAGCTTTGGGTATTCAGATAAACTGTCACAGACAAAAAAAAAAATTCACAGAAGAGCAGGGCTGAAAGGAACTTTAAAGATCACCTAGCCCAACGCCATGCCCAAGGCAGAATCATCCATTTCCAGACTATTACAAGCCAATCTTTGTCTAACCTATTCCTAAAACTACACAGGCAATCCTGCCACACAACTAAAAAGTATAGCTCCCTAACCCTGCCCCAGGGAAAGCAGGGAGCCAATGGCCCTCTGATACAAAAATTGTTAAAGTATGTTCTAGAGATCCAAGGGAGAAGGGCACACCCTTGTTACAGGAGAAATGCAACAACTCTTACATCTATACCAATCTAACTTCATATGTGGCAATTAATCTGAACCCAAGCAGGAGGGAGCAAGACCTTCTAATAATAACATCCAGCTTTAGTCCCAAAAAATTGGCACACCCCAGTCAATGGCCTGAACCTTGGCTGCAGCCAACAACCAGTACTTCTGAAGATGATGAACAATACCTGAAATGCACAGAAACAGGAGGAGGTGCGGGAAAAAAATTCCTTCCTGGCCCCATGTAGCAACCAGAAGCATGGGAAATATGCATTTATTAGACATGCACTGATAGATCAGTCTGATATTGGATCAGTACCAATGTAAAGAAAACTGTCTATATCTGCTATCAGCCTGATGGGGCTCATAATTTGGCCAATAAATGCCCATGCTGCAGGCAGCTGCAGTGCAGCACAGAGCAGAGCTGGCAGCATGAAGAACTGCCTCCAGCTGGTAAATCAGAGGGGGAGTGGGAAGGGAAGGGGCATGGCAGGGGCAGATCAATGCCCCCCCAACATGAAGGAGGGGGTGGGGGCTGTGGGACAGGGGTGGGCAGC
>NW_017728906.1:167345119-167348065 GCF_001723895.1 Crocodylus porosus | reverse complement strand
TGGGGTGGATCTGTGCTTGGGGTGGGTAGCGACAGTGCTGGGAAGGGAGCTATGGGCAAATTTTGGGGTGGCTTCAGCCCCCCCCATAGCCCCCCTCCCACAAGCACAGCCTGGGAAGCCCCCACAGCTGCCCTGGCCCAAGCCCACAGCTGTAGTCCACTCTTACCCTGCACAGATCTGGAGGCACACGCCCCTATGCCCTCCCAGAGTCAGTGCAAAAGGTAAGACTGTCCGCCCCCCAGTGCCCCAGGACAAACTGCGGCTCTGTCCAGTGGCTGTCGCACTCCAGCTGGGCAGAGCCCACCCCAGCCCCACTCCTCCCTCACCACAGGGGCCTTGATCTGCCCTGCCACGCCCTTTCCCTTCCAGCCCAAGACTTACCAGCTGGACGCAGCTCTTCAAGCTGCCAGGCTGCGTATTGGAAATCAGATTGGTATCAGCTGATAGGCCTCCTTAAAAATCGGCTATCGGTATCAGCCCCCATATTGGTCCACCTCTAAGCACAAGTGTCTGAAGTGACACAGGAGCTTCCTCACCAGCACCCAACCTCTCAATGCCACATCCAAGTAGACAAAACTACAATGCGGAATGAGAAGCTGAAGAAAATACCTGACAGCAGAAACAAGGACATTCCAGCAGCCAAGTCCTTACCACCAGGGGCTGACGAACCATGGCAAAAGTGGCGATGTCTCAACTGCTTATGTACTAGAGTCAGATGCTCCAAGGAAATAATGAAGTGAGGCCAAACCATAGGTTCAACCACCTGTGACTGCAGCACAGAGCCTCAGACTATACAACCCCTGCTGCAATGCCCACTACTTGAAGGCACATGTACAATGAAAAATTTTGCAAACTACAATAAACGAGTACATGCGTAACAAAATGGTCAAACGTGGTGTAGAGATAGGAGAAGAACAATGCCATTGTGTACTTTATTTATTTAACAATAGTTTCACTGAATACGACTTGAAGGATTTTCCATGAAGACTATTAAGGAATTCACTACTGGCAGCCTCAGGGAAAGCATTGAGCCTGGCTTTAACAAAAACCCAGAAAAAAAGCCCCAACAAAACCAACAAAACAATTTGAAGTTCTTTTAATTTTATTTACCACTTCAAAGCCTTTAAATACACCCAAGTCATGTTCTGATGCTTTAATCTTTAAATATCAAGAACATTTTAATGAGAGCTGCTGAGCTTTGTACAGAATTAAATTAAGTCCTGGAGCTTTAAAGTAAATACTGAACATCACAGGACTCATAAGAAAATCATGAGATTTGGAAATACCAAAAATTTGCTAGTATAATACAATAGACAAAATTCAGAGCCAATAAATACAGGAAGAAAAGTCTTTGAGACAAATTTAGTAAAGACAAAAGTGTAGTGAAAGTCATATTTTGAGTCCAGTGGCTACCCTAGATTTACACTACTGTAAATAAGAGCAAAATTTGATCTACTGGATGCAACTCAAAAAGGTCTGTAAATGAATCAAGAATGCAACTGGTACAAGTATAGCATTGAACTCATTGGCAAAATAAGTACACATAAAAGGGATCAGGAGAAAATAAAAAGAACAGGACTGCATAAACAAATAAGCCTATTAGTTGCCTTTAAAAAAACAAACAAACAAACAAAAAAAGCCAAAAACCTGCTCATCAACCCTGCACCTTAAAATTTTACAAGTGTAAAACTGGAGTAAAACTACTGACTGAATTACTTTAGAATTGCACCTCTAAATTGAATCTGATCAAAAGACTTTTTTTTTTTAAACTGAACCAAATTGATTGGGAAGGCCACTTATATAGCAGGATGGGTAAAAAGGGAAAACAAAGATGCTTTATATAGTTCCAAACCAACAAGGTTCCTTCAACTAACTTTTAAGTTCTGCTTTTGGGTAGTTATGCTACAGTGTAAGGGACTACTTACTGGTTGGTCTGTGTTTTTCAGTCAGGATCTTTCCAAGTATGAAAAAAATCTTTATACCTGAATTTGTGAATTTAGCATCTCACCTGAATGACATAAAAAAGAAACTCCATCTACTCAACCTATCTATCCATACAAGAGTTCCATATTAAGGCAAAATGAGAATCAAGGATGCATAATTGACAAAGATCCCTCCTTTAAAAAGTTATTAATAAAGGAGTTTAGTAATAAAAAACACTTATGCTGCATTTCTATCTACAAATCTCAAATCAAATAACCATAAGACATACCCTTTAGTCAGGCTTACTCCTTCTTAACAATGCATTCTTCTGTCTTATACATAAAAAAGAACTTCCTGTGTCCTTTTTTGTACATCACCAGCATAGACTAAAGGTGTTTGAGCATCCACATAGTTCAGCAGCTTTTGCTACATAAAGATCTGAAGACTGCTCAAAAGTCTAAATGATCTGTTAAACTTAGTCAGTTTTAAACCCAATCACAATAAGAAACAAAGAAAGAATTTAAAGTCATTTAATAAAGCCATCTATTTTGGGACATGTTCACCAAATACAAAAGGAAGGTGCCTTTGTAGACTCATGAATATCACTTAATGTTAACCTATAAGGAGATGATCCATAGCCAAGTGAGGTCTAAGTCTTCCATGACCTCTGAATCAGATTTTGTACAAGATGGGCTCCTGCTGGTATATTAACTCAATTAGCCAACTATAAAGTTCTAGATATATACAGTTCAGATCAGAAGCCAGAATTTAGCCTTTAGTAAAAGCATTTATCTAAATTCTAGCTCCTATACAGAAAGCTTACCTGCAACAAAATGTACAGGTAAAAAAACAAAAACAAAATAAAACAAAAACCAACCCCCAAACCACCTCTCTTACTTACACGTTTCTTCCTGCTTAAAATCCTGCTCAACTGTCCCCAAGGAGGTGGGCTGAAAAGAAAAAATAGGCCTTGTAGCATGGCCAATATTAAAGTGTGAGAGAGCCCCAGCCCTGAGCAGCCTC
>NW_017728906.1:167281141-167344924 GCF_001723895.1 Crocodylus porosus | reverse complement strand
CAGCAAGCCCCGAAGTGTCCTTGGAGGCGGTTGTGAAGGCTGGCGGGGGGGGCACCTTGCCACAGCTGGAGGCTGTTTGGCCGGTAGCCGGTAGCATTGGGCTACGGGCCTCGGCCACGGTGTGCTGGGGGCAGGAGCCAGAGCTGCCTGGACAGGCAGGGACGCTCCGGTGACAGACGGCTGACCCCAATAGGGAGACGAAGGCCTCTGGAAAGAGGAGAGCGGGACTTGAAGGGACCCGGAGTCAGACACCTGCACGGGAACTGACTGTTCGGCTCGTGGGTTACCAACTTTGTATTTTGTATTTGAGGCATTACCCCACCCCTCTCACCTGAGGGGAGGCTGGGAGGGCAACCTAGACTTGTGTATGGAGGCCCGGGCAAGGGTGCAGGGGAGGAAGGAGCCCTCAAGGATCTCGGACCTGAATCGATGGGAGGTCCCACTTCCGGACATGCACGCGCCATCATAGACACACTGAACCAAGGAACCATCAAAGTCGTGGCAGGCGGACCTGGCGTGAGCACCCCAGAGTGAGGGCTCCACCCTGAGATTAATGGACAATCATCCATAGACGCCCGAGCGAGCGCACTCATTGACGGGCGTGTGGACATAAAGCCAACCTGCCTGATCAAATCAGAGCAAAAATATTCTCCTAAGCCCACTGGGAGATGGGTGGACAACCACCAACACAAGCCTACTAGACAACTTTTGCAAAATCAGCAGGTTAGGACACTCAAGGGAATCCACTCCTACCCTAGCCCTGGAACGATGTGCTCCTGGGGGTTCAAGGAAGCCTAAGGTTTCCAATGGGACACTTACGTGTCTGTATACCAATTCCAGGACTGGTCCCCCTGCTAAACAAGAATGACTATGATCTCATAGAGATAACAGAGACCTGGTGGGACTCCACCTATGATTGGGCCACAAGTATAGACAGCTATACGCTGTACAGGAGAGATCATGAGAAAAAAGGGGCAGGGGCGTGTGGCAGAAGACCACCTCTGTTTCTTCCCAAAAACTCTGCTCTGTGACAATTTGGTTAGTATGGGCCCAGCAGAGGAGACACACCTTTACCCTATCTCTTTAGGTAAACTGAGCTGGATACATTCCTGAGGGAGAAGGGAAACCTGCTCCCTATGCCTATGTGACTGGCATCACATACCTGGGTTGGGGCTTGGGCTCCCTGGTGAGCTAGAGATTCCCAGTCTGCCCAGCAACTAGTGATGCATTTCAAATTGGTTGGCTGACAGCCAACAGGTGCAGGCCTCCATTGGACCAGGTAAATGAGGTCATAAGGGCTATATAAACTTAAGGACTGCCTAGGAGGAAGGGTCAGCAACCACAAGGAAGACACAGAGAGAGAAGAGCTGGACCATCTGAAACTTGCTGTCTATCAAAACTCATGATCAAGGAACTGCCTGCCTCCAGAGGGGATCTCCACCTGCCTCTGGATGATACTTGTGAGTAAGTTACCTGAGATCTAACTAGATATATAACTTGCAGTAACTCAGATGCGTGATCAAAGGCTACCCCAGCCACCCTGTTTGCTCTATGGGATTTCTTTAATATTGCTCGACCCTGTACCCTATTCCAAACCTTGTAACCAATAAAGTTCTCCTTTGTACCTAGCATGGGGGACTTATTGGGAGTGGGTCTAGATTATGCCTTGGGGTCCCCTTGGTTCAGCTGGCTAAGGGAGACCACTACTTGTGCTTCCAACTGAGGGAAGCACCCCAAGTTCTTGAAGTGAGTCAAGTACCCTTGAGGGCTACTAGGCCTGCGTTTCCCAGGGTGGACAGAGCCAGAATCAAGCCCATCCCTGGATGGTGGCAGTTCCACCCCCAGGCTAGCAGGTATGCTCCAGGAAGGGGGTCGGCCAGGCATGAAGCACCCACAGGGAGGCTAAACCAAATGAGACAACTGACAGCTGACACCCATGAAAAAGGCAACCTGCTTAATGAGTATTTTGTGTTAGTTTTTCACCAGCTCAAAGGAACCGTGCTGCCTAACATGATGCGGGACGGCCAGGGTGAGCGTAAATTTATTCCCAACATTGGTGTAGACCTTGTAAAGGAATACCTCGAGAGGCTGGACACCTTCAAGTCAGCTGGTCCTGACAGATTGCACCCCAGGGTACTTAAGGACCTGGCAGGCATCGTAGCCCAGCCACTAGCAAGGATATTTGAGAACTCGTGACGCTCAGGTGAAGTACCCAAAGATTGAAAGAAGGCCAGTGTAGTGCTACTCTTCAAGAAAGGGACGAAAGTAGATTCGGGGAACTACAAGCCAGTCAGCTTGACCTCAATCTGTGGAAAGATTTTGGAAAAAACTTATCAAAGAGACCATTCTTGACAAACTGGTGGATGGCAACATCTTGAAGGACAGCCAGCATGGGCTTGTTGCGCGTACGTCTTGCTTGACCAATCACATCTCCTTCTATGACCAGGTTACATATCACCTGGACAAGGGAAAAGAAATTGACATCATATCTGGACTTTAAAAAACCCTTTGATCTGGTGTCCCATGATCTCCTCATGGAAAAATTGGCCAACTGTGGCCTCAGCTATGTCACAGTCCGATGGCTGGGGAATTGGCTCCGAGGTTGGACCCAGAGAGTGGTAATAGATGGAAGTGAATCATCATGGTGCTCCATGACCAGTGGTGTCCACCAAGGCTCTGTTCTTGGACCTGTACTCTTTAACATCTTTATTAACAATGTGAACATTGGTGTCAGAAGCGGATTGGCCAAATTCGCCAATGACACCAAACTTTGGGGTAAAGCATCCATACCTGAGGATAGGCTGGTGATCCAGGCTGACCTTGCCAGACTTAGAAAGTGGGAAAATAAAAACCTGATGACATTCAATATGGAAAAATGTAGGTACTTCACCTGGGGGGAAAAAAAACCTGCATCAAGCTTATAAGGCTCGGCAGTGCTACTCTCGCTAGCACCACGGCCAAAGGGACTTGGGGGCAATGACTGACCACAAGATCAGTCATTGGAAGATAAGCACCACATTGGCCTTCTTCCAATCTTTGGGTACTTCACTCGAGCGTCACGAGTTCTTGAAGATTCTTGCCAGTGGCTGGCCTATGATGCCTGGTAATGTCACAGCTGGTAAAGTGAACAAAACTCTGGCGTGCATCCATAGATGCTTCTCAAGCATCCTCCCACTGTACTCAGGCTTGGTGAGGCCACAGCTAGAGTACTGCATCCAATTCAGGGCTGCATAATTCAAGGATGTGGAGAAGCTTGAGAGAGTCCAGAAGAGAGCCGTGCACATGATCAGAGGGCAAGAGAACAGGCCTTATGAAGAGAGGCTGAGAGCCATGGGGCTCTTCAGCCTGGAAAAGCGCAGGCTCGGGGGGACCTGGTGGCTGCCTATAAGTATATAAGGCGTGTACATCAGGATCTAGGGGAATGCTTGTTCTCCAGAGCACCGTAAGGGATGACAAGGTCAAACAGTCACAAACTCCTCAAAGACTGTTTTAGGCTGGACAGAAGGAAAAACTTCTTTACTGTCTGGGCCCCCAAGGCCTGGAATAGGCTCACCCCGGAGGTGGTGCAAGCACCTACTCTTGACTCTTTTAAGAAACATTTGGACATCTATCTTGCTGGGATCCTTTGACCCTAGCCGACTTCCTGTCCCTGGGGCAGGGGGCTAGACTCGATGATCTTCCGAGGTCCTTTCCAGCCCTAATATCTATTAAATTTATTAGGTAAATAAAAATACACATTCTTCCTTCATCTCATGCTTAAAATTAAGGGTTTCCTTTTTTTTTTTTTTAATTCTTTGACCGCACTTAACAGAAAAAAAGTGAACTCAGGGCCCATGATCATGTACCAATAAACTCTAATATGCTATCAAGCCATCAACCTCCACATCTATTCTGTTGACGATGGCAGCCTTTATTACCCACTAGACCACAGGTATCAAACACTCAGCCCAAAAACTGTTCTATCTAGCCCACCAGTCTGCTGGGCTACTGAAAGTTGCAGAGCTTGGCACTGAAGCATGGCCTGCCACAGAATTAAGTGTCCTTAATTCTGGACCCTAATGGACATGGCCATCATGTCTGTGTGGTTTGTGGGGTGTGAGGGAGAGTGAGGGGTATGGGGACCCCCTCACACATGCCCCTCATGACACAGCAGCAGGTGGGAGCACTGGTGCCTGGCTCTGGCCAGTGCTGCACATCACAGTGAGGAGTGCAGCCCCTGGCAGGCCCTCCCTCCACTCACAGGGCATGGGAGGGAAGCCCCAGACACTGGAGCACACTGCTTTCCCTGCCCCTGCCCACTCCAGTGCCTGGGACTTCCCTCCTGTGCCCTGCTAGTGCAGGAGTGCCGGGGAAACAAATGGGCCACCAGGGGCTGTGTTCCTTGCAGCACTGGCTGGATCCAGGAGCCAGGCACCAGCCAGCAGAGAACACCCCCACCCTCGCTGCCTGCCAGGCCTGCGCACCATCAGGGGGAGTGTGGGAGGGGTCCTTATGACCCTCCCCCCTCACACCTACACCCTGCCGGCGGGGGGGGGAGGCGTGCTCTGCTCAATGCTGGTGCCTTGCTCCTGGCTTTTCCAGAACAAAGAAATACTGACCATTATTCTTTGTTAATCTAGTCAAGTCCTCAAAAACCAAATGCTCAGCAGCAGCATTTCAAAAACTAAAATATTATAGTTCAAGCACAGCTCTGTACTCATAGCCATGAGCTTCAGACAACTCTTCACTTCCTCCTTTCCGGTACATGTTCAGGGAGCCGATTCAGGGTCGGATTTCCAAGCATGCCCTACAAACAGTGGGGGAGGATTTGCAGAATTACTCAGCAATGTGTTAACTTCCCTGCCTCTTATTTTAGGGTTTACATGGTAACTGAGTGATCTTGAAAATTGATTGTAATTATGGATGCACACCAGTTCTGGAAGTCTGGCCCTATCCAGTGTAACAACTGAAAAAATGCTTTAAAAAAAAAAGTCCCAAGCATCTGCAAGAGATTTTCCTGTCAATATTTTTAGTGAATTTCTTACAAATAGAGCAGCACCTTGCTTTGTTAAACAAGGCTTAACATGAAAACAATTCAGATGAATACTGCTAGATTTTACATGGATCTAAATTAAACCAGCCTTCCAAAGACAATAAAGAAACAATCAGAAAATCTAAAGCCAATTGAAAAATACTGAATGACCTGCAAAAGCATATTGAACTTGTCTTTGTCTGCAGCCAAATTCCCTTGAGCTGTATTCAGATTTTTCCTGCTAAATTAATAGCTGAATGAGAGGTCTCCTAGAAGCTAGGCAGTGCTGATGATTCAAAAGGAAACTGAAACCTACTTAGTCAATACAAGGTCATTTTCCCTATGCAACAATTTTTAAGAACTATGTTTAGATAAAATACAAGTAAAGGTCTAATTCCTGACCATCTGTGATTGTTAACCCAATGATTTTTTTTTGCAAGCAACTGCAGTGATCTTAGGCAAATTCCAGTCCATGTTTTGTCTGTCCAATATCATTTAAATTTTAATCTACATTTACTGTTTTTCAACACCTCCTAATCTAAACTCATAGGTAGTGTTGTGAATACTGTTAAAACAGCAGCCTCTTTCTGCTGCAATGAAGAGCTGATACATTTTCATGCTGAAATCTCTTAAAGGAGGAAGAAAAAATATATCTTAACACACAGTCAGTTACTTTGTTTTTAAAAAAATCAAAGACCAAAGCAAGGCCATCTAAACCAGCAAAGAACTTGCCCTTCTTGTGGTTAGGAAATGATCTTGAGGGGATGTTGGAGATGTCCAGGGTGATCTGGATTTCCTGAGAACTAGCTTTTTTACTGACAGCCTTATAATGATTTTTCAAATGTTCCTTCTGAAAAGGTGATCAAAACATTTTTAGCACCAACTTGCTTTGTTACTTTAGTGCGCTTAAATTTTAAGCTATGATCATTCAACCTCATCTTTAGATCTGTAGGCTCTCTTATTTCAGTTTGTTCAAACCCTTCCTGAATGTGTGCCATAAAGTCACCCTTTTCCCCTTCTGATTTTTTTTTAAATCAAACTAGTTTTTCCTCTTTACTTTCTTCTAGGCACACATCAGTAGATTTTAAGATTTGTAAGAAATCATGCTCAAAGTCTGTACTTGTGTAAAAACTAGAGATTTTATTGTTTTTTAATAGTAATTATTACTGACTAATTTCTTGTGTGCCAGTTGAGGAAGTATGGGTCTTACAAACCAGATTTAGGACTCTGTTCCACGCCATTGACTTTAATGAGAGTAGAATTACAGAACAAGAATTATGAAGTAAGCTTTTGGATAGGCTCTCAAATATGGAAATAAAAATTTGTCTGAGATGATTTAGAGAAGGATGATATACTTCCTTGAGTAGGCAGTTGGATTAAGTGACCTCCCGAGACTGCTTCCAGCCCAATTTTTTTCTAAAGTTTCTTTGAGAATTTTCTCCTAAAATGAGGGACATTGCACAGTTTCTAGTAAACTGAGACAAGTAAGAAACCTGAAAATGTGCTTGCAAAGCTTTTGCATTGCTGTGGGTTTTTGTTTAGGGGCATAGAGGAATTTCTTTGCAACACAGAATCGTAGAAAATTTTAAGGGTCTTAAAAACCTCTAAGGATGGAGTTTCCATCACCTCTCTAGGCAACTTGTTCCAGTGCTTTACTACCCTCCTTGTGAAATTTTCCCCCTAATATCTAACCTAAATGTCCCTTGCAGCAACTTGGACCCTAGAAACTACGAAACTATGAAACTTGAGACCATTGCTCCTTGTTGTGTCATCTGCCACCACTTAGAACAATCCAGCTCCATCCTCTTTGCAGCCCTTCAGGTAGGGGATGGTTGCTATGGTTGCTACTAAATCCTCTTTGTCTTCTCTTCTCTACACCAAATAACCCCAGTTCCCTCAGCCTCTCAGAAGTCATGTGACCAAGTCCCCTAGCCATTTTCATTGCCCTCCACTGGACTCTCTCCAATTTGTCCACATCCTTTCTGGGGTAGGGGACTCAAAAACTGGTCACAGTACTCCAGAGGTGGCCTCACCAGTACCAAATAGAGGGGAAGAATCACTTCCCCCGATCTGCTGTCAATGCTCCTGCTAACACAGCCCAGTATGCCGTTAGCCTTCTTGGCAACAAGGGCACGCTGTTGGCTCATATTCAGCTTATTCCACTGTAACACCCAGGTATTTTTTTGCAGAACTGCTGCTTAACCAACCGGTTCCCAGCCTGCACCGGTGCATGGGATTGTTTGTCCTAAGTGCAGGACTTTGCACTTGTCCTTATTGAACTTCATGAGGTTTCTTGTGGTCCAGTCCTCCAATTTGTCTGTCACTCTGAATCCTCGTCCTACCCTCCAGCATATCTACTACTCCCCACAACTTTGTGTCATCCACTAACTTGCTGACAGTGTATACCATCCCGTCTTCCAGTTCACTGATGAAGACACTGAACAAAACGGGCTCCAGGACTAACTCCTGGGGCACTCCACTTGATACATGCTGCCAACTCAAACCATTGACTACTACCCTCTGAGCCCAATGATCCAGCCAGTTTTCTGTTCACCTTATAACCCATTCATCCAATCCATACTTCCTTAGCTTGCCAACTAACAAAACTAACAAAAGTCTTGCTATAGTAAAAGTATATCATATCCACTGCTTTCCCCACATCCCCAAGCCTGTCTTCTCATCATAGAAGGCAATCAGATTTGTAAGGCATGACTTGCTCTTGCTGAATCTATGCTGACAAATGGGAGTATAGCACTGTAGAAATGGATAGTCCTGGACAGAAAGTGACCTTTTGGGCTAATAGGGTCGATAGGAGGTAGAAAGCTATTGAACTGAAATGGAAAAGATTATTCTAAGAGAGAGAAAAAATTCCAGAAGCATAGTTTCTTTTGAATAAGTGGAGATTTCAGACAAACCAAACCACAATGCTTATCCATTTGTATTCAGGTAGCAATCAATTTATTAGGATCGGTCTGGAAGGGATTTCCTGCATTATAAGATCCAGACACCTGTTATCAAGGAAAAATACATAATCCTTTTTCAGAAAAAGATCAAGCTTTATTTCCAAACTTAGTGAGCTTCCTGTCCCCACTACTCTTACCAGAAGGCTGTTCCAGAACCTCACTGTTTTGAAGTTTGGAAGCTTTCTTCCATTTCCCAGCCTGAAGTTCTCTGAGGTAAATTTATATCCATTTGTGTTATTGTGCCAACTTTGTCCTTCAGCTTAAATACTTATTTTCCCTTTCTGATGCTTGTCACTCTGTATTTACTGAAAGCAAACATATTGCCTCAAAGCCTCCATTTTGTCAGCCTAAATCCTGCTATCTAAATGACAGTGGCACCAATGAGGATCACAGTCAGGGTAGTTAGACGCACAATAAATTATTTCATTTGTATAGTAGATTTGATCTTTGTATAATGTAGGCTAGATCATTCCAGAAGTGGTCAAGATGTGATTTTCCTAATTCAGGAAAATCCAATGAGTACTTGCATTTGAAGGAAAATAGATACATTTTATTAATTTTCCATATTCTGTAGACTTTTGAAGTTGTTGTTGTGACTGACATCTCACATGCACTAACCTGGTGGCATGTTACATGTGTGATTGTGCTTCTGAAGGGAAGCATAAAACAGCAGAGGACAGAGATTCCAAAGAGGAATTCAACTCAGATTTTGGAGATTTAACAGGTGACAGGGAATGAAAAGGCCAAAATATTTACTATTTATGACAATATCAGCATATTACACTGCATGCTGTTAATTTTTTGCAACACATAATATTGGAAGAGAACCTCAGAATTATTTCCATTTTTCAAATCTGGCACCACTTATGACAAGACAATTTCAAGAAGGACCTCTGCTCTGAAATGTCTGCTCTAGCTGCCTATAGTCTTCTGGGCTGTCTTTTTGTCTTTCCCTTTCTCCCTTCTTTTCCTTTAATTTTTAAATTATTACTCTATGAACAAGAACTGAGAAATAACCAGGAACTGCTCAATTTGTGATTATCACACACTTAAAATCAGCTACAACAGCCAACTGTATTCAAGAGACAACTGTGTTCTATGAGCAAAGCCCCATATGCTTCACAGGAAGCTGGGCCTATATTCTATAACAAGTGCTCTGATATCTCTGGCCTCCAAAATATTCTGAAAATTGCCAGGCAGTTTCTGATCATTTTAATTGAGATCTTGAATCAATTCAATGTCAGAATAAATATTAGAACATAGAAATTGCCATACTGGCTCACGCACTGTATATGAGGCCTGTGCAAAGCAGCTAATATTCACTTTGGATTCGGCCAGTTCAGGGGACAGCGATTGGATTCGGTGATTTGAATCACTGCCCCGAATCAATTCGGTCAAATCTAATTTGGAAATTCAGCTGCTGCCAAATTATCTGAATCTTCGAATCACACAGGCCCCATTCCCTGCCCACTCTCCCAGCCCTGCCCAGCCCAGCTCCTGGCTCTTTGAAGAAAAAAACCCCGCTCATGGGCTGCTGCCCAGCAGGAGGATCCCCACTGACCCCCACAGCCCCCTGCTGCATGGGGGGCTCTTCCATGAGCCCCCAAAAGCTCTGAGGCTGCTTTTTTTTTTAAGGGCCAGGAGCTGGAGCAGGCAGGGCGGCCATGGGGGGGGTCTGGGAGAGTAGGCAGAGTCAGAAGGCTTGTGGCAGAGCCCCCCATACAGCAAGGGGCAGCGGGGGGCAGCGGGGATTGCCTCCCCCCCACCTGGAAGCACCTGGTGAGTGAGGGCTTTTAAACAACCAGGAGCAGGAACACATGGGGCAGTCATGGGAGGGGGTGCTGGGACACTGGGCAGGGGGTGGGGCCTGGCAGGGGTCCCTCCATGGTCCCCTCTTTCATCTCCCATCCTCCACCCCCTACTTACCAGCATGGAGTCCAGATCCAGCTCTCTGCTGCAGCCAGTGGGGACTGCCTGAAGTCACTGAAGCTCTCTGAATCTTTTCCAAATCAATTTAGAGACCTTGGACTCGATTCAAACCTTTTAATTGGTTCTTCAATTCGATTTGGATTCGGAGATTCGGCTGCCGAATTGGACCAAGTCTCCTCCTAATTGAATTGGCACCTGAAGCTTTGTACAGACCTACTGTATACATCTAATCCAGTTTCCTATCTCTGGCAGGCCCATCTCACCAGAAGTGCAATAACTCTGGGGTAGTAAATGTAGAATAATCTGCTACTTATACCAGGTCCCTGTCTGATAGTTGTGGCCTAAACCCTGATGCATGTAATCCCTCCAAACATTTATCATTAAGGTATTGTAATACCAGGTTTTCTTTTTAGTCATACATGCATTCAATCTTTTTATTTATCTTGACAATTGTTTATTGCAGTTTATTTTATTCTGTCCTCACATTCTCCATTTTCAATACATCAAAGATATTTTGATATGGCAATGCCATGGACAGTTGTCATAAGTTATCAGTGGGAAAGCTGGAGAGTTTGACAGCCTAAATTGAGACTTTTGACATTTGGACATATTGCAGTCTTGGAAAAGCACATTGACTGGATGCGTCTGCCAAAGAAGCAAGTTGTGCAGTAGTGGACAGTGAAAATTAGGTATGGCATCTTTATGGTCCAGGAAGAACAAGATGCTGATACAAAAGGGCCTGTTCACATTTCTCTAAGCCATTATTTCAGGCAGATGACCCTGTAGCAATCCTATACTTACCTTTTCATGTTTTCTTTGCAATGAGAGCTGGAAAGATAGTTTTCATATAAAAGTACATTCTGATTCCAGAACACAGTATTGCACCTGATATGAAAACTCAACAGTGAATTCTGCTGCCCTGGAATCTAAAAGGGACTCACAAAATGCAGTGTTATATTGGGTTACGTCTTGCTGCAAGTGCTTGAAGCTTTCCAGCTAGAAACCACTGGTGTCCTCTAAAACTCTGGCTCTAAATTACTTGATGGTGTGTCTTAAGTCAGAAAAAAAATCAATTTCCAGCTTCTTGTTCCTGCACTTGAGTTATTTATGGAAAGTAGAGGTCATCATTAAAAACAGTCAATAAAATACTCTGTTTATAGAAAGATTATATATAATTAACAACATTTTGATTATACAGCTGAGCACCAAAGCTATATTGCTACAACATCTAAAATCAGAAGAATTACCAGTTGCTGGGCATTTAATAAGTTCAGTAGAACATGCTTATTCTTTTATAAGGGAGGCTTTCTCTCACTCCAACTGAAATGCTTTCAGGCCCTTGCCCCTTATATGACATTTTACTTCATAATTACTGGTTTTCTTCTCTAAAAGCCTATAGAAATCTCAAGATCTTGCAAGTAAAAGCTGTGACAGTGCTCTGATGGAAGTTGAAGAACAGCTGAGTGATGCACAAAGGGGTGCTAGTGATTAAGTGCATAATGCTCAGTTCAAGAAGAATTGGTCTCGAGTTTTCTGACAAAAAACTGAAACCTACTCCCAGATATCCAGCCGCTCAGTGGTTGGGACACTCTGCTGCGGCACAGACCCAACTTCAAGTCCCACTTCCTGTCAACTCACACCAGAATGTGAAACTCGGATTTCCAACATCCCATGCTAGGATTTTCTTACTAGTATACACTTCTCATTACAGGCTACTTTATTCATATTCAAGCAATTCAGGGCTACCAGTTAAGTCATTTAATGCTAAAAGTTTTATGCTACTGAAAGATAATTTGAAGGGAAAAGACACAAACTTCCTTATTTCCTGTTGAATATCTACTTTGTGGCTTTGAGTCATAGTTTAATTTACCCCAATCTTACAGAAAAGAAAGACATGTCAAAGAATATTCATAAGTCCATACTTTCATAAGCCTGATCCTGCACATATCCAAAGCATCCCTTAAAAGGAGTTCTGGCTATAGAAGGAATGTAGCATCAGACCCATGATCAGCCTCAATGGCACAGATACTAGGTCTATACCAGAATGGCATTAACAGCATAAGAACACCATCATCATTTGTGTTATACGAGCAGAGCCGTGCTTTGTACTTGTTTAGTAGAAGCACCCCAAGCCAAGGTAGGCTCTACTAGTCAAAGTGCAGCTTTGTGGGTTTAACTGCTTTTATACAGATTACTTTTGCTCCCACAGCTATGAACCAGGGATCACACCTCTTCAAACTCCGGCCAATACAGCCATGCCAACAGAAATCTGCAGTATAGGTTTGGCCTTAACTCAAGTCTGTGCAATCCAACTAGCTCTGAAAAGATGATCTTAATAGCTTGTCCTCACCCTAACAACACTACTTCTCTCCCACCCCATTCACAGCTTAGAGTTTATAGGGCAAACTGCAGCTTTATTTATACCCAAAACATGCTAATGACTTTAGCCCTGTATTTGCACATTATAAAGGTTGCATAGGTATAAGAGCGGAACTTGGCCCACATGCAACATAGAGCTCTATAGCCCAATTATAACTATGTTGTGATTCTCAATGTATTTGGGGTTTTAATTAAAACCCCAGCTGCTGAGAATTCCTGAGATTAATAAAACAAAATACAAGTTTCCATATCTGAGCTGCAAGAAAAAGCTTGATGTGTGACCTGCAAATGCTCCAAAGTCAGGAGGAAAAAAAAGAACAAACACGTTGTATTATTCTAAACGCCACCACTTTTAAGCAGGAAAGCTTCTTTGGGTAGATGTGATATCTTTTATTAGACCAACTGAGGAGTTGGAAAAACTACTCCATTGGTGTAATAAAAGATATCACATCTACCCAAAGAAGCTGGCCTGCCTATGTCCTTAGACCAACACGGCTACAAGCAAAAACCCTGAATAATTTTTAAGCCAATCATATGACTTTGAAGACCTGACTCATGATCTCTGAATGCTTGGCAAGAAGAATAGCTAGTATAGTTTGTCCAGTTCTCTAATAATTAATACTGCACCACCACCTGGGGCCCAAGTCTATGTTTTGCTCCATCATTGTAACCTGTAAGGCTTGCAAGAGTGTATATCAGAAAAGATATTAGCTTGTATAGGAATTCTTTTTGCAGTTCGATTGTCAGTGTGCTTTTCTTCTCAAACTCATTACACAATTTTAATGTAGAAATGTTTCTATTTTAAAATACCAGTATATTGATATAGATGCAAAGAAGGAGATGTACAAAGGAAGACAAAAAGTTACCAATAAAAATCCTTCATTACTCAAAGGAATATTAGAGGTAAAGGACAGAAAAAACCCAGAAAAAAACCCAGTAAATATTCATAATGCTTACATCTCTCTGAGTTATTTTAGTCATCTTCAGCCATTATAGCATTTTGTGCTTTTATTGATGCTTTGTATTAGCTGCACATGGGCTCTAATAGTACAAAGCTCAGGTTTCCAAACAGATTGGGGTGCTGATTTAATTTGAAAAGACAAGGATCCTACGGTTTCTGTGAAGAAAATGAACACTTACAATAACAAAATCTATAGAGAATCAATGATACACGGTCTACATTTACTGTCTAATGGACAGTATAGAACAAAGAGCCCTCTTCTCTATGCCTTATAGCAAGTCAACTGAGGGGGGTCTCTAACTAGCCGAGAGGACTTTTATTTACTAAATGAGAAATGGTTTTCAGCATAGACCATCTATAATAAATATAAAAACTACCCAGTCTCCCATCATCCCCCTTCCTCCCCACCTGAAAAAGGTCCCAAAATAGGAAGAAGAATGGTCACTATTAGTGCCATATGCCAATGTTTTCCATTACCTGAGAGCAAGCCTGGCTATCAGATCAAGTTTCACAAATACTATAATTCCTTTAGTTAATACATAGTGAGTCCAAACCTACATGCTTTGTAAGCTCCCACTGTGTGGAAGTCCAGCTCAGTCTAAGATTTTGCCCATAAAAATCTGATTAAACTGCAATGGAGTTTTGGGTGCACAAAAAGTACAAAAATCAGGCCCATCCCCAACATTAAAACAGTGATCGTTTCAGAGATAAAGAAGTCCAAGCTGTGCAAAAACCTGTAAGCACTACAACTATGTATTATATTGTTTGTGGATTTTATTGTTTTCCACCCCCAGAAACTTTGGGACAGGCTCTAACCTTAATTACACCAGAGTAAATCTGAGTAATTTGACTGAAGTTCAGATTTACATCAGAAAGTGGTGTCAGAATCAGACTCTTCCCATCTTTCACCACCTCAGAAGGCTGCAGAACAGTGCTTCTCATCTGCCACTGATTAGACACCTGTGTGAAATATGCATGCCCTGCTGGTTAATTATTTATACAACACACCTGCTCTACATGACCTTACTCTATTAGGAACTGGCATTATCAGGTACATTCACAAGATAATGAACTGATAAGTGGAGAACCTGAGAAAGAGAGAGAAATCAAAAGCAGGAAGAAAGAACTCCAAACCAACCAGGTTGCTCTTTAGTACTTCATTGGTTTTGTTGCAAAGACTGATTAAATCAGTCATTTGTTTGGCAAACAAAAGCAGAAAAAGTACCATGATTTTGCTAAGGAAATTCATTGATGGAATTGCTTCTAACCTTGAGGTTTTGTACTGAAGCAGTGATCATAATTAATGATAAGTCATGAGCTCCCTACCAGCTAATCGGAATCTGTAAATAAAAACATAATTCTATGAAATTCTCAGAAAGCTGGGAGATCACAACTGATAGAGAATCTTATTCCTTTACATACACAATAAAACCCTCTCTCATGAAAACCTGTTCTCTTTTCATCAACATATTTGATTTATGATGCAACTGGCAGAAGCTTACTTCTTGGTTTCAAATTTTTCTCTCACTACATTTGGAAGAAAGCATCATGAGTTCCAGGCACGAAACTTATGATTTGCAATAATAAATATAACTGCACTGTAGGAACAAACATGGCTGTGTTCCATGAACTTGTCAATGATGAGATCAGAACTACACAGAGCTGAATTATGGTAATCTAAACTCAAAGCACACTGCACAAGGGACCCATTGGCCTCGACCCTTCCTGAGGTGATACCAGACTTCAAGGACAGATGGGGCAGTTCATACCAATTTAAGCTAGCATATCAGGCTGTGTGCAAATTCAAAGTGGCATCACTTATGCATATGTCATATTTTCAAACTTTTCTTTTCATCCCCAAAGGATAGAAATGATCATTTTCCCCCTAAAATCAATGCTAAGGTTCTGCGCCCATGATTTCAGCAACCCAAGACAGAGGTCAGTAAGACAAAGCAAGGCCCAGGTAAAAATCTGCTGGGGTAGTTCTAGTTTCATGTGATACTTGTCCTACCTATATCCCTCACAGAAAAAGAAAGGCCTCTCTTGCGTTGTTGGGGGTTGGGGGAGCGGGAAAGAACATTAAAAAGTTGCTGTCAGCCTTGCTCATTCTCTCCCCACAGGATTTCCCTCTTGCTTTCCCCCTCAAAAGCCCAGGAACTCAGTAACAGTATCCCCATCTTCGTTTCTTTTCCCCGGTATGAGAATGAGTATATGGAAGCAATACCACATGAACAAGCACCCCAGCGTCACAATGACAGGACACGTCCGCATATGATACATGAGATACTAATATGTTTCTATAGATTGTTTCCATAAAAAGAACTGCAGACTGCATTAAGGCCAGTGATCATAGTGCCTCCTCCATGTCAGGGAATCACTTGATGCAACAGACAGGGTAATATTTCACTAGTGCACCATGCTGCTAGTTGAATAGGCATGAATAGCAACAAAAAAAAAAAATAATACAGCTCTGGCTTATCTAGCCCCCTACTGATTCCCAGCTGCCTTATCAGCCCTTGGCAGCCACAGGCACCTTACAGCATCATCCTGAATGTTTACCTGTATTCATATGAAGGAGCTGATCCAGCACAGATCAAGCTAGTGGGAGTCAACCTTTTTTGCCAGCATACCATAAATTAACCTCCACACCCTCTGAGTGCCACTCTCATCCCCTTCCCTTGCCTAATCTGCTGCTCTGCTTTCTACCTCCTGTCCTGGGCTCCCTGCCCAATCTGCTACTCTGCTTTCTACCCCCTGATCTGTGGTGCTGTTCTGCCTGCCCCTTCCTAGATCTGCCACATACTCTCTCCCCCTGCCCCGCCTCCCACACCCACCCCAAGGCTGCCCATGCCACAGGTTGGCCATCTCTGCTCTAGACTAACAAAGCACATGGGCCACCTGGACCCTCCTAAAGTGTGCCAGCCATTCATTAGCCCTCACTGAGGGCACTCAAAAACCATTAGAACCAAGGAAGTATGTAAGCACCTAAAAGCAAGACAAAGTCTGATTTGAGGCACTTCAATCCATCTACTCAACTGCAGTCAGACTTCTCTACCTATTCGCTCTCTCTCCTTTAGACCTATAGATTTGAATATTGACTGTTCTTCTTCTGGACATGCTGAGCTGCTCAGACTCTCACACCCAGTCAAATTAGGGCCCAGAAGATAGACTTTCCTGAACCTGAGACCCATGAGAGACCTGATCCTAGTGTTGTGCTCTGAACACTTCTAACACACTAGGAGAACAGGTTCCCCAGAAAATGCACCTGCAATTATTTTCTTCTACAATGTACCTGAATAGAATAGCCTGCTAGAGTACTCTCCCCCCACACCCCCAAAGTGAAAGACTTGGGGGTGTTAAACCATTTCTTACCTCCTAGGAGAGCACCCCAACTAACAGGCTAGAAAATAAATTGGGGGGGCAGTTATTCTAAAGGAAGAGTGGGGATTGCCATATGTACTACTCTGCAACAAAAAATTCAAGATTCATGGGACCAGAAAGAGAGAAGGGTTAAAGGAGGTAGGGCTGGAAGGGCTGGTCATCTTATCAGCACCCTGATCAAGGTAGGATCATCTCTGACAATCATCCTAGGCAAGTATCTGTCCAACCTGCTCTTGAACATTTTCAGATGTGGAGAGTCCATAACTTCTCTAGGTAGCTTATTCCAATGCTTGTCCACTCTCATAGTCAGAAATCCTCCTGATCTCCAATTTGTTTCCTCTTCTGCAGCATGAAGCTATTGCTCTGATTTCTGTTCCCTGCGGCTACAAGAAAAAAGCCTATCTCCATCTTCTCTCTAATCATCCTTTAGGTATTTGAAGACTGTAAACAAATCTCGCCTCTGTAAACATATCTTTTTCAGGCTAAATAACACCTAGTTCTTTCCACCTTTCCTCATCAGTCATGTTTCTGAGGCCTTCAATCATTATTATTTTCTTCAAGTGACAACTAAAAACACTCCTTCCCTACCTACATTTCTGTGTTTGTTTATTATTAACTCTGAAGCTGTTTGGGGATACAGCAGGCATGAAAGTCTCTATACAATACTAAGGGGAGATGCACTCTAGTCAATATTTTCACAAACTCACAAGAACTTTTTGATCTTTTTTTTCCTTTTAAGAAACAAAGTCTAATCTCACAGGTGGCTGAGAGAAGTGGCACGTAATTAGACTGAATAACTTACTGCAGAAGTACTAATACAGCTGGTATCATGCACAGATTTATATAGGCTCAGGCTGAATGAACCACATGCCCATATCTAATTTATTCAACATTCAGAATAAGCAGAATACAAATAGAGACATCACTTCAGAGAGAGGAACCTAACAGCTAATTAATGCCTGCTAATTGAAGCATTTTCAGTTATCTTGTCCAACAGTCAAATGGAATGCAAAAATGCCTTAGCAGTGGTTTTGAGTACAACTCATTTGAAGAAAATAAATATTAATTTCTAAACAAGATTTTCTTCACATTGACTATTGCAACTTTCTTATTCATTTAAATTAAAATATTTAGTCACTGTATTGAAGGGCACAGATCTCACCCAGTACTTGATAGGAAGAGGTTTAACACTTTCACCTATGCAAAGCAAATACTACAGCTACCTGCCTGTGGTCTAGAGATGGCTAGGCAGTTCTGCTATAGCAAAGGGAGGGGTGGTCTATCTGGGGTCAAATAAAATGGAGATTTTAATCAGAAAGATAAAAGCATACTCTGCAAGGACTCAGAACCCCACTACATTAGAAGACATTAAGTTGAGGATAGAATGTCTTCCATCCAATCTAGGGAAGGTATTGATGGCCCTAAGTATTTTAAACTAGGGTTGCACTAATAGAGATTTTTGACGCCGATACCAATAGCCGATTTTTAAGGAGGCATATCAGCCAATGCCAATCTGATTTCCAATACCAGCCCAGCAGCTTGAAAAGCAGTGTCCAGCTGGTAATATTGTTGTGTTGGAAGGGGTATGGGGAAGAGAAGGGGCATGGGGGGGTTCAGATTGAGGGCCCTGCAGTAAGGGAGGTAGTGGTGCCGGGACCAGGGCAGGAGCAGGGGCAGGTGCTGCCCAGCTAGGGCAGCACAGGGCATGGGACAGAACCACAAACGACTCATCTGGGGAACATGTGGAAGGGTGGTTTTGCAGATCCGGGGGCATGCACCCCACCCATGCCCTCCTGGATGACTCCCCCCCACCCTTCCTTCCCATGCCCCCTGGATGAGCCGCAGCTCCGTCCCATGTCTGCCCCACCTGGGCAGCACCTGCCCCAGCCCCACTCCCTCCCTTACCATGGGGGCCTTGATCTGCACTCCTACACCCCTTCCCTTCCCTTTCCTCTTCTCTCCCTCCTCCCCTTCCACCACACCAGACTTACCAGCTGTACGCAGCTCTTCAAGCTGCTGGGCTGTGCTCCTCACTGCCTACATGCTACGCTGTGGCTGCATACATGCACAGACCATTTATCAGCCAAATTATAGGCTGTATCAGGCCAATTTCTGATACAGACTGTGATGGCAACGTACACCCCTGGGGCTGGGAGTGCCAGGGGCAGACCCTGACGATTCTAGAGAGGGGACTAGGGACCCCGATGCCACCGCAGACTTACCGACAAGGCAGACCAGGGCAGGAAAAGAGCCACATGAGCTGGCATTGCGCCGGCTCTTCGAGCATCTGTCAATTAAGCTGGGCAGTGGCCAGCTGATTACATCGGTTGACACCACCACCATGGGAGATTCAAAACCCGCACTGGAAGCCAAATGTGGGGTGGAAGCCAGCTGGTGAGATGTCAGGCTGGCTGTGGCCTGGGATGCCAGCACTGATGAGCCCTCAGGCTCTGTCCACTCAACATGGGACAAGGGAAGCAGCCAGAAGCTGTCTGGGACACTGCACACCGTGGTCCTGGAGCACAAGAGGCTCAGAGCCGGCATTTCTTCATAAGGGGACATGCCTAGCCATTTCTGCCATGGCCCTTAAGCACTTCCTGAGGCCTCAGGGCTGGTGCAGGGATCAGGGTAGACCCAAGAAGAAAAGGTGTGGGCAGGCTGAATTCCCCCAGCCTGCACAAAGGAGGTGGAGGCTCCTCAGGGCAACATATGGACCATAGCCCAGCGTTGGAGTGGCAACACAAAGATCCATGTGGTTGGCAAGTGGATGGGGTGTAGGGAAGGTGGAGCCCTGAGAACATTTGCGGCAAACTTGTGAGTATCTCCAACTTCAGGTCAGGGGGAAGGAACACCACCGAACTCCTCCTTTTACCATTCCATCAAGTCATGGCAGGTGAATTGGGGGCCCAGACCATAGAACAGGAAGATACCCACAAGTGCCAGCTGGGGGCACCACACAATTTTCTTTATATTGGTGCTGATCCAATATCAGACCAATTTATTGGTGCACCATTATTTTAAACTAAATGAGTCTATCTCCTTCTTCCTTCCTAACCTTGTAGAAGAAACATCTTGTTTAATAGATTTTGTGGGGGCTTGCATATGTGACTTTTTCTGTCTCTTTGTTTCTTTCAAAGCAGCAGCACAGGTCTATAGAAATTCTGTGTCTGCATTAAGTTGTGTTTTCTGCTACCAATGCACATAATTTCTTCCTTTCCACTTTCTCTTGTGGGTTACTTGTGGGTGGGAGAGTTTGCTTTGATGCCAATGTTAATAAGACTTGCTTGCTGCTACCATGACTTGTTGGAGTCCACAAGTTTTGTAAGACAGATTATCTTATATTAAGATGTTGATGATGACCTTTCATTAAGATAGTAGCTATGCAAATTAAAATATTCTCCTTTAAGACAAAATAAGGAAATGGACAGGCTAGAATAGCAGGGAATTGTTCTTGCATCTGTGTTTAAATCCAAATGGAAGAATGTAGTACAGAGCATAGCTGGTGTTGTACACTGCTCTGCAGAGAACCCGTGAGCGACCTTGAGGTACAGAGCTTAGATAGGAAGGATCGAGCTATCTTACTGGAGGCATACGTTTTGGTACTTGAATCTTCCATGGAGTCAAGTTTTAGGAACTTCATTGCTATGACAGCGGTGTCAACCCACTTGTACATGCTTCTTGGCCTTTTGACCAAGAACAAATGGGTATAGGGAGACTTGGACTGTGAGCTAGTTTAGCTGCTTTTGTCCCTGAGCTCACAGAATAACAGACAGGCACTCTACAGATTTCAACTGAGCTTTTCCTGAAAGGACTGAGAAGCACACATGTCCAGACCTGTCTTTCCCAGGTCTTTAATGATGAGAGTATCAGAAAAATAAGATGAGCCAACACTATGTCTGCCATATCAGTCAACCTGGTTTCTGCAGTGCAAGCCAAGTGTCCCGGGAACCAAGGAAGCCAGAAAGTCTTACCGGGAGGGCGGGACACTGCGATGGAGGGAGAGCCCGCGCGGCTCGTTACCCGCGTCTATGTACAGCTGCGGCTGGCAGCTGACGGTGATGTCAGACGCCGGCCAGGAGATTTAAAAATGGCAGCTGCCGCTCCGGAGGCAGTGGATGGAGAGGGGAACAAACAGCTGGCAGAGCCATCCCCGCCGTTAGCCCAGTGGGATGGAAGCTGCAGAGCCAAAGTGCTGGAGAGTCCGGTAGCCTGGAGAAGAGGTGGAACGGCTGGATCACCGGTGGATAAAGCCTGCAGCATCAGATCGGGTGAGCAACGGAGGATCAAGACCACCCAGGAAGATCCCGAGCCGCATGAAGTAAGTGCCATGGCAGTGGGTGCGGGAAGTGCCGAAGAGGGGCGAGAGGCTGAAGGCTTACCTGGCAGGAGAGAAAGATTGGGGCAGGATCGCCGCCTAGAATAGAAGGCGTCGATCGAAGATTAAGGGGTCAGCGCTAAATATCCATCCAGGAGACGTTGCTCCTGGAAAATATCATAGAGGTGCTGGTGGTAGGTCAGGGAGGTAGGCCTTATAGAAGGATCACTTTGAGGAAGTACGCAGCTGATGGTGTAGGGTTGGATCGGTGGTGGTAATTATCCATTGCAATAGGGCTTGGATATCTATACAGGTGGGGAAGGAGTCTGCAGGAACATCAAGGAGCAGGCGCAGGGAAGTGGAGGCCACAGGTGGCGTGAGGCCGGGGTGTAGGGGTGGCAGGAGCCCCATATGTAACCGACGAGGCCGACCCGGGACACCGAGGGACCTGTGAACTAGCCCCGCCCCACTGGGATAACAGCAAAGTCGTGGCAGGCGAGAAGCAGGGTTGGTGAAGTGGGTATACAACCAAACCTAATAACACCTACACTCGGTGAAGAGGGGGGGGTCACCAAAACGGAGAGCCAGGCTACTAGTAGAGATCTACGAAGGCCCATCGGGGACACCAAGTTATTCTGGAGGACTGGAAATAGCAGGCAGCTCACAGAACCAGGATCTCATGCTGATTTTCACCCTCATCCTCCACTCTGCCCTTTTTTAACAAAGTATGTTCAGGATGTTGTTATGCAAGTCTTGTTTTGTTTTTTTACGTTCCTATTCTAGGGGTGAGGGTCCTCCTTCTGGCTGCCTCTCACTTAACTTTTTGCAACAATATGCTGTAAGTGTGGAGAAAGATTGTGATATCTTTTACTGAAAAAACATTTGAATAGAAAAAGGCAGAACCTAAAAAATCCAAAACCCAATTTTCTGGTTTCCCTAAAGTTCATAGGCACTTAGATACAGGTTTCTTTTTTTTTTTTTTAACTGTGGACTGAGAAAGAGACAAAAGATGGCACTTATTTTGGCTTCAGCATTTTGTGAGACTAGCCCTGTTCGGGCTTTCATTCAAAGCTCCTCTGTTCAAATACACAAAACTTTTTAAAACAAACTCTTAGGCTGATTTTTTTTTTTTTTACAAGCTGGATCTCAGCAAAAAGTTAAATTTTCGTGTGCATTTCTCTTTCATCTTGTAGAGGTTGTCTAGCTGGCAGATCATCTACCTATATTCGATAATGCATCTTTAAAACCTTTATTCCTTTTTTTTTTTGCCACGCTGTCATCATGTTTGAAAGCAAAACTGCAGACATCAACATTCTGAGACCCCAACCTAAAAGACTCATTTAACCATATTTTCTCTCTACTCTTTCTGGTCTTGAAAGCTTGTTGGCCAGATCCTTAGCTGGTATAAACTGGCAAGAGTCCATTGAAGTCAGTGGAGCTTTGCTGACTTAAACTGACTGGGGATTTGATCCTGTGAGTGTAAGCATTACATTAATGCTTATCGTCTTTGCCAAAACATTGTGTACATTTGTGTTATTCTAAATCCTATCAGCTTAAATTGCAAGCAAATGACCTCATCCATCTTCACAGAAGATAAAGTACATCCATACTGTACCAGACCAAATTATGTATGTTGTACTCTTACTACCCCTCCACAGTACCAACATTGCTCTACTGGAACTACTCCCTGTCTTAGCTTGTTCTGGTGTGACAAGGCTCCTTAAGACACTGTTCTCCAGTACCACTCAGGCTATAGAGGATTTAGATGAAGTACCACATTTGTACTTCAGCACTGATTGATGAGTCAGTCCAATACCAGCACAGAAGACACAGTACCATCATCTATCATCCCTTGCCTCCAATAATTACATAATGTGTGTTTACTCAGTTATGGGGTATATCGAGTTACTTTTCCTAGAAGTAGCTTAGTTGGTCCTATTTCAGCATTTTTTCTGCTCTTGACCTTCAGAAATGGGCCTGGAAAGTGGCATTTTGAACAGAATTCAAAGTGTTCACTTCATTAATTTTCAGAGGCATTCAGATATAGATGGCAGAGCTGGATCCACCTCCTTTCAACACAGCTGCAAATCTCAGACAAGATGTGTACTACTCCTTTCCAAAGGACAAGATTAGTAATCATTTGAGCTGTACACAGCAGTGTCAAGTGGGATCATTCCTGTATTCCATTAAAGTGAATGGGAATATTGGTGTTAGTGCCCTTTTTGCAGACTTGGTTTCCAATTGGAAAACTGCTTGATGGATGTTTTATTTATTAACAAGCACACTTGTATGACTCAACCACCATTTAAAACCTAAGTATACCACCTGAAAGTCAACCCCATCTTAATGGACTACTTTAAAGAATTTCAATAGACCTTCATTTAGTCTTTATTACACAGAGACCAGGCATTAGGCAACTGGTTGTCCTCACCTCTTAGCTAATTTCTTCAAACTAATTTCCTCAAGGGAATGGCTCTTCAACCTGGAAACTCAACCAGCTACCTTCTTTAGTCTTCTACACAGCGTACTATTGCTTAGAGCAGGGGTCAGCAACCCCTGGCTTGTGTGCCGAGCACAGCACGTGAGGCTGTTTTGCTCAGCACGCGGCGCCAGCCTGGGCTCTAGGCAGCTGCTACCAGCCACGGAGCCTGGGCTGCTCCCAGGAGGTGGCTAGGAGGCTGCAAGCCCTACTGCAAGCAGCCCAAGCACCATGGCTGGCAGCAGCTACCTCAGAGCCTGGGCCAGCTGCAGTCAGGAAGCTGAAAACACCTGCTGCCTCTCCACCCCAGGCAACAGGCGCAGTGCCGGCCACCTCCCAGCCCCAGCCACAGCCCTCAACAGGCAGCAGGTGCTGGCAATGCTCCCCACCATGCTGCCCTCCCCCACCACCACTGCAGAGCAGCATGTGAAACATGGCATAGCACTGGGGAGGTGCATGAAAGCTGCCTGCTGCTCTGGCCACACTTCCCCTGCAGGTGGGGACAGCAGTGAGGGGCACAACCCTGTGCTACTGCCCGTGTTGCCCCCGTGCACACAGGGAAAGTGTGAGCAGGGCAGCGTGGAGCTTGCAGCTACAGGCAGCTTCCCCGTGCAGCCCTTCTGTGTGCTGCTGCTCCAGGTCACACTTGCTGTGCTCTGGATGGCCCAGGAAAGGGCAGCAGGGCCAGGAGTGCAGCGTGTGTGACCCGGACTGGCAGCGTACTGAAGTTTTATTTATTGTCACCAGGTTTACAATTTTTAGAAAATCTGATATTTACCATAAAAAGGCAACATTTATGATTATTAATTATACTAATATACTGTGTATCCTGCCATGTACACCCTGCCCTCGTTTTGTTTTTCTGGCATGCCAGCACTCCAGCACCTTCCAAGGTAGATATTGTGGTTTTTCGGCACTCTGGCCAGAAAATGTTGCCTACCCCAGCTTACAGCATTTAGTCTTACACACCACAAATTCCCATTTAATACTAAGCTTCTATTATCTACATATAATAAGTTCACAAAAATTGCAATTTCTCTTTTTTTCCCCTCCTTTTTACAGAAATATTCCATTAAGATGCAATTAAATATTAATTCCAACTATCACTATCTAGTTGTGTACCATTTCCAGATTTTCTTTAAAATTTGGAAAGGAAGCTCTTAATTCCTATGGACAGATCACCTTTTCCAGCTTCACTCAGAAACAGAAGTCCTGCACCACTTACATGCTTCACTGATTTCCCTTTACAGCAAACATATTACTTCCTCCTGTACTGTACAGCTGTTGTTTCGCTCCAAAAGCAAACATTTACACACCCCTCAATGTACTATATCATGGAATGGCTGATAAAATGGGATCAGTTATTTTTTTAAATAAGACTATATAACCTTGTGTAACCACAACCTATGCTTTTTGGGCACTTAGAATTTTCTTTTATATTTTATCACATTTTCTGGGGAATATTTGGCCACAGCAAGAATCAGCCTCAAAGATTATGGTACTGGATTGAAAATCAGACTAGGCATTCCTGTGTAACCTTGACCAAGTTGCTTTACTTATCTATGTTTCAGCTCCTCACTCTCTAAAGCAGGGTAATGTTGCCTGCCTTAAAGGGATGCTACAAGCCTGAGTCCATTAATGTATCTAAAGTGCTTTGAGATCTTCAGAAGAAAAATGTTATAAAAGCTTAGAAATAACATATCTCAATGAAATTCAGTCACAGGTCTGACGCACACTGAAGCTTAAGAAATCTTACAACAGTTCCCCTAACCCATCAATTTCAATGCCCCTCTCCTCCTATATAATTATTCACCTGACCCCTGTCAGCCTATAAACCATAAAAACAGCTGCTTAGCTTCTTTGTTAGCTTCAGTGGGGTTGTGATGATAATTTATGCTAGCTGAGGATCAGTTAGCCATTATTTATAACTGCAATGTCATATATTCATTTCTGTGGTTTTTTGGGTTTTCTTAAGTATTGTTTTTAAATGTATAACTTGTTTTTGTTTGTTCTCTCTTTTTATCTCATTGTTCCTAATTGTATTGTAGTTAATGGTCTTTTCTGATTTACAAGTTCTTTGTAATCTCTTGGATTCTAAAAACATCTCATATCTCTGCCTATATTTGGATCTTTCCTAGCTGAGTATAATTGCTCTCATATTTCAAAGTATAGTCCTTGAGATCTTAATTGGCTTCTTATTCTTTGATTCCTTTGTGGCTTCTTCTGTAGGAATCCCTTTGCCACTTTATAAGCAAACAATCAATGTTCCTTTTGAATTATCCATCACCTATTTTTGTCTCTTGCCTATTAAACATTTCTGAAATGTTTCTTTGCTTTCCCTTTGACCTTATTCCTAATTATTTCCTTTCCGGCTTCAGTTTTATCTTTCTAATCCAATTCTATTTTTGGTCCTGGTCTTAGCCATAACACAGTCCCAGGGCTGAGGCACCAATCTTCTTATTGTAGTTTCCCTGCAGTTAATTTATTAACCTGCCTCTTTCAGATTTGGGCCTCTGAGAAGTAACACACCTTGTTATTCCTGAAATTCCTTATACTATGATCAAATTATTGATTTAGAAAAAGGCAGGTCAATTCAACAAAATAAATAAATATTGATGGAAAAGTAGGTTCTAGAAAGTAACCATATTTCTATCTTAACCTGCCCCACAAGACTCGTTTGTGAAAGAAATGATTGAAACAAACACAAATATCACTTATGCTTACCTCTTTGCAATGGATCCAATTTTTCCTCCCACTTTTGCTTTCACAGATTGGGTATAACCCCAACGGAGTTACACTAAATGTAAGACAAAGTTCAATAGTGTTGGCAAAGCTGAAGTTCATCATTTTTAACTATGTTACTTAACATTTCTGTAGAGCCTCCTACTTCTACACCATCCTACTTCTAACTAACTACTATTCCTCTTTCTCCTATGAGGTACAAATATGAGGACATTATTATTCCTGTATTACAAAAGGAAGCTGAGGCAGAAAATAAATTAACTGCCTTAAACCACACTACAGGCCAGTGACAAAGCTATGATTACGCTGCCTGTTATAGGTGACAGAAGACAGCATGTATGTTTCCTTTCTTTTGCTCACTGTTGTTGTGATCTGTGAGTTGAGCATTAACCTTTCAGTACAATATGCCTTAACAACACATCAATTCTCATCAGAACTGAAAATAATTTTCTTTCTTTCATTATCCCCTCCATCTGGCAGAAATCCTGCAAGGATAGAAGGTCCCTCAGAAGAAGGTTGTGATGCTACAAAATAGGTGCAACAGCTTTTTTTATGGAGGCATGCAGCGATCAGTATAATCCCAAAAGCTGACAATACTGGCTAGATGAGGGAGAATCTGTCCCATTTGGAAGCTTTCTCATTTAGTGTATTCCCTAAGCAGGTTCCATCAAGAGGGTGCTCCCATCACAATTAACTGCTTTTCTTACAGAAGTAATCAATAAGTGTGGGATCCAGCCATATCACCTGTCCTCACTTGGGATAAATTTGCCCAGAGGAGAAGGGGAGTTGTAATTTCCAATTCTCTCTGCAATGATGAGCAAAACAAAGCTGCCCAAGAGGGTTAAGTACCTGAAAGGTCTTCTGTTTCTTCCAGCAGACAGAAGTAGAAATCTGGCCATGTGCTAAAAAGTAGGGGTTAGGACGCTCAGTGTCCCTTGACTGAAGCTCAGAGCAGCATGTCCTGGACTCTACATCTCCAGAGTAATGAAGAAAATAGTTGTTTGTTAGGTGTGTTTTATATGCAAGAGATACCCTCAGGGTTAGCAGATGTAGGACTATGATATGGTTTGCAGAATCTGGTCCAACATCTTCAGATTCTGCTCTCAAACACAGAGGTGTAAATCAGGCTGATCCTGAGCCACTCAGAAATTACATCAGTGTAACTGTGATCAGAATTTGGCATGTGTGACTAAAGTCTTCAGTCAGACCCCAGCACAACTGAGCTGGGTGCAACAGGAGAACTTTGCCTAATCGCATTCAGGGGAAGATCTAAAAATGAAAACAGTAAGACTGTAGTGCAATGTTGTTTTTTGGCCTCAGACGTACTCTAGCTTGGGATAGTTTTGAAGGTACCTAGGCTCTGATCCACAGGCCAGTGATTACCAGAGGATAGGTACTCTGGCCACTTTCCAAGACCTGCTATGCCCTATTCCAAGCACTTAAAAGTTCCCACTTCCCTAGGCCAACAAGAACATGAGAAGAGGAAGTTGCAAGATACCTCTTCTAGCTTTATACATATCCCCTCGATAAAGAATCCAGGGCTGTGCTGGAGTGGTAGTTTTCAAGCCCTTTTTTGTAACAGGTAATGTAGAACAAAAGACTGCAGAAAGGACTAAGAGGACAGTAGAAGCAAGAGTTCAAAGCTGATTCTTGTGGGCACTCTTAAAACAAAGGCTTATGAAGCTGAATTGTCCTAGCCAAACCATGTCTGAGTTATTGTTACTGCTGTTCAGCTCCATTTTTACTGTAATTCTATTTTGCCTTTCTGGCCATCCTCCCAGAAAATGCTTTAAGTAAACTCTAGCCAGGCCTAAATGTCACATAAATCTAGTCCAGCATTCAAGGATGCAGTTTCTTATTTTCCCAGGAGCCTCAGTATTCTTTTAGTGGAAACTGTTTAGGATTGTTGAGATCATGCTCTAAAATACACATGGTGCATATGCATGCTGCTCTGGGCCCAATATTGGGTTCTAACTAAAAATCCCAGCACTTATTCATTTCACTTAGTAACTCCTTCATCCAAAATACATACACAATCATGGAAGTAGGGGTGTGCACTCTGGTGTCCCCCTCCCAAGAAACTGCCCTCAGCACTGGACAACAGAGCCAGACTCCTCCTCTCCACCTCCCTAACATTGTGACTCTTACATTCTTTACTCTACTGAGACACATTCTCAGCTGGAAAAGTACAGAGCACCTCCCCCTTATCCTGGTATTTAGGACACTGTCCTGGGAGGTGGGAAATGTGGGCTTGAATCCAAGTCTCCTACTTCTTGGGTGAGGAACCATGTTCTAACTATTATGTTATTACATAAGAGGTAGGCTCAGCTTTTTCCAGGCATGATTTTTAATAGGGTGGCCTTAGCTGCTCTGCTTTGTGTTGAACTCGGCACTCTGAGCATGACTATCTGATTGGGCCTCCCCAGGGGACTTGTGCTGAACTTCAGGCAGCAAGGGATTAGCATCTGAGAGGTCAGGTGGATTTTTCTGCAGCTTTCTCCCTTAGACTTAGGTACCTAACTTCCAGAGTCCGCTGTACTAGAATTTAGAAGCAAAGTTCAGAGGAACTCTAACTTACTGAGTGTTTTGATATTTCTGCACTAAAACATTTAGCTTGTAATTTTTTCCCCTTTAGTACAAGGGGCACTAAACTGCACAGGGCTTCTGCAGTATGAGAGTGTTTGTTATGTACTTGGTAGCCCAGGGACAGGCTGAATATGGCCTGCCAGGTAATTTCATCTGGCCCACAGGTTCCTGCCAAGTAACTGTATACTACCCAGCCCACGCACTTTGCTCCCACCCTTGTGAGCAGAAGGTCCCAGCCAAGCCAGCACATGGCTGGTGGGGCTGCTGCCACTACTGCTGTAGCTGCTGGGGGACCTGCTTGGCTTCCCTGGTATCCCGCTTGCTCCAGGCACCAGGTAGGAAAGTGGCTGGGTAGGAGCAGAGGGGAGGAGCTGCAGCTGGGCACGGGCACGAGATGTGGGACTGGGACTGGCTGCAGCACGGAGCCCGCACCCATGGGGGCAGCAGGAGCATGGAGCTCGGGTGGCCAGGTTGTGGGTGTTAAGGAGGGTGGGAGGGTATGAAGACCCCCCACACACTTCCCCCCACAGTGCACAGCCCCCACTGCCAGTGGAGCAGAAGCAGCAGACAAGGGCCCTCAGGGTACTTGTGCCTCCTGCAGGCAGTGCTGCCCAGCAGCACGTGGCTCCAGCCAGTGCTGAATGTTGTGGCAAGAGAGTAGCCCAGCCAGTCTCTATTGCATGGAGCTCTGTGTGGCACATGTGCAGGTCCCAGCACTTGTATGCCACCAGGGGAAGTCCTGCATGATGGAACTGGCTGCCTTCGCTGCCCTCTGCCGCACAGGTCCCAGGCCTCTGCCAGGAAGCAGTGGGTGGGGCTCTCCTCTACTTCCAATGGAGTCCCAGGACCCACACAATGGGAGGCAGTGAAGAGAGCTGGCTACATTGCATGTGGCTTTCCCCAGCAGCATGTAAGTGCCGGTAGCTACATGTGTGCTGCGCGGAGCCCTGTGCAATAGAAGCGGGCCAGCCTGGCTATCCCCACATCCTCCTCACATATACGTACCCCCCAACATACCTTATCGCCTCCCTATACACACAGCCACATCCCCTCACAACCCCTCCCGCATTGCACTGTACACACGCACCCAGCCCCAACCACACCCATACATAATATACAAGACTAAGACTTTATTTTTGAATTATTATGCAAACACAAATCATGACAAAAATATTTTTTGTAATAAAATTAAAATATGTTATAGTAGATGTTTGACTTTTAGTGTATGATTTGGTTTTGTTCTGGTTCCAAGATGGCAACCCCAACCCTTCCAAAGGGAGTACTTCCAGGGGGGCAAGTGGAGGGATTTCCAGTGGCAAAAGTCAGGGGTTAAGAGCAGGATGTCTAGTCCCAAGGTGGCAATCAGGGGGCAAGGCACCTGTCAAGGGGTGGAACTACCCTTGCAGCCCTCAACAGCTCACCAAACCTCATTACACGTCCCTCCACTAAGTGGCCCTCCATAATTGCCTGCCCCGCCTTAGCTCCTGACTGTTCTTCTATTTAAAAGGTAAGCTGTTCCTCCCATTACCAGTTTCCAGCACAAGGGACTCACTAGTGAACACACTACATCCTGGATGGGACTCCTTCCCAAAAGTCTCTGTGGGGCAGTGGGGAGGGAAAATGCTGACATCTTAGACACTCACACTCCCAGTAGAGACCCAGAAATTAAAGCCCACCAGATGTTTAGGATCCCAGAGAAGATGATACTAAAGACTGAACTGGATACTCTTCCACAGAGGGCAAGGACAACCTACTTATAAAAAGGTGGCCTGCACACAGCTGAAGGCAATATTACCTATTAAGTTGGTAATGTACACCAAGGAAAACAATGAGGGAGCTCTCGGTGGATGGATTTACATGAGATGCTGATTTTAGCGCTTCATGGCAAAAGCCATGTTAATGTACTAATGCGCAGTAGAATTAGTCTACTCTATAAAAGACATGCACTGGCACTACTGTGCAGTAGTGCCAATTATGGCACATTAAGCCAGTACCTGTTATTGCAGGTACTAAACTTAATGTGCCATAATTATGGCACATTAATGAATGTGTAGATGTGCTCATTGCTGGTTAAATGTTAAAAGGATTGTGAGACATGTAGTCTAGGGACAGAAGTTACACATAAACTGATTTAAGTTATCAGAAACTGGTTTAAACCCATAGCAGAATAGAAGTTTAGTGCACATAAACCAGTTTCCGAATGGCTGAAACTGGTTTAAGATAAACCTGGTTGAATGTAGTATCAGACTTAACTGATTTGGGTCAAACCAGTTTATGCAACTTCTCTCTCAGACCCCTTCCCGGTGTAAGTTAAACCAGAGTCCCCCAGCATCCCAGCATACTCTGTAGCCCTGGGCTGCAGCTTAGACTAACCTGCAAAGACTGAATTGATTCAGCCTCAGGCTTTTTGACTGTCTGTACTTAGCCATAATGACTTTTCCCATAACATGGGGTAGCATAATAAATGGTGTGCTTAATCATTTATCTTTATCAGTACCTAGAAGCTCACAGATTTGCTCATCCTTGAGACTCCCAGTGAATGTACTCACATTTTAGGATGTCAGATAGGATATCCCAGACAGCAAAGGTTATTGCTGCCTTCTGCATACTCTGCTAGTGTCAAATACAGCAGGAAGGCAAACTCCTTTGCTCTTACAGTGAAAGGAGTACTTCTGACAGGGATTTACACAATACTTGTCAGACTGGACCACTCCTTTAGATATGCTTAATTGCAGTTGCCTTTTGGTAGGGTAAACAACTTGTACCCTTTAGCTTGAGCTTTCTTTCCTTGGAGCTTTCCCCCCCAACCTGTTTCAGCCTTGTTCCAATCAGCAGGAAAAGGAAGGCCATTCTCCATTTTTCCTCTTCGTTCCTTGTTCTGTCTTTCAGATCAGTTACTAATCCCTTCAGAGGGTGGGTAATTCAGAAGGTTTTGAGTGACAACAGAATACCACAGTGACATCCAACTCTAGTAAGCTGGAAAAAGATGCGATTAGAGAGACAACAATATGCTGATGTTTGAATGCTGAGTTCCCCAGGTGTCTAATGTTATTTCATTGCAATCTCTCATATTTTCTTACTTAATATATTTATAAAATCAGAATAGCCTGCACTGTATTTTGTACCCCACCCCTACAAATACTTGTGTAGACTTAATTTTGAGCCCATTAAATCAGTTATTCTACTTTCACTGTTTAGGGATCTCCTGGGTCATGAGTCTACTCCCCTGCCATCACAGACTACCAAGTTATAAAACCCCTTTTTGAGGTCCATGTTAAAATAATGTTAGTTTCTTGCCCATACTATTCCTGTGGGAAGTCTGTTCTAGAAACTTGTTCTTCTGGGCATTCTCTATAGTTGCCTTCTCAGCCTTTAGAGTTTGTTCAGGTTCACAGTTAAGGTTTTTCTTTGCAATCATGAAAACTAGGAACTGACTTAAAAAAAAGAGAAAAAGAAAGATGAGATCTTCACAATCACTCAATCAGGATCTGGGGAAATAAGGAAAAGCCCAAGAAACAGATTTATGCTAAAATAACAGGAGCTGGCCAAACTGATATGGCACAATCTGTCCCAAGAAACTGATCAAGAACAAAATCAAGGCTGCAGTATGAGACTACTGCATTGTATTTTATAAAATGTTATTGCTTCCCTCCTCTCTTGAATTAATTTTAAAACTTTAGATAACTAGGCCCAAATGTTAAAATATCAGTTAACTAGGTAATGCCTAGTCTCTAGTACATGCAAAACTTTGGTTTAAAAAACTGTGGGGCCTGACTCAGACCTCACGTAGGTCAAATAAATCAGGAGTAATTCTACTGATTTAGTGGGATTCCACTGATTTGGTGTAAAATGGCATAAGTGAATCAGACTCCAATTAGTACATTAAACAAGTTGATAATAGTTGGTTTCTGAAGCCTCTTCACTGAAGTCCTTTAAAATTGTTTTGAGAAATTAAAATAAAAGCATTTCCTGTGACCCCTCTGAAATGTTAGCTACTTCTCAGGACCTCCAACTCTCTTTAGCTACTCTTTCCTCTTTCTAAAAATTGATTTTCCACCTCAGTGCTGTCCTTTTAAATAATTTTAAAACTTCACGGGGACAGAGAGAGAACATTTTCCAATTCTGTTGGAAAAACAAGCTTCTTAAAAAGAAAAGAGTGAAAAATTAGATTCCATTGAAGTCAATGGTAACTGGTTTTTAAAGACGCGGGGATTTTACCCACAGCATAGATGAAAACACTCTGAAAAAAAAAGTATGGTGAAAAATACAGTACATAAGGTTGCAGTACCATAGCAAGGGCAGTGCCAGCAGTTCACTGGCACTAGATACCCTTGAACTGGGGGGAGCCAAATAAAATAAGAGTAATGTTACATAATAATGCATAGGGGGGCATTCTGCACATGACCACACTGGGTACCAAAATGCCTGGTTACAGCTCTGTATGGATGAGAGGAATTATTCTTTACCTGATAAATTCCTCTGCCATTCTCCTTAACTTCTCTCAAATCTCTTCCTAACCCTTTCTACATCCAGCCATGCAAATAGAACAGGGATTGCTTTCAGAGAGAGATTTCATTGACATTAGGGACTGGAAGGGACCTCACAAGATTATTGAGTCCAGCCCCACTCCGCTGTAGGCAGGAAGTCTGCTGGGGTCAAATGATCCCAGCAAGATAAGCATCCAAACACCTTTTGAATGAGTCCAAAGCAGGTGCTTGCACCACCTCTGGGGAGAGTCCAGACCCTGGACACTCAGACTCTAAAGAAGTTTCTCCTTACGTCTAGTCTAAATTGGCCTTCCAGAAGTTTGTGGCTGTTAGTCCTTGTTATCCCTTGGGGAGCCCTGGTGAACAAAAGTTCTCCCAGATCCTAGTGTACCACCCCCTTATATACTTATAGACTGCCACCAAGTCCCCCCTGAGCTTTCTCTTCTCCAGACTGAAGAGTCCCATGTTTCTCAGCCTCTCCACATAAGGCTTGCTCTCTTGGCCTTTGATCATGTGGGTGGCTCTCCTTTGGACTCTCCATGCTTATCCATGTCCCTCCAAGTGGCGGGCCCAAAACTGGATACTGTGAGGCAATACTGTCAGAATTTGGTTTGCTTTGCTAGTTATGCCATCACATTGGTGGCTCATATTCATCTTGTGGCCAATCAAGACCCCCAAATCTCTTTTGGTCAGGGTGCTGGTGAGTGTAGGATTGCCAATCCTGTAAGTATGATGCTGTTTTTTCCTCCCAGGGTGGAGCACCCCACACTTGTCCATATTGAAAACCATCAGGTTTTGGTCCACCCACCTTGTGAATGTGTTCAGATCAGTCTGTAACCCCAGCCTGTCCTCCAGTGTGACTGCCTTCCCACATAGTTTAGAGGCATCCAGGAACTTTTCCAGTCTACATTTGACACCCAAATCTAGATTATTACTGAAGATGTTGAAGAGTACTGACCTGAGTACTGAGCCCTGAGGGACACCACTGGTCACCTTGTGCCATGTTGATTTGCTCTCATCAACTAATACTCTTGGGTCCAACCCCATAGCCACTTCCCCAAGCCATCAGACTATGAGATGTTCGAGGCCACAGTTCCCCAGCTTAACCAAGCAGACATCATGGGAGACCAAGTCAAAGGTTTTCTTGAAATCCAGTTATATGACATCAACCTCATTTCCCTTGCCCAGGCAATGCGTCACCTGGTCATAGAAGGGGATGAGGCTGGTCAGACAAGACCATCCAGTAACAAAGCCATGTTAGCTGGCACTCAGAAGGTTGCCTTCCATTATCTTGTTGCTGATGGATCCCTTGATGATTTTCTCCAAGATCTTTCCAGGAATGAATGTCAGACTGATTGGCCTGTAATTCCCTGGATCTTCCTTCCTTTCTTGAAGATTGGGAACACAGGATTTTTGTTGTAAAGCCCAGGGAACAAGACTTGGCCAATATTCTGTAAAAATAAATCAGTCTTTGTCTTCAATCTAGGTCTGTTTATTAAGAAGCTGTCTCTTACTTTTCCACTGTTTTATCAATTTATCTTCAAAATACATCATTGCAATTTTTTGAGTGAAGTCCTTGGAAACAGGGCCAGCGGCCCTGGCTCCCCTGGAGGAGGAGGCAGAAGAGCAGATCCCCAGAGTCACTGATGCTGCTTGACCTATAACACAGGCTGAGAAGGGGCAGCCCCCGAGGAGAAGGAGACGTAAAGTTCTGGTCATTGGGGACTCCATCCTGAGGGCAACCGATGGTCTAATCTGTTGCTCTGATCCCTGGTCACAGCAGGTCTGCTGCATGCCCGAAGCAAGGATTTGTGACATCACGGAGACCATCCCAAAAATCATCAAGCCCTCTGACTACTACCCACTGGTTGTGGTCCATGTGGGAACAAATGATGCATGCAAGGGCAAGCCAGACAACATCATGGAGGACTACAAGGCCTTGGGACACCAACTCAAGAAGATGGGAGCTCAGGTGGTATTTTCCTCATTCTTCTGGTAAGTGGACAGGGCAGGTGTCATGAGGCCTGCATTGACATGGTTTACCAGCAGCTTCAGAGCTGGTGCCACGAGGTGGGCTTTGGGTTTTTTAACAACAACCCATGTTTTTGTATGGAGGGTGTCCCAGGAGAGAGCAGGAGGAAGAACCCCGAACCAAAAAGGGGGAACCCGGGGAATGAAATCCCCATGAAGAAAAGAAAATAAACATAAAAATAAACCAAAGAAACTACTTACCTGCAGCAAGAACCGCAGTGCAGCTGGAGCGAGGAAAGAAACCCGCGTGGTTCGTCAGCCGCATCTTCATACAGCTGAGGCCGGCTAGTGACATCACCGGCAATCACCAGCCAGTGGGAATAAAACAAACTGCCGGCGAAGACAGAAGGAGAGAGGGAGCAGACTCGAGGAGGGCACCACCATGGAGTGCCTCTCAGGAGTCCCTCAGGGAGACAAGAAGACAGGCCCGTCTGGGCAGACAAGGAGCCAGAGGAGGCTCCTGGTGCCAACCATGACAGCAATGGTGAGAAGCAGTTCATTAGAGTGAAGGATGAGCCAGAGGAAGCTGCTGCAGCTGGCGGAGGCAGTAATAGCGGAGAAAGCAGAGAGGTGGATGCGCCAATCGACACCCTAACAGATGGGAACATAGGGGGCATTTGGGAGGCAGAGGAAACTTCCCCTTTGAGAGGCTCCAAGCAAAAGTAGCATGAAGGGCTGTGAAGAGACAGGGTGCCACTCCTGAATGTGAGGAGCAATCGGGCAGACACAGAGGGGCTACGAGGCACCTGAATAGTGACGCCACAGAAGAGAGAGAAGAGGAGTGGGGCCATATCCCGGGAAGAGCCAGACAAAGTGGGAGAGACGACCTGAGCGAGGGGCCATGGGTATCTGGTCCCATGTAGGGGTCATACCCTGGAGACATTTAGGGAGTACGGCACCCAGCACCCTGACGTAGGGGCTAGGGAGGGGCTGCACCTATCCCTCACAACAGGGTAGATTGTTATTTTGTGTTTTCCTTTGTGTTTCCCCATTTGGAGGGGTTGAGAGGTAGGAGTAGGCGACATGGCTGAGGTAGTCGCTGCAGAGCTCTTATGGGCTTTGCCTTTTTGTTTAAAGCACTAGCCAGGCTTGGAGGGAATAGGTTTTGAGGCTGGGGATTACAGGCTGCAAGTAACCCTAGGCTGACTAAGCAAATCCGCCTCAGGAGCCTGTGCCCTGGACAGGAGTGGGGCTAGCCAGGCTACCACAACTCAACAAGAGTGGGAGTGTGGCCCGGAAGACCCATCAAGATGGCGTAAGGTTGGGATGTAGGGGAGGTTGGAGCCCTGCAGGTGACCGCCAGATAGATCTCACGCTGCAGAGGAACCCCGAGTATTCACCCCCACGGTGGGGAAACATTCAAAGTTGTGACAGGCAAGATTGGGAGAGGCCACTTGGAGAACAAACACCTACTCGATGGCTTACTGGAGACTGTGGGGCACACAGCACCGGCCACTCAGACCAAGGCTGCACATGACCGGATGTTCGAGGCCCGGCAGTCACAGAGGGCATGCTGGGGTGGGATTGGCTTCATCTCTCCCCTCAGGGCAGACATATTTTTTCTTCTAGGTTGGCTGATTTCATATGGCGGGCTTTAAACTAGCTTCGCTGAGGGAAGGGGCTGCTCCGAGTGGAGAGGATGCTTCACCAGCATGCAGGGTGACAAGAGAAAGGGATGCCCAGGTAAGCAACAACGTCCTGGGAGTAGGGGGCCACAACTGTCCTGTGAGTGGGGGGGAGGCACGTGCACCCTCAGGAGGCCTCAAGTGCCTCTACACTAATGCTCATAGTATGGGTAACAAGAAGGAGGAACTGTGCCTCTTGACTGCGAGTAAGAATCCAGACTCAGTAGGGCTCACAGAAACCTGGTGGGACCCCACCCACAACTGGGCAGTGGGCATTCGGGGATACACCCTATATAGAAGTGACAGGACAGAGAGGAAATGTGGGAGGGGTTGTGCTCTATTTCAAAGAGCACCTCACAACATCAAGGATTAGCTTCAGGTCAGAGGATTTTTGGGAGGAGACACTGTGGGTCAAACTACAAGGGGGGCATGGTGAAAGGGACCTTACGTTGGGTGTCTACTACAGATCACACAACCAGGGGGAAGAGCTGGACTGGGACTTCTCTGGTCAGCTTATGGATGTGGTTAGGTCAAGGGATGTTATTGTCATGGGTGACCTAAACTACCCAGACATTTGCTGGGAGGAGCAGACAGCCAGGTCTGACCGCTCACATAGGTTTCTGGCTGTATTACAGGACTGTCACCTTATCCAGGAGGTGCACAGCCCTGCTAGGGGTAATGCCTTGCTGGACCTAGTCCTGGCCACTCGGGATGACTTGGTGAGGGGACTGTATGTCCTTGACCACCTGGGCAATAGTGATCATCACCTGCTGGAATTCACTATCCAGCGCAGGGTGTCACGGGCTTACTCTGGATTCTTACAGCAAGACTAAAGCCCCTGACTTCAGAAGGGCCAACTTCAATGAACTTCGGAGACTAGTGGGGGAGGCACTGAGGGCCCAGAAGGTAGAGGAGATGGGAGTCCGTGAGGGATGGTTGTACCTTAATGGAGTGATCCTCCAAGCCCAAAGGGTAACAGTCCCTGAGAGAAGCAAGGAGGTAAGAGTGCTCAGAAACCCCCTTGGCTCAGCAAGGGCATTCAGGAATGCCTAAGGACTAAAAGGGGGGCATACAACCAGTGGAAGGGAGGGGGTATCACCAAGGAGGAGTACTCCTCCTCATCCCATGAGTGTAGGAGGGCTATTAGGAAGGCCAAGGCAGAGATGGAACTCAGGCTAGTGTCCAGGATTAAGGATAGCAAAAAGTCCTTTTTCAAGTACATTGGGAGCAAGAAGAGGGCACCAGGCAATGTAGGACCCCTACAAGACTCAAATGGTAATCTTGTGGCTACACCAGATGAGAAAGCTGATATTTTTAACAGTTTCTTTTCCTCTGTTTTCTTGAACAGGGACCGAGACATCCCTCCTACCAGAGGTAGGGACAATCTCGGGGATAGCTCTGTCAGGCCTTTGGTCAGCATAGATATAGTTAGGGATCTTCTGGAAGGGCTGGACATTTTTAAATTTTCACGTCCAGATGCCCTCCACCCAAGGGTGTTTAGGAAGCTGGCAGGGGTCACTGGGGAGTCCTTGGCCCAGCTGTATAAACATTCGTGGTCATCTGGCCAGGTGCCAAAAATTGGAAACTAGCTAATGTGGTCCCAATTTTTAAGAAAGGGAGGAAGGAGGACCCAAGAAACTATAGGTCCGTAAGCCTCACCTCGATGCTCAGGAAGATCTTGGAGAGAATCATCAAGGAGCACATCTGCTGGGGGCCAGCAGGGAAGATCATGCTCAGGGGCAATCAGCGTGGTTTCATCAAAGGCAGGTCCTGCCTGACCAACCTGATTGCCTTTTATGACCAAGTAACTAAATCCTTGGATGATGGTCTCACCGTGGATGTAGTCTTTCTAGATTTAGGAAGGCCTTTGACACTGTCTCTCATCCCACTCTCATCAATAAATTAGGCAACTGTCGCATTGATGCCTACACAGTTGGATGGGTAAAAAATTGGCTGATGGGGCGCACCCAGAGAGTAGTGGTGGATGGGTCGTACTCAACATGGCATGATGTGAGCAGTGGGGTCCCCCAAGGCTCAGTCCTTGGGCCTGCACTGTTTAACATCTTCATCAGCGACTTGGAAGAGGAGGTTGAAAGCACGTTGTCCAAGTTTGCTGATGACACTAAGATGTGGGGCATGGACACACTTGAAGGGAGAGAGAGGCTGCAACTAGATTTAGACAGACTACAAAAGTGGGCAGATGAGAATACGATGGGGTTCAACGTAAACAAATGCAGGGTGCTGCACCTTGGGAGAAGTAATCCACAGCATACATACAGGCTGGGGAGTTCCCCTCTTGAAACCACAGAGGCGGAAAGGGATCTTGGAGTCATTATTGACTCTAAGATGAACATGAGCCGCCAATACCAGACTGCAGCCAGCAAGGCCAGCCATACCTTGTCATGCATCCAAAGATGCATCTCAAGCCAGTCCAGAGAGGCTCCCCCTCTATGCAACATTGGTCAGGCCACAATCAGAGTACTGCATCCAATACTGGGAGCCACACTTTAAAAAGGAAGTGGCCAGCCTGGAGAGAGTTCAGAGGAGGGCCACCTGTTTGGTGAGAGGGCAGCAGGACAGGCCCTATGAGGAGAGACTGAGGGACCTGAACCTATTCAGCCTCAGCAAGAGGAGGCTGAGGGGGACCTGGTGGCTGCCTACAAACTCATCAGGGGAGATCATCAGCAAATAGGAAGAGCCCTATTCTTCCCAGCACCACCTGGGGTGCAGAGAAACAATGGTAATAAGCTGATGGAGAATAAGTTTAGGTTAGAGATCAGAAGGCAATATTTTACAGTTAGGGTGGCCAGAATCTAGAACCAACTTCCTAGGGAAGTGGTCCTCGCCCCTACCTTGGGCAAATTCAAAAAGAGGTTAGATGATCACCTGTCTGGGGTCTTGTGAACCCAGCATTCATTCCTGCCTGTGGCAGGGGGTCAGGCTAGATTATCTGATCAGGTCCCTCCTGACCCTAGTTACTATAAAACTATGGAAGTCCAAATAACATTCTTTTAAATGACAAGAAAACTAGCATTTTTTCTCTATATTTGTTTCTTCATATAGATGGATTTAATATTATCACCAGGCAACATTTTAAATACCTATATTTACACAAATACAAGACAAGGTTGTTACCCCAATCAACAAGAGGGAAAAGCCTCTTGTCCTATGACCACATACAAGGAAATCTCATTAAATACATGGTCTATTATTAAACTGCTGCCAAAGCAGTATGTACTCAGTAATAGAAACCAACTATAAAATTGATTAAATGCATTCAACACTGAACATAACTATAAAACACATAACCCATATTGGGAAATGTACTGATGAGAGCCTACCATGAGAACAGGTTAGTAAAGGGATTTTCAACCTTTTTTAAGGAGTGTACCCCTTCTGGGTGCACTTCTGGTGGAGTGAGGGGGAGGGGCATTGGATCGGAGTGGGGGAGTGGTAGCAGTCAGACGTGGAGCTGGGGGGGCAGGGGGAGGAGTAGCAGATGGACATGGAGGAGGGGGGCGTGCATACAGCAGCAGTGGTGCAGGGTGGTGGATGGCGATGGTAGCTGCCACATGCAAGCTCCCCCTGCCCAGCCAGCTAGCCAGGCAGTGCCTGTGTGGCCCCCAGATGGAAGCATCACCACTCCCCTGGCTCTGCTCCTTGGAGGTGGGGGCAAGGGTTACAGTGGCAGCACTCCATCCCACCCGTCCGTGCATACCCCCCTATCCCCTTTCCAAGTACCCCTGGTGGTATGCATACCCCTGGTTGACAACCCCTGAGTTAGTTCAACCCATCTTAATAAGACACATGGCAGTATCCATTGCATGCATTCTACTCTCAGTGCTGACTCTGTAGTCATGGTGAGGCACTACATTTACTACATTTTTTACTTCCTCTTCACTCTCACAGCTGAGCCGTGACTTTCTTCCCCATTTCCTGTGATTGTTGTTTCTTCACTAGCTTTAAATGTTTGGCAAACATCACCAAACAGGGCCCCAAATGTTTTACCCAGAAAATCTCTGCTGCCCCCTCTTTCAGCCAGCCACATATGATTAGTGTGGCCCTACCCTCCATGAGGTGAAGCCAGATCAGCAGGGATCCTGGTTTTCTCTAATTAAAAAAAAATCCCCAATTTTTAGATTAAAAAAGTAACCCAAAATCCACATTTTTCTGAGATGAAAATGAAACACTACTATGAATCTATATGTACCTCATCTGCATATACATTTTTGGAGGATTCTAGGACTCATGACAAGAACACCCAGTTCCAGTCATAAGTGGGGGGCCAATTAGCACATGGATCATTTGTGTCAGGGTATTACACAAATACTAAGAAATACTTATCTGTGTGGTCACCATGGCTTGAAGCACTATTGACTCTGCTGGGGCCCAGCCCAATGAACTATATAGTAAATAGTGAGCCTTTTGGCTTTAAACTAATACCATGCACAATATGTCCTGGCCTGGGCCCCCTGAGTGGAAGAAGGGGAGAAGTATTCTGCTAATTTTAGCAAGATAAAGTAAACCAAGAAGGAAGTGATGACCAGTTTGGTAGACAGAGGGGGTGAAGCACTGGTTGAATGAGGGGATGCTGGAGACAGTGGTAGTGTTCAATCAGAATCTCTACCAGAGGACCCAAGGGCCACGCATGACTGCCTGCAGAAGCTCACGTGTCCTTGGAAAGGATGAGGAATAGAAGCTGGTGGAGGAATGGATGCTGGAGAAGATCAACACAATGCTACTCAGCTTCCAAAACGGTAAGACTCCTGGTGCAGATGGCTTGCCCAAGGAGTTCTATGTTGCTTTCTGCAATTAGATGAGCCTGGACCTACTGAAGGTCTACAGAGAGTGCTTGCAGGAGGGCCACCTGGGAGCAGGGATGGAGGAGGGCCTCAAGAAGGGGGAGAAGTGGGACCTGAGAAACTGGTGTCTGATAATGCTATTGAACCTTGACTACAAACTAATGGCCAAAGTCTTGGCCAAGTGCTTTAAGTCTGGTATAGGCACAGTGATCCATGAGGGCCAGCTGCGCATAGTGCCGGTACAACAGATCCATGAACCCCTGATGCATCTGCAACATGAGCCAAAGTACCAGTGGGAGAGGGGACAGAACATCACTGTGGTGAACCTCAACTTGGAGAAGGCCTACAACTGGGTATCCCATCCATTCCTATTGGAGACACTGAAAAGGATGAGAGTCCCCACAAACTTTGTCACCTGAATAAAGTCACTGTACACCAACATGAGCAGCAGGGTACTGGTGAATGGGTCCCTGACAGCCCTAATTGTAGTGGAGTTGGGAATCAGGCAGGGCTGCTCACTCTCCCCAATCCTGTTTATCTGTACAATGGGACCACTAGCACAGCAGCTCAGGCAGGACCCCAGGATCAATGGCATGAAGATTCCTAGGAGTAACAGGGAAGAGATGAAAATCCTCATTTACATGGATGGCCTGAATGTCATATGCGGGGACAAGGGTTCAGCGGAAAGCAGTACAACACACTTAGGTATGTGGAACAGCAGCAAGGGCCAAGCACAATGTGAGCAAAACCACCTGCCTAGTCCTAAATGAACTCAGAAGTCCATCTCTGAGTGCCCCGCAATGAGCTGATGGGACAGATGTCATGGGAAAAGATGGAGGCCAAGACCAAAAAGAGACTGGGACTATGGCAATCATGCTGTCAATGGGGGGCACGTGGCACTGATGAAGGTGGTGCTACTGCTAATGCTTCTATACACTGCCCTGGTCTTCCCTACCTTGGAGCACGTCATCCACAGAATCCCAAGAGCCACATGTGTTTACTTTTGGAACTCCTCATGGGAGAAAGTGGCAAGGACCAAGCTGGACAAAGAAAAATGGTCCCGAGACAGAGGAATGCCAGACATCCTACTGTTTCTCTGGGCGTGAAGAGAATCAGACCAAGTGAGAGTTAAAAAAGAGCTTACCATGTTGGCAGGGGGGAGAACAACAGAGGGCTGCTAGAACAACATCAGATAAGGGAGTGGCAGCATCCTGCCCCCTTTTCAAGAAACAGCTGGCCCGGGTGCGGGCAGATTTGCCAGATAAAAAGGTATCAGAATGGTGATTCAGGGAGTGGGGGAGAGAGCCCGCAACACCAGGGTGTTCAGTGGAGCCACTGGCTGAAGAGGAATGCGGAGACTGGCACAGAGACCCAAGCCAGAGACCTCTCCTGGACCTAGGAATTTGGTGAAAGTGTTCTGGGGCTGGATGGGGACATTCAGAGTCAGACAGAGAACAGAAATTTGCTCCCTCAAGTCTGTTGCTAGGAGATGGACACCTGGAGCCGAAGATTACAGAAGTGATGAGTGAACTGAAAGAAGCAGTCACTCCTGACTGGGAAACAAGTTAAGGACTAACCATTACCTGCATTTCAAGTCTCAGCCCTATGCACCTTGCATGAGCACAAACCCTTGGTTTGATATTAAGGCAACGTTCACTTCAGACAGGGTTTAGAGGCAACTATAATTAAACTTAGAGGCAACTATAATATTTCACACACTGATGCAATGAGTGCAGCAGACATGTGGGTTGGAAGAATCTGACAAGACTAGGATGGGCAGAAAACATAGAGTAACCAGACCTTGAAGGTGAAGTTAAGATTGGGACAACTCTGACGTGTAACTTACCTAACAAGACATCTAACATCAAGGTGGTGTAAGACTGAGATATGAGGGGAAGGAGGAGCCCCAGAATCTCAGTCTGAGAAGAGATTCACCGACTTCCGAATCCAGAGACTGAGAGGTAAGGCTGTGACGGGACTGAACACCTCCCAAGTCAGTAAGATCAATATAACCGCATGGCAGGCAACCTCAAGACTGCAGCTCACCAGTCCTGGGATAAGGAGACATGGTGAGTTTTTTTAGAACACCAGCAAAGCAGAAACATCGGCAAGGCAGGTAAGGAATGTTTGAGCCAACACTGGACCAAGTACATGAGCCAGGTTTGCAAACTGGCAACAGGGGCAGAATCCAAAACAACCCACTTTGTAAAGTATTCTGCAGGATGGCAGCTGCAACAGTGGTGGGTATACACGAAGACTAATGGGACCCCATTAGCCATGGTATCCCCATGGTTCTATGAGGTCCTGAGTCCTGAGACACTTCTGGGAAAAATACATACTGCACAATGTAGCCACAGCAACCCTGGTGAACCACCACAAGATACTGGGGGTGGTAAGAGCAAGAGATATTATATTGCCCATGGACTTACTACTTGGTGAGAGCTGCCAGGCTGTGTGGGAGCAAATTTTCCACAAGAAGCTGCAGAAGGAGCACAGAGACTTGAACTGGCAGGCAGCCCACCAGGCATTCCCCATGGGGAAATGGAAAAACAATGCAAGGCATAGAGATCCATCCAACTGCTTGAGGTAATCTGCTGGTAGCAGGCAAAAACAATTAATAACCATCTCTTTTGGGCCTGCCAATATGCCAGAGATGTATGAAAGAAAGTATGCGCACTCCTCCTGGTGGTGACAGGTTTCAGAACCAGAGATCAGGTTTCCGACCAGAGAAGCAGTCCTCTACAGGCACTTAACCAAACAGCAAGGGGCCCCGACAGTCACTTTGACCAGTTCGTCTCCTGCTTCAGGTATGCCCTGTGGAAGGCCAGTAACCTGCTCATAAACAGACACTTAGACCCCACAGTCAAGAGCTGTACAAAAATGGGACTGTGTAAAATATGCTGTTAGTACAGGAAGACAGAAGAGGACAATGGAAAAGAGATGACAACCTCACATGGAAGACAGGAGACTGGCATAGACTTTTCAGAGGCAAGCCCTCTGAAAAGAACAAGAAGAACAATGGTGAGGACAGCCATAATGACAATGACAAATACAATGAGAGTGAAAGGACTGGATAAACAGGGAGAGAATTTGGGAGAGGGGAGGAAACTAAGGGAGTCTTTTATGAAACTGTGATGTTTTCAAGGGAATGGTGATAGATGCACAGAGATGTGTAAGCTCAGTGCTAACTTTGTTATGGGACTAAAATAATTTAACTCTAGTGGTTTTGGTCTGTCAAGTGAACCACAGTGGTCACATGACAGGTTGTTAGAGGTGCAGTTATATATACATACTTGTTTATACATATAGAAATAAATATATTCGCAGAAAAGGTATGTATCATATGTAAGTAGATACAGAAGTACAGCTTAAAAGTATGTTTATAGAGTAACTTTTACTAAAAGTTGTAGCAGTTTCAAAAAAGATAAACTGTATCAATTCTTCCCAAACTAAGTCTCTAGGTACATGCAGTAATTTGCCTATATGCAAATTTTACTTATCAATTCCATGTGCTCAGGAACAGCAGGTGCTAACGGTAAGGAAGGGGACAAAATGTTGGCAGGGCAAGGAGGCTACCTGACCACCCAGATTTATTTTTCCTACTGCAGCAGTATGAAGGGAACATATTCAAGACATACCTCCAATAATTAGATTCTATACCTGGAAAATTATAACAAATTTATAAATTTTCCATATAAAGACTAAGTATTCAAGTAAATATGGCATTATCTTGCTTAAAGTATTTTAACATTAATGCAAAAAATCCTATAGCTTTTGTTTCAAATTATCTCTATAAATAAACTTCAGTCATGAAACTGTAGAGGTGCTGGATACACAGTACATAAGGTTTGTACATCTCCTGCATGCTTGAGGCAAATGGGAAAAAGAATACTGGCTTATAAGGATACTGCTATTATTTAAGACAGCAAATAGTAAGGGCATTGTTGTAACAAGGTAAGATACACTTGGAGTTTATACTCGTAATAAATGCCTGCTGGTCTGAATGGAAATGTACCAACAGATTTAACAAGCTGTAGGCAAGAGAATAAGAATTTAGAGTTGCCCAGATCAATTCTCTCTAAAGAACTGAAGGCCTTATTTTCCTTTTTCTTGCAGCCGTTTATACTGACTGTAGTAGAGCTGATTCTGATTTATACCCAGATCCACTGGGCTAAACCCTTACCTAGTGCAAATTAGAACAGGATTAATAGTCAGAGCCACGTCTTTAATATTATCTCAGGATCCAAGCCATCATTCACAAGGCCCTGCTCTCCTTTGCAGTCGCAGGACATTGGCAGTGCCCTCATCTTCCTGCTTTCCCTGGTGTGCTATAGATCAGGAGTTCTTAACTGGGGAGCAGGTTTCAGAGCGTCTGAGCTGCCCCCCACTCCACCTCCCCTCCAAGGTACAGCCATGGCCTGAGGGGAGTGGCAGTGGCAGCAGTGGCAGTGGCTGGGCCATGGTGGCAGGGTAGAGCCACAGCCGACGCATGAGCAGCTGGCAGTGGAAGTGAAGGCAGCATGGCTCCCCCCTGTTTGTTACTCCTTGCAGTAACAAGTCTTGCTGCCCCACTCTGCCCTCCCATGTTGGATCCTGCCTGCTGCGCTGTAGAGATGGTTCCTGCCTGTGCCTGTCTGGCCAGGCTGCAGCCCCATGCCTGCTGTGGGCACACAAATCTGTGGGGGCACATGCCCTCCCATACCCCCCTGACATGTCATCTCTGCCCCCCCACCTCCCACCACCACCTATCCCACTCCACCCTCTCAAGGGGTGCCCCCCCACCCCCTGCATACTAGATATGCAGAAAAACAGCTGTTGTGGCACAGGTGAGCTGTGGAGATTTTATAGATGCTAGTGGGGGCAACACGAAGGAAAAGGTTGAGAAACCCTGCTATAGATTGTTCTTGACATTTCTAGTCTTGTGCCTTATGGTTAGGGTGACCATAATTATTTTAGGGAAATCTGGGGGAAAGGGGAGGTGGGGGAAATGCCCAGGGGTGTGCACATGCATGCTCACACGCACACATGTGCTCCAGCATTGTCACCAGAGCCATGGCTGTGGGCTGGGGCCAGGACGCACTGGGGAGCAGAGTGCCTTTCTCACCGGGGCTGCAGTATAGGGCAGGGGTGCTGCATAGACTCTATCTGACTCACGGCTCCAGCCCAGGCCCCAGCCCCCACCTGCAGCTGCATCCTGGCTGTGCAGTCCTGGGCTGGGCAGGTGCCCAGCCCTGGCCTCTCACGCCTCTCTCCGGTTATGGCAGGGTATGACTGGACCAGGCTAGGTTCTCCGTATGGGGGCTGCAATGCAGCTGGCCTGGCCAACCCAACCCGGCCAAGGGGCACACGGTCAGGATGCAGCTGGAGATGCCAGGATGGGAGCTGTGAGTCAACATGGAGCAGACAGAGTCCATGCATTGCCCTCAGCCCATCTGGCCCACTGCCACGAGTCCCAGGATGGAGCCCTGGCTCCAGTGACAATGGCACTGCACTCCCCAACACATCCCTACATCTGCTCCAGCTCTACACACACTCTCTCTCTCCATCCTGTGGCTCCAAAGAGCAGGGCTGAGCAGGGCATTATGGTGTGTATGCACACATGTGCGCACACATACCCACACGCCTGCCAGGACCCCACAGCTCCCAGGTTCCCACCAATTTGGGACTTTTGCTTAATTTTTTTTCAATGGCCAGGACACTGAGATAGCTTGTAAAATCTGGATCGGTCCCAGTCAATCCAGGACACATGGTCAACCTACTTACAGTTATGCATGAGAGTCTGAAGTGAGGATTTTTAGGAATCCTTAAGTGGTTGATTGTCAATACAGAATACTGGATTCAATTGCCCAGGAAGCTATCTAGTCCTATATTTCTACACTCTTAATATTACTTTAAAAAAAACACAAACATTATACAGAGGGGGCCAAAATGGAAAGGCAGAAATAATTCACCAGAGGTTGGGTTTTGGTTGGGATTTTTTGCTACAAAATCCATTTGGATTTAAGGGTGTTCAGACTGTTCTCACTAAGTGTGCAACAGGCCACCAGATGTCGGATGGAAACACTACTTTAATTTATTTTCTCACTTTTTTATCTACCCATTAAAATGGCTTAAGGCAGGGATGACTACTCTGTAACACAAAGGAGCACCTACAATCCAAAGGCCTCAGGTTATCATTGTATGTACATGGCCTTTTGAATTATTTCTTCCCTGAGAAATTAAAAGCAATATAACCTACATTTGATCAGATTGCTCTTCATATTGCAGGACACATTTTAGGACAGTGTGAGCTGTGCTGGCAGGTCTAACATTGACTTAAATGGGAAACTTGTTTCTCATTGCCTACTTCCCTTCACTGAATCGAAAATCTCAATGCGTTAAAGACCCACTAGGGTGATATTTACCAACTGATTGAAATCATATGTTTTCGAGTGAGATGACCCAAGAACCTTTCAGAAAGATCCAAAGATCCAATGATCCACCTTTTTTTGCCTAGAAAAAAATGGGCATCCTTGTGTAGCAGTGCTAATAAAAAAAATCAAAGAGTAGTTTTTCAAAAGTGCTGAAGAGTTTGCTTTCAATTACAAGTACTAAAAAATGCCAGTATTTTTCACTTTGCTTTTTTGCAATCATTGTAAAAACCTTATTAGACAACTTTTTGATTTTTATAAAAATAGCTTTCAAAAAACAAAACTTACCCTTTTGACAATTTTTCAATGAAAATCAAAAAGCTTATTTTAAAAGGCACAATATTTTCACAAAAAGTGTCTCTACAACAACACTTATGTTGTAGCTAAGTCTTGTTTGAAAAATTACAAGCAGCTTTAGCTGAGAACCAGTTATCTAAAGCTTTCAGTGATCTTATGTTCTCATGTTAATTATTGTCTGCAACACCCACAAAAAGCTCAGCTTGGAATTAAATAGTAATGGTGGTGGTAGACTGAAAGGAAAACACTTTATAAACACAATCAAAAGGACAGGTCAGCTCTAATTAATAACTGGCCCAGGAAAAGATAGCTACTGCTCAGATGTATAAGTGATTGTTCAATGCCTTTGATACATCACTCAGTTTTACCAGCTATATTCAGAATGCTGCTAAGTGGGTGTTTTTGTTTTGTTTTGTGTGTGTGACTGAGTATTTTTTCAAGGAGGTGTGGCACTGCTGCAATTATTCAGGTTCTGCAGATACTATCTGTCATTGGTATTGCTGCCAATTAGTGAAAATAAATTAAATACACCACAATGCAACAATTTAAACCAACATCAGGTATAAATCAAGGTGATAGTAAAGGTGACCTTAGAGTAAGACATCAGTGAACAATTAGCACACAAGAAAAAACAGATGATTGAGAAGATGTCAGAACAACAGTCTATGGACAAAGTGGAAAACCAGTTCTGCTAAGAGTGCCATATTGAATCAGTTACAAGGAGCATAGTTTGAATAAACTCTTCATATTGGCAAATGGACAGAAAAAAGGTTTTCCTTCTTCAGTAGTCTGGAAGCAATTGAAATGATGGAGACATGGACATCAGTGGAGAAGTGGTATCTCAGCAGATCTTTGCTGGAAAAAAAAACTATCATGTATAAAAGCTGAAACTTCAGAAATGGTTGCTAACTTTGGGAGCTCCAGTGTATAGGTGCTCAGTTTAACCAGCTGGAAGCCCACTTTTCAAAAGTCCAGACCACCCAACCAAGTGAAATGAATGAGAGCTGCAAGAGCTCAGCACTTCAAGCCTTTGAGGTCCCAAGGTATACATCCTACCTGACTGGTGTAATAATACAGCTGATTCTTTTTCTCTGAGTTACTAAGAAAGACAAAGTAGACATAAAAGGTGTGTACCTATGTCATCTTTAGAGATGTATGGAAAAATATAGCTGCTTACCTTGGGTATTTATATGATACCAATTGCTATACCTTATAATTGTTAACATACTTATCCTTGGCAATATCCCTGGGAAGTAGAAAAGTACTCTTATCTGTACTGTATAGATAGGGAATTGAGACAGAGGTAAGCTAAGGGCTTAGCTACACAAAGAGTTATTTCTGAATAACTTAGTTTTACTTTTGATTAAGAGTGTCTTGTTCTACTATAACTTAATGGAGTGATCTGAATACAAAAGGTTGGAAGGGAGGGGGAGATAGTGGAGAGGAGGGGAAAGGGGGACAGTGCTGGGAAAAGCAAACAAACAAAAACCCATAGGAACAAAGGGGTCACAAAAATGAATCCAGGAAATAGGATAAGAATCCACAATACCAGTTTAAATGATGCTGAACACAGTCTAGCGTGTGGATGATTTGTTGTTCCACCATGTCCCATTCAAATAGTTTTTTGGAGGTTTGCTGTTTAAGAACAGCCACCCTTAAGTCAGTGATGGGATATCCAGGGAAATTAAAGTGTTCTGCTGCTGGCTTTTGTGTTTTTCTAGCTGATGTCAGACTGGGGTTCATTCATTCTTTCATATAGGGTTAGCCCCTACTATAGACAGCAAAGGTACATGGTAAGCACAGGATCACAGGTATGACTTTGTTAGAATTGCAAGTGACTGATATTAGGGTGTTATAATGTGTTATTCAATCCTGTGATGACATGGTCTGTATTGACATTTCAGTTGTTTCAGGTATGACTGTCACTACAGCATTTAAGCAGCATAAGTAAGAAATATTCTTCTCTGGCTATTCACCCGTAACTCTCATTAATTCTAATGGCTGTTTAAATTCTAATGGGTGTTTGCTGAGGCAGACACAGACTCCTAAATTTGGACCCAGTTGTCACCAACACTAGTGGTTTCCTTTCAATCATTCAAGAAAGCAGGGGCTTTTCACTTGGTGAGGCATTTTAAATTATAATATTTTTAAAAACCTGCTCCTGCAGGAATGGAACATTCCATTGAGCTTTCTGGATGCTCTTCACGCAAAAGTAACAGATATTAAACCCAAGTAATATTAAATCTTAGTTCCAAACAAACTATCTGTAAAATGACAGTACAATTCATATCACTGCTGATGCTGCATGCAAACCAAGAGCAAGTATCTTCAATGCAATCTGCTACTCCTACCTTGAAGTCCTGCTCCACACAAATGTTTAACATGAATCTACTTTTAGATCAAGTTGTTTGATCTGCCTAACTCACATGAACATGTCAGCAGGCATTCTGTGCAGTTTGAATGTTATTTCAAAGGTGACTGCTGTCATTCAAACTAAATTAATTTAGGAAGAATCAAGTCAGGTACAAATGCGGTCCTTGTTACACAGTCATTTTGTGCAGTTCCTGGAGCTCTTAACACCTGGACTGTTTGTACATTAGCACCTGAAACTAGTTTTAAGCACTCATTAGGCAGCTCAAAATTATGCTATTCCAGGGCAGAATGGTGTAAACATCTCCTCTTCCTCCTCTTGTCTACAGGCCCGGATTGGGCCTGTTGCCTCCCCACCATTCTCCTCAGCACCCCAGATCCCCACATGCTGGCCCCCCCCCCCATGCTTACTTGTGGCATCCATAGTTTCATAGTTTCTAGGGTCGGAAGGGAGCAGATCATCTAGTCCGACCCCCTGCCATGGCAGGAAAGAGTATTGGGGTCAAACGACCCCAGCAAGATGTTCATCTAACCTCCTTTTAAAAACCCCCAGGGTAGGAGCCTGTACCACTTCTCTTGGAAGCTGGTTCCAGACCCTAGCCACCCTGACCATGAAGTAGCACCTCCTGATATCTAACCTAAACCTACCCTCTGCCAGCTTGTGACCGTTATTCCTGGTCACTCCTGGCGGTGCTCGGGGGAACAGTGACTCCCCCAATGCCTGCTGATCTCCTCTGACTAGTTTATAACAGGCTGCTAGATCCCCCCTCAGCCTTCTCTTTTGGAGGCTGAACAGGTTCAGGTCCCGTAGCCTCTCCTCATAGGGCCTGCCCTGCTGTCCCCTGATCATGTGAGTGGCCTCCTCTGGACCCTCTCCATGCTGTCCACATCCCTCTTGAAGTGTGGCACCCAGAACTGGACGCAGTACTCCAGCTGCGGCCTGATCCATGCTATCTGTCCTGGGGAAGCAGGCAGGGAAGAATTAACCTGCTTGCCAATCTGACACCCCTGCTGCTTTCTGGGCTGTAGCTGATTAACCTGGTGTGGCTGGGCAGGCAGGTTAATCCTGACTGCTTCTCCAGGACAGACAGTCGGGCTGCTACAAGTATGTGGGGGCTATGGCTGGTGTGGGGGGGAATCCAAAATGGGAGGGAGATTCTGCTGGCCTGAAGGGCAACTGCTCCAGACTTGAACTAGAAGTAACATGGATCAACAATGTTGATCCACAGCCCAACATTGTTTCTCCAAGGCCCTAAATTAAGCAAACTTCAGGGAAAACAGCCTAAACCTTCATTTTATTTATTTTACAAACTTCCCCCACAATAAAAAACTAATTACATCATTTTCTTAAAGGAATGATGTCAACCTAAATACAACCCTTCTGCCTGAAAATAGTTTACCTGCTATAACAGTATGTAGCCTACAGGATAACTGTGAAAGAAAGATTAGAGGAAAGAGCATTAGTCTGTTATTTCAGTCATTTACAGCAATTTCTATATAACTGGAATTATTTATATCATCAAAGCACCTAAGAACCCCATCATAGACCTGAATCCCTTTTGGTGGGCACTTTACAAACAAATAGATGGCCCTTGCCATAAAGAAGTTGAGCACTGGAATGCTTCACAACGCTGCACAATGTAGTCAGGGACAACTGTACTTAGATGAACCTGTTAGGTCCCTCCAGCTCTGCTTTCCTATTATCCTATGATCCTAGACAAACAATTTCAGGAATTATTCATATACTGAAACTTTTGCAGTCAGAATGTTGGACCTTTAGTAAGTCTCTACAAGAGGTTGCTATACAGTATTCAGAAAAATCAAGTACTTAGATAAAAAATATAGATAAGAGAAAAATTTCTAGAGAGGAAAAGGCAAGTGTTTTCAATATAGATGATGATGATGGGACACTAGAAAAAAACATGTATAGTTTAGTTCTCCAAGTCCTGAGAAGAGATATTGTAATTACCTCTGTAGTACATTTCAGTGTTAATGTATATCACTGAAGATTGTAGGGAAAGACCGCAATGGATAATCACAGGACCCTTAATCTTTTAAATCTATTTTAATGGTGTTAACAGTTAAGATCTACATTTACTCCCCACCCCAAAAAATAAAAATACAAAAATGCATTATGTAACCACCTAGTGCATTATTGACAAACTTATTTTTAGTGAACTTAAGGAACCAGGAAGGAAAAGAGGAGGTAAGTCTTTGATGTCTGTGGCCCCAAAAGTAAAGAGTTGGAAGCTTCTTAGAGAATAATTTAAATCTAATCAATCTACTCTAACTGTATGACAACACTGCAATAAGATGATTTAGATGTATGAAGTAAGGGAAAAAAGCTACAATCAATGAACAAATACATAAAACTAGCTAAGAGGATTAATCATATTGAGTGGCAGAAAGTAGTATGTCACCAGGGGGGCTCATTCTGAACTGTTTGGTACTTAATGGAGCTATCTGCACCTGTGCTAAGTGGACATAAAAATGTTACTGGCTAGATTTGATGATGTTTTACACCCACAGATGCAAAAGACTACACAAAAGACAAGGTGGAAGAAAAACCAAAACCAGCTTGTTTCAATTTGGGGGTCACAGTACTGCTTCACTCAGCACTGCTCATCTCTAAACCACTGGAATACTCAAAGAAAGAGGCAACTTTAGAGTCTATAACAGCGAAGAATCAGAGTGACCTGGACAAAAAAAGTTAAATCCTAAAAAAATTAATAAAATTCCCTTGCAAATCAATGGGACTGGCAAATCCAGTGCTTTTTCAGGCAGATAATGTGTTGTTGCTGGAGTTGAACTGTGAATACAGAAAACTGAAATACAGGAGCAATGAAAAATTCACCTACTAGTGAGTTAAGACAAGGTTGCCTGATTATGAAAAAGTTACAAGCCTTCTCCACAATATTCACTTTCTAAACAGGTCCCACATTTTGCAAGGATGTCAGACAACAATGTCTGAGCTGATTTTTCAGCCGATCCTAACTTGGACAGCTCCTAAGGGTGAAATTCCAGTTCTGTTTAGCAGAGTTAACTTTTTCTGGGAATATTTCATAGTTTCTTTAATAAAAATTATGCATGGAGCTGCTCAGAGCCTTCTGCCATCCTCCAGTGAGCATCCTAAACTGTCATCAAGACTCAGATTAAGCAGCCATGACAGTGATACTTTGCAGTCCCTCAGCAAACAGTCTGCATTTCTTCCCTCTAAATAACATCTCATTCTACTTTCACTTACACCAGTGTAATACCTTGTCTATATGCACATGTTGCACCACTTTAAATCTATATGTAGATGAGGCCTAAGAGCTAGATCCAATAAAGGACTTAAGAAGAATTCAGGCACCTAAATCCAAAACTGTGATCCAGAAAAATCCCCACTCAGCTGCTGCCTAAACTCATCAGACCCCTCCCTACTTGACCTAAAAGTTCCCTAGTTACTTAGGTTATGTCTGTCTGATACAATGCAGTGCCATGTAGAGACATGCAAGCTACCAGTGGAACCAAAAAGAGGATATCTGTATCAATGCTGTGTTCCGTCTATGCTGTGAAGCAGGATTAGTTAGTCCCATATACAGATATGCTAGTCCTGACATCCAAACTGGTACCTCTGCACAGTACTGAACTGAGCTCTGTAGACATACCAGCTTATTCAGAGATAGCATGAGTATCCCTATGCAGCACTGCATAGACCTATCCCTAGAGTTCTACATGTGCCCAGCTCTGGCCCAGTCTGATCAGCCCATGCCTGAGCCTGGTCAAGGTCCACATACTAAGCACCCTCCACCAAGAGTGGAGTGGATCAGTAGATGGGCTTAAAGCTCACCTGACCCATACCAACAGGACTGGGCTCTTCCAAAAGTAAGGTTGCATATACTTTCTTTAGTATAATAGCTCAGTGATTAAAGCATACACCCAGGAGAGCTCCTCAGACAGATAGGTTTCAAATCAACATATTTCACGCCCACCCCAGGAAAGTGCCTGAACCTCTAGAACATGGTCTAGTCTCAGAGAAGACTCTTACACCCCTCCTGGTTTCAACTGTGCTACTATGCAGCAAAAAATTAAAGTTGGATTGGACTAGAGACAAAGTATGCATGAGAGGGTGGCAGGCCGTGGCCAAGTGGTTAGGAGGATGGGAGGAGAGAGTCCTGCATAGACCTATCCCTGCTCACTGACTTTTAAGACTCTACTGTTTTACCTAGTGATTCTTTAAAGTAAAATGCTTACACAGTCAAGGGTGGAAGGCCCAGAACCCAGAACCTCCCACAGGAGGGCCTCTTAATGACTACGCTACAGGATCAGGAATCTTCTTGTGCTCCTTCTCCTCTTCCCCTCTCCTCCAGGAATTTTGATGTCTTTCCTGGGCAGTGACCCAGCTGCACCAGGAGTGGAAAAGGATGCTGCCACCCCGACCCACCCAGGGATACAGTCTGGTGTATCTAGGAACCTCCCCTATGAGGTGGGAGATATGGGTTTGAACCCACTCAGGCCAAGGAGGGGGAAATGGAACTCAAGTCTCCCAGGGTAAGTATTCTAAATGCTAGGCTAGTGTATAAAGGTGGCCTCTTCCTCTGGCTGCCACGCTTTATCTGAAAGGAGCTATCTGTGCCTACTTTGCAGAAAGACTCCTCACAAGACAATTCCAAGTGGATGGAGGGGCCTTCCTGCAACCATGAGTAAGGCACCTGAGCTCTAGAGAAGCAAGAGTTAAGACTCATCTGTGTCATTACAACTGGCTGCTTCTGAGTGGTTATCCGCTGAGCTTGCTGACTGTCTTGGACCACATTTGGAGGTGCCTAAGTCTCTGCAAGCACTGGACAGGGAGCCTGGGTGCTCAATTCTGAGTTTTGAATCCTTTTCCAGGAGGCAAGTACCTAGAAATGGGAGGTTGCAGCACCGACCTGGTAAGTGCCTAAGTCTGGTCCTACATCACATATGGCTTCACTGAGCCTCCTAAAGCTATGTAAGTGTAAAACTGACATAAATTGAGATAACAAGGACTAAATACTGAGCAACAGCCTGGTCTCACTGGAGGCAGTGGGACCCTTTCCAGTGACCAGTTACTGATTTTAGTCAAGGATGTTCCTGCCTTGACCAGGGGGCTGGAGTAGACCTGCTGGAGTCCCTTCCAGCCTACTTTCCTAATATTCTAGGACAACAACTGGACCAGAATAGGAACATAAGAATTGTTATTTAACTGGGTCAGACCCATCTGTCTGGCCCAGGCCCTTGTATCACACAGTATGTCCATGTCTCTAGGCAGAGTTTCACTGGACAGTAACCAGGAAGCTGGACTCATTTGTGGGCCAGTGGGCACTATCTGGTGTGCTCTGCTCAGTATCCCCTCTCAATACACTAATTACAAATTTTTGACCTTTGCTCCCATCCCTGTTACGTTTTTAGTTGTCCCAAGCAATTAGTTGTTGCCTTGCCAGTCACCTCCCTGTTTAAGGGAGGCTAATAGTTTACTTGGTGGGCACTGCCTCATGATTCTTCTAAGGCAACAAAAGGCCTGTGTCACACAGTCCATTCATGTTTCTGGGCAGTTTTACGGAGCAGTAAAACTCCTTGGCTCCTTGGACTCATTCACACTGTCCAATGTGCTCTGCTTGGTGGTCCCCCTCAGTGCACTCATTTTGAATCTAGGGCCCTAGCTCTTGTCCCTGTTTTGTTTCTGTATTGTCCCAAGCAATATGCCCTTACTGGCCCCCATCACCAGGCAAAGCTTATAGCTCTGCATGGCGGGTTTTAACCCATCGTTCAGAACAGCAAATCAAAAGACCTGTGTCACACAGTCCACTCATGTCTCCGGGCAGAGCTGCTGTGGGCAGTGTCTTACTGGCTCCTTGGACTTGTTCAAGGGCCACTGGACACTCTTTGGTGTACTCTGCTCAGTGTCCCCACTTGGTACCCTCATGTTGAACCACTGACCTTCACTCCCATCTGTTCTGTCTGTTATCTGTCCCACAGATTCAGTTGACATGTGCCCAATAGCCCCCTCTATCAACAGGGGGGAGCCCTAACTCTTGCTTTGTGGGCATAAGGCTCATGTTCCCGATATGTGTCAGACAGGCTGTGTCACAAAGTCTGATCACGTCTGCAGCCGGAGCTTCACTGGGCAATGTCCACTGGCTCCTCGGACTCATTTGAGGACCAGCAGGCACTGTCTGGTGTGCCCTGCTTGGTGTTCCCCCTTGGTGCACTTGTCCATCACCCCCTCCTTGTTGTGCCTTTCTTTTGTCCCAAGAAATTAGTTTCAGCTTTCTCAATGGCCTCCCTTCCTAAGGGAAGCTCATACTCCTCCTTGCTGGGCAACAGCCTGCAACCCCTTGGAAGTAACAAGCAGGCGGGTGTCACACAGGGGCGCTGAGTGGGTGCTGAAAGGGAGACTGAACTGGGTACGGGGGGTCCCCCCCAGAGAATGCCAGATTCAGTTCCCTCTGCTCGCTCACCAAGCAGCTTTAGAGGACTTGGCAGCAGAGAAAATCTAATCCATCCCCGGGCTGTCTGAAATGCTGGGTGCCCCGGGCACCTGCCAGGCAAGAGACAAGAGCAGGGCAGACTGCTGCTGCGTGTGGCACCCGGCGCCAGAGCAGGCTTCTTCACTTATTCATGCGCCTCTCTCCACTGACCTTGCAGGTTTATCTCCGGGAAGAGGAACCCTCATCCCACCCCAGCCCTGAAATACCGCCAGCCGCGGGGAAGCGGCTCACCAGACGCCCCTGAAGGGAGGTGGGGGAGGGGATCCCTGCGTATCCAAGCGCCTCCTAAAACCAGCGAAGGCGCCGCTAGAGGCCAGCACCCGGGCTCCCGCCCGCCGGCCCCGCGTCTCCTGCCGCCGGCGCGCGGCGCTTGGGCCGGGGCCTGCACGGAGGGAGCTCCCCCCGCGCCCTCCCCCGGCCCGGCCCGGCCCGGCCCCCTCACCCGCCGCCGAGTGGATCTTGGAGGACTTCCTCTGCAGAGACATCCTCGGCGCCTGCTGCAGCGCGGCCCCGGCTACGGCAGCGGCGGCGGCGGCGCCCGCGGACTGGCCATGGACACGGACACCCGCGCGCGGCGGCCGCAACCTGTGGGCGCCGCGGGGAGGAGGCGGGAGCGGAGCCTCGGCCGGGCGGCTCGGGCCGGAGCCAGCACAAAGCCGCTTTGCAGCACGGGGCCGGGCCTGACGCCAGGCCGGAGCCCTCCTCGCGGCCGGCCGGAGGCTTGAGCCGCCCGCGGGGACACCTGCGCCGGCCCCGGGGAAGCTGGTCCCCTCCGCTCTAGCCCTGCTTTCGCAAAGGGCGGATCTGCTCTGCACCAGGCGCTCCAGAGGATCCCCTACGCCAGCGGGTCTGGACCCTCAGGGGGCAAGTGAGGCTTCATCGGGGTAGTGAGATATATTTCATACATTGGCTAACACAGGTCGAAGGGCCTAGAAACTTAATTTCCCATTGAAAATGCGAAGTCTCACTCTGAGACCAAGGGGTATGTCGCCTGAGAAAGGTTCAGAACTGCTGCCATATGCGGTCCTGCTCAGGGTCACAGATGAAGGGCCCTGTCCATGGGTCACACATGAAGAACCATGTTTGCATCCAAAAACTTACAATTAAAGACTTTTTCCATTTTTTTTTTTTTTTTTTGGTAAAAAATCTTGGTCTAATAAAAGATATCATCTCTATTACGAGTCCTGATTGTATGTTCAAGGTCACACGTACAAATGGCTCACAGGGATCACACATGAAAGGCCATGTCCAGGATTGCTCATGAAGAGCCCTGTCAAGCAATCCACCTGTCCAGCTAACCAGGAGCTCTGTAACAACTGCAGACAAGCTGCTGCAACCCACCTAATGCCATCAATATAAATAACACCTCCACACAGTCTCAGACACTCAGGGTGGTTTATAAAAACAGGGGAGTCCTGATTCTCTGCTCCTCGCCATGGGACAAGAATACAGTGCCTTGCAGCACAATGTGGATATCTGCGTGTATGTTATTGTTCCAGTACTGAGGTCAATCTGGCTCTTATTCTCCCCTATCTTGCACCTCACCTAGAAATCTCTGCCTGAGTAAAGTCCTACTATTCTGATGCAGTAGCATTTTGCAGACAGATTGGTGCAGGTGTAAATAGCCATGCAAGGTTAGAGATGGAGAATTACACCCACCAAAAAGAAGGAAGGGCCTTTGTCTGTTTTTGTCTATTGCTGCCATAAATATTTGCCCAGCAGGCTGGGGAAATAAGTAATATAAGGCTTGAGTGGCATTTGGATTCATATAGTCTCCATTATTTTAGCTCTGATGTACTTGATGTGTTAAGCTGTGTATTTTTGAAGGCAGTCATCAGTTTGCTGCAGATATGAAAGGTGGTCTTGTCTTGTGATTAAAACAAGTTTTGCTACAGAATTTCCTTTGTGATCTGCAACCAGTTACAAAGAGCCAAAGATCTCTTAACATTGTGCAGGTGCCTAACTCATAGCTCCAAGAGGACAGGGCTGAGCACAATTGGTGAGGTATCCTTGGGTGGTAGTTCTACATACTACTGATTTTATTATTAAGCTTTTGCCAAGCTGGTGTTTTATTGTTTCCTTTGCCCCCTTAACAATAACATTACATTTTGTTAAGTCCTGAGCCTCATTGCTGCAGTGAAGAAATATTGCTCAAGGTGAATACCTGGGTAATGTAACGTTATGTCCCAGGGCTCTGAGCTGATGGCACTTATGCTTTTTTGTCTTGTTTTCAAAGAACCATTAAGTATTTGAGTCTGCCAAACAGCTCCCGGCAGAAGAGTTAAAAAGAGAGAAGAAAATGCAACTGAGGTCAAGTGAGATAGTGGTTGAAGGGAACCTTCTGGATGAGCTTTGGGCTTAACCTGAATATCTGAAGCTCTCTGCAGAATAAAATGCAATCTTGTCATCTAATGAGCTGGTTTGTTGCAATGGAGCTGGTGGTACTTAGTGTTAAAGGCATAGGACTTGAGTGCTTTTTGCAGTCACAAAAGTCACTATCTCACTGCACCATGGTTTCCTCAGGTGTACAGCTGGAATGATGAAACAACACTTATAACTTCACAAAGTGTTGTGAATTTGTTTATAAATTACTTTGAGTTCCCTAGAAGCAGGTGTTCTAGAGGTGAAATGTACTATACTGGATTCCATGTAGAAAAAATAACTCTGAGTCCATGACTTCCACTATAAATTCTTAGCCTGTGGGAAGCTTTTTCTTTTAATGAATTTATTACTTTGGAAGAATACAAGCCAGAGACCCCTGAAGAAATGAATCATCTGCTTCAACCTATGTAGAGACCAGGCAAGCTTCCCTGTATGACTCTCACTGTCCTCACCCCTTACTTGGAGAAGCTGTTGTCAGGGGTAAGAGGGTCATTTATACTACTTGTCTGCTCTATTGGCTTCCTCTGCAGGCAATGCTAATTTTTTGTTTTGTATCTGCTAGGAGCTATAATTGAAAACAGAAACTCATATCAAATAAGCTGTATGATATCTATACCAGAAATTAGATGTGGAGTCACTTTGGATTTGAACATTGCAGTGAGAAAAGCTAGTGTCCTATGACCAGTTGTCTGAATGGTATTGTCCTTTGGTAACAGTTATATTCAGAAATGGGACACATATAGAACAACATAATTGGGTTCCATGCTTATTTTTTTCCTCGAGGACTTTCTCATCAACTGTGCTGCATTTACAGGTAAAAAGTTGTCCTTAGCTGCCAGCCCTATGAACTAATTAATGTTTGGTTCTTTCCTATCTGGGAATATACACAGCAATAAATGTTTTGCAGTCCAAATGGTATACTCTCTGATACCTGTGTAAATCCAGTGTCTTTCTGTCGTGCCCTCAGTAATACTTTCAGCAAATTGGCATGTGTGTAACTACTTGGAAATCAGGCACCTGCCTCCTCTATTCCAAAATACCTTTGAGGATCTGGGTCTTAATGACCAATTATTTTGAGGATGACTAAGGAAGAATATCAACTAGTTCCTCTTGCTTTTAGTTATTTTGGCTCCTCAGGAGTAAGTGTAGTAAAATGGTATTAAATAACTGGTCTTACTAACTATTTATTAGAAAATGTGATCTTCCTTTTAGTGTTGTATATAATGTCAGAGTTCTAAGCATCCTCAGACTTATTCTAAAGTTAACATTTAATACAAAAACAAGTATGCTGTAGTATCAGCAGAAGGGAGGTTGTGGTATAGTACAATAAAAATGTTTACACTGTAGCTGTTTGTAAGAGAAAATATTTTTATCAGGACTTCTTGATCTGTCTGTGTCCACTCTCCAGAGCTCTCTCCGAAGGAGATCAGAAATTTAAAGCTGTTCTCTATCTCTATTAAAGATCACAGCAAATGAATACATGTGTAAGAAGGCCTACCTTGCAGAAAGAATAAAGAAATACTCTGTACATGTTATCAACAGTATCTGTGGATTTTGCTTCCTGAAAAAGGCAAGAAGAATAACATTTTGAGCCAACCATGAAATTCAGATCTAGATTTTGCTTTCAGATATCTTAGGAATGCAGGGGTGCTTGGATCTGGCATTTTGGTTTAGGCCCATCACCAGTAAAAAAAAAAAAAAAAATACAAGCTTTCTTCTCTTCACTTATTCATGTGAACAATTTGGTAATTGTTTCTGAAGTGGTATGCAAGTGATTCTATCAGATACTTCTTTATTCTCCTATGCTCTGTGCTCTCCGCATTCAGCAACTTAGTTCACTATTATAATGTAGAATTGCTGAAACTCTGTCCTCCAGATGAAGCTATTCACTTTAATAGAGTGTCAGAGTAAGAGAGCTAAAAACCATTTTAAGGAAGCAAAATCTCTTCCATTATATGGCTACATCTAATGAATAAATAATAAGTAATGAACTGAGCCAAACATCAGTCAGTGGCTTGCTTGAAATTCAGTTCTGCACAGAAGGCCTGGCCCTTGAGCTGAAAGAGAAGTCAAGCACACCAGTTGCTACTTGGGGTGAATTTCTGATGCTTTTTGAATGCTCATTCCTCTGTAGTATCTAGTAAGTAGATACTTCAGGTGGAAAGACTTAGCGGTTATACTCTAGCTTTAGAAAATAGGTAGCATGATGTCCTGAGGTGATAAGGAAATAAATGTATCATTCTATTATGAAGTATCTGTCCATGTCATTCTGCTGATCTGTGCTAAAGTGTATTGCATATTAGAGCCATGAGTCCCAACAGTATTAATCTCTGAAGTGTGGCGTAATGGCTCCAGGGTTGAGTTATGTACTAAAAAAAGAGCCATTAGGAAAGGGTTTTGGTTTTTTTTGTTTTTTTTTACAACATACCCACTTCTCTAACATTTATTGCAGAGCACTTTAAAAGAGCTCAATATATATTATTGGCTGCTTGCAACTTTTTAATTTAATAAAAAAGCAAGCACAGGAAGGATGGTCTTGTGGTTAACACACAGTCAGTCCTAAGAGTCAGGGGGTCTGTCTTCTATTTCTGGCTAGACCATAGCTCTCCTTCATGACCTTGAAGGAGAGTTAGAGTCATGTCAACATTCCCAAATGGGGCATCAATTTCCATACTTACTGATCTCATCTGTAGCCTTATTTTTAAGGGGGCTGGGCTCCCACAGGTTCCCCTGGGCTTCACTCTTCTCAGTGCTGAGTGATGGTGACTGTCCTAGATTCAGTTGTCTAATTAATATTATTATAATTAATAATATAATATTAGGACCAAATTTTAGCCCTGGTTACATGGGTGATTTAAAAATACCCTGGTTTAAAGGATATATTGAAGTAAGCAGGATGTATCTGTCAAATCATTCATCACTCCATTCAAAATTATCAAAAAAACCCCAGCAAAAACCCCCAGCATTTCTTCTTTGTAAGCTTCTAATGAAAATTATTTCAAGATCTTTTACTGGGGTGTATTTAGTTTGATTAAATTTAAGTAACTGTCTAAGACAGTTCTGGATCTTATTTGTTTCTGGGCATCAATAAAATAGTGGAGACATGTATACACATGCTAGTGTATGGACAAATCCATAGTAATTTCTCAGAAGATGTCACAGTGTCCTGGATTTTTGTGACTATATGAAGGCTTTGTTTCCACAGTATATTCCTCTTGTAGTTGATGGTAGCTGGGGGTTTGATCATAGAAGTTGTAGTGGAAATGGTAAAACTAAACCATTCTATTTGAAAAAAGAGAAAAATCTGGAAACTTAAGGGGGTTTTATCATTGTTATGGTTAGTCCTGTTAAAATAGCATTGAAGTCAATGCAACTCTTGTGATTAGGCCCATAGAAAGTATCCACCAGCACTCAGAAAAAGATATTTAATGTAATTTTTAAATAAAGTGTGTGTATGTAGAAAAACATAGTGAATAGCATAATCAAGTTATAACACCAGCAGAATAGGAGTCTATACTGGGGAGACCCAGAAAGAGATTTGGGCTATAGTCATAAATACCATTAAATTGAATATGTTTACTTTAATTTACTGAATTGTGTACAGTTTTAGTAAGTTATTAATAAAAATAAAAATAAAAATCATATTTTAACCTTATGATAGCAGTTTGCATAAGAAAGATGAATATAATGAATGGTTAATTATGCTTTCCTTTTTATTGAAATTGCAAATAATAAAGGTATGGTTTGCAAAAATCATGTTGAATTAGGGCTGTCTATTAATCGCAGTTAATGCATGTGATTAATGCATTAAGTAGTTCTTGCATTAATCGCGCACATGGTTTTGGAGCCTGCACCGGGGCTTTGCTTTGCCATGTCTAGGCCACCCAGCAGGGCAGCAGTGGCAGCGCAGTGGACTGCAGGACAGGCTGGGCATGGGCTCTGAGCAGCTGCAGCAGTGGGGTGGGCATGCACACAGACACACACTAGCAGCTGCAGCCTGTATGCTGCATGTAGATCAGTAGCCTGTATGCTGCATGTAGATGCCAGTAAATTTGTGGAAGGGTGGGGGGAGAGGGAAAGGATCGCGGGGTGGCGATCAACGCCCCCACAGTGAGGGAAGGAGTGGGGGAGGGGCAGGGGTG
>NW_017728906.1:167272887-167281041 GCF_001723895.1 Crocodylus porosus | reverse complement strand
GGGAATGTGGCTCCCCACCACTGCACATACCCCCAAGAGCAGCAGAGAGGGCATGTGCACCTCAGATTTGTATGTCAGGCAGAAGTGGGCTTCCCACTGCAGGCTGGGGCTCTTTGCCCTGCTGCCTTTGCCACAGAAGCTGCACAGTGGCCATGCTGTATGTCCCATGCCCACCCAGCAGCGAGAGGCACAACATGGAGTCACATGGCTCCTGGGGCAAAGGCAGCAGGGCTGATAGCCCCAGCCCACAGCAGGCAGTCTGCCTCTGCCCCACATACAAATCCAGGAGGCACATACCCCCCATGCGTCCCCCAGAGGTGCATGCAGCAACGGGGAGCTTCAACCCCCCACCCCTGGACAAGCTGCTCACAGCTCCATCCCACAACCCACCCTGGCCCTGGGGCCCCGTTCACCCTAACTCCTGCCCCATGCCCCTGCCCCTGCCTCACTCCCTCACTGTGGGGACCTCTATGTGCTCCCCAACCCCTTTTCTCTCCCTCCACCTCTCCTCCTCCACAGACTTATCTGCTGGGCACTCTGTGTGTGTGTGGGGTGGAGGGTCTGCCTCTCAATCCCAAGCTGTAGCCCTCCTAACCCTGCTGCTGCCCCTCACTCCTGACCCATAGCACCCTGCATCCTGCCAGGGTGTGCGGGAACCCCCCCTCCCTGGGCTCCAAACTCTACACACATGCACAGCCCCCTACACCTTCACAAATCTCCCCCAACATACACACCCCACATCCGCCCCCAGCCATACAAAGTACCTGCATAAATTTGCATAATTTTGAGTTTTTAGCTGTGCAATTAAAATCATAATTAATTGTAACTAATTTTTTTAATCACACAACTAATCTCAATCAAATGTTTTAATTGTCTGACAGCCCTACTTTTAATGGATACATTATTAAGTATTTTTCAGGTAGACTAATAAAGGTTCAAAGTCCTATATCATAAATACAACAACATCTAGTACAACAACATCTAGTACAGTCCATGTTAAGAATAACCGTACGACAAAAAAAAAAAGAAAAGAGAATATGAGCGGCAATGGTTTATTTCTCTTCTTGGAAGGCCATAGGACTTGGAACACAAATGTAATCAGTGAACCTCTAATGTATTGTCATGAACAGTATATTAATGCTATGGAAACTCATGCATCTTTGTTCAGTACCAGACATACAGACTGCAAGTTTCTATGATTTAATGCAGGGTAAGGGACAGACTCTGAATTCTAACTCTAACTCTTATAAGAACAGTATAATTGCACCACTGTTGAAAAATGGTTACTGCTTTTCCTCAGGTACTCAAGGACTTAAATGTTACTACGGTGAGTTTACTGGCTCTTATCTACACTAAAAAATACTGCAGATCAACATAATATGTGAATTTCCTAAAGTACAGTCACTATTCCTGAAAACTCCATGTGTAGATCAGCCCTTAGAAATACTTCAGAGCAGAAGTTCCCAACCTTGGGGTCATGACCCCATTTATCATAGTACTTAGGGTTGGAAGGGACCTAAACAGATCATCAGGTCCGACCCCCTGCCCTGGGCAGGAATGGGTGCCGGGATCATATCACCCCAGCCAAATATCTGTCCAGCTTCCTCTTGAAGACCCACAAGGTAGGAGAGAGTCACAATGGGGTCATAATGATAAAAAATGAGGTTTCAAAGACAATCACAGATTTTTCTCCTTTAAAGGAGAAGAAAGTGGGAAATGATGGGCTCCCTTTGCAGACTGGCAGAGTTCCAGAGCTACAAGGGCTGGAGGGAGCAGGAGAAGGGTGATCAGGCAAGGCGTGTCCTGTGCATATGTACACATGCACAGGCATGTGGCAGCCAGGCAGCATGGAGAGTAAGTCCCTCAGGTCCTTCCAGGTAAGTCTGTGTGAGGGACAGCAGACTGAGGCCCCCACTGTGAGGGAGGAAGTGGGACAGGGCTGGGGCAGGAATTCAGGGCCTGGCTGGGGGAGCAGGATGGAGCCATGGGTGGCTCATCTGGGTCCCCTCTGCTGCCTGCACTCCTGGGTAGGGAGGCAAGGGGAGGAGACATGCCCCAGATCTGTGTGCAGGGTGGATGTGGGCTGCCTGCTGTGGGCTCAGGTCTCCCCAGCCTGCCGCCCACCCCCCCAGGACTCTACAGCACAGCAGAGCAGGGAGGATCAGTGCTGTTGCCAGGAGCCCCATGCCAACCATGCCTTCATGGCAAGGCATCCCCTGCCTGCCCAGCAGCAGCAGGGAGTGCAACTCCACATTGCCACCACTGCTGCTGCCGGGCAGGCAGGGGGGCAGGGGCTCAGGTGGTGAGGGGCCATGCTGAGGAAATGGGGCCATGCTGAGGCAAAGGTTGGGAAGCACCAGTTTAGAGTGACAGAGCTAAACTAGCAAGAACTGCAGGATATGGACCCTAGATGGCAGAATTCTGAACGGTACATACAGTTTTATCTTTAGACATGTGTTCTATAGCACTGATTTTTCAAGCTTTTTTCTACCAGGACCCATTTGTAAATGTAGACGGCCAATTCTGACCTTGCCCCCCACTCACGACCCAGTGCTTCCTGCCCCCAGGCCCCAGCACCCTAGTGTGTGGGGCAGGGGGTGGGTGTGTGGGATATTTGGGGGCCCAAACTAGCCCCTTACAGGCTGGAACTCTGCCAGCCTGCTAGGGAAAAGCTACCATTTCCTACATTTTTTCCCTCTAAAGAAGAATCCATTTTTAAAGTTTGTTCACAGATTTGCAGAAGTTTAGGTCTGGAAGGGACCTTGTGAGATCATTGGGTCCATCGCCCTGCTTTGGGCAGGAAAGACTGCTGGGATTGATCCATTTTTAATGTTTGTTCATGACCCTTTCATATATTCCTGTGACCCAGTTTTTGGTCATGACTCATAGGTTGAGAAACACTGTTCTATAGGATATTGAAAGCTTTTATCTCTATTTTTAAACCGGTGTGAGAAAAAAACTTGGTAAATTGAGAAACTTAGAAACTGATGAACAGTGAAAGAAAAAAAATTACATGAAATCCAAAAGGGAGCGGGGGATTAAATTATTTTAAAAGAAACAGTAAGTGTCAAAGTAGATTTGCCTGCTGGTGGATTCTTCTTATGATGGATTTCCTTTTGCTTTGTTCATTACCTTTTATAATATAAACAATAAAATCCTAGGCCAGTTCACTTCTGTGTGTGTTATGTAGTCAGTAGCATCAGTTCCATAGAAAAGCAAGGTAATGTAAAATGCTCCCATTCTGTTTTGTAGAAGCCACTTGGCTCTGTTGTAATCACTTGGCTCTGTTGTAATTACACATAAAGCAAGGCAGAGCAAAGTTATTCCCTTATTCCCTTAATATTTTACATGTGCAAATGTAACTCTGAATGCTAGCAAAGCAAGCTTTACCTTATCAGACTATTATATAAATAGATTTTCTAAGTATTTTTTCAGACATACACATTTAATGGAAATTATATTCTGTAGTAAGTGAAATAGCCTTTGTCAAGCTGTTTTTTTTGGACCAGACTGTATGTTCATAATCTACAGTCTTGTTAGCACTAGAGGTCAGTATACAGTAAAAAAAAATGGGTTACTATTGTTTCATGGACACTGTAAAATAAGAATGTGGCATACTACCTATGCAGATTCAGTGATAAGTATTTCACTAACTTCCTAAACTAACACAGAATTTTAAACTATCTGGGGGGTGGGGCATTCATTTTATTCTAGAAACCTCAATTTATGGAACTACCTTTCTTCAGTATTTTGGATGACTTTGATAAAGTGGTGGAGTTGGGGTTATGTTGTAGTTGTTATGATCCAAACTATTGTCCACTAAAAACCCTTCATAATATATATATTGATCCTCTAGTTTCTGCTATATAAGAGGTGTTTGATGCAGTGTGATTCTCTCCATGTCTGAGAAGACCTGATATATGACTGGTATGTGTTTTGCAGGCAATGCAAGGATAATTTCTTCTTAAAAGGGGCCTTTCATTCATGAGTCTTGAGACAGTTTACAGATGAGGTAAATGTAATCATCTCCATTTTACTAAGGAGGAAAAGTGGGGTTTAGGAAAAAAAATGGCTTTCATATGGTAGCCTGTAGGGCCAATGGTAGAGGTCAACAATCCCATGGGCCAGATTGTCTCTTCCAGAGTGAAATGTTAATATTTTCTTTTGTGAGCAATGCCATGGTGAACATAGACCCATGCATGGCTGTTGGTAGTGATGGAAAAAAAGCAAAAACTGAAGTCTATAGAGAGCTATGCATCTTTCATATGAAAACCAATAAACACTGCAGCACCTTGGAGAGCTCCACATAACCTGTTGTGGTGCTTGAGTGCTTCCGGAGAAAGGAACAAGAGAAATTTGAACCAGGGCCTCAGGATTTCATCCCATATTTGTCCACGGTTGGAAAAATCAATATGCGGTGAACAGCAGAACATTTCAGACTTCCGATCATCGAAAAGATAAAGGAGTGAAAAGAACAGATGTTCCGATTAATTTACATTCACTTACAATCTGTGTCAAACTTACAAAATATCTTTATTTGATGCATATGATTTTGATGTGATCATTCTATAAAATACTGAAAATGAAGGATCTAATTGGCTAAATCCTGAAATTTCTGCTCAGTCTTCACAGAGACAAGCACTCATAAGCTTCAATGGGAATATCTGCCTGAGGCTGGACTGGATAACCTAGTTAACAGAGGCCTCATCTTTGGCCTTTTACTTTTTTGGAGAGGCATTCAACACCTCTCAGAATTTAGCTCTTCTACCTTACATAAAATGTTTGCTTAAGGAAAGACAGCAGGATTTAACCCTATTCACATCATTAACAGAATCAAGGCTGCTAGCTGATATTTGCTGCCCTTTTATCATTTAGCACCCCATTCCCTGCCCTTTTAGTTCCTGATGAACTCCACAAAAGTCATGTTGCTTAAGTAAATAAATAAATAAATAAATAAAAGAAAGTGAAGAGTTAAAGAACACACCCATGCAAGCTGAACTCCACTTTCTCCCTTGTGCTGGCAATAGTGACTGGGAATTCTCTACAAGCACTCCAGCTGTGTTTATGCTATTAGGTATAGAGGTACCAAAGGGTGGAAGGATTAGCTTGAACAGTTTTTCAGAGCTGTGACTGTGTTCAAATGAGATCTAAGGAAGGAAATAATGATGTGGCTGTAATTTTTTACTCTTCATTTTCTGATTTTTAGAGGTTTGAATTTTGCTGACCTCAGTACTCTGGAAGTGCATCCCCAGCTACTACTAGGCAATGTTAACAAAGTGTCTTGGCAGTGAATTTTCTAGAATTGGAGGGAGGAGGGGTTTGACAGAGGCTAGTGTTCATTTTGGCAGAAGTTACCACATAGATTTGTAGTTGACAGGCTACTGTGGTAATGATAAAGGTAACTGTAAAGGATGGTGAGTGAGTCTAAAGAGATCCTTTATCCCTGTACACTTTATTATGGTGCAAGATGTTTGTTGAAATGCATGGTATGGGAAGCTGCTGAGAAGGCATCCAAAGAAATCAACCAGGGGCTGTCTCCAATACTCAACAATTTTATTCCATGTTGGTTACAATGATTTTAAAGCACTTGAGTGATACGCTCTCTTTCTCCACTGTTCCATGCAATATATAACGCCCCCACTCCCATTTCTGTATGCCCAGGTCATCCTCCCCTTCTCATCCCAATAATCAAGGTTGCTCAGTCCCTGGCCAGGGCATCAAATCCAGCCCATAGAGACATGGCTTCTGGCCAGAGGCTCCACATGGTTCGGGAAACACCGCCACCCCTCCCTGCTGCCAAAATCCTAAGTTCCATATAGTCAGGTCAGGGTCAGACTACTTCCCCTTTTCCCTGCGCAGCTGGGTTGGCTCTGAGCCAGGCACCCTTCCTCCCACACAGCCTGACTGGGACCAGTCCACACCCCCTTCCCCTTGCATGACCAGATTGGGGCTGGGCTATGCCCCCTGCCCCTATGCAGTTGGATCAGAACCAGACTGGCCCCTCCATGCAGCCATATTGGGACTTGCTGTGCCTGCCCTGTGTGCTAGATCAAGCCTACAAGATGGATCTAGCCTGTGGACAGACTGGGTACAACCCAGCCAGTGGGGCAAAAAGGCTGATCACCACTGCACTAAGCTATTGCATTTTAGAAGCAATTTATAATTATAATAGGCTTATTCTGTCTGTCCAGAGCACTCTAATTGGTGCCACTCCTGCAGCTGGGGGGTGAGCTGCTGATGGGTCCTAAACTGCAAGGGGCCCCGGTGCTTCTCTCTGCAGTGTCAGCACCCCCTGGGACCACCCAAGCAGGGTGCCAGTGGATGGGTGCAGCCCGGGTTGTGCTGCTGCCACAGAGGGAAGCATCAGAGTCCCCTGCAGCTTGGGGCTGCATGACCCACCGTCAGCTCACTCCCCAGCCACAGGAGATGCAGGCAGGGTCTGGGAGGGGAAAAAAAACCAATCAGGCCTCTCGCCACTTTCCCCTCTTGGTGCAGCCTGCCCATGTGAGCTGCTGCTGGGTTGCAAGGTCCCTGAACTGCAGGGAGGCCTAGTGCTTATCTCTGTGGTGGTGATGCCTCCTGGGGCTACCTGGGAGAGGTGCTAGCTGCAAGAGTACAGCCCCAGCTCACAGGCAGCACCCACCAGATCCAACAGTGCATGGGGTGCTGGAAGCCCAGGTGTGCTCAGGGAAGCTTGGCCCTGGTGGGCTTCTAGCACCCCATGCACCATCCCTGCTGCTTTCCTGCTACCTGGGCCCCGCCCCCCCAGGAACAGGCTGGCTGCTCTGGGAAGGTGGCAGGAGGGCAGCTGGGTATGCTGGCAGCCGGAGAAGGCAGCAGAGATGGTGCATGGAGCACTGGAAACCTACCAAGCCTGAGCTTCCCTGGACCCACCCAGGCCTCTAGCACCCTGTGCACCATCCCTCCACCTTTTCTGGATAGGGCCCCTGTACACACGAGGAATATCTCTGTAATTTGTTACATAGGAAACTAGAATACATGGGATGTGTTTTAGTTTGCTACATAAAAAGTCATTTAAATTGAAATATGCTGAACATATACACTGTTACGAAATTTAATTGTAACATATCACCAAAGGTATATACTGATACACAATTAAATCATTAAAAAGGGAAATTAAACCACAAAAAGGGACACTTCCCTCATGTGTACAACGGCTCTCTTATTCTATGACTATAAACAAGTCACAAGGTTAAACCTTTTGACAAATATGTATTTATGTTCTTAGGCCTGTGTTTACACATGGACAGCTTTATGTAGCCTTTTTGAGGTGAGAAGTTTTGATTCTGTTAAAGTATTTGGTCAAAAGATAACTAAAAATCCTGTATTTAAAGAAATACTTTTGCAATAAAAAGTTAATCTCAAATGTTTTGCAGGTTTCAGCTAGTTAGTACATATGTTTCTTGCTGTCTTGTACCTTATGCTGCAATATATACATATTACATGCCTTTTGGGGAACATTATCATTATATTTCCCTGAGCTAATCATATATATAAGTAATATGTGTATATTCTGGACTGAAGTGGATGTTAGCAGCCTAACTGCTTATTTTGTTCAGAATCGGAATGGAGGGTAGGTTCAATGGTGATAGCATATCCTCTTAAGCCATCAAGGTCCTGTGAATTCAGGCTGTCTGGAACCTCCCTTAGTCCTCCTGCACATATTTTGCCAGTCTGTTTGGCACATGAAGGTTCAGCATATGCTAATTTAGAGAGAATGTGCTCTTTATGAATAATTTCTTTACTAGCTATTTCAATATAGCTTCCCCGAGGGTGGAATGAACCCCTAACTAAAATAAATCTAAATAAAGATGTAAATTTTAGAATGGCTATAACAGTGATACTTGAAAAGGGAAAAGTTCTCAGTCTTAACTATAGCAGATGTGGCACCCTGCTGTACTGTTAGTACAGTAGTAAAGTAGCACAGTGAAGGCCTCGGATTAAGACATGCAAAGATAAGACAGAATGTATGTCCACCTTTAGCCTTTACATTATGATACGGCCTGCAAGTGATCATGTACTTTTTCCTATGGAATTCTGTATACCAAGTTTCATAGATTTCATAGATTTCATAGACATTAGGGCTGGAAGGGACCTCGGGAGATCATCGAGTCCAGCCCCCTGCCCAAAGGG
>NW_017728906.1:167261984-167272787 GCF_001723895.1 Crocodylus porosus | reverse complement strand
GTTGTCAGTTGCCCCATCTGGTTTAGCAGGGGTCCAACATTGCCCTTGCTTTTCCTCTGGCTCCCCACATACCTGAAAAAGGACTTTTTGTTGTCCTTGATGCCTGAAGCTAGTTGGAGTTCAGTTGCAGCCTTGGCTTTCCTGGTTTGGTCCCTGCAGTTGCGGGGGAGGGATTCCTACAAGGTCAGATACATGCAACCTTTGACTCTGCATTTAAAAACTAAATCATTGTGCCCACACACACAGTTGTTTGCTCAAGTTCATTGTTGATATTTCCTGTCCTTTAGATGTTTATATATGAAGCCTGAATACTTCATTAACACAAGAATTTGCATGGGGATTTTTTTTTTTAGTTGAGAAGGTAGGTATAGGCAGTCAAGTTGTTATAGTTGCAGACTAATTGTTGTTAGTTGCTAGGTTAAGGGCAAGACCCTCTCGCACAGTAGATTTTCCTGAGCACCTTTGTCTAAGATTTAAAGGATGAGCCATTATTAATGTAGCTCAGAGGTAGATTAAACTCAAAAATAACTTTCATGGCTGGGGTAAAGTATTTGCTGATGTTCATAACAATAGAAACAATACTGCATAAGGAGAGAGAGAGTGAGAATGAGGACAGTTAAGGACATAGACAAAAGCTTAATGGGAGAAGCTGGAAGTGGGAGGATCTTAGAATAAAAAGGGGACTTTTGACAGTGGTTTCAGCAGTACATGTAGTCATACCATTTTGATCTTCATTTATTCAGAACAAACCTGGCTGTTTATAAAATCCATAGTTCTACATGCTTAAAAACAGGCTGGATGAATCTCACTGAGCTCCACCATTTTAGTTTAAGATGCAGAAGAATATTGGTTAGCTTGTTTTTTGTAAAGACACATATGCTTCATGCTTAAACCCCAGCCACTTTAGACTGTGAGTAAATACAGGAGTGAAGTGGTGGGGTAACTGCTCAGAGCACATGCAAATGACAAAATAGTGTAACTCATACTGATTAGGTACATAGTGGAGGTAGGCAAGGGGGGAGCCGATTCTGGTGTTCTGAAGAGTAGTGTGAATCTGGAGGGATCCCAATGAAGTCAGTGGAATGACATTGATTTAAACCTGCAGTATGTGTAATTTGAATCAGCCCCTCAGCCAGTGATGGTACATGTCACAGGGTTTGTGTGGATAAAGTCTCTTTAAAGCCACTGTTGTGCCTCCTGGGCACAGAATCAAGCTGGGGACAGGCTCACCCTTGGTGCTCATTACAGCAGGCTGAAGGAGGTCCAGGACATCACATGCTGTGCAGCCACCATGCAGTGCTCTCCCTTTCTGCCACTTCCTTATAACCATTGCAAATGTCAGAGCAGGGATGTGGTGTTTGGGAAGAAACATTATTATTTACATATAAAGTCCTACTCCTAAGTGCTCCACAATTAATGTCAGCATGCATAATTTCTCTCTTACTTATGCTGATATGAATCCATCAAACTGCAGATCCTCATTAGGCCTGATTAACTCCTAGACTTTAATGTCATTAATGACAAAGACTGCATCCCACGAAAAGCAGAGGACTGAAAGTAACCATCCCTCGGGTCTGCAATGATTCTCCTGGGAAAGACTGAGAAGAGACTTTAGTTTTAAGAACAATACTCTTGAAAAATCTTTCTCATGACAAAGAAGTGTTAGGATGAGGGTAGATGCAGGCTGCTCCAACGTACTTAGTGTGCCACACACCATGAGGAGGCTTGTATCTTATCTGGGGGTGCTCACCAACCTGCAGGATTGAGTCTGTGATTTGTAATTCCACCTCCCCTTCTAACACTATGCATGCCGTGTATTCTGTGTCAATGCAGTTTGAAGAGTTAACCCCATGTAATGTATACAAGGCTTATTCAGTACATAGAGGTCAGGGCCATGCTATTAGCAGTCCCTAAGTTTCAAGCCTTTTCCTAGCAGCGATCTATTAGAAACTATTAAAACTAGTCAGTTTCTGGGCTTCTAATACCACAGCCCTAAGAGCACTGTGTACTTACCCAGCGTAGCTTGGAGTGCTGTGGTATTAGGAGCCCACAGACTGAGTAGTGCCCCATCATTTAAAACATTGCTAATAACCAGTTTAGGGGTTGGCTTTAAAAGCTATGAGCATGAGGGAAGGTAGCAGCCCTGACACTGGTTACCTCCTGTCATTTTCAAGGCTTCAAATAGCAGCCTTTTGGTAACAATTTTCCCTCTATTGTTTCTGGAGCAGTCACAGTGGTAAGTATAATTAGTTACAAAATAGCTTTGGAGTAGAAGTAAAATTCAAGAAGCATGCTGCTCAGTAGCATAGTCCCAGATAGTCACAGGAAATCAAACTTCAGATCACAATGTCACAACATTGGGATCTCAGCATTGTACAACTTGCTTCACTTTGTTCTGATGTTTTTTGTTTCATGATGCCAACACTGCAATGTTGCAATGCAATCTCACAGAGGTGGAACAGAACATGGCCTCATGGTGACACAGACTAATACAATGTCATTGTATTGGCCCCAAAGCCATAGTGGGATACATTTAATGTTTAACAAACCTGGAAACCACAATTGAGTTATGAAAATTGGGATGAGTGACAACCTTCCTGCCCCCAAAGTCTCTCTGACAGACACAGCTGATACTATTCCACCTGCAAATCTTCAGTAGTGTGAAAGGACGGTACATTTTGGAACACATTGCGCTTTTAAGATGAAGGAATTACTACTGGTGTGATAATACCAGAAAGGCTTTGAATAACAACACAGACTGAGAATCTAGAGGCTGAAAAATAACGAGATGGTGAAACAAAAAGCTCTAAACTTTCTACCCTAATTGTGGTTACATAACTATATTTAGGCCCCAAAAGCCTATTTCTAGATTACATAAAATGCATCAAGAAAACAGTATGGAAAATTATAGGACAACTACACCATTTAGCATGTCAGGGACAGACACAGCTATAAAGTTAGAGATGGAAAAGGTCTATAAGACCTTCCAAAAATCCTCCCGTCCAGCCCAGTTTTCTCTGGGTCTAAACATATGTCACCTTTTTACACCATAAAAATGTTTTATATCCACACAAAGGCCAAGTAAACAGATGTCCACTCTCCCTGTTGCACCCTAAATGCCCAGAATTGCAGCCGTGAGATAGCAGCACAGTATCATACCACCTATTTTGCAGCCATCCATTTGCTTTAAGGTGGGAGAGTGCAGGCAGTCCCTGAAGCCCTGGAAGTGCCTGCCTGGGTTTCCCCATTTGGGATGCCCAGAGTGTGTACTGACACTCCAGTGCAGTTCTGAGGCTGGAACCACTAAACAGCTGCTTGGTGGTCTATGCCCCAGGACCATGCCTGCTTACCCTGGTTACAGAGATGTGCCCTGGAGATTCTCTGGGGCACATTTCTACATGTTCCCTATTGTCACACAGGATAAATGGGCAGGACATGGGCCATGTGTTTTGCATAATGAAATAAATCATCTGTGCTGGGACACAGCTCAGCACAGCTGATCCACTTCATTTGGCAACATCTATCTATACCCTCAGTTTGATCCTGTACTACATCTTCTCAGTCTCATTCCTGTCTTGGCATATGCATTCTGGATTAATTTCCCATGATGGCTCAGTTGCATTTTCCAAATTAAAGCTCATTTTGTTATTTTCTACCCACATTTCTAGCCTCGTGAGGCTTTTTTTTTATTACAGCTGTGCCTGCAGCTTCTGTTAATTTAACATCCTCTGCAAGTTTAATGACCATGCTATTTATTCTTTCCAGACTACTGATGAATATAAAATTGGTACTCTTACCAATCCTTGAATAACTGTATTAGACACCTCCTCCCAGTTAGGGGTAGATTACTATTTATCTCTAACTTATATTGTTTAGTCAATGTAATCAATGCTTAATCCATGCAGTTGTGCATATGTATGGTAGTTTGAATTAAATATCTGAGTGAAAGAAGCTCAGGCCAAACTGTGACAGGCACTGATAAAATGTTAAGGTAAATGAAAAATCAACCCTTCACTGTAATTCACTCAACCTAGTGATGAACACCATTAAAAAAGCCCAAGAAGAAATTAATAAGTCTTTCTTGATAGCAGGCTTTGAATAATGAGAAAGTAAATAAGGCCCAAGGCCACATAATAAGCTAGGCGAAATGCTGCTTAATAGCTGTTCAGTCAGTTAGCACTAGCCATTCCCTGCACTGAATGAGGAATATGGACAAAATAGCATGCAATCATATAATTAAAGACTGCACCCTAATGCATCCACAGCAGGAAGCTCAATTTCCTATCTTTTAAATGCTTGTTTTTGCAATCATAATAATTCGCTTCTAATACAGGTATGTGTATCATACACATTCATCTATCTGTTCATTTTGCACACGGATGTCACTTCAGGTACAAGTGGAATTCTTCCTTGTTCTCAACTTGCTTGACAGTCAGATTTTATACCAACCAACAGTAACATAGCCTTTATCACTCAACTGGTAACAGTTGCACATGAGTTTCTGCCATCCTAAATAGCCATTTGTCTTATTTATCATATTTCTATGTCAGAGTATTTCTGTATTACAGTAAAATGGTTGAACAGCCTGCATTTTAGACTTGCAAACCATTACCTGTCAGTTTTTAGTTTCTTAGAATTGGATAGGAACTACTCTTTGCTCTTATTAAAGCCTGGTAAGAAGGGAGAAAAGCCTTGCTTAAACCCACAGCAGCCAAAGACCCATGTGCCTTGCTGGAGCTGGCACTGCTGAGAGAACAGAGGCTGCTGTGGGAACCATGCTTTATTATCAGCTGTTCAATCCAGACTGGACCACCCCACAGCTGCTTGGGTATTTCCGGCCTGCTGCTGAGACTGGAGTGGGGCAGGACAGGCTCCAGGAAGGAGCAGTGATGTGGGAGTGCCAGGACACTGGAGGAGACGATCTGGAAGAAGGGGAGCCAGGTGCCTGCCAGTGTGGGAGTTCAGGGGAGCTCTGATAGGTCAGCTTCAAGCCCACAGAAGGAGAAGTGGTGGGAGCTGGAGGGAAGCCTTGTTAGGAGATGAGCCAGCTGTGGGAGAGGTGGACGTGCTTGGATTAAGGTATTTTTTTGTCTCTCTTTTTTTGCTTTAGGGTTTTACTAGGGTTGGGAGACTGTTAGGCTGGACCCTGACCCTGGGACCAAAAAGGGGAAGACCTGGCGATGGGCTGGGCAGGGGGGAGAGACGTGGGCTTAAAGCCAAGCTCCCATACCCGGACCTGCAGAGCTAGTCAGGGCTAAAGAAAGGTCCACATCCAGGTGGGCTCGGACTCAGCTGGGACATGCTGGACTGATGCTGAATCACCCAGGACTGGGTCCTCCACACCACTGAGAGGCAAGCCCAGCAAGGGTCCCTTTTCAGTTCCTCGTTTAAGCTGAGGGAGAGGACAGGCCCACGGCATTTAAGTTAAAAGAAAAGAAGGAAGTTGCCTGTTGAGATCCAAAGGTGTGATTGATGTTTTAGCATGTGGGTGGCACATGGATGGGGTGTAGGGAGATAGAAGCCCCAGAAGAAGGACCAAGCTTAGTGCATCCAAGCCAATCCACGGAGGAACTGACCACCTCCTCAATAAAGTGTGCTTCACATCAAGACCTGGCAGGTGAGAATTGGGTCACCTCCGTGGAGTGACTGGATCAGGTGAACCTGTGTCCCCATGGATCAGTCAAGTTGAGCGCAGGGCCACTGAGGCCCGCAGCCCTATTATGTACTGTGCTGACAAAGCTACATGACAAAACTACCTGGAGTAGAGAGAACAGATAAAAGTATTAGTTTACTCCATTATATGCTTAGGCTCTTGAGCCATGCATATTTTCTCTGTGAAAGACTCTAAAGATGATTACATGTATTTTGAATATAATATTAGTGTCTGTATTGGCTTCTTCCATCTTCTGTACAGCTGCTTCTCTTCGAAATAAGCATTCAAATAATATGGGTAGGAATACTCCACTGGCCTTGTTCTAGATAACAGGGTAACAGTATGAAGACATGATGGCACAGGTTTTCTTATAAGCTGTACAAGCTGCTGAAACCCCACTTGTGCTCCAGGTCACTACTGTTCATCCTGCTGCATCTTCACTGCTATTGTTGTCTATGCTGGTGAGATTAAAGCTAACATATGCATGCCCACACACCCAACAGTCACTCCTTCATTAGCAGCACAGGCATACTCTATACAGCATAGCAATTTTATAAGCAAGGTAAATGCACATTCATAGAATCAGACTTGGGAGGGACCTGCAGAACTATTTAGCCCAACTCACTGCTCAGATACTGTTCCTAATTTATCCCAAGTACATGCCTGTCTAGCTAGCCTCCTCCTGAAAACAGCAGTAAATGTGATTCCACTTCTCTCGGTAGCTTACTTCGCTGTCCAACAACCCAGTCCACATGCTTTTTTCCTTTACATTTGATTTAAATTTGTTTTTGCTGTAATGTAAGACTCAGGTTCTGCTCTCTGTGATAGAGGAACAATTTCTCCCTGTTCTTTATGGCACCACTTTTCAAATATTGGAAAGGCTATCCTTCTCCATCCTTTTAAGTCTCCTTCCAAACTAAACATACCTGGTTTCTTCAGCATTTTCTTGTGTGAAGTCTCTCTTCTTTATCATCTTTGTTGCTAGCCTCTGACAGAAAATAAAATCAAATTTTGAAATATTAACATGTCACAAAACAGAACTTTTGCTCTATTATTCTGTAGTCAAAACTGAACAAAAACTAACGACAAAAACTGTCATTTTTCTGATGGGTGTCTTGAGTTAGAAAAGTTTGAAAGCCACTGGCTTACATTTTTAGCAGCAGAGCAACAAGTAAATACAAAGCAGTTACGCAGTTGGCAAGGCTTTAATTACCATCATTACCATAATTTACTTAGAAACTAGAAAAAGGAACAAATTACATGTCTGACTTTGCTTCCATTAAAATCAAGGGTAGAGCTCCTATTTACTCAAATTGGTGGCAGCCTAGGTAATATAGTATTCTGGATAGCAATCAGGCAGAGTCCCTTTTTCTCTCTCCAATCAGCATCAGGAATGGCCAAATTACACCTTTAATTATACCTGTAGACCTCTGTTGTGCTTTTGAAGATTCACTTTAGTTAGCACAAAACTTTGACTAAGGTGCATGGAAAGATTTGTGTGTAGACTATTTATTATTTATGAAAGTAATACATATCAATGTGGAAGCTATAACTGATGGAAAATATGACCTGTTTTTTGGCAGGTGCCTGAACAGCAATTGAATTGAATACCTGGCCACATACTTGCATTCTAGGGATACACAACAGATTCCAGTCCTTTAACCCAGGGGTGTCTACAGCCTGGGGACTCCCATTATCCAGCCCCTGGTGCTGCCCCTGGGTCTGAAGTGACCTGGATCAGTCCCACTTCAGCTGCTCTGGGAACCACACTGCACACAGCACTTACTCCAAGTACTCCAGGATATGTGCTGCATCTGATGCCTGCTTCAGCTGGTCTGGGACCTGTACTGCATATGGTGCCCACGGGTGCTGCATGCATCCTGAACTTGCTGAAGCAGAGCAGTTGCCAGGGATGCCACATTCAACACATACCCCAGACACATGGTATGTGTTGTCTAGCTCCTCTGGGATCTGTGTTTCACACAGTGCCTATCCCAACCACTCTGGGACACATGCTGCATCCAGTGTGGATGCTGGAGTGGGCCTTGGATCTAGCATTGTGGGCAGAGCTGGCAAGGGAGAATATCCATGGGCTTGTTGGGAAGATGATTTTGACACCTCTGCTTTAATCTCATGGAATCCTGCCTCACATCCTGCAAGGAAAGAAGGCAAAAAGAATCTCTCTTCATCCCTAGTATACCCTATAGCAGCCAACCAGGATCCCAGCTTGGTGCTACAAGCTGTAGGAAGATCAGCTAATATGACTGCAATCATCACACTGACTTAAGTTTTTAGGGGACTGAGGACTAATAAGTAGACAGGGAAAAGGCAGGGGAGACATACATTTAGATGAGGGGTGGGCAATTATTTGGTCCTGTGGGCTATGTAGGGAGTTTTGATAAGCTGCTGCAGGCCAGGTCAGTACCTCTCCACTTCCCCCCCACTCCCATCAAGCAATAACTCATCAAAACGTCCTCTGGGCTTGGTGGGTAAGGAGCAGTGTTTGGGAGCAGGACAGACATGCTCCGCTCCCTGCACACCCTGTCCTGTTGGGGGGTGGAGGGTGTATGGGGGTATGTAGAGGACCATGTATGCACTTGGGGTGGGGACTGCCTGGGAGCCAGGCAGGGGTGAGAAAAGGAAAGGGGAGGTGAGGCAGGGGGTGTATGGGGTGTGTGGAGGGGTGTGCGTGAGTGCATGGGGGTTGCCTGGGAGCCAGCTGGGAGTTGAGGGGTGGTGGTGCATGTGCAGTAGAGCTCATCCAGTTGGTGGCTTCTCCTGCAGCACTCCACATGGGGCTGAGTCCTGCCCAGGGCAGCCTGTGCCATGATCCCACCCACCTATTGACCCCAGGCATTGGCCAGCACACAACTTCTGGCAGGGCTGTTCTTAGCGTGGCTGCAGCCTGCTAGGCTTGCATTGTCACTGGGAGGCACAGGGAGCACAGCAGTACACAGCCAGCTGCAGCCACAGTGGGAACAGACTGTGCTGGCCAGGGCCTGGGCTGGTGGAGCTTTTCTGCTCCCCTTGCCTCCAGCTATGACTGCTGTTCCTGCTCCTTCCCCTGCTGCACGACTCTAGGCAGGTGGGAAGCTTTGGCCAGGTAGCTCCTGCTCAGCACATGGAGCTCTAGCTCTAGGCCACCTTCCACTTGTTTTGCCCACCCACAGGGTGGCTCATTGTGCCAGGCAGGCAGTGGGTGGAAGGCAGCTGGGAGCTCAGGCAGAAGCTCCATGTGCTGGGCAGGAGCCATTCAGCTGAAGCTTCTCCCTTTGCCCACCCAGAGTGGCACACCAGGAGCAGCAGCTGCAGCTGAAGGCAAAGGGAGCAGAACAGCCACACCAGCATGGGCCACAGCCAGCATGCAGCTTCCTGTGGTGCTGTTCCTGGTATGGCTGCAGCTGGCCGGGTGCTGCTGTGCTCCCTCATCTCCAGCAGCTACTCCTCCTTCTGTTCCTTCCCCTGCTGCACTGCTCTGGGCAGGAGGGGGAGGGAAGCTTCAGCCAGGTGGCTCCTGCTGGAGGTGAGGGGAGCAGAGGAGCATCTGGCCAGCTGCAACCACACTGGGAACAGACCTGCCAGAAGCTGCGGCTTGCCGAGGCCTTGGCTGGCGGGAGTGCAGTGTGGCACCAGTGGCAGCAGGTGGGGCTCCGCCCCATATAGAGCATGCTGGATCCAGTCAGTTGGTAGGCTGGATCTGGCCTGTGGGCAGTACTTTACTCGCCCCTGATTTAGACACTGAAGCTGGGGGTATTGAATAGGAATAGAAGGGTAGTTTCTTACAGTAAGCTATCAATGACAGGCATATTTAAATTCTCCATAATTCTAGTATGATTAAGGCAATACCAAGGAAAACTGCTACTTTTAATAACCGGTATCCTAAATCACATTCTTATTAGACAAACACCCCTACATTTTATAGAAGTTTTCATGGACATAACTGTTAATGACAATTTTAAAAAAGCACCTTCACTTCTTCAAAAACCACCAGCTTCATTTGGCTACAATGAAGTACATGGAAATTTAAAAGCTTTTTGGAGTTGCTCTAAGTACAATGTCTACAACTACACACTGTGGTTCATGGTCTTTCCCTATGAATTTGGGGATATTTTACTATAGAATAAAGTACCCATGCTTCATACCATAATACTTAGAATTCTAAAAATAAGATGGATTCTGCTCTTGGATGAATCTATAATGCCCAAATTAGCATACACATGCACTTTAAATTTGTCTCTTCATACATACACGTGGCACTCCTAGGACAAAGGTAACTGTTAAAATTTAATACAGAACTACATTAGGAATGACATCTTCCTCCCCAGCCTATAGCAAGCAGCATAACAGTAATTCACACAAAGCCTCATATTCATTCTGCAATTTTATTCTTTTTTTCCTTTAAATTATTGGTATAAAGCTTAGGATCTACTTATACAGGATTTTGTGGTGGGGTTATAGGAAACTCAGGTCTTTTCCTGTTAGTGTCTTTTCTCATTGGGTCCTCAAGGACAGTTATCTTTAAGAAGACTAACAGTGTACACGTACATGTTAGATTCTTGTACAAAAAACACATAAAGTGATACTTCTTTGAGTAGAATGCAAATCATGCATATTAGAGACAGTATGTTGGTCAAGGCATTGAAGTTCTCTTCAAATTAAAATAGCTTAAAAAGAAATATGAAGTTGGATTAAGTAATTTAGAACAGTACAAAAACTTCTCAAGTGCTCATTTATTCTTTGAACAAAATGTTTATGTTCAAACATGACAAGCTATATTGGAGTTTGACTTGATTTACTGAGTGACAGCGATTGTCAGACCCTGCATTGTTATATGTATTTCATCATGTCAGTAAGTCATCCACTTTCAAAGAAGAATTTGTTAAGATTAAGCGTTCTGAAACGACATGCATTAAATTGGCATGAGAAAGTTCACATAGAACCAAACTGGAAGGTTTTCAGAAAGGGTATTTTCTGGGGGGGGCGGGGTGCGCGTGTGCATGCGCGCAGATGCAGTGTGTATATGGCCTGCTTTGCATACCCCTCGTTTTCAATTTTGATTTGGCCTGACTCAGGGGACACTGATTCTATTAGTTGATTTGGATCATTGTCCCGATTTGATTAGGCCAAATCCGAACATGAAGATTCGACGC
>NW_017728906.1:167248900-167261699 GCF_001723895.1 Crocodylus porosus | reverse complement strand
GTGTGTGTGTGTGTGTGTGTGTACATGAGCATTTCAAGTAACTTAAATATCTTTAGCAAACATGTCCAGCAGAGACTTTCTGTAAAAGAAATTGTTCTTAGAACAAAAAACTAACAAATGGGTATTTAGACACCAATTTCTCAACACAGTAGTGAGCCCGTGTAAAAAATTTGTAGTCTAAATAAAGTGAGTCCATTACTCAGTTTAAAAACAAACATACATTAAGCAGGACTGAATAACTACTGCATTTCTGTATTTACAAAAGTGCTTAGCATAACAAAATTATTTAAAAAAATATAAATTTTACTCAGATCATTTGGTTCTACACCTATCTGTAGATCTGCACTTTGAGAAAAATAGTATATACACTGCTAAGTTTAGGCAAGTTTCCTATATGTTAAAACAAGTCTAACAAAACCCCCAAACGCATGTATCCTTATCCAAGTTATGATTCACCCGATCTGGCTCATCGTAACTAGAGCAGAAGTTCATCAATACCTAACAATATATAAATAATTTTATCCATTGTTTACTGCATTAGACCCCAACACAGGCTGCCGACAAATGGGGCATGTGGAATTTTCAGAAAGCCAGCGATCAATACAATGAATATGAAACTCATGCATACAAGGTAACTGCCTTAGCTTGTTCCCCATTACATATTCATTGATACAAACACTACATGTTTTACTTATTTCATTCTCAGAGTCAATATCCCCATAGTTCCGGGTGGTAAGATTGTCAATCTGTTCTTTGGTTAAACCTCTTAAGCGCTCATCATCATCATCCTCATTTAGCAAGAAGAAATGTGCAAGGCGAAGAATAGGCAATGTCCCATTTTCAACCAAATTGTTTGCATCTTGAGACTGCCTGTTACCTTGGTTTTCATTATTGCGGCTATAGCGTTGAGAACTGTCATTCCATCCATTTGTTTCAGTGCTGCCTTCTTCAGTGTGTCTATTTCTAGTTGATGTCTCACTCAGGTCACTGTCATTGATTGCAGTGTGTGAGATATTTGATTCTGACTGGGTTTCTGATAAATGCTGACCATCCCTTTGAAGTTCTGAATTTGATTCAGTCTCCATTAATGAACTCAGTTCTCCAAAGCCAGTCATAATTTGCCTAAGAATTGATCGAAGAGCTGCTGATGAAGGTTCACCAAGTCCAGTTTCTGAGATCCGACGAAGAGGTATCCGAATAGTACTAACATATGTTCGTATACCTGCACGTTCTGATCGTGAAATAGTACGTCGAAAACCCCCACTATCACTTTCAAAAGTGACTGTGTTTTCTGCTGTTCCCACTCTAGAACGAGTCCTACTAGCAACACTGTCCCGATCTCTGTTTTCCCCAGGGCGAATCCTTCTTACTTGAAGATCTAGAGTAATCGTTGGATGCCTTCGAACAGAAGCTACTGGTCTACTAGATTCCTCCTCTTCCAGAGTTACACCTAACATTGGGGCTGAATTAGAAATCTGTGGAGCCTCTGTACTACCCACTGTTTGTTCTTCACCTAACTCAGAAGGAGTCTGGGCTGCATGTCTTCTATTAGACCTTCTACTGACTTGCTGTAAATTCCCATCCTGCCTTCTTTGACTGTGCTCTTCAGTAGTGCCATCTTGTCTTCGCAATGGGGAACGGCTTCGACTGCTCAAAGTAGATCTTAACCTTAGGATTTCTAGTCTTTGGCTTGTACTCATCTGAACACTAGCTCTAGACCTACCTCTCTGAACACCTGCAGATATATCTCTTCTTTGCATTCTCCTTTGCCTAGCACTGTGCTCACCACTGTCTGAAGAATTATGTTCACTGCTTGTTCGGGAAAGACCTGTTGACTCCCTAGTTCTACTTCTCAACCTTCCTAAGCCAGAATGAGAGGTTGCTCCAGTCCTTTGTGCCACTGAACTTCTCACAGTTCTCATCCTTGCAGTATTAGGAGCGTTATAATTTCTCTCTCTCGAGGTCCTGCTCCTTGTTCGTGTGGCTATCGGACTGACTGCTCTTTGAAATCTGCTTTCTAAATTAGTTCTGCTATTATCTGAGTGTGAAGATCCTGCATATTCTTCACCAGCAGCATCAAAACTGTTATGTTCATGATTTATGTTGATTTCAAGACTAAACCGGAATTCCCCACTGTTTGGATTGGTCCGACTCACTGCTCTCCAGGTTTGGTTCCCGCTTTGTCCACTGCGCGTAGCATTTCCTGTGCGACGAAATGTGTTCAGCCACTCCAGCAAAGAGTCACCATTTGAATTTTCACCAAGAACCTCAGAATCTAGAAGCAGTTAAAAAAACCATTAACTTTTTTTTTTTTAAACTGTTCAAAGGATTGCCTTATCTTCCTGAACTAAACTGATCCAGTAGTACAAGAAACTATGCTGCTGCTGCGCTGAAGGTACACTGTACATAAAAACAGGAAGGAACCCATCCAACTTATACAAATGCATAAATGGACTTCAGTGTTGCAACACTGATCAATCTTAAATCTTCGTGTGTCTGCCTCCAAGGCAGAATTCACAGTCCTGAATTAGGCTAAGCCCCTGTTCAGTTAAAAAAAAAAAAAAAAAAAAAGGGGGGGGGTAACTCCGAACAGGGGTTCACAAGAGCCAACACAAATGTTGAGGATAGGGGATATCCTTAACTCCAACCACTCCCTTCATACAGTTTACTTCTCCCAAAGGTAAATGCCTAAGCACTTTCTTTCAAAAGGAGTGAGTAGGGAACACAGCTGGAATCGGAGATGTTAATACCTCTCTTATACATAGTACCCTAGTGTTTTGAGTGTTCACCCTCTCTATAGGAAACCAAGTTCATTTATTTCCTCAGCTATAAGAGGCTCAAACCCCTATCTCCTGCTCCAAAAGAGTACTCCTAGACGCTACTCTGGGATGCAGACTCTCTTGATGTTTCCTGTAGAAGCTGTTCCATTGAATGGAACAGAATAAAAGACTCATTGACACCAAAATGACATGCCGTTACATAACTGAATTCAGCTGGTCAGTCTCTCATGGCCGACTCAAGGTAACTCCTGAATATGTGCATGCGCAGAGTTGCATTTGAGGAAGGAGTAGTAAGTGCCACTCCTTCAGTCAAACTGACTCAGTCTCATTTTGGCGGCCGTTTTGCACAGCCTGTGAAAAGGATTTAAGTGTTGCTGTTCTGAGTTCAATCAGCAGTGACAGCATTTTTTGTGATCGTAAAAATGTCTATGGCCATCTGTATAAACCTTGGAGGGTGCCATGGCACCTGTGAGCACTGTGTTGAGAGCTGCCGATCTAGACAAACCCTGAGAGTTAAAGGAAATAGGAAATTAAAGTGGTATCTTTATCAAATCCTTCCCTATTAAACTTTCATGTGTGCAGATTATTCCCTGCCTGTACAGAAGGTGGACATGGTTTGGGGCCATTTTTATTTTGTTTTTAGAAAAATATATCTCCTTTCCTTATGCATATAGAGAAGATTTTTGACTGAGCCTTTCAGTAAATCCATACAGGAACAAGGAGCTATCCAACATATACCCAGTTTGAGAAAAGATGCCAGAACTGAATGTTGTTGTTTTTTGGGGTTTTGTAAAATAAAATAAGTGAAATTTAGGACCGTGGTTTTGTGAGTGTTCAGGTAATTACTAATTTTTCAGTCAGCAGACTGCTTAGAAAATTAACATTAACTTGTATTATTAAGTTACTGTGTTCCTGAAGAGGAATGTTTAAAAAGAGAAATTAACTAAATTTGTTTTCCACTTGGATACAACTTCTCAGTTTTTTGGTGACTCTTTAAGTATGAAATTAGTTTAATTTTTCTTTAATCTAAAGAGGCAGCATAATGGGGCAGTCTGTCCCTTTACGAGGGAACAGTCAGCCGTGTTGAGAGAGTGCAGCTGCAGGGCACTTGGATAAGTGAGGGTGTTCCACTAATGAACTTTAAAAAGCTCCCAGAATATGCAAGAGAGGAGAAAGCAAACTACAAATACAACAGCTTGCTACAGTAAGGGGTCATAGCCAAAGGCCTCCCCACTTCTAGTCCCCAAGACTGGGCAGCAGGGTTTTGTTTTGTTTCTTGCTTAAAGACTGTATTGAGAGAACTGGCTGAGGAGCTACTCAAGGAGCAAAGTCTACCTGCAGAAGCCAGCAGGCTAGGTACCTGCTTATGGGCAGAAAAGTATGTTATATTTGTGCAAATAAGTTTCGTCTGAAGGAAAAGAGGTGTAAATAATTTATTGTACACTCAAAGAAGCTGCCGTGAAGTAGCATGAACTTGCTTTCACAGCATTAGGATATATATAATTTGCACATGTTCCTCTTTAGAGGAAAAGCTCTAATAGATAACTACAATAGTCGAATGGATGCCATTTTAATAGGGCAGCCAGCCATGTCATCTGGATGTCTGACTCCAGACTCCTGAAGCAAGTTTTATTCTTCCAAATCAGTTAAAGTGTACGCTCAACAAGAGGGCAGAAAAAATGCTTCAGGGATGTCCTCCAGGCTAACTTAAAAAAATGCAACATCAATGTTAACTCATGGGAGGTTATTGCCCAGGACTGCCCCAAATGGAGGAAGAGTCTGCTGCAGGGATGTCAGTACTTCGAAACCTCATGACACCAAGAGATGGAGAAGTAGGAGCAGCAGAAACAGCATGTTGTGGATGAAATAAAAAATCCAGCGCCACAAACCCCGCATGGAAACACATCTAAGCTGACGTAGAGTCTATCGATCCCGAAAAGGACTCGTTAGCCATCTTTGGACACACAAATACGACAATCATTCTCGACTAGGAGAGATTGCCAAAGAATAGGGCAGCATTTTTTTTTAAATTTAACAAAACTTTATCAAATTACAAATTTTATTTTCTTCATCTGAGCATGTTCCCCCTTTAGGGGAATCCACTTTTTGAGTCTTCATTTTCCACAACCTTATGGCCATTATCATCTATCCTGAAACTCTTGTGTTCAATGGCATGTCTTCTTGGGTTTTTCCCGCCTCTTCCTGTCTCTGACTCAGCCAAGCTTTGTTTCTAACCTGTTCTTCAGGCCTTCTGGCTATATGCTCAAAGCAGCTCCATCTGCTCTCAGGTTTTTCCTCTTTGCCTGCTGCCACATCCCTGCATTTCTTAAATGATTGTTCTTGCTCACACCACCAATCCATCTCTGCCTTTTCATCTCAGTCACTCTCATCATGGATAACTTTTTTCTTCTAACTACAATAGTAATAACCTCTGTTTTGCACATTTTTTCCTTAATGAGGATTGGATTTTTCCTATCAAAACACTCTATTCCTTATGTTTCATCCATGCCTTGTTTATTATTGTGTTCCTAAATTCCTCATTTAATTCTTCATTTTCTTGCCTGATGGACCCCACACAATATAACTTATGCATTAGCTGGTCATCCAATAACACAGGTGTTCCCCTTTACTACTACCTGAAAATGTGCTTGACATTGACTCTATTTTTCCCCTACTGATGTGCTAATGTGCATCCTGAAAGACAGTTAATCTTCCCAAGTCACTACTCTCTACTTGTCTACTTTCTGCAGTCAAGGGCACAACATCCACAAACATCAGGAATGAGAAGCATACTTACAAATGTCCCTAGTCAGTGGATCATGGATAAGCATATTGAATTATGTACTTATAGTCTAAAAATAAGTAAATGAAGAAAGATTACCTCCAACAATTCTGCCTTCACCTTCCCTATTTTCCATCCCAGTTTGGGATGCTAAACGTTCCTTTGCTCCTTCCAAACGTCGCCGTAGTTCTTGTGCAGTTATTTCTCCTGAAACAGTTCACATATCTATGCAATACTTTTATCAACTATTCAATAAAACATTTTCCTGTATAGACATTTTCCTATATATACTCTATATAGGAAAGTGTCTGTGCATCTTTTGCTGCCATCAAATTATCAGAAATAAAAATAAAACAAGAAACAACAGCATGATTGTGACTCTGACCAATACAACTACATAACAGAAGCAAAGGGGTCTAAATATAAACCAGAAATTGATAACCCCCAACTTTTCAGCATCATTAAGTTCTAAAAGTTTAGAAGGGAAGAGATTTTCTTCTATAATGGGTGTATCGTATATTTTGTTAATGATTTAGATTTTAGTTGTAAAGGTGCCCAGAGGTTACAAATTGGATATATATTATAGATCTAAACCTGACAGGAATAGAAAGAATTAACTTTAGTTCACAAGTTTTTAATTTATACTGTTGATTTTTTTAAGAGGATCCATCAACTTTCAAAGAGAAGAAACCTCTGACTCTTCAGCCATTCCCTAGACACAGACTACATTTTACTACCAACTATATGGGTAAAACACAATTAAAGTTACTCCAGATTTATAATGATATGCTGTCTCATCCACTTCAGTCCTATACATCTTACCAGGAGTGCCAAGAAGATTGTGGTCTCTCATTATTCTGTAGTCTTCATCATTGAGTTCATTAATGAATTGGTAATAGGCCTCCTCTCTGCTAAGACGCTCCTGCTGCCGTTGTCTCTCATCCTCACCATTGCCATGTTCTCGAGGAGAGGATTGCTCCCTGCCTCCCCCTGCATGAGACCCAGACTGATCCATGCTGAAGTGACCAGGCTATTCTGAACAAAAACAAAAATCAAAAAGAGTTAAGAATAATTCTAGGTTGTGGGTTACTTTAGATTTTCATGAACATTAACTCAAGAAGATGAACAAGACTGTATTGATTTATTTCTCAGGTCAATCCACTAATGAAGAGTATATTGAACAAGTGTCTTGCTTCTATGTCACCCTCAGTGACTTCCTTCCCTCAATGAAGAACCATGCAAGATGGCATATCAACTTCTTTTCCAAAAAATAAATCCAACCATCACTGTGCTTAAACCAATAAAGTTGCCTTAGAAAAATATAAAGCAAAACCCAGTTCCTTCACCTCATTGATATGGAACCACTCCTGGGTAAAACAACAGCAAAAACAATGCACAATACCTTACAAACAAGTCAAAATGGCACTAGAACAACTGCCCAACTGAATGAATGCCAAACGTTAGGTTTCTGACACTACTCTATAGAGAAGAGTCCCATTCATTTAGATGTTATAACAAGGAGTTAGTACATCAGTTCTATATAACATCTGATGCATGACCAACCAATCACATAATTACCACTTCCATCCCACTTGGCTCAAGCTACAGCCAATTCACTCATTCAAGTACCAGACTTTACTTTAATTGGAGCACGCCAGTCCTGCCTCTCTTTCAAGTTGGGTTTGAAAGGAGGGAACTGTAAAGCCGAGTGTCAGTCTGATGATGGCCTTGAAACCCAAGCCTCTTCATTTTCATCCACACCAGCCTCTCAAACATGCTGAACTAGAAATGTGGCAGAAGAAAATGCTTACCTCTCAGTTTAAGACAACCCCAGAGGAGTACTACCTGATGCCACTCTTTGGAACTTCCTAGAGAAAAGTCACTTATGTTCAACCCTGTCCTTTTCTGTCATGGTCTGTAGTCGCATCGAAGTTCTGGAAAGAGCTGAAACAGTCATCACGAACACATCCATTTCACTCTTCTGCTTACAGGCTCTTTACCCCAGCCTCATTCTATTCTATTCTTGGGTCTCCTCCTCTTTTCCCTTTACGTTCTTTTCCAGGGAATTTCATTTCTAGCCATCTTTCCTGTGCACCTCAAATTCCATTTCCTCTACCTAATTTCCCTATGTCTAGCCCCACATCTTAATTTGTTTAACACCCAAACTTTAACATCTCTGTGCCTTGGCTTACAGTGGTTCAGAAATCAAACCTGTTTTTCCACAAAACACCATGTCTATTGCAAGCCTACATCTAGGCAGGCTTTTGAGCTTGCCAAATGCTGAAGGCCATTCCCATTACCACAGATATTCTTATATAATAAAGGGCTTAGTCTGTAATGCTCTCAGAGCACTCTGGTTAGTGAAAACAACCAACCAGGGTGCAGAGGGGACAGAGCGGGGGGAGCTCCCCTCCCCCCCACCGGCTCTGCTCCTCAGAGGCAGTGGAGTGCCACCATGATGGCAGGGATGGAGCAGGGGTGCAAGGACAGTGCTGGTGGAGGCAGTGGCGCCATGGTGTGCTGGTGGAGAGGGATGGAGGGGACAGTGAGGTAAGCTTCCCTCCCCAGCCACACTCCTGGGAGGCAGTGGTGACACAGGGTGGTGGGTGGCTGCGCTCTGTCCTTGGCCACCTCCCCTGCGTCCCCTGGCCATTTTGGATGGGCAATTTACTAGCTGGCTATGACTGTAGACCTGGGGTAGAATGATAAGGGGAGGGGCACAGGTCCCTGACTACAAATGATACTTAGGATAAAGAAATAAAGAATGAAAAAGGGGGGTGCAAGTTGAAGGTCTAAATAAATAAGTAAAGGGGATCTAGAGGGAGCCATTGAACAGAGTATCTTCATCAGTGCACACCACTTCAAAACACTGTGTCGCCTTTATTACCCATCCCCTTTGAACTAGACATCCCACTCTGTACCACTCAAACCTATATGCTGGAAGCTATAGTATTGGCTTCCTTTTTTCACCGAGGCTATACCCAAATCTGTCTGCTGCTTTGATTTCAGTCTTTTTGAGATCCATCACCTTGAAGTCAACACAGCCAAAGCTCATATCTAGGACTTCCTTCACCATCTTCAATCTCTTAATGCATGTTTCTTCCCCCAGTCCACTCAAAAGCATTAGGACTATCCCCCAGGACTGCGCCACCTCTTGAGTATCAAATTTCCATCAGATCAGCAGGTCCAGATGATCTCCGTCCCAGGGTGCTGAGGGAATTGGCAGAGATCATTGCGGGACCCCTGGCATGGTTTTCAGTGCATTCATGGTGCTCTGGCCAGGTGCCAGAGGACTGGAAAAGAGCCAATGTGGTCCCCATTTTCAAGAAGGGGAGGAAGGAGGACCTGGATAACTAGAGACCCGTTAGTCTTACCTCGGGTCCTGGGGAAGGTTCTGGAGAAAATTATCCAGGAACACATCTGCAAAGGACCAGCAGGGGAGATTATGCTCAGGAGCAACCAGCATGGGTTCATTAGGGGCAGGTCCTGTCATAGCAACCTGGTTGCCTTCTACGACCAGGTCACAAAATCCTTAGATGGAGCCGTCGCAGTGGATATAGTCTTTCTGGACTTCAGGAAGTCTTTCGACACTGTCTCTCACCCCATCCTTATTAAAAAGTTAGGTGACTGTGGTGTCGATGCCTACACAGTCAGATGGGTTGCAAATTGGCTGGAGGGCTGCACCCAGACAGGTTGTTTTTGATCTGGAGGGACATGGGCAGTGGAGTCCCCCAGGGTTCAGTCCTCGGGCCGCACTGTTTAACACGTTCATCAGCGACTTGGATGAGGGGGTGAAAAGCACCTTATTCAAAGTCACATATTACACTAAGATGTGGGGAGAGGTGGGTATGCTAGAAGGGAGCAACAGGCTACAACTAGATCTGGACAGGTCACAGGGGTGGGCAGATGAGAATAGGATGGGATTCAATACTAACAAGTGCAAGGCGCTGCACCCAGGGAGAAAGAACCAGCAGCATATTATAGGCTGGGGAACTCCCTTATTTTCAGCACAGAGGCAAAAAAGGACTTTGGAGTCATTATTGATTCCAAGATGAACATGGGCCACCAATGTGAAGACACGGTAAGTAAGGCTAACTGCACCTTGTCATACATCCACAAATGCAACATAAGCAGGTCCAAGGAGTTGATCCTCCCCCTCTATGCAACACTGGTCAGGCTGCAGCTGGGGTACTGCATCCAGTTCTGGGCACTGAGCTTCAGGAGGGAAGTGGACAGCACTGAGAGGGCCCAGATGAGGGCCACTCACTTAGTCAGGGGGCATCAAGGCAGGCTCTATGAGGAGAGGCTACGGGACCTGAACCTGTTCAGCCTCCACAAAAGAAGGCTGAGAGGGGATCTGGTGGCCATCTATAAACTTACCAGAGGGAGACCAGCGGGGAACGGGAGAGTCCCTGTTCTCCTGAGCACTACCAGGAGTAATTAGGAATAACAGCCACAAGTTGACTAAGAGTAGGTTCAGGCTAGACATCAAGAAGCACTACTTCACAGTCAGGGTGGCTAGGATCTGGAACCAACTTCCAAGGGAAGTGGTGCTCACTCCTACCCTGGGGGTCTTCAAAAGGAGGCTAGATAATCACCTAGCTGGGGTCATTTGACCCCAGCATTCTTTCAAGCCCATAGCAAGGGGTCGGATTTGATGATCTGCTCAGGTCCCTTCCAACCCTACCAACTATGAAACAGGGAGGGAAAGGTCCCCTACATCGCTTTTAATAGGAGTTAGATTTGGCTGTAAACTCCTCTACCTGTTCTCTTGTTTCCACAATATCAAGTTCAAGGTCCCTGTCCGCATCATTCTCTTGAACTCTCACCACCCTGTCCCCACATCCCACTATCTTTATAGTTCCTTCCATACTATGTAGTGTTTTTTGCCCACTACTGCTGGACAATGACCCTAGTCATTTTTGATACCCATTGTGTTAGGTACTGCAAAAAAGCCCCAGTCAGGGACAGTCTCTGCCCCAAAGATTTACAAGCTAAGGCAACAAGCAACACAGATGGTAGAGTACAGTCAATGCCTACAGTTTTCATATGAAGTTGCCATTCAAATAAATGGAGAAAATATGTAGGTATTCCTAACTAACCCCCTGGCCTAGCGATCCTCATCAACTCACTGAACATTTAAACTGAATGTTAATGTCCTAACTGAATACAGTACCATCCTGCTGCACAAGAAGATGCCTAGGTAAACTGCTATTTATTAAGAAAAAACCCACGTCAGATGCTTTCTTCATTCAGTGTATGATTTTGAGAATAAAGATTCTCTTCTTCCTTCCCCTCCCACCTGCCATCTCTCATATACAGTAATAGGGAGAGCAGTAAAGCTTGTAGGTGGTAGGAAAAAAAAATATCCATGTTGTTGACAATCTTATGGCAGGATGATTAATCACACCCTTTACATGACTCACTTAGAAACAGCCAGAAGTGTGAAATCTTGAGTTATCCAGGCTGTTTAAGTTAATTGCATGGATGACAACTGCTCCCACTTATTTAACATTGGCCACCATCAAAGCAAGGTATTTTTGCACTCAAATACTTCACATTCTTGGAAAGTAAGGAGTTTTCACAGTGAAAAGGAAAGGATCTAAACACAAATAGAAAGAATGAAATAGTCATGACTCAGGATTTCTTTCCCATTGCAGCTGTTGTCAGGGAAATACATGGCAGGAAGTACCTGTGCCAAAGTCATTTCATTCTACATGCTTTGGCATGCTCAGCCTACACCCAGTGCTGCTGTTGTCACTGCTCTCCACACCCTGATCATGACCCAAGAGATACTTACCTTATTCTTTCACTTCTGGCCCTTTTTGCATGAATCCTTATCCATTAAGCGTTTGTTTTCTGAAGACTTCACCACTGACTGAAAGCAGGGAGACAGCCGAGTTCAGACAGAGAAGCCTCCCCCGGTGACAGGGATCGCTGGCATGGCCAGGCCCAAGGATGCTGATGTTGCTGTGCTGTGATAGGCGGAGCCCTGCGAAAGGAGAGGCACCAGGGGGTTAAAGAGGGGAAAGAAACCAGGCAACCCTGCTTCAGCATGACACCCCAGCCCCCACGCCCAGGCCTGGGACCCTCCACAGGGACTGTTGTGTGAGCCCTTTTAGAGGTGGGGGGCTGGTGCTTTGCCTTGCCCTGCGGGGCGAGGAAGGGGCCGAATGCCTCCCCTGGGTCCAACCGAGCGCTGCCCCCTCCCGGGGCCACTCACCCCCGCCTGCTACCAGAGGCAGGACTGCAGGCGGTGACTGACACCCCCCCAGCCAATCACTTGCCAGGGTCACGACCGCCGACCAACCACAGCAGAGCGGGCCAGGCCGTGTGCACAGCTTCCCTTCTCCCCAGCCGCGCGTGGGCCCCGCTGCCCTGCCCTGCACGAGCCGAGCCGGCCTGCTCCGCGCGTGGCCTCCCGCCCGCCCGCCGGGGCCGACATCACCCTCTGCACCGAGTCCAGCGCCTGTCCCCGTCCCCGCCACCGAGGGAGCCCAACCGGGCGGGGGGGAGGGGGAGCGGCCGGCCCAGCCGCCCGGTCCCCGTCCCTGCCGCCACCAGAGCCGGAAAGAAGCCGAGCCCGAGGCGGCGCAGCGCGCTCCGACAGCAATCCCCGTCCGGGCGGCTGCGCGAGCTCCGGCCCCGCGTTCCGGCCCCTCCGACGGACCCGCCCCACGCATGCGCATGGCCGGGAGGCGGGGCAGTTCCTCTGCGGCGGCTCCGCCCCCTCTGTCCCGCCCCCCGGCTGCAGCTTCCAGCGGTGCGGCCCGCAGGGTTTGGGAGCACGTGACACAGAACAAATTGCCGGTGCGTGCGCAGAGAAGTGGGTCGTGCTTGGGTCTCTTCCGCCCGCACTTTACCGTGAAGCAAACGCGGCGCGAGAGACTGCAGTGGCCCGGGAGGTGGCCCATGCTCCCGCTGCGGGGACCTCGTGGGGGTCCCCAGACTAGCTCAGACCATGGCAGCTTCATCATGCTGCCAGAAGCTCTGCAGGTTGGGCAGGGCCGTGGTGTTGTCAGGAGGGTGGGCAGCCCACCACATGGGGTCATTGTTTAAATTGCAGAGGACAAGAAAAAGATGCCGATCAATGATATAACTATTTACTTTGAAAAAAAGGCGGCAGGCTTTCACCAAAGCCCAGGAGCACAAGAGCACAAGCCAAGTAGAGCCCTGGTCTATGCCTTGAGCAGGGTTTGAATTACCAGGGAGCTTGGGGGACTGAGACACTCGGCCC
>NW_017728906.1:167239935-167248800 GCF_001723895.1 Crocodylus porosus | reverse complement strand
CATCTGTGGATGCATGACAAGGTGAGGTTCGCCTTCCTGACTGCATCCCCACACTGCCGGCCCATGTTCATCTTGGCATCAGTGATGACTCCAAGATCCTTTTCTGCCTCTGTACTGATGAGAAGGGAGTTCCCTAGCCTGTAGGTATGCTGCTGGTTCTTCTTCCCCAGGTGCATCACCTTGCATTTGTCACCATTGACCAACACAGACTGCATGTTAAAGATGATGCCCAAGAATGCTTTAGCATCCTACAACTCTACCATTGTGATTACTGTGCTTGGGGTCCTGTTTCTCTCATCATTCTAAAACACCTATAAAGATTTTAATTTTTAACATTTCCTTAATAAAACTTCCTGGGGTCCAGCTTCTCCCATAATTCTCACATATCTGTAAAGATTCTAATTTTTTAACATTTGTTAATAAAACACTCCAAAGCTTTGGCTGACAGACAGAAAAAAAGGAGCTTCCATTAACTTCCTTAGCAACATCATTACATTCAAACACTCTCCATTGTTTCTTGTCTGGGTAGTATGTGCTAAAAGACTTAACACTACAGGTTAGGGGTGTACCAATATATCAGTTGGCTATCGGATTGACACCAATAAAAGGAGAAATGACATGATTGGCTATTGGGCTTTTTTGGTTGCTGTAGCTGATAGTTACAGCCATGTGCCTGGAGCACCCTGGCAAGCATAATCTGGTCCCTGCACCCTGCTGCTGGCCTGAGACCCATGGCAGACTATGGGACCCAGCAAGCATTGTGGGGAAGGCGTACTAAGGAGTGGTCACAGGGTGCTGCAGTCAGCAACAAAGGGACGGTTACTGGCTCCTGCTGCCACTGCTAGGACAATGCTGCATGCACAGCAGGGGCCTAAGCACCAGGACTGCTGTGGAGATGGGCTGTGCATGGGCAGGGTAAGGCACCACATGAGGGTCATTCTGCTCCGCTGGGTACCAGGTGCCTTTGCAAATGCAGCTTCTCCCCAGCAGCTGCAGGAACTCAGCTTGCCGGCGCTTGGTGGTGGCATGCTCTAGGGCTCCAAATGTGCCTGGTGCCAATGTCCATCCGAGGGTCTGCCCTGCCTGCCTGGGACAGCATCACAGGCTGCACAGGGAGCAGGGCTGCTGATAGGAGCTGTGGGTGAGAAGGCAATGTGCGAGAATAAGACCGTCATTGGGGGCCAGAGCAGGCAGAGTGCGTGTTTTTGTGTATTGCATGTTATACAAGCAAAACAAACCAAAAAGGTTTATGTTAGTAGTTTAAAATACCTCGAACTGTTACTAAATATCAGTTATTGGATCGGCAGTGGGCGATATGGTTGGCTAATCATTGGCTATTGGTATTGGCCAAAAAAATCTTTATCAGTGCACCCCTGCTAAAGGTGAATACATTTTTAAGAGGATTTAATTATTACTATTTATTTGGAAGCCTACCATCACATTTTGTTTCATGTCTATGTTCACCATTATGCTTGTTCTTCCTCCAGCTTCCTTTTTCTGTTTTAGTTTTCCCTCCCATCATGGCTTCCTTACTTTTGCTTTTTCCTCCCTGCAGCACTTTTCACTTTCTTCTCCAGTCCACTTGTTAAAGAATTAATTAATATTGTTCAAGTATTTTAATTATCATCACTCTATATAGTGAATGTAGCAATGAATTCAAAGGCAGTGGTTCACATTCAGAAGGTTATCTTCTGAGCAGAAGGAATTTTCCAAACTTCTTAATTTTCCTTATTCTAGTAATTGTTCTTCTGTAGTAAAAGAAAACAAGTCTTAATGATTTTCATTGTCACATGACATAAGGAGGCCTCTTCTCTTTGCTTCTGCTTGTTATATTCCATTAAAGCAGATGAAGACATATTATATAATTTCCTATTACTGCTTCCCATGTGACAAATCTAGAGGCCAGGAAAGTTAGGGGCATAATAATAGCCAGGAGGTGAGGCATTCAATGTTGGGTGACAGCCAAGGTCTAAGGAGATGAACTTGTTCCGGACTACTCCTGCTTTCTTTCCTTATACAAAACTCACAGTGAATTAAAAAAAAAAAGGAAAATATATTGAATTACAGCATCTAGAACCAGTTAATTCTGGGAAGGAAAAGTGAGTTTACATAAATGAAGAGGATGAGATCTCAGTGAAAACTGACTTTCTTCTCACACTACTTACACTACTTGCCAATTACTAATTAGTTTTGCTTTTTGCTTCCTTTGCCACTGAATTTCCCTAACTTTCTTCATAGGGTGAAATGCCTATAAGGCATGAGAGTTTATCACTGATCATGCTCCTTCAGCAAAAGCTTCTGCTGGCACTAACCTGGCAGTGGAACCTTCCTCATCCATATTAATTTTCCTCCTATGAATCAAGTTTATTTGCACCATAAAATCAATTTATCTGCCTCAATGTAGAGAATCAATCAAAATAAGTATGTTTCTTCCCACTCTGACTCAGTTTTATTAACCACCTTTCCTTTTAAATGTAGTTTTCTCAAGGTCAATTTTTCACAATCATTTTTCCTGTCTGATCAAAACATCACCTTCCTCTGAATTCCCTCATGGACTGCTCATTCAAAACAGGACAGAGGTATGGAAGAAGGATACAGTGCACTGCTGCTGTTCTTTCTGCATGTGTTCTGGACCATTTCTCCTTCCTGTCCTGGACCACTTCTGTACCACTTCCAAAACACACTGATGTAAAAAAAGGAAAATATACTAGGTAAAGCAAATTCAGTTACTACAGCTTTATCTCTGAATTCATTGCAGAAGTCTCCATTCATTTCTTACCAAACTGAAACTCTCCAACAATACAGGAAGATCATAGGCAATATTTATTTTCCATTATATTATTAATGATAAAATAATACATTATAATTGAGCTTCCAAAATATTAGTTATATTCCTCTTATTCACTACCCTTATTTAGAAAAATAATAAAAATAGTCTATAGAGGGCAGCAAATTTCAAATAATTCTGAAGCCCTGTAATTACTCTGGTTTTGGTTTTATTCTACACTCCTGTGGGTTATCCAGAAAATAAATTTTACTCTAATATATTTTACTATTTGATATTATAAGCAAGGCAAAATGTGTTTTTCTGGCAATTACTTTTATCAGGCATCAGAATGGATTAATGAGTAATAATATGAAGATAATCTTCATTTTTAATTATTTTTCCAAATAAGTTTTCAGGCCAAATAGTCACCAGGCTATGGCATTTCACTAGAACCAGTTCTTCAGCTACTTCAGGTAGGGAAAACAGACAGATGAACTGATACTTATTAAATAGGATCCTAAATCCTCTGTCTGTATTTATTTAATCTTATGCACATATTGCTGAGCCCAGCCAGGAGTTGAATGCCTTGGTTCCCATCCAGTAAAGCACTGAAGCATATTTGTAAGTGATCTGGTCTCTTGGGGCAGGAGTGCACTGGCACCACACAAAATCCAACCCATCAGGAGTTCCATCAGTTTCGAGGATACTGCTCACATGTACAAGTATTTGCAGGATCAGGGGCTGTATTTTACAGAAATAGCATTTTAAAATGGTGTTAGCATTCTGTTAGATAATCTACACATTTAAAATTAGAACATTTCCAGAGAGATGCAAAATACATGCAAATATCACAGTGTGATACAAAGGCCAGCAGTGATTCCCTTTGCACGTAAAAATGAGAAAAATAACAGACACAGATATTTTTGGGCCTAAGGCAACTTCTGGGCTAAGTACAGACATTCAAAAGCCCAAGCCTGAGTTGATTCAATCTTTGCAGATTAGTCTAAGCTGTGTAAATTGAACCAATATGCAAGTTAATAGACATTCACTTTTGATTCTGGAAATGCAGCCTCACCGGGGATGCTAGAGCAAACCCTTCCTTCCCTTCAGTAGCAGCTGCAAAGCTGGAGGGAAGCTGACCTGGGGCCCCAGCAGGCCCCTAAGTTTGATTGGGGAGGGGTTTAAACCCCCACCCTGGCCTGCAGGGACCCCAGCCAGGGTGTGCTTGGAGGGGGAAGAGCAAAGCAGCCCTTGCCAGAGTTGTTGGCGGGGGGCATAGCCAGATACTTGCCTGGGCTGCGCCTCAGACAAAGGGGGGCAGGGAGGGGGATTAAACTTCCCTGTTTCCCCTCTGTCAAAATAATATAACCAAAGTACAGCCTTAATTTAAAGAGGGCGCTAATAGCCATTTGTGACCTATTAAGAAAAAATATCAGTCAGTTCAGGCTGCCCTGAATACTTAGGCTAAAAGTCCCTTTTATTCCCCTCAATCTTTTCCTGAGGCACACTTTTCACTGGTGAGCAGTTACTCTCATAAGTGTCCCATTGATTTCAATGGGAGTCCTCATGTTGTTAGATTTTCATCAATGTAAAAAATTTACAAGCTAGCCCATATACATTAATCACAGTAAAATCAGCAGAAAAGTCCACTAAAGAAGGCAGAGATTGGAAGATCTACTGGGCTCTGAGTGCACCAAGCTAGCAAAAAGTTTGATTGTTTAATGAAACCAAGCATGAGTAGTATTGTTTTTCCAAAGTAGAAAGGCAGTTTTACACTTCAAGTGGCTGCCATGAGTTATTTTATCTTCAGCTGTGAAAACTGCCATGCAGAGCAAGTAACTTGCTGTACAAACACCCATGTCCCAAACTTAAGCTGTACTTTCAGAAAGCTGCTTGGTCCAGTACTTTCATTTCAGATATTAGTGTGCAAATAAACACAGCAAACCTTCAGCTTTGCTTCCAAATTCACATGTTCTGTGCTGTTACAGATCGGGTAACACAGACCTTCTTTGTTTAGTGTCCTCTTCCAACAGTTAGCATGTGCTTATTCCCATAGCTCCCTTGGACAGTGCAGGATTTATTTGTAAATACAACTCCATATTCAGAGACATTTAGAGATGAGAGCTCTCTTTGATCTCCCTGCTTTCACAGCAGACACAGTTCACGTTCGTACCTGTCTCCATTTATATGGACTCAAACAGCGTTAAAATAATGACTTCTATACAGATAGTATTTACAAGTGTTAGGTTCTCAAAGAAGATCACAGTATGGAGATATACTACAGCACAGGGATGGAATAATAGCCTGTTGGCAAGGAGGCTGTGAAGAATGGCAAACGATGGAGTAGGAGTCAAAGTGAAAGAAAGGTCTGAAGCCCTGAATCTGGCAAAACTTTTAGGCACACATTTAATGCTTTGTTGACTCAGAGTCTGAAGCAGCACAGGATGAAAAGAAACAAAAAAACTCGGAAGTGCCAATAGGCAAGAAAAAGAGCATTTATTCTTTAATATAAAGCATCTCTTATCTTTCAGGAGAAGCAATGCTGTCTCCTTTTAAATAATGGAGCTAAAACTTTTTGCCATTGATAGAAGTCTTTTGCATGTTGACAGATTTCTGAAATAAAGGAGTACAAAATATTCACTCTCTCAGTTACATTTATTAATTGAAATAACAATGTAGGTTGATTCTAAAACATCATTGGAAATGTTTGTAATGATTTAATTTCATAAACAGGTTGACATTTTCTTTCTAAGCCATCTTTTACAACTGTGCAAGCATACATTTGAATTGCTAATACTAGGTGTTACCCCTAATAAGGATCTGGACTAGAAACTAGAGTAAAGAGACAGAAGATTATAGTGACATTGGATCCGGATTGTAAATATTCCAAGTGTCATGAAAACCTGATGAAAGAGAAACATTTGGAAAAAGGCAGTCTGCTAAACTTCCTTAAAAACTGACCAACATCTGTAAGAGAAAATAATACTTTTGTTTTTATTGTGGCTTTGTCTTCGACTTATAAGAAGTTTAGCAAATTATGAAAGATTTTTCAGGTGGCTTAGTGTGAAGATGTAAAACATTATGCAGGCTCCCAGAAAGCTGTTCTTGATTCTACATTCTTCTCTGTTTTTGTGTTCTTCTGCAGCAAACAATTATTTTCCCTTTTTCCCTTCAGAGCTCCATTTTCAGAAATCCATCTTCATGCTTACAACAGTTAAAACTGAAGGAGGTTTAGAAAGTTGCAGAAGTTCTACATTTTTATGAGCCCTAGTGCTGTCAACTCTCTAGAATTCAGCTGTGAGTCTGCTATCACCAGCACCATTTACTGAAAATGAAACTGGGAGAACCATGCCTGTGCATGACCAATAGAAATGCCATGAGAGAGGCAGGGATGTTTCTAGTGCTGATTTGCCAGATTTTTCCTTATTCCTGATTGCTAGCACCCAACTCTACAGCAGGGCTGGCTTGGATGAAACTATTTATGAACCTGAGTAGGGAATCAGAAAGTCATCCCTTATTAGCCAAATGTACAGATTTTTCAGCAAGTGTTATTGACTCCAAGATGAACATGGGCCGACAATGCGAGGTCACGGTTGGCAGGGCTAACCGCACCTTGTCATGCATCTACAGGTGCATCTCTAGCAGGGACAAGGAGGTGATCCTCCCCCTCTACGCCACACTGGTCAGGCCACAGCTGGAGTACTGTGTCCAGTTCTGTGCGCCCCACTTCAGGAGAGGTGTGAACAACATTGAGAGGGTCCAGAGGATGGCCAGCCGCATGATCCGGGGACTACAGGGCAGACCCTACAGTGAAAGACTGCAGGACCTGAATCTGTTCAGCCTTCACAAGAAAAGGCTGAGGGGGGACCTGGTGACGGTCTATAAATTCACTAGGGGGGACCAGAAGGGTTTGGGAGAGACCTTGTTTCCCCTAGCGCCCCCTGGCATAACAAGGAATAACGGCCACAAGTTGTTGGGGAGTAGGTTTAGATTAGACATCCGGAAGAACTACTTAACAGTCAGGGCAGCTAGGATCTGGAACCAACTTCCAAGGGAAGTGGTGCTGACTCCTACCGTGGGGGTCTTTAAGAGGAGGCTTGCTGCCTACCTAGCTGGGATCATTTGAGCCCAGTTTTTTTCTCCTGCCCTGGCAGGGGGTCAGACTTGAAGATCTATATGGTCCCTTCTGACCCTACTTCTATGATTCTATGATACCACTTAGGTTTTTCTGGTTGAAACCATGGAGTTCGGGGATCCAAATATACCTCTGCATTCACAGGCAGGTGGCTTGAACTCAGGAGAAACTTGGATTATTAGAATTTAGCCTACAAAATCACATTGATTAAAATGATATTCTTTAGGACTATGCTTTCAGTGCAGACAAGGACCACAATCATCTCAGTTGTTCTTGATAAACTTTGCTGGAACCACAACAGTAGGCAGAATCAGCTGGTAGGAAGTGATGCATGATGACCCCTGTGTCTACACCAGCAGTTCTAGAACTCATCAAATTTGAGACATCCCTCACAAAATGTGAGCTCTTAGTTTTTACTTGTTTTTTGACTACAGAAAAATAATAGTGCAATTCTTCTGCTGCACAGAACTCAGAAAGGCCACAGCAGGGCAGAATGTTCTTGATGCTATGGACACCTATTTGAAATCTTTGGGTTTATCTTGTGAATCGTGTTTACACATCTTACAGCATTAATGTTGTGTGGCACTCCACAGCACCCTTGAAAAGGTCTCAAGGTCTCCATGGTCCCCTGGTTGAGAATTGCTGACAGAAGGGTCATGTGAGGCATCACGAGCAGGGTTCGAATTATACTTTGACTCCTGGGGGGGTGGGGGTCTGCAAAAAACCCAAAACGGTTCATTGATTAGCAAGTCCACCTAAGTGAACGAGCAATCCAGTTGCCCCCCCCCCGGTTATGATTGTCAAATCTTACAGGGGGCTCTTGTCTCTTATCGGGAGGGGGCTCAGCCCTGCCTCCCCCTCATTTTGCACTCCCATTGCGTGGGCTAACTCCTACCATTTAACTCTGTGCCACTTGGGTGCCCAGTGCTGCTGCCCCCCTCCCAGAGCACCCTGGGGGCTGAGATGCCTGTGAGGTAGAGGGAAGGGCTGGGTGGGCCAGGGCTGCTAGGAGCGGCAGTGACCTTACAGCTCCCCACAGTCTCCCATGTGTTTATGGTGGGCTTTGTGTGGAGAACCCAGTGCTCCTGGACTATGACATGCTGAAACCCTAAACTATGTCCATTTTAAGAGGCTCCATATGATAAAAACAATCCATGAAATCTACAAAAATGGATTGTCATGAAATCTTAAGATGAATTATTGTTTTTTCTGCACAGATTTATGAACTGAATATGAATAATAACTGTGGAGCTATATATATGTATATTTTTGTCATATAAGAACAATAATGTCCAAGTTCCTTTTCTTATTTAGAAGCCCCTCATATTGCAAGGCCCTAAGCTGTACCTTAATCTTAAATCCCCGCACTGGGAGACGCCACTGCATGTCACCCGACAACCCCGAGGCCAGGAGATACGAGGTCCCCGGCGGGGCGGGGCAGGAAACCCCCGCCCCTGCAGCCTGTCCCTCCTCGCTGACTACGAATCCCGCCATACCGCGCTACGCGCGGGCCCCGCCCACGGACCACAACTCCCAGCATGCAGCGCGCCGCGGCCACCAGGCTCCGCGGCCTCTCTTCACCGTCTCGCACGCCCCACCATTCACCCTACGGACTACAGCTCCCGGCAGGCCCCGCGCGGCCTCGACCATTAGCCCCCCCCGCCTTTCCCGGTAAGCTAAGCGCGGCGCTCATCTACCCCGCTGTACTACTACTCTCGGCATGCAAAGCGCAAAGTCGCGTCAGCGCCGTGGCGCAGGGCACGCCGGGAGCTGTAGTGGGGATCACCGTAGCCGGCTGGATTCCACGTGGTGCATCGGGAGCCGGGAGGCGGCGGGGGGCGGAGCGCGCCCGTGCGACGCTTTTGCGGCATTGCGGTCAGGCGCGGCCGCCGTATTCCGGTGGCGATACCGGCTGTGGTGCCACTACCCGGCTGAGGCGCGGCGGGGGCGCGAGCGGGGAGGG
>NW_017728906.1:167223219-167239835 GCF_001723895.1 Crocodylus porosus | reverse complement strand
ACGCTGAAGATGGACTATGACTTCAAGGTGAAGCTGACCGGGGAGCGCGAGCGGGTGGAGGACCTGTTCGAGTACGAGGGCTGCAAGGTGGGGCGAGGCACCTACGGGCACGTCTACAAAGCCAAGCGGAAAGACGGGTGAGTTCCTCGCCCGCCCCTCGGCCTCTTCCCTATGGTCTTGTCCCACGAGCCACCGCCTGCCGGCCTCGGCCACGTCTGCCCGAGCACGCCTGTCGCTGTCCGGCCCGTGGTGGCCCCTGCGCCTCCCCCAGCCCGGGCTCCCCTCATCCCCGGCCCCCACCCGCTCCTTCCTTCGGCTGCTCACAAGTCGCCCCTCACCTCCTATCCTTCCCCTTCTCTTTGCCCTCATCCTCATGCCCTGTCTTGGCACCACCGGCTTTTTTGTCCGCTGGGGTGTTTTCCATGGTGAGGTTTGGAAAAAACATCTGTCTGTGTGTGTGTGCATCGTACACCGATGTATCTCCATTTTTGTCTCTATTCTGTTTAACTTGGCAACTTTGCTGCTGAACAAATGTATGTTGGGGTTTAGAAAAGCTTCAGCCTGGCCAGGGTCTGGTTTCTGCAGGGTGGGATAGGATTCTCCTCCCTCCTCCCGCCACAGTAGTGGGTTTGTGCCTGATTTATTACTTCAGGTCACCATTTTGGGTGTTCTTGCGGATTGCTCTGGTGGCTAAACTCTCTCTCTGCTCCGTCAGGGGTTTGGCAGCCGTTTGGAAAAAGGATCCATTTCCGTGGCCAGTTTGTAGCACAGGAGATGCAGGGTTTTGAACAGATCCTTGGAAGAAGGAGGGGGCCAAGCTGTTGTTTAAGGTTTCACTAACCCACAACAAAGCATCACTTTTTCCACAATGGAACAATGGGATGTAGGGAGCAAGAAAAATGGGAAGCACAGAGCACATTGTTCTGCCTGATTCAGTATTTTAGCAGTGTTTTAGCTTGCTTATTACTCCATTTATTTATCATTGATGAACCCCTTCCCCAGGAACCTTAAAATGTTACTAGTCATTTTCCCATGAAGGTGATGCTGGGTCATTTCAGCATTTTCAAGTGGCAAATATTTGTAATTCAGTAAATGGAAGAGACTTGTAAAGAAGTCTGTCAATTATGAATGATATATTTACCTAGGCCTTATGTACTTCTGATGTTACAAGGATGTGCTTTCCATTATTACATAGGGAAGTTTGTGCAAAACTGCATTTATATCTAAAGATATTTTAAACATACTCAGATTGACCTTTAACAAAATGATTGCAGTCTCTTTTTTTGCTGGGATGGGCCAGCTGGTGTGTGTGTGTGCGCTTCCTTTATAAATTAAAAACCCAGCTCTGCAAACCTGAACAGCTCACAAGAACAGTTATTGCTTAGGTGACTAATTTTCAACTGTGCGAATAAAGATTTTTATAATTCGGTATTATTGTCTCAATCCTCCAAGCATGCATATGCGTAACTTCATTGGTATAGGTTGGCCCATACCTTTCAGTAAAGGTAAGGAACAGATGATGAGCCTTCTGCTATGACAATGACTTGAAATGTTTTGAGTCCAGAAGTGAAGCAATATCTTGACAAGCATGGGGAAAATATAGGTGAAATACTGTATTTTAAGTAGTAAAAGCAGTAAGGTAAAGCCATTCCATAATTTGGGATATGTATTGTTTAGAAAACATTTATTAATTACACATGCATTTGAGGGGAACAAAAAAGTTTAAAACATTAAAAGGTAACAGTAATTAACACACACTTCTTAGACTCTGTTTCTCTGCAGTCATTAAGTGTATTGGACCACTGCAGTGTATAAAAGAACTCAGAATTTGATATTACTTATAATGCATGAATTCAAACATATTTTTAGCAGAATCATCAGTCTGCATGATGATGTGTGACAGAGCAGTGTCTGGAGTTACTGCTAGGTCTTACTTTGTCTAATATGTTTGTTCTGAAATGTGACTCCAAAATAAATGCACATTTAAAAAGTTATCTATGCAAACATGGTTTTTAAAACAGAATTTTCTTACTGTTCGTGAATATATACACATAGTCTAAAATTTCCAACCTGTGGAGGAAAACAGCAAGCTGTTTGGCAACATGCTGCTTATACATATTCTGGCTTGTTCTATTGTTGCCTCTTCTCTCTTACTCATTCTCCATCCTTCCTCACAAAAAGGCCTGTTTATTTGAAGCATGTGGTAACTGCATGTGGTTGCGTTTGTTAATATTGATACAGTTATAAATGTACAATGTTTAGTATAGTTCTAAGGATTCGGAACTCTTGGTAGAGGCAGTAAAAGAGTAGCAAAAAAGGTCTATATTTGCAAGCTTTTGGGCTCATGTGCCCTTCCTCAAGGAAAGGAGAATGCACAGATTGTGACATTTCTCCCAGATAGAAATTAAACTTCATATTGCGCAGGAGAATGGAATGATGGTGTAAAGTGTTATAAGCTCCCTTGGGTAGAAAAGTTCATTTTTATGCAAATCAGGCTCAAATAAAACTAAACATTTAACAAGTATAATCTTGCATGTATGGGAGATGGGAGAGGCAGGGACCAGTTTGACTGATGTATAATTCCCTCTCCCCCTCGCTTTCCTCCTCCCCTGTGACAACTCAGGCCAGTGAGACAGATCAATAATAAGTATCTCACTTTTAATGTTTTTGATATTTTTTTAAAACTTGGGCTTGCACAGATGCATGACAGATTAGAGAACTTCATGGTTTTCAGCATGGTATACAATATATACATTTGTACCCAATCTCATGAACAAGACTGGTGCCAAAAGTAAACCCATTGACAAAGGGGTAACTTATTTTCTTTGTGGGTGGTTTGCAGTTGTAATACATATGCAGCAATTTTCTTTAAATGTAAAATACACTATTTTTGTGTTTTTGTTTTTATTTTTATCTTGCATACATTTTTTTGCTTAAGCTGCTTGTCTTTGCTTTTTTTTGCTCACTGGCATTCTCCTGAAGAAGAAAGGACAGGCCTATTAATTACCTTGCACAGTTAGCTTTCAGGGTAGGTTGAAGGCTTGCAGATACTTCAGTTAAGGAAGGAAAATTTAAAACATTAGTTCTCAAATATTTCCTTATATAGTTATCTGTAAATAGCTCTTGCAACCAATAGTTTATTGCTGTTTGTTATACAATTCAATTTTGTAGGAAAACGTAAAATGGAACACAAAACTAATTTTATTAAGTCAGCATTTGCTGATCTTTGTGTTAAAGCTCTTGCTGGAATGTTTTTAATGTCAGTCTAAGAGTTGTACTCTGACGGATCATTTCTGTTCTTAGTTTAGAGTAGAACTTGGCCCGCATGCCACAGGTTGCCAGATCCAGTCTGTGGAACCATCAGATCTAGTTCATGGAGTTGGTGCTTTGGCAGCATTGGGCAGCAAGTGGGGGCTTTGACTGCACCCCACCATGTTGCACTGAATCTGGGCAGTGGGAAGCTTTGTCCATGCCATGTTGCAGCAGGGAGAAGCAAGAGCGGTGGCATCTGGGTCTTAGTGGTGTCCTATCCCAGACTCAAACTGGGTCATTCTGGTCTACTGCTGGAAAATATTACCAGCTGCTGATCTAGATGACTGATAGTCTTCACCTATCATTCTTTCTGACTGCATTCACAGTCACTTCTGAGCTATCACCGCCATAGTAATGGATTCCAGGAATGTTGTATCAGTTGGAAACTACAAGTGAAAGTATACCTGCCACATTTGCTTGAATAGAAGACATCCCTGATTATAAGATGAGCTGCTTATAATTAGATTTTATATATAGACAGCTTACAAATTTGTTATAGTTTTCCAGGTAATTACTGGAGGCTTCCCTTGAATTTGTCCCTATCCTACTGCTACAGAGGGGAAAATTGAATCTGGGGGGTCAGGTATCCCTTTGTGCTTCCCACCAACTTTTTCCCCTGGCAGCTCCTTTCCCCCTCTCCTTACCATCAGATCCTGCTCTCCTGGAGCAAGGAAAGTGGAGCTGAGGAGTAAATTTGAAAATGATAACTTTGAAATGAAACATGCTGTAGCAATTTGAATATAATACCCATGCACTTAGTTTATTGAGAAAGTATTGAAATTGGAAAAATCAAAACCTGCAGACTTTACAAGTGCCCAGACTGGACAGATGGAATTTGCACATAGAATAATACCAGATAGTGACTTATGGATTTGGAAGTTGATATCTGACCCAGTATGAAAGAGAGAGTTTATCCATAATTGATGGATGTTACATTTTTCAAAACTGATGCAAATTTTAGCACAGATATGCCATAAATACTTTTGATAGCACTTATGTGTAAGTACATGGATAGAAAGAAGATCTGCATGTGTACCTGTCTATATTTGTATGTAGTAACATGATTGATTATTTATCTACTTTTCACACACACACACAATAACTATACCTTTACAGTTCTGTCTCATGACCAATTTGGTTCACTTCACAGTCCATATCACACATACAATAAACTGTCATTAACCCAGTTACAACTGTGTGCCTGTTGCTGTCTTCTTTAACCATCACTAACATGCAAAATCACCTCCACTCCCTCTATCCTGTACTCCCATCTCCACCCCCTACAATCCCTGTTTCTTTCCCCAGTTCATAGTCTGTCATCTTCCTCTTCTCCATCATCCTTGTCACTCGCCCCTACTTAAGGACTATCATCATTGTTCTCATCATCTTCTCTGGGGGTCTTGTTCCTGAACAGTCTGTGAAATTATCTTCTTCCATGTGTCCTCTGCTGTCTTCTCATGTTCATATAGTATTTCTGCTGCTAACTCATTCCCATTCTAATGCAGTCCTCTCCTGGGAGATTTGTGTGCCTGTGCATAAGCACGTTCCAGTCTTCCAAAGGGTATTCCTGAAGCAGGAGATGAACTGGTTGAAGCAGGGTATTGGGTTCCATTGCTGCTTGGTTAGGTGTCCAAACAACACAGCCTCTCTAATCAGGATCTTGACCCTTGTCATCAACATGAAGATTATGGTTACTCTTCTCTACACCTACCCAGTGTATGCAGTTTCAGGGGAGGTGGTACAAACTCTGCATAATATTAAGCCAAAGGCTTGTGATTTACCACATAGTTCATTGGGTTGCGCCCTGCCAGAGTCCCCTGCTGAGAAAAGGAGTGATAGAGGGATTCTGAGTGAACTGAATGCAACATTCTGGCTCACCGTGACATGAAAAAAAGTTGGCGGTGAGGGGGACTGTGCTTAATGGCACTGCCATATGTCTTATTCAGATGGGTTGCACTAACCTGTCCTTATAGGTTTCCATCAGCATGTTTATCCAGTGTTGGTCATGTGAGAATCCAATATGGACATTGAGAGTAATGCTCAGTGCAGACTTTATTTGATCAGCTTCATAGTTAAGTTTCATTACTGAGCCCATACTACTTTTGGCAGCAGTGTAATGCTAGACAGCGTATTTGGTGAGATTTCTTTGTATGCAGTTGTAAGACAGGGGGGAACTTCATCTTGTATTCAAGTAAGTACAGTACATAGGAAGTCCTGTCTGAATAATGTTTTGGAATCTTTAATGACCTGATGCAGTTAAAAATGATGTTTTATGCCACAAAACACAGAGAGCACATCTTGTTCATTTGTGCCCTGTATCAAAAAGATGAGGGTTTTGGTTTAGGAATTAGTCAAGAGAATATCATTTACTAAATCCCAGTATCTAGTTCCATGGCAGGATCTTATATGTATACTGATATTCCCTGAACCTGCTTCACTTGAGATCACCGAATAACTGTGCCAGGTATTATAGCATATTCCATATATTTTATAAATATGCTACAGAATCCATTGTCTGCAAGAAAATAATATTTGGAATTTAATCCCCCCCCAAATGCATTCTTTGTGGTCACAAATGATCTTTTGGAGGTATATTAAAGTTGTCTTGTCTTCCTGAATTTGGAAACAGCTAAATACAGTTGCAAGAGAAGTACAGACTGTTACAATCATATTTAGGTTGGTAACTGAAACCCAGTGAACAAAAGTTAAAAGTAAACATAGTTGTTCTCTTGATAATTAGGGATCTACCCTATTAGTAGTTTTGCATTTGTTGCACAATGGGCAGCCCTCTTAGCCAGTTGGGGTGGGGTGGGGGAGGGAGGCCACAAAGAAACCATGAAAATGGCCTGCAATTTTCCCCCACCTAAGCAGGAATTAAATAAATCTCTACTCATAATCTTGGCAGAAACATTGAAGTAATATGTTCCTTTAGCCGTTTCAACAGCACATACTGCCAAGGCATTTGGGTACTGTGGGTTGCCAAGTAGGTGAGCAGATTTCAGGCTTCTTGAAACTTATTTATGTCCATTTGCTCCTTGTAAGGGGAGGAGAAGACCAGAGAGATTCCTGTTTCCTGTCCAGACCTCTCAGCTGTTCCTTGGTGTTCAAATATGTTTCCCACTCAGCTTTTATGGCAGTACCTTAGTAGTATCTATCCTACCCAGTTTTCAAACACCTACTTGCTTCTTTCAAGTTAGAAAAAAATCCTGCTACATTTTCAGTTAGGCTAGTATAGTGGAGTGATAGAACATGATTAAAAGTAAGTATTAAAAAAACTCCTTGGAAATAGTCTGAACCAGTTGTCATACTTATGTTGAATTAAAGTGCTGCAAAAACTGGAGAGTTTGATGCATAAGATAGCTATATATGGTTATAGCAGTTGTGCCATTAGTTTTTTGGTTTTTGTTTATTCAGGATATAGGGGTAGTGTGCTACCTCCTTCTTAAGTGTCAGCTAAATTTTGTGCTGAACTGTTCATTTCCAGTTTATTTTACTGAGGAAAGTAAAAGATAAAAAGCACAGAAAATGGAATATTTGTAGATATGTTTACCTGCACTTCATCGTTCCATATCAGGGACAAAAATTCTTTACCCAGTAAGTTTTGTGTGTTGGCGATTTGTTTGGAGCTATTTCCATAAACTGAAAATTTGGATTTCTCTTGTACAGGTTGCAGCATCTCCTTGCCCCTCTCCCCTCCACACATATGCCTACCCACACTGCATTTCTAGATACTATTATAATACATATGTTAGGACTTCAAGTTTCTGAAACTACCTGTTCTGTCAGATAAGATACACTTGTGTGCTTGGCACTTGTTGATAATCTTCTCAAGTAGTCTATACATGGGAAAATACTTATTCATGATTTGAGTATGAATAGAGAACTATGAAATGTAGACATTAGGAAATGTCACAGCTAACCACCTTTTACAGAGAATCAGCAAGACATAAAATAATTGAAGTAGATTTGAACTATAATGAAATCCAGTGGGGGGTTTTTCACCTTTTTTGTTACCTCACCCCCCCCCCCTTTTTTTTTTTTTTTTGAGCAAAGACTGCCATGGTGGGTAGAGTACTGATTGAGAATACATGGATTAACATTTTCCTAGTTATTTCTCCAGTTTAAAATCTTAACCGTGTTCTATATTTTTGAACAAGCGTTGAAAATACTTTCAAAGATATTGCAACAGCTTTGATAAGCTTCTCAATATTGTGTGACTTTGTTTAATGTAATGCTACCAAGCTAAAGTTGGAATGGTAGAGTATCTTTCATTTGGTTTTATCAAAATTTTTATACATGAAAAATAACAAGAATATGCATTTAAATAACTGCTTTTCCCCTTTTAAGTAATTCGATCCAAGAAAAACATTTTTTGTTCTGAAAATATCTTTGAATAAGGAATGGCAAGAGGAATGATATGAAATATTGGAATGTCTTCAGATAACACAATGGTCTGGCCTCCTCTGGAATACTGTGACCATCTTGTCTAAAGAAGGATATTGTTGCATGAAAGGGGGCTCAGAAAAATCAGAAATTATAGTGGGCATGGGGGGGAAAATTCACATGGAGAGAGACTGAAAACACTGGCATTCCTTACCTTAACAAACATAACTGGAGACAGAAGTATATAGAATCATGAATAGTAAAGCAGATTGGGTGTTGCCTCACAACATGTAATCCAGGGGACATTCAATTCATTTAAAAGGTGGGAAATGATAAAGAAGTACCTTTTGCATAACCTGTAACTAAACTGTAAAACTTGTTGGCACAGGATGTAAACTGGGGCCAAGAACTTAAGACTCAAAGGAACAGGTTATTAGTGTGGATTGAAAAGCTCTGAACATTCTTGCTTAGTCAACAGAAGAAAAGTTTAATTTGTAAGTTATTGTGCTCCACAGCATAAGCCTTGTTCTAACGGACATTAGGATGAGATTTATAGGATATGCAGATTACCCACTACCTGCCTGCTGAGAGGTTCTTACCTGTCCATTTTGAAGCATCTCAGTATTGTAGAAGACAGAATATGGACAGGATGGAACTTGAGTTTGATCCAGTATGGCAATTGCTATGGCTCTAATAATTGATACCGTTTGGGTTAAATTGGAGTATTTCATCTTTGTAAGATAAATTAAAAATGACAGGTAGGTATATTTTGAGGTGCTTATTGTGAAGAGAAACATAGTTATTTGGGGAGTATGAATTATTACACAAAGTGGCCATTAAAGGTTAATTTTTCAGTTGAGTGTTTCTTGTATTTGTAATTCAGTTGAAATGGAACAGTTGGAATGGTACACATTACAAGGTGTAACAGCTAAAGTTAACAGGCAGTCATGTGGCATGTTACTTTTGTGAGCCAATGTGTCCAATTTACAAATGACACAAGATTTGATTCCTGTGTATGTAACATGTGCATGACTTTTCATTAAGATGACAATATTTATTCTGGGACTGTATGTAGCATCTGTCTGTATCATAATAGTTTAACTATTAAAAGTTTTGTTATCTATGAGGCTTCCTGTATATTCAGTGGAGTCTTCTGCTTGTCACCCTTCTCTAGTAAGAAGTTGTATTCATAATGCACACTTTTCTTCTTACTCTTTTGACAATTCCTTTATCAGCTATTCTATTTACAACTGGCAGTTTGCTCAAGGAAGGTCTAGCAGCAGTTGTTCTTTGATTTAGTCTCATCTGGAAGCTGTTTTTTGTAGCCTACCCATTTGAACAGAATGTTTATCACTGGTCCTTATGAACCTTGTTTTGACTTTTTTTTGAGTTACATTATCCAGAGGAATACATCTTGGGAGCTGTGGATGGTGATGTGGTTGATATAGTTTCATGTTGACCAATTGACAATGTTCACATACTGTTAGGTGGGAACTTGCTGGTACAGATGGGTGAGGACAGAAGTGGTGTGCTCAATAGCCTGAAGACCTGATTTCAGTCTTGGTTTTGAATGTATAAATTCAAGGAAGGCTGTCTAACTGGCAGCCTATACACTTCTACCTGGGCACTGCTCCTCACCCCCTATTGTAGCTTTGACTGGGATCTCTGGTCTACTGCTCCCTCTTCCAGCTTCTGCTTTCAGGTCCTACATCAGTCCACAAGGTCCAAGGAGACAGTGCTCCACAGGCATGCAGTCCCGAGCCACTCAAGTTGGAGCGCCCTGAATGCACAGGTTCTGGCTGATATAAAATGTAGCTTTTCCTAACTTTTCATGCCTGCTCTGCCAAGAGCCATTATCAGGCCCATGCTTTAAGGTCCTCCATTTCCAGGCAGTTTAAGGTTAGTTTAAAATGCTGGTCCTAGTTTTCAGATTGCTTAATGGACCAGATTGGGTATATCACACTGAGTTTCAATATGTGAATCATTAAAATAACTGTGGTCCTCTGAGAAAATGGAGATCATTAGATCAGGACAAAGTCCATGGGACCTGGAGATAAAACATTCCTAATTAAGTGAGGAATAGGCTGTGGAGCAAGTTTCCAGAGGAGAGCAGTGAAATCTGAAGTTTGATAATCAAGACATGCTGTGAAACCTCTTACCTTTTCACTGGGGGGGGGGGACTACCAGTCAACCCCCACCCCCCCCAAGAAACCATACCACATATTTTTTTTTCATAATTACCCTTGGAGCAAACAGCAACAATTCCACAAAATTCAGTGGGCAGTTTGGTACTGACCTTATATGAAAAGTGCTCAGCTACTGTATAAATGGGGTTCTGACTGACTCAAGGAGATGGCTAGCTGATTTCATGGGGAAATCTCAGAGCCAGCTGCTATATTCATAAGCTGATCGCACCCAATGGAAAATATCACTTGAAAAAACCAAAGAGTCTAAAACTGGGCAAAAGACTTGTTGCAGCTCTATAGGCTCTAGAATCTGTGGAGTTTGCCTTTTGCTAATCTGTTTAATAGCATGAAGAGCACAGTAAATATTTACTGTCACTTCTGACTTTGAAAAACAAGGTTACTTTTCAAGTTCTTGGCTTCACAGTTGGAGCACTGAATAGAGTATGATGACTCCAGTAAAGTAGGATCCTGAGTATTGGGTATCTTGTCCAGTATAAAAATTGGAGTGTCAGTAACTTTTGAAAACTGTGTGCGTTACAAACTGAGTTAATAGGCTAGTGCTGAGATGGGCAGTATTTCATTAGGGATGCCATTCTAACAGAATAAAACGTTTACTAAGATTTAGGGTGGGGAGGGGAATGCGGCATCTGTAAATCCTGAAAAAAAACTTCCAGACCAGATTAGGTTATGTAATTCTGCAGAATAGTAGTGTATGGCTTGCACCAGTCTCTCTCTATTTAAGTATTGGATTTGAACCCTGTATATGTTTGGAAATGAACCATTGATGGTAATGTTTCAGTAGTTGTGTCCTTTGGCAAAAACAGCTCAGTTTCTGTATAAACAGATTCAGTTGTTTTAAGGCTGAACAAAAAGATGATTTGGTGTTCAGTTTCTGTTTTATGAGCGTGTTCGTGATTATTGCTTTGGTACTCAAATACTTGAAACACTATTGAATTCATTCATTTAATACTTTAGGAAAGGACTATGTCATTTTGCTCAGGCAGGGGGTTGGACTTGTAGATCTACAAGGTCCCTTCTGACCCTACTTCTATGATTATGGAGAAGTACAAAGAGAGAGTAAAGTGTCTGACATTCAACCAGAAGATTTTCAGAGCTGAGAGTAGAACCCTATCTCCTTAGTCGTAGTCCGGTGCCCTAGTAGAAAATAATCCTTCCTCATTAGAGGGATCATTGCTCAGTATTGTTGCTTAGCGTTTCTTTCTCCTAACGTAGATGGGGTTTTGTGTCTGTGTCATAGAGTTTTGACAAATCACTCAACAGATTTAGTTGATGTTGTATGTACTCTTTGTCTCCAAAGGGTTGTGCAGGAGACTTTACCTAATAGCTTGTTTAAAAAAGTAGGAAACAGAAAATGCTTCCTGGGAATCATTATTGGTTGTGGTACCTGTAAAATTAAGGGACAAATTGCAGTCACACTAAAACAGAAACTCTTCCCAAGAACAGCTTAATAATAGAACAGTGTACCAAAATCTGAGGCATTGTCACTGGACAGGAGAAAAAATCTCTCCTTATCAGAGCCTCTGCTGGGTGAGGAGTTTTTGTTGTTTATGATCCATACTGGGACATTCCAAATTAGTCTGTGCATCTCTCACACTCACACTCGCACCATTTGTATATGATGCTGATAGTGATTGCTGCCAGCTTGTTAATAGAACCTACTGAAATCAAAATTTCCTGGATTTTGCAGAAATCATTTCATGGGCAATGTTTACAAAATCCACAGGGGGGAGGGGGGAAAGAGAAAACTTACCGAAAACAAAATGCTGGTTCCCCAGAGGGGGCCAGCAGTCCTCATGGCACTGTGGCCTGGCTGCGTAGCCTGCTGGGGGCGGGGAAACACACATTCTACATGAAGGGCAGTCCAAGATGGCTGCCATTCCCACACCTTGCCGCTGATTGGCTTAGGGCTGCCTCTCATGTGGTCCTGGCCCTCTTCACCAATTGGTGATGAGAGGTGGGGCCGCATCATGGACAGCCCTCAGCCAATCAGTGGTGAGGGGTGGGGCCACTAGGGTCTATCAACCAGTCAGAGGCAGTGGGGGTGGGGTGGCTGCTGGGATCAGCTTATGAATATAGCAGCTGGCTCTGAGTTTTCCCCATGAAATCAGCTAGCCATCTCCTTGAGTCAGTTAGACCCCACTTATTTATTTTATTTAAAGATCAAAAGTAAAAGTCATTGCTTTAGTTTCAGTGTGATTACCAGAGATCCTGTTTTTTTCTCGTTAAAAGTTGCCAATTCTCCTATTTTAAAAACCCCAAATCCATGATTAAAATTAAAGGCCTCCCACAGCCCTTCCCCCCACACAGCTGGTGCCCCTTACTCCCCTACAACAGCCCCTCAGCCCCACACAGACAGGCACGCACACACAAGCACACTGTCATCCACCCCAACAGGTAAGTGTCTGTGGGGGGGAAGGGACAGGGCAGGGGAAAGGGAAGGTGCTGGGGGGTCCAGATCAAGAAGGGGGGAGGTGCATGCCCCTGTGCCTGCTTCCAGGAGCAGGGCCGGGGGCTGAGGGCAGGGGTGCCCCTCCGCGGGCTGCATATATGCCAGCTGACCTGTGACAATATAGTGAAACCTTATAGTTTCATAGTTGGTAGGGTAGGGTCAGAAGGGACCTGAGCAGATCATCAAATCCAACCCCCTGCCATGGCAGGAAAGAGAACTGGGGTCAAACGACCCCAGCAAGGTGTTCATCTAGCCTCCTCTTCAAGACCTCCAGTGTAGGAGCCAGCACCACTTCTCTTGGAAGTTTGTTCCAGATCCTAGCCGCCCTGACAGTGAAGTAGTGCCTCCTGATGTCTAGCCTGAATCTACCCTCTTCCAGCTTGTGACCATTATTTCTTGTCACTCCTGGTAGTGCTCGGGGGAACAGGGACTCCCCCAGTGCCTGCTGGTCCCCTCTGACTAGTTTGTAACAGGCCACTAGATCCACCCTCAGCCTTCTCTTGTGGAGGCTGAACAGGTTCAGGTCCCTTAGCCTCTCCTTGTAGGGCCTGCCCTGCTGCCCCCTGATCATGCGAGTGGCCCTTCTCTGGACCCTCTCCATGTTGTCCACATCCCTCCTAAAGTGTGGCGCCCAGAACTGGATGCAGTACTCCAACAGTGGCCTGACCAATGTCATATAGAGGGGAAGGGTCACCTTCTTGGACCTGCTTGAGATGCATCTGTGGATGCATGACAAGGTATGGTTGGCCTTCCTGACTGCGTCCCCGCACTGCCAGCCCATGTTCATCTTGGCATCAATAATGACTCCTTTTCTGCCTGCGCTGACGAGAAGGGAGTTCCCCAGTCTGTAGGTATGCTGCTGGTTCTCTTCGCCCCCCCCCCCCGAAGGTGCAGTACCTTGCACTTGTCGGTGTTGAAACCCATCCTGTTCTCATCTGCCCACCCCTGTAACCTGTCTAGATCCGATTTGTAGCCTATTCCTCTCTTTCAGCATGCCCACTTTTCCCCACATCTTAGAGAGTGGTGGTGGATGGGTCTTATTTAACCTGGAGGGATGTGGGTAGTGGGGCTCGGTCCTCAGGCCCCCACTGTTCAACATTTTCATCAGCGACTTGCGCGGGTGGTAAAAAGCACCCTGTTCAAATTTGCAGATGACACTGAGTGCAGCCCTGCAGCCAACTAGTGACCCATCTGACTGTGTAGGTATTGACGCCACAGTCTCCTAGTTTTTTAATGAGAATGGGGTAAGAGACCGTGTCGAAGGCCTTCCTAAAGTCCAGAAAGACTACGTCCTCTGCTACCCCTGCATTTAAGGATTTTGTGACCTGGTCATAGATGGCCACCAGGTTGGTCTGACAGGACCTGCTGCTAATGAACCCATATTGGTTGCCCCTAAGCATAATCTCCCCTGCTGGCCCCTTGCAGACATGCACCAGGATAATGCTCTCAAAAAGCTTACCCAGGACTGAGGTGAGACTAACTAGCCTATAGTTTCCTGGGTCCTCCTTCCTCGCTTTTTTGAAAATGGGAACCACATTGGCCCTTTTCCAGTCCTCCGGCACAATGCCAGAGCACCAAGAGTGCTCATAAAGCACTGCCAGGGGTCCCGCAATGACCCCTGCTAATTCCTTCAGCGCTCTGGGGTGGAGATGGTCAGGGCCTGCTGATTTAAATACATCCAGTCCCTCCAGAAGTTCCCTGACTAGGTCCTCACTGATCCTAGGCCTGGGTGCGCCTCCCCTGGTACCTGCGGGGGGTCCCAGTGAGTCCGGGGAGGGGGGTGACCTGGTCCCTGGTCATTAATTGGATGTCACAGGCTGCATCTAGATGAGCATGGCCATGTTGAGATGTCTGTGATGCCATATACCACACACCTAGCTGTTCTCTGCAGGGGGTCTTGACCCTTGGAAATCCCAGGGTCAAACAAATGAGCAAAAAAAAAAAAAAAAAGCAGAATGGTGCACATGACAACAGTGCGTGCCGCCCAAAACCAAAGCCTGGCTGGCTGATGCCACACTCCAACTGCCAGCCAGGCTCCAAGCAGTAGGATTGTCACTACTGCAGCCCTTGGAGGCCCCCAGGTCCCAGGTGAGGTTGTTGGACCAAGCCTCCCTACCCCACCCAGGGTAACCTGTTGCACGCAATAGGGCATGTGGCACAGGTATTCCCTGTGGACAAGTAACCACTGCTTCTTTTCCCCAGGGAAACAAATGTCTATGCTCATGTGGATGTGACCATATTGTTCAAAGTGTTGGATACCTTAAAGCTATTGTCTTTCCCTAGCCAGAAGGGTAGGTTTTGGTACGTGTTATGATGTGGAAAATTCAGAATATGCCTAATTTGAAATTTGAAGCTGTTTTCTGGTCTCTTGGACCATGAACATCTCATTAATTTAAAATGCAGGGAACTTTAAAATACTGTAAATAGGTTTGAAATAAGCATATAAATTAGTTTGCATGCATGGGGATGCCAGGTCTTTCGGGAGTTTGGTCAGATGGGGGGAAAGGGTTGGTTGGCTACAGCAAATTTTGGGGTGGCTGCAGAGGGTTTGGCAGGGGTGAATTGACCAGCCTTGGTGAGTAAATAAAGCCAGAGATGGGTAAAATGGATAGTTGCTAACTTATTGGATCAAGAAATATTAATTGTTACTTCTGCAATGGCATATTCTATCTCCAAGTTATTCCTGGAAGATGTGGTACACCACTTTCACTGGGGAATGACTTTAATTCTGACGGTTAGCAGGTGAATTCTGAGGCTGTAAGGAGACCTTTAGCAAGGATGAGGTAGCCAAGTAAATTGCTGGCAAGTGGCCAGCTCAAGTAATCATTTCATAGTGGTTGTAGTGCCCTGATAAACTAGAATTGGCTGTAGATTGAGAAAACATCTACAGAACGTGGTGGATGGTGATGGGTATCCTAATGTCCATCTGTCTGTATGCTAATGATACTGCCAGGGCTGCCCCTGAGCAGACCAGAAATAACTACAGGGATCTGAGTGGAAGGGTAAGGGGGACAAGGCCTAGGTGGTGTTCTCATGAGTCCTTCCACTCAGAGGTAAAGGCCCAGCTAGGAGGAGATGCATCCTGAAGATCAGGGCATTCTTGGATGGATGGTGTTGCTAGCAGGGCTTTGGCAGCTTTGACCATGGGGTAATATTGTAAGAAGATGGATTGCTGGGAATAGATGGAGTCCATCTGATAAAGAGAGGGAAGTGTCATCACCCGGTGTCCTGGGTCTGCATTTCCCATACCCAGTGAGCACACTTGCACCCTGCAAGGGTCCCCTCTATTTGGTTCAAGTAGCCCACTGATCATCACTGCTGCCTATGTCTGCAGGGAACCTTCATCCCAGGTCACAAAGGTTTGGAGAGGCAGCAGGCAGTTTAGAGGATGCAGAGGAGTGCACAAAGCAGAGAAGAGAAGGGGTCATGCTTGGGGCAAGCTGCACCATGGCAGGGGGAGGGGACCCATGGGGGCTGTGAGTGCCCACCAGGTTTGAGAAACTCTGACCTAGGGCACTAGCCTTAATAATTATATCTTGGGGAGGTATACAATGCAGCAGCTGTTGCCCTTTCCCTTGACTCTGCTACTTCATCCCAGCTGAGACCAGCATCACTCCAGACTTCAGTGCCAATTCCCCCAGCTGGGAATTTGTCCTCTGACTGTATTCCAGTTTTCTGGGTCAGCTGTGCTCCTCAGGTGCTAGCTGGGCTGCCTGGCAGGCAAGGACCAGGTGACATCTGTCCTGGGAAGCACAAGTGTATGATTAAGCTCCCACTGGAATATTGGGCATTGCCTGAGGCCGTGACACAGTCCCCATTTCCTTACTTTCCCGGCTTAAAGCTTCCTTCAATTCTGTTGTACCATCTTCCCTTCTCTTGAGACCAAGGTCAAACCTATGAGATTGGGACAGATTGAATAAAGGAGTAGCCTGCTGCCCCTCTGCACTGGCTTTGTGCCAGGGAAGGGTTTGTCTTTGTGGCTAAATCTACAGCTAATATAGTGACCCTCTTTGTTTAAAAAATATACATTTATTTACTAGTGTATAAAATATATACATTTTTTAAAAGGGTGCCGTTAAACTCAGAGAAGTTACAGAAGAGTAACTGTGCCTTAAATTTAAAAAGGATGAGAACTACTGTACTAAACCATAAGCTGAATATGAGCTAACAGAGTGTTCTTGCAAAGAAAACCAACAGCAGACTAGGTTAGATTAACACAAGTAGGACCACAAATGCCTCCCTGTGTTAATCTAATTGTGGGGAGG
>NW_017728906.1:167190109-167223119 GCF_001723895.1 Crocodylus porosus | reverse complement strand
AAAATCATGACAGAAATATTTTTTGAAATAATATTTAAATATAGTATAGTAGATGTTTGATTTCTAGTATATGGGGGAGGGTGTTCTTTTTTTTCTGGTTCAAAGATGGCACCTGTTAAGGGGCTTGGCTACCTTTTTGAAGCCCTTGACAGCTCACTAAAAGTCATTAAGCAGCCCTCCACCTGAAATAATTGCCCACCTCTGGATTAACAGGAGCATTTCTTGCAAATCAAGGGAAATTATTCTTTATTTGGCAGTGGCAAGGGCCTCACCTTGAGTACTGTGTCCAGTTTTGGATCCCCTGCTTCAAGAAGGATGTAGACTGGTTGGAGAGCATCCAGTGGAAGGGAGCATGACTTACAAGGAAGGGCTGAAAGAGCTAGGGTTATTTAGTTTGCAGAAAAGGAGACTGAAGCAGGAATTCATAAGTCTTCAAATACCTGACGAGATATTACAAAAAGGATGGCGATGAGCCTGTTTTCTGTGGCTGTAGATAATGGGCCAAGTACATCTCTTAAAATGCAGTAGAGGAAATTTAAGTTGGCTGTTGGGAAGAACTGTATGACTATGTGGGTGATCAAGCAGTGAAACAGGCTTCTTAGAGCTAAGTTGTAGAATCTGTCCCTGAAAGCTTTCAAGAGCAAGTTAGACAGACACTTGGCTGGGACGATTTTGTTGGGGATGATCCTGCTTTGAGCAGGGGGCTGAACTAGGTGATCTCATGAGGTCCCTTTCAGCCCTGGTTTCCTATGATCCAATGTTTGCAACTCCTTCACTATCCTAGTGGAGAGTCTTTGCTCTGTTGTTCTTTCTGGGTGGAAAAGGTAGGTGAAAGGGTTTTATACAGCCCTCTACCAGCCCAACAGTGGCTAGTACAGTTTTAAAAGAAAGGGGGACCTGTATTGGATGAGTTTTTGCTGGCTAATTTGCACGTGTTACTTAATAAAGTTCCTGGTGTCCTTATATGGTGCCAGCACAGCAGTTGTTCTGTGAAGCTGTATTTATAGGTATTCCTATACAAGGGTCTGAAAAATGAGTCTAAGATTTCCTGTCTGGGAAAGGTAAAAAGACTAGACAAAGCTTAAGCCTAATAAACTTTAACATATCTTGAAATAAATCTTGATTGCTGTTTAGTAAGCTCATGTCGAGAGATTCAAGGAGTAAAATGATTCCAGAGTGACCTGAAATTTCACTTGATAATCAGAAGATGAGACTAGAGGCTGCTGCCAGTGCCCCTCTGTCTTTTAGCAGTGCTGTAAATTGCTGGTCACTTGTTCAAATTACTTTAGAGGCAAACATGTTAGGACTTGACATTTTCATTCCTTGGCCACAGTATAAATTTTTTGCAAATAATTCAGATGCTGCAAACATAACGTGCTGTATTGCACTACACTGAAAACTAACACGCTTTTGAAAATGAACAATCCCAGTAAGACTGCATTTGCTTAGTGACTGAATTTTTTATGTTAGTTTTACCAGCTTGTGTTGGAAACTAGATAGTCAAGCCAGCATTTTGTCCTGTGATGTTATTTGGTCTTGTATAGGTATGATTTGTCTTTTCAGGTAGACTATAGACTAATAAAATGACCAGATGCAGACTTGTTTTTTAAGCAGATATGCTGATTTACCTTGCCAGTTTTGCAATTTTTTTAATAGAGATATCAGGCCAGCTTTTAAACAAGCTACTGAATTTACTTGAATCAAAGATGAGGGTTTTACCCATTTTCAGTACGGGAGTGGGAAAGCTCTCTTGGATACAAGCACAAAGTGGGGCAGCTGGGGCTGGCACTGGTACTGGCCCTGACCCTGGCCCCGACCCCAACTTAGGCTTGGGGTTGGAACTGTGGCTGCAGACACGGCCTTTGCAGAATTAGTATTTTGCATGTCCAAGCAAGACTGATTATCAGATGTCTGCTAGTTCTGGGAGAATAAATGAGGAAATGAGGATTGTCAATGCATCAGTACTTAAGCACACAATTCAACTTTAATTGTTAGTAGTCTCTATCAAATTACAGGTTTCCCTCACTTCATGCTGTAAATGCATTCCCGGAAAACATCACATGACTCAAATTTGCATAAAAGAAACCCACTTTACTACGTGAAAAATAGGGATACGTTCCAGGACCTTGACTGTGCTGCACCCTAGGCCCTTTTCTCTCACCTTTACGAGACAATTTTGGTACTCATCAACAGCAGACGGTACACACAAGCACGGGACGCTATCATAATGCGGATAGCTATTACAGAAACGTGTTGCAGGCAACAAGTGAGGAACACAGAAGACTATTTTGGTGTGCATCACTCCTACAGTGCACTGCACAAAGCAGCTGACTATGGGCTTCCACCGCACCAATCATGTAAGAGTGAATTTACCTCGCATATAATGAATTTTTGGTATAAAAAGGGCCATCGCATAAGACTGAATTTGCACATACAGAACCCACTTAAAGCAAGGGAAACCTGTACATCTTAAGTAGTTTGCTAACTGAGTGGTACTACGCAGTAAAATGCACCTACTTTATTCTAGCGTGTCTTCCTAAATAAAGAACTAAAAAAATTCAGTATGTAAAAAGCCACAGTAAATTTTTGAACTTATAAGTGATAGTCTTAATATATAAACCTTAAAATCGCACACGGATGCATCCCTACCTTGGTAAGTGTGGGAATATGCAGTTAAAGGGCATCCAAACACTTTCTCAGTTTCGCTTTCAGAAATGTTCCACCGTATAGATCCTTAACCTGTTGAATGCAAGATGTTGATTCTTTAATAAAGAATGTTTCATGTACGTTGTGAAGATTTTTGCTGATTTCAGTGGTACTCTGAAGAATTAGAACTCGGGTGGGCAAAATACAGTCCAACAGATTGGAACCGGCCTGTGAATGGATGGCCACCAATTTAATTGCATCTGGCCTGGTCATAGCTGCCCCTATTACATTCTGCATGCGGCCAAGCCCTGCCTGTTCCTGTCTGGGGCAGCGCATGCTGCACTCCCACCTTTACCTGCTGGAGAGCCCTAGCCCCAGCCCCGTCCATTGTGCACAGCATTCCAGTGGGGCTGGTGGTGCTGCTCCTGCAGCTGCCTAGGGAACTGCTCGGCTCCACCCATCTCCAGTGGCTCAACCTCCTGTCCCTGCTGTAGTGCTCTGGGCATCAGGTAGGGAGGGGAAGTGATAGCAGCCCCTCAGGGCATCCATGACCCCTGGCAGGTAGAGCCCTATCACAGTGCATGGCTCCTGCCCAAGTCCTGGGAGCTGCATGTAGTGGGAAGGAGTGGGGCCAAACTGGCCTGGCTCCTTGTGGCTTCTGGCAAAGTCCTCACAGCTGCATGTGGGACTTGGCTGGGAGCAAAGCGTGATGGAGCCAGGCTGGCTTGGTTTCATCCTTGCTGTCACATGCAACTCCCAGGATTTGGTTGGGAGCCACGTTCTACCTGCCAGGGGCTAAGAGCACCCCAAGGGGCTGGTGCTGCTATCACTGCTGCCAGTGGCAGTGGTGGCTGTATGCCATGAGCCAGAGCTAGCCCCTGTCCTGCTGGGGCGGGCTGTGGTATGTGTGGGGATGGGGACAGGGTGAAGAGGGCAGGAGATGCCTGAGCCATTTGGTCCATGTTGGATGGAAGGAGCAATGGCTTCAGCAGCCTGGCTCCATTGCACATGGCTCCTGATCAAATCCTGGGAGCCACATGTGGTGGCATAGAGCAGGGCTGAGTTGGCCTGGCTCCAACATGCAGGGCTCCCTGAAGCTCCCAGAGAAGTGATAGTGAGGAGGGAGGGCAGGAGGGAACCTGGGGAAGTGGCGGGAAGTGGGCAGGTGAGGTTGCAGTTGGGGGTTCCTGCTCCTGTGTGTTGGGCTCCGGCTCCTGGCTGCCTTCCACCCACTCTGGCAGCCCGGGGCATTCCACAGCCAGCTGTGGGCAGCTGAGTGGGTGGAAGATGGATTTGCTAGGAAGCCGAGTGCTGGCTTGGGTGGGCTGCAGGCAGAAATATGGGATAGGAGCACAGGGTAGGCTCCCCTGGGTGGCAGAGGGCAGGCCTTGGTCCCGTGTGAAGCATCAGGGCATAGCTGTGGGGAGGGGGGTGGACTGCATCTGCACTGCCTAGGCAAGCTCTGCTGCACATGCCTCTTGCCCCTCCTTCCCTCTACTAACCCCTTGCCAGCACAGGACCTAGCACTTGGGCAGCGCCCCCACACAAGCACACCCAACTCACCTGACACATTCCACCATACCCATGCCCACAGCTAAGACTTTATTATGAGCCATTATGCAATTATTTCTATATACACTACTGAAACGTGCAGAAATCAGGACAAAAATATTTTTTGAAATAAAATTAAAATTCGTTATAGTAGATATTTGATTTTTAGTATACAAGTTGTTATTTTTTTAATCTTAAATTTTTATTAAATGATTTCTTCTGAGAGATTTTGTGTGTGTGGCTCTTGACTCGATCTGGTTTCAAAATGTGCCGCGACCCCCCCCCCGGGAGTACTTCCGGGGCAAGGGGAGGGAGGTCTGGTGGCAAAGGTCAGGGCTTAGGAGTGGGACTCCTGGTTCGAAGATGGTGACTAGGGGGCAGAACACCTTTCAAGGGGAGGGACATAGCAATTTGACAAGGGGTGTACCCATGAGGCCTGGATCAGCTGACCAAAACTCATTAAGCAGCCCGCCTTCCAAACTAATTGCACCCCCCGAATTAGAATAACACTGACTAGCACTCTGCCTCCCCGCACATAACTATCTTTTTGGTCTTTCTGGGGCATTTAGTCCTAGGTGCAGAATCTGAAATCGGATGCTATGAATTCTTCAGCCTTCAGTTTTCAATGCTGTATGTGTTTGAAAATGTACATCCTTTGGTAGTCACTCAGTTTTTTCTCAGTGTGATATTTGTTCAATAATAAAAGATCTGAGAGTTGTCTTGATGATAGCTATACTCTGAAAATGTTCTCGCACAGAGAACCAGCTCTTTTTAATGATTTTTTAGTACATGTTTACATATATCCATACCTATTTCATTCATATGTGCACATACATGTATGCACACAATTGAAAATAATTAAGAACTTTTTAAAAATTAGTATTTATGTAGTCTGCAGTGCTGAGACTGAACCAGATTCTATTGGGTGGGGTTGGGTGGATTATATTAATTATTTACAAAGTTGCAGTCTATCTTCACTTAATTTGTCCAAGTGAAATTGAGGTTGCAAAGGTAAAAAAGCAAGATTTTCTTTTTCTTTTTTTAGGTATCTTTAAATGCCTTTCCCATACATCCCTACAGATTTCTTTTTTGAAGAACACTAAACTGTTCAATTTCAATGTCTCTGTTTCTGCCTCAGTCTTTCTTCCCCCCTCTTTCCAAGTTAAGGTTAGTGATTCATTGTTTTGGTCATGGAGTTTCTGGCTCACTTGTCTGAGTTAATGGCTGTGTAGTGGAATGCCCGGATTGTGAAAGTAGCTGTATCTTGTGTTTTAGGTACTATCATATTTACTCAAACACAAGGCAAAATTTCCCCCCGCCCTACGCCCCAGTCAACAAGTGTGGAGGAAGCCCCACATCTTGCATACACATACAAGGAAGCTTCATTAAACTGCTGTCAAAAGCAGCACAGATTCAGTAATGGAAACCAACTACAACGTTGTTTAAATGCAGCCAATGCTGAACATGACTATAAAACACATTTCCCATATTGGGCAAACATGATGATGGAAACCTACCACAAGGATAGGTTAACACAGCTCATACTGAGCACATTTTGACAATGTTGTATACATGTAGGACATTGGCTACTATGATTCCCTTGCTTTACCTGTGGCAGGTTTAGGGTATTAGTCTGTTGTGTCAGGATTGAGGTTAGTTTTGTGTAGAGTCTAGATTACGGTTATATGGTTTGGATAGGAATGATCCTGCCTCAGGCAGGGGGTTGGACTAGGTGACCTCTGGAGGTCTCTTCCAGTCCTACTTTTCTGTGACTTTAGTCATGGTGAACCACCATACCGAATGTATTTCAACTTCCTTTTTACCTCTTTCCCATTTCCAATAAGTCCTATTTTTTAACCAGCCTTTAATGTCTGGTAAACATCACCAGATGGGGCCCCAAACAGCCCACCCAGAATCCCTCTATTGCATATGGTTAGTGTGGCCTCGTCCTTTCTGAGGGAGAGCCAGCCCAGGTTGCCTTGAGCCTCACCTGCATATACGTTTTTGGAGGATCCCAGGACTTATAACAAGAACACCCAGTTTCAATCATGAGGTGGGGGGCTGATTAGCACATGTATCCTTTGTGAGGGGTGGGGGAAAGTATGTGGAATACAAACACATATTGAACAGCACTGGGCTGTGAGGTCACTGTGGCTTGAAATGCTGTTGATTGCTGGGGCCCATTCCAGTGAACCATATGGTAAATCATGAGCCTTTTGGCTTTGGACTAATATCATGCATAGTTTGTACTCTGTATAAGTTGATGTCAAAGTACTGCTTAAAAGTGTGTTTATGGAGTACCTGTGTTAAAATTGTAGCAGTTTCAAGAAAAGTAAAATGCATTCATTTTGAATGAACTAAATTTATGGGCACTGTGCAAATTACTACAGCTATTTTCGTTTTGAGGTCACTGTTTTTAAATTTGCTCTATGCTTCCATGTGCTCAGGGACAGCAGGGTCTGACGCTAAGGAGCAGGGGAAGGAGTTGAAGGGTGAGGGAGAGGGCAAGGGGGCTACCTGACTCCCCACACTTATTTTCCTTGCTGTAGCAGTGGGAGGGAGACAAATTTAAGGCAAACCTCTAATAATTGGATTTCATACCTGGAAAATTGTAACAAACATACATTTTCCATATATAGAATCGAATTATTGGGGGATTGTCATATATTCAGGTATATACAGTATATCCAGTACTAGGTTTTATAACCCATTACTTTCAGAACTTTTCCAAGTTTGCAGGTGTATAGCACTTACCTTTTATGTATAAATGTAACAAAGACTTCAAAGGGCCAAGTCCTTGCTGGATGGTGATATGGGCCATCTCTTTTAAAAAAAAATGCATAGTTAGCAGTTATATTTGAGTACATTTCATGGACTCTTATCTCCAAAGCCAACTTTTCCAGAGGTGGAGAGACCATGTAGTATTTACTACTGAGCAGCAGTGAGAAGCAGTCCCATCTGCTAAGTATGGAAAAGGGTAGCAGCCTACTTGTGGGCAGCTTAGGTTGGTTTGTTTAAAAAAATCTCTCATAACCAAAATGGGTTGTGTACTTGTATGTGGCAAGTGAGGTGGAAGGAGGACAGGGCATCTGGGGCAAGTCAGGGCTCTGGTGCTGACCGTTCTGGACTGAGGAGAACAGACAAGGCTGTGATTGTGCAAGTACTAAGTAGGAAGACATTTTATTTTAACTTTGGACAAAATGCTTATTTTGCCTGTCTGTTTTTAGATGGTCAGCCCTTAAGTGGAGAAACTCTTCTACTTTGCAGTATTTAACAGAATGAAGTCTCTGTTTTTTGTTGGTTTTCTTCTGAGCACTGCAGTAAACATCAATATTAAAGGTGAACTAAGATTGAAGTGACATAATATTATGCTTTCTCAGTCTGCAGACAACCAGAAACAATAGCTTAGATTATTATCCCTGTTTCTGTTAATCTCCAATAATTAATTCTGAAGTCTAATAATATTTGAAATATCAATTTTGAACCCTTCACTGCTGATCATTTTAGCAGACAAATTTGGCAATTCTATTTAACCTAAAACTCTAAATTGGCTATCACTTTTTTTTTTTTTAGATCCTAATTATTCTAGCTTTCTTCCTCTTGACTGTTTGTGCTCCAGCTTTCTTCTTTCCTGACTTTTCCCACACTGAGAGATTACTGATTTAAAAATGTGGGGACATTGAACTGAAACTCTAAGGTCAGAATAAAAAAAAAAATTAGTACCAAAACAAAAATGATCATTACTCACTCTTATGTTAATAATATTTTTTTTAAAATCTACATTCTGTTTTTAAAAAGTTTTTCCTAGTCTGCTTCAGAAACGAGGGGGGTCAGCCATGATATTATAACACTGCTGTTCCTCTGGTAGTTTTATTGATCAGCTGGAATGTCTGACCAGTAATGCATTGCCTGTTTCTCTGGTGAATGGGTATTCAGGGTTGATGCACGGTATATATGCAGAATGGAGAAGAGTAGGGGTTTTCCTTAAAATAAAGGGAGAAAAGTATTTAAAATATGTGGAGATGCTGTCATTTGTATTACCTCTGTATCAAATATATGCAGTGCTGTAGGAATGCAGCTATACTACCATGTATCATAAAGCATAAACAGAAAGGGAGGCAATACTCTGTGCAGTAATTGAGTCTTTAGTTTTGGAAGAGCACTAACTGAACAATATTTGCCTAGTAACAAGTATAAAACTTGTGATTTTTCAGTTGTTAGACTGAAACTTTAAAAACATAATTCAATGTTCAGTTTTCTTTGATTTGATCCCAAACCCTCAAGATAGATAAAACTGCACTGGAAATCATTAATGGAAAGCTTATCTAAAATAAAAGCAGTTTGGTAGGTGTTGTTTTTAAATCTTTGGTGCTCTTGTCCTCTTATTGGTTGTCATTTTTTGACCTTGCATTTGGTTTTCAATCAGTGAGTGGAAGCCCAGAGCAGTTTTTTATGTGAGTATATTTATATTATACTCTAAGTTTCTGAAGTGACCGTTGTTAACAGGTAATATTTTACATTTTAGAAAAAGTTTGAGGAAGTTGGACTGAAACCAGCAATTAAAAAATACCAGTTTATTTTATGAAAAGAGTATTTATGTATGGGTGTCCTGTATTTCTTGTATGAAAAAATGCTTGAAGAGTTGAATAATTTGATAAAGTCAGCTGGAGCTTTTTCTTATCCGGTCATCACTGAAAAATACTCAAGTTATGCCCAGATAGTAACTTAGTGCCTTGTTTGGAAAAACATTTCTAGTAAAAAGAACTTGACCTGATTAGTGCACAAAAATATTTCTGAAACTAAATCTTTTGTATTTTCTTTTGAATAAGAATCTACAGATGAAATAGAAAGAAAAGTAGTTTATTAAGAAGCTTAATACGGGTACCAGCAGGAGACTTGGGGAATTCTGACCTAACTTCAGTGCAACACTCCCAGGAAGGTCAAGTGATAAAACAGTTCAACCAATGAAAAAACAAACAACAAACAAAGCAAAATGGGAGATGTTTTTTATATCTATCTCTCATGGCTCATCAGTCATCTAAAGGTCAGGATTCTGTGTTTGCTAGCTAGTTCTCAGAAGCTGATTAATCTCTTTGAGGTCTTTGATTCTTGATTTATTTGAAAAATAATTTGTGTGTGGTATTCTTTGTCTGGTATAACTTATGGTCCCAAGTTATCTTGCTTCCTCCCAAGTTATCTTGCTTCCTCCTATGTCTTTAAAAGGAAGACCTACAAAGGATGGAAGACTGGAACTGCCACCAAGGAGGAGTACTCTGCTCTGGTCCGGACCTGCAGAGAGCAAATCAGGAAAGTCAGGGCTGTGATCCAACTAGCTACAAGTATCAAGGACAATAAAAAGTCCCTTTTCAGATATGTGGGGAGCCGGAGAAAAAGCAAGGGCAACATTGGACCCCTGCTGAACCAGATGGCGCAACTGACAACTGATGCTCAGGAAAAAGCGAACTTGCTAAATGAGTACTTTGCATCAGTTTTTCACCAGTCCCATGGGATGGCCCTGCCCACTATGGGTCAGGGAGGCCCAGGTGAGGGAGATTCCTTGCCCTCAATCGAAGCTGACCTCGTGAAGAAACACCTTGGCAGGCTGGATACCTTAAAGTCAGCTGGCCCTGATGGGTTACACCAAGAGTACTCCGGGAGCTGGTGAGCATCATAGCTCAGCTCCTGGCATGGATCTTTGAGAGGTCTTGGCACTCTGAAATGCCCAATGATTAGAAGAGGGCCAATGTCGTGCCGATCTTCAAGAAAGGGAGGAAAGTAGATCCTGCAAACTATAGGCCCATCAGCCTGACCTCTATCCTGGGGAAGGTCTTGGAAAAGATTATCAAAGAGGCCATCCTTAACAGACTAGCTGAAGGCAATATCCTGAGGGATAACCAGTAGGGGTTTGTTGCAGATAGGTCTTGTCTGACCAATCTCATTTCCTTTTATAACCAGGTGACTTATCACCTGGACAAGGGGGAAGAGATCGACGTTGTATATCTTGACTTCAGAAAAGCCTGCAATCTGGTATCCCACGATCACCTCTTGGCTAAATTGGCTAACTGCAGCCTCGACCTCACCATGATCTGCTGGCTGGGGAATTGGCTCCATGGTAGGACCCAGAGGGTGGTGGTCGATGGGAGCCAATCGTCTTGGTGCGCTGTAACCAGTGGGGTCCCACAAGGCTCTGTCCTAGGGCCTGTACTATTTAACATCTTCATCAATGATGTAGACATTAGTGTCAGAAGCAGACTGGCCAGGTTTGCTGATGACACCAAACTCTGGGGTAAAGCATCCACATCTGCCTGATCCAGGTGTTCAACACCGAAAAATGCAAGGTTCTCCACCTTGGGAGGAAAAACCTGCAGCATGCTTATAGGCTCGGCAGTGCTACGCTGGTTAGCACTACAGATGAAAGGGACCACAAGATAAACATGGGCCTTCAATGCCGTGCTGTGGCTAGTAAAGTGAGGAAAATACTGGCTTGCATCCATAGATGCTTCTCAAGCAGATCCTGGGACGTCATTCTCCCCTTGTACTCGGCCTTGGTGAGGCTGCAGCTGGAGTACTGCGTCCAGTTTTGGGCTCCACAATTCAAAAAGGATGTGGAGAAGCTTGAGAGGGTGCAAAGGAGAGCCACGCACATGATCAGAGGTCAGGAAAACAGACCTTATGATGAGAGGCTGAGAGCCATGGGGCTCTTCAGCCTGGAAAAGCACAGGCTCGGGGGTGATCTGGTGGCTACCTATAAGTTTACAACGGGTGCTCATCAGGATCTGGGGGAACGTCTGTTCACCAGAGTGTCCAAAGGGATGACAAGATCGAACGGTCACAAACTCCGCCGCGACCGATTCAGGCTGGACATAAGGAAGAACTTCTTCACTGTCCAAGCCCCCAAGTTTTGGAATAGACTGCCACCAGGGGCGGTTCAAGCACCCACTTTGAACGCCTTCAAGACACATTTGGATGCTTATCTTGCTGGGATCCTATGATCCCTGCTGACTTCCTGCCCCTGGGGCAGGGGGCTGGACTCTGATCCTCTGGTGTCCCTTCCAGCCCAAATGTCTATGAAAACTATGAAATGGGACTGCTAACATGCTTAAGGATAAGCTTATGCTTAAGTGCTGAGGCAGTCACACACACTAGAGAGAAATAGGTTAAAATTTAACCCAGGACTGTCCAGCTGGCAATCCATGAGCTGGGCTGGGCAAAGCACACATGCAACAGCTCAGCTAGGACTGTTTTGAAGTTTCTGGTGAGTAATCCTGCTGTCTCTCTGTGCTCTCTGCTTTTGAAGAGGCCTTCCCTCCTTTCTCGCCAACCTTGTGCCCCCTAGCCCCTGTGCCTTGTGCCCCCTAACCTCACTCTTGGAACCACATGCCCCCCCACTTTCTCCCTGCCCTGCTCTCTTGTGGGGTTTGCCCTATAGGTCAACTTGGCTTGTCATGCCATTGCTTAGTCCTCTTTGTTTCATTCTCAAACTGCTATTCTATGATATCATTTCTAAACATATTGCTATGATTCACACCAGGAGACAGGGAAGTAAGTTCTCTGACCAGTGCTATTCAGAAGGTCAGATTAGATCATCATAGTAGTCCCTTCTGGCTTTAAAATGCATGCCTGTTTTTCTACATTTAAACAAACGTACTGCCTACTGCTTTCAGTAGATTCCTGTGTGGGTGAAGGTGGGTAGTTTCAAAAGTGAACTTACTCTAATAGTGGTCTATGGATTAATCCAGGTATTTCTGATTTTCCTTTAGTCGCTGCGATTCAGTTTAAATTTTCACATTTTCAAAACAAGCTGTTATTCTCCTCATTCTGGTGCATTTTAAAACTCACTCGACTCCCTGCATATCAAATTCACAATTACCCAGTATTTAGGAAAAGTTCTTAAACTGAAATGAAAACAGTGAAGTTAACTTTGTAATTGTTCCCATAATGTTTAATTTAGAATCTTTATCAGTGTATTCAAGCTTTATGTTCATTGCACATATGATAAATTTAAACAGAGACCAACTAAACCTGAACATTTCGATAATTACTTTGCAATAAGTATGTTTGCCTAAGCAGAAAGCAGAAAGTTAATAATGAAGTAAATTTCAATGCCTCTAACTGTGACATTCCCAGTGATACAATGTTTAAGATGCAATTACTGCAAATAATTTTTTTTTAAAGTTATGGCTTTTTAAATCTATAGTAGCCTTGTTTATAAACTAGGAAGCCCTTGTTTTCTTCAAATCTCAGTTTTTGGGTACTTTGGACTAGTGCCCTTTTAACATGCAGTGCAGTAAATTCTGGGGTTTTTTAGGAACTTCAGTGAACTTTCTGGTTTGTTTGCTATTACGTTTCTGAGTTTCTTCCAGTAGAGCTTTCCAGAAACTTTTGGGCACAGGCTGTCTACTGCCACTTCAAGCTGCCCTGGACTCTCCCATACTAGAACTGATCCTCCTTCAAGCCATTCCTGTTGCTCAGATTTCCCCCAGTTCCACCTGCGCATGCTTAGCTTAGTAGTTTAACTCCTATGTGTGACAGTTGAACAAGTAGCAGACACTTCATAGAGGAATTTCTAGCCAATTACTCTTATTTCTTAGATAAATTAGATGACGCAGAGAGAAAATGCTTCCTTTCGTTTCTCTTCCTCAGAGTCCTTACCACATAAGTACCCTTAGGGGGTCCCCACATTTTCTCCCCTGGGCCTTGCTTCGTCGTCCTGCTCATGCAGCCTTCTGACTGTTGACAGTTAGCTCCCCTAAGTTTGTCCAGATCTGACAGTCAAAAGGTTTCCCTCAATGTTTTTTCTGAAACTCAACCCTAAAAGTCTAAGTTGGTTCTGGTATCTTACTTAGTCCTCCTTTTCTGCTTGGTATTTTTCTCTGTTCCACCCCTTTTTCTCGTTAACCTGAGAAGACCTGATTTTTCTCTTGTGCTGTAGCCAACTCCATTGTTTTAAAGTGCTTTTATTTAAATGACAGGATTTATAAGGTTACTGACTCAATGATTCCTGGCTTGGGATATGTAGGATGCCTTTCTTGGTCCCAGTTGGCTGACACAAAAGACATCGAGGTATTCAATAAACTGTCAGTTAAAAAGTCAATGTCAATAGGATCTTCACATATCATTTTTTTTAATTTGATTTTTATCCAAGAAGTGATCCAAGAGTAGAATTCTAGTCCTTCCAAAGCTAAACGTTTTCATGAGGGCAGACTGTCCGTAGCTCTGTAGTTGTTCCTAAGCTGTAGATTCCTTTTATTTCAGATTTTTTTGGAAGGCAGCTCTTTTTCTGACAAGTCTGAAGGTTTGAAGCAAGGCCTTACAGTTCATGTGCCCATCTAAAAATGGTACATTGAGTGGGAGTATTTGAATAGGAAGAATTGTTCAGTTTCAGTGGTATTTCAATTGAATTGAAATGCAGTTTCAGTGGTGTGAAACTTTTTTTCCTAGTACCATATTTACCCTGAATGTCAGACAGCCTCCCCCCGCCCCCCACTAATTAGATTCAGTGCATGGAAAATTTATGAATTTATTATAATTTTCCATATATAGAACCTGACTATTGGAGGATCATTTTTAATTGACATCCCCTTTCCCTGCCAGCTGCTGCAGGTGGTGGGGGGAGAGGTGATTGAGGAGGCTAGTAATGGGGCAGTCAATGGTGGATAGACGGTGGGACAGGTAGTAGTGGGGGGCATGTGATAGGGCATGTGGGAGGGCAATAAATGGGGACCTAAAGCTGTGAGTGTCAGAAACAGTGTGGAGAGGGGAAGGGGTAATCAGGGAAGCCTGAGGCTGGTGGGGGCAGGCACAATGGTGGGTAAGTGTTGAGGGGAGCAGGGAGCAAGCTGCCTGCCACACTGGCTTCAAACTACCTGCCCCCCCCTACTTACCCCTCATTATGCCTACCTCCCCACAGTCTCAAGCTGCCCAAATTTCCCCCTTCCCTTGTTCCCCACCTCTACTCTGCTTGTCACCCGCAGCATCAGGTTCCTGCTACCCCTTCCTTCCGAAATCTTTCCTCCTCTCCAGCCCAGCCCTGTGTCTTCTAATTGAGTAAATATGTAAATTATTTTATAATGGTACATTTTGCATATAGCAAGAGACCAGGTGCTGATTTAAAACTGGCATGTATCCTTACACAGGAACTGTTTTCCCCCCCCCTTTTATTTCCTCTGTCTTGTAAATGGGCATGTGTAACACAGACCAGCATTTCATTCTAGTTCCAAGCCTCTGTACCAGTTCTATCACTTATCAAGGATCCTGGTTTTCTTTGATTTAAAAAAAAACCCCAAAAAGACAAACCCTCCCGTTTTTGGATTAAGAAAACTAACCAAAAATCTACATTTATCCATGATCAAAATGAAATGCCACTATAAGTGTGTGTGTATATGTGTATACATATTATAAAAGCCTACGTCTTTCTGTCTGTCCACAATGCTTTATTCATGCTCTGATTGGTTGTCAAACAGCCAATCAGAGTGCGAAGAAGTGTTCTGACAGAAGGCAGCCTGCTGCCATGATGATGGGGATACAGGAGATGTTGGGGGGGGGGAGAGGGAAGGCCAGCTGAGCTGGCCTCGTTCCCCCCCCCCGACCTGTTCCCTGGAGGCAGTGGCAACAGAGCAGATGGAAGAAGGGGGACAAGGCGTCGCCCCCACCGCTCTGCTCCCCGCAGGTAATGTGGGAGGGAAGAGAGCAGGCCTGGGCCCAATGCAGGGTGGGGCTAGGCCTACACCTCCCCCCCGCCAGGTTGGCCCGGCCCTGCTGCTTCTCCCCCGCCACCCCTCTGCCATGGCGGGCTGGCTTCTCTCTGCCCTTGGGCCAGTCCTCCCCCTGCATCGGGCCCAGGCCCACTCCTCCCTTCCCCCTGCTGCCGTATCGGGGAAGGAGGGGAATGGGCCTGAACCCCAAGCTGTAGGAGGGGAGGGGAGGCCCAGGGCTTCATCCCTGCCTGCTTCCCCACCCCTTGGTCATTCTTGATGGGCAATTAGCTGGTAGTATTATAAAAGCCTATGTCTGTCTGGCTGTTTCCATCAGCCAGTCAGAGTGCGAGTAAAGTGTTATGGACAGACAGTCAGAGTACTCCAAGCATGGGGGAGCACTGCCATGATTCCGAAGCCACACTGAGGACTGGACAGAGGGTGGGAGAGCCGAGGCCAGCACTGGTCTTGGCTCCCCCACCCCGCTCCCTGCAAGTGGCAGAACAGTGGCAGCATGGGGTAGTAGGTTGTGGCACTCCATCCCGGCCCCTGTCATTCTTGATGGGCAATTGGAGTGGTGTTTCATTTTAATCACAGAAAAATGTGGATTTTTGGTTACTTTTTAAATCCCAAAAATTGGGGATTTTTTTTTTTATCAGTGGATACTATGATCCCTTCTTATGATGAGAGAACAGATGCATCTTTTTTGGCTTTTTTGTCTTTCCTCATCTGAAGCTGAAATCCCTTGGCTCCTTTCTTATTAAGGAAAATGTCAAGTTGTCATAGCCCTTGGATTCTAAGATCCATATTGATTACAGTGGCTTTGCTTGCAAGCAACTTTTTAATTACTTTCTTCTGAATCATTGGTTTCCTTGCTCTTTAAACTTTTTGTTCAGTCTTTTTCCCCCACCTGACTAAATCCAAATCACCTGAAAATCCAAAACTCTTTTTTTTTTTTTTCTTTTTTATAATTCCCTTAGATGCGACTCTGTACTGTTGGAAGTCAAATGAAAGACCAAGGATGGTCCAGAGAATGCTCTATGCCTGCTCGCGATATTCAGCAGAAAGACAAGGTTTCCCCACCCCATCCCACTTTGACAGTCATTTCTAGGGAAGTCAGTAAAAATAAAGTGAGCCTTGCATCTGTGGAACCAAGCATATGTAGATTTTATTTGGATCATTAGTTTTTTCCCATTGTTGGAGTGGAAGCCAGGAAGTTCCTTTTCTGAAGGATTATTTCTTCAGTCTGTACCTGTACCTGCTAGAAGGGAGTTAAAAGCTCTCTTAATGTAGAAGTATCTAGATTCATGTTTTGCTGGATATTTTACTGCTTTATTTGCTCTTCAAAACATAATTAACTTAAGAACAGTCTGAACAGACTTCAGAAGGCTTTAGTGGCAAAATCTTGAAGAGATGGCGTGGGAAAACTATATACAGAACTTGAGGCTGCGCATCAAGATAAACAATAAGTTACAATATCTTTTGCAGGTAATAATGTAAACTGCAAGGTATGTACGTAAGAAAAGTTGACTATCTTTCTAAGCTGCTGAGGAATGGTTTATAAAGAGAGAAATACTTGTGGCTGCTTACTCTGTGTATAAATTCTCTTTATTGCAGAATAGCCTCAGCATCCCTAAATTGTAATGATTTTGTTGTCCTTTTGCATGCTTTCCCCTCATATTCTTGAATTTTTTGTTCATAGAAAAAAAATCTGTCAGTTCACCATGAGTATAGAGCAATTTGCAGAGTTCCCATCTCGGACTCCAGGGAGTCACCAGTATTGTTAAGGCAAACTCTGTTAATATAGTTATCTGGCCTCGTTATTGTTGTCTGATGTTAATTATTACAGGTCAGGCTGGGCTTCCTTAGTTTAAATGGTCTGGGCACGTTGTCAGGATACAGTCTGTGATGCTGTGCCCATAACAAGCTCAGTATTCCAAGAAAGAAGCCGCAGGCTAAATTCAGTTCCTAATAACAAAAACTCAGCCAGGTTTATTGTCCACAAACACACCTAGACAGTAGTATTCATGACCAAGTGATACACAATGCTTAGTGCTGGATTTTGATAGCCCTAAGCTATGTCCAGTTTAAGAGGCCCCATATGATAAAAAGAATCCATGAAAATGGATTTTCATGAAATCTTAAGATGAATTATTGTTATTTCTGCACAAATCCTATGAACTCCATATGAATAAATGGTAGAGCTATACATATGTATATTTTTGTCATATTGGAATTAAAATGTCCAGTTTTTTTTCTTATTTTGAGGCCCCTCATATTGTGAGGCCCTAAGATGTGGCTTAAATAGTTTAAGCCTAAATCTGGCATGGACAATACTAGCTGAGCTATTTGCAGCATGATACAGGCGTGAACATAACCCTTAAACACAGTACAAAGTATTAAGGGTTTTATACTCTGGTCAAAACAACTTTGTTTACAGCATACACATCCTAATTCTCACCAATTACTAAAACATATTTAGGTGACATCATCTACATGCTACTTCTCACCAATTAGTGCAACCTTTCCACCAGATTAGTGACCTGGCAAACAGGTTTCCCTCTAATCTTTTGTTTTGGTGTTTTGTGCTGGTCTGATCAATTTCCTGCCTCGTGGCCTGGGAGGCATCTCTACACTAACTAGTTACTTTCCCAGCATTTCTGTGCAAGTTCCATATGGTATGCCCTGTTTTGTATTCATCAGAGCCTACTTTGGTTCAGGCATAAACAGGTCTTCCATGTAATTTCCATATGCACTCACCTGTGGTTGTGTTAATACATTCATTAATACAAGGCCATGACCCCTTAGAAAGGAGAGTCCATAAGGAATGTTTATTCCTTAAGAATGCAATCTCTTAGCGCATGGGCAGTCCATCCTGTCCCACAAGAAATGCAGTTAGCGGGCAGGGAAGCCCCCTTGGTTAAACAGGGAACTGTTAAACCTCCTGAAACTTATGAGAAGCCTATGCCAAATGGAAAACAGGAAGCATCGGCAAGGAGGACTACTCTTGGCACATGTAGAGAGTGGTCCAGAATAGCCAAGGCAGAAACTAAACTCAGGCTAGCCACAAGCATCTAGGACAACAAAAAGTCCTTTTTCAGATATATGAGAAGTCGGAGAAAGAATAGAGGCAACATTTGATGATTATATGGTCAGTTAGATGGCAAATTTGTTTGGGGTTGCACCCACAGAGGTGGTAGATGGGTCGGTATTGACCTGGAAAGATGTGGGCAGTGGAGTCCAACAAGGCGTGGTCCTTGGACCTGTGCTGTTCAGTGTCTTTATTATTGACTTGGATGAGGCTATGGAAAGTACTCTGTCCAAGTTCACAGATGACACCAAATTATGGGGTAAAGTTAACACACTAGAGGGTAGGGAACAAATCCAGGCAGATCTGGACAGTTGGAAAAGTAGGAAGAACAGAATAGGATGCAGTTCAACAAGAATGAGTACAAAGTGTTCCACCTAGGAAGAAGGAATCGCCAGCACTGCAGGCTGGGGCAGAACCGTCTCAGCAGCAGAAAGTGATCTTGGAGTCATTGTTGACACCAAGATGAACATGAATTGTCAATGTGATGAAGCAATCAGTAAAGCTAACTGCACTTTATCATGCATTAGCAGGTTATGACAAACAAGTCCAGGGAGGTGATACTTTTCCTCCATGCAGCATTGGTCAGGCTGCAGTTGGAGTACTGTGTCCAGTTTTGGGTGATGCACTTAAAGAGGGATGTGGACAACCTCGAGAGGGTTCAGAGGAGGGCCATTTGTATGGTTAGGGCCTGCAGGCAAAGCCCTACAAGGAGAGATTGAGGGCCCTGGATCTCTTCAGCCTCTGCAAGAGAAGGCTGAGAGGTGATCTTGTGGCCACCTACAAATTCATCACAGGAGAGCAGCAAGGAATAGGAGATGCTCCCAGGCACCCCTTGGAGTAACTAGGAACAACGGCCACAAACTGACGGAGAGCAGATTTAGGTTAGACAGGAAGAACTTATTTATGGAAAGGGTTGCCAGAATCTGGAATGGTTTCCCCTACCTTGGGGGTCTTTAAGAGGAGTCTAGACCTGCACCTGGCTGGGGTCCTCTAACTCCAGTGCTCTTTCCTTCCCAGGAAAGGGGGTCAGACCCAATGATCTGCTGAGGTCCCTTTTGACCCAGAGCATTGGACCCCTGCGGGATCAAATGAGGCAGCTGATGTTTGATGCCGAAGAAAAAGCCATTCTCCTAAATGATTACTCTGTGTCAGTCTTCCACCAGCCCATGGGAGTCAGGCTGAACACAGAACACCCAGGGAGTGGGAGATGGACCCACAATTGACGTAGATCAGGTGAGGAAACACCTGAAGAAGCTAGACATCAATAAGTCTGCAGGCCCAGATGGAATGCACCCGAGAGTCTTGAAGGAGCTGGTAGACATTGTAGTGCACGTTATGGCGAAGATACTTGAAAATTTGTGGCCCTTGGGTGAGTGTCTAGAAGACTGGAAAAGAGCCAACATAGTCCCAATCTTCAAGGAAGGAAGGAAAGGGGAACTAGGGAATTACAGGCCAGTCAGGCTGATGTCTGTCCCTGGAAAGATCTTGGAGAAAATCATCAAGGGATCCATCAGCAGCAGGCTACCAGAAGGCAGCCTTCTGAATGCCGGTTAACATGGCTTTGTTACTGGTAGGTCTTGCCTGACCAACCTCATCTCCTTCTGTGACCAGGTGATGCATTGTCTGGACAAGGGAGACTAGGTTAGTGTCATATATCTGGATTTCAAGACAGCCTTTGACTTAGTCTCCCATGATGTCCTCATGGTTAAGCTGGAGAGCTGTGGCCTCAACCATCACATGGTCTGATGGCTAGGGAACTGGCTCTGGGGTTGGACCCAAAAAGTACTAGTTGGTGGAAGCAAATCAGTGTGATGCAAGGTGACCAGTGGCATCCCTCAGGGCTCAGTACTTGGGCCAGTACTCTTCAACATCTTCATTAATGATCTGGATTTGGGTGTCAGATGCAAACTGGCAAAGTTTGCGGATGACACTAAACTATGGGGGAAAGTAGTCCCACTGGAAGACAGGCTGGGGTTACAGGTTGACCTGGATACGCTTGAAAGGTGGGCAGGAAGTACAAGGTGATCCACCTTGGGAGGAAGAACCAGCAGCATACTTGTAGGCTCAGCAGTGCTACGCTAGCTAGCACCACAGCTGAAAGAGACCTGGGAGTCTTGATTGATCACAAGATGAATGAGCCACCAATGTGATGCAGTAGCTGGCAAAGCAAACCAAACTCTGGCATGCATCTACCGATGCAGCTCAAGCAAAACCAGGGATGTTATCCTTCTGCTTTACTTGGCTTTAGTGAGGCTGCAGCTGGAGTACTGTGTCCAGTTTTGGGCCCCCCCACTTCAGGAGGGATGTGAATAAGCTTGAGAGAGTCCAAAGGAAAGCCACCCATATGATCAAAGGCCAAGAGGACAAGTCTTACGAGGAGAGGCTGAGAGACATGGGACTTTTCAGTCTGAAGAAGAGAAGGCTCAGAGGGGACGTGGTGGCAGCCTACAAGTATATAAGGGGAGTGCATCAGGACTTGGGAGAATGGTTGTTCACCAGGGCCTCCCAAGGGATAACAAGGTCTAACAGTCACAAACTCCTGGTAGGCCGATTTAGACTGGACATAAGAAAAAACTTCGTTACAGTCTGAGTGTCCAGGGTCTGGTACAGACTCCCCCCAGCGGTCATGCAAGCACCTACTTCAGACTCATTCAAAAGGAGTCTGGATGCTTATCTTGCTGGGATCGTTTGACCCTAGCAGACTTCCTGCCTATGGTAGGAGAGCTGGACTTGATCTTGCGAGTTTCCTCCCAGCCTCTTTAACAGCTATGAAATATATGAAATACTGTAGCAAAGCCTACATCGGGGTGGGCAATATGCATCCCGGAGGCCGGATGTGGCCCGCCAAGTCATTCTATCTAGCTCGTGGAGCCCCTAAAAATTTAGAAAATTTAATGTTTATCTGCCCCTGGCTGCCTATCATGCGGCCCTCGATGGCTTGCCAAAACTCAGTAATAGGCCCTCTGCCCAAAATAATTGCCTGTCCCTGGCCTACACCATCTACAGAGTGGAGCACCACTTTCTTACTTCACAGAGGTGCTGTGAAGATAAAAATGCATGTTTGCATTTGAAGCATTCTGCATAAATATAATTAAAAAGCCAAAGGAAATGCTGCACTAACAAGTACTGCACTGTGCAGTAAACAGCAGCTTTGGACATACAGCAAAAAGGAAATACAGAATAACTATTCATTCTGTGAGTGCTATCTATTTGCAGTGTAGGAGGTGGGTGCCCTGTGATTAAAAATGTGACACGATCAAATAATTAGACTGTTTTTATGCATATGAATGGGATTGGATTCTGGTTGCATGGGAAACTTTAATTTTTGACATTCTCTTAATTTTTGTATGTTTGTGTATGCAACCTTAATGTCTATTTAATATAGCTTTCTGTATGTAAACCAGTCAGTATGAAATCATCCCATTTTTTAATCTCTGTTCCATGACAAAGACTGAATACTTACTCTTTTAGCTTAGAATAGTACATTTTAAAAGTATCAGCTTAGAATGTGTAACTGTTTGAGTTCTGTTGCAAAGTGTTAATTATGCTTTGGTGGGAAAACAAATTGGTAGTTAAAGTATATTTTGCAAGTTTAAAAAAAAATACCTTACATCAAGAACTTTGTGTTAAATTGTATCTATTGACTTGTGTGTTTGGGAGGAAAAAAAAAATCAAGGTACCACTTGGTTTGTTTTGGAGGATTGATTACTTTTGTTGTGAGATGTTTCCTGATAGGGCTGGGGTAAGAGTACAAATTGTCTTGTTTTTTGTTGGAATAGATTAGTGTTGTTTTTTTTTTCTTATAACCACGTAAGTTTCTTTATTTATTATGTAGATATAAAAGTTGGCTATTTCCTATTATAATACCCTTAGCCTGACATTGTTAAACCAACTTATTGTGCGACTGAAACAGCATGAGAAGACTTTGTTAGACCAATAAGGAATTAATACTGTCTATACAGCTGATTCTCCATTCTTCTATCCAATTATCCTGTTCTTGTCCCATCCCTTTTTTATCCAGCGAAGATTTGACTAAAATGTTTATCTTAATTTTGAGCAATGACACTAAATCTCTTATATCGGGGGTGGTCAACCCCTGGCCCATGAGCCAGATTTGATCATTGGTACCATATTGTCTGGCCTGTGAGACTCCCCATAGGTCCCTGGGGAGGCCTGCAGGCTGTGGCCATGTATGCTGGAGTGGGCTCTTGGCACAGTGTAGGCTGTTATCCCGGAATATGGACTGGCCCTATGTCACTCAACTGGCTAGTGGGACCAAAAGGTTAAGTACTACTTTGCATCAGTAAATCTGTTGTTTGGAATACATTTAAATTACCTGACTGGTTTGTGTAAGAGCTTTCTAAACATTGTCAAAACTTATCACCACATTTATGTTGCAAGTTAACTGAAAACATTTCATGGATAAATAGAACCTGCATAGCAGACACCATCCTTATGGTGTTGTATATTTAAGGAAAAATCGAGTCAATTCAATAGTCTCTAACATATCTGCTATCTTTAAGTGGAATTTAGTATTGGGCCTTTGGATTTCCACCAGGTTGTTCCTTTTACATCTGCCCCTGCAGCATTTAAAAATGTGGAGAGACAATGTTCAGGGTGAAGAAGACAGGTCTCAGTTATTCCTATTCCCTCCTGTTTCTGTTTTTTTTACAATAACACATTATACAGGTGTACAAACCAGTTATCTTAACTGATCCTGTGCTCTGTGCTATGCTACATTTTTAACACATTTTCATGCTTCATTGACTGAAGAAGCATTTTTTCTGAAGTTCTTTAAATACAGTTTGTGTGTGAAGTCAGTTGAGGGGAGAGACTAAACTGTATTTGTTTCCTGTTCTTAAAAAAGAAGGGACTGTTAAGAGCCAATCCCATGACACTTCCAATGAGGAGTGTGCAGATCTCTTACAAAATCAGGACTCCTCATAGTCTTGTCTGTGCTTTTAAAACCTAACAGATTCAGATGCTGACAACTCTAGATGATTGAGTGCCAGGTACTGCTTAATGGCAAGTCCAGGTGAAAGATAAACTTCAGTCAGCACCATTTCAGAAAGTGGGTTTATGCTTGTTTGCATATGAAATGTTTGTCATGGATTTACCTTCACTGCTTGCCTGACAAGTTTTTAGCAGGAAACTACAGGAGTCAAGGCATGAAGGAAACTTCTGCTACCTGGTTTAAACTGTCAAGTTTTTGACCCACCTATTAATTTGTCAGTATTTGGTCTTAGTAACTAATAGCTACTAATTTTATTAACATATGAGACATAAGAAGAGATTTTCTTGTAAATGTCTCTGCTTATTTTGACAGCTGGTTCTTGTGGATAGAGAACAAACAGCAGTCTTGTGTACAACAAATAAAAGATGATGAATATATATATTTTTCAAATATATCCTACTATGTTGTAGGATAATATGAGTTTTGAATTAAGTAACTCTGTAATCTGGATGACACAAGTTTTTAAAATCTTCCTGCATATGGACATATTTGTAATATTATATAATGTGAAAAGTTAATTTCTTCAACATATTTGCTGAAAGACTTGAATGAAAACTGGTTATTGGATTATAGAATCATAGAAGTAGGGTCAGAAGGGACCTTGTAGATCTTCAAGTCTGACCCCCTGCCTGGGCAGGAGAAAAAACTGGACTCAAATGAGTCCAGCTAGGTAGGTATCAAGCCTCTTCTTAAAGACCCCCAGGGTAGGAGCCAGCACCACTTCCCTTGGAAGTTGGTTCCAGATCCTAGCCGCCCTGACTGTGAAGTAGTTCTTGCGGATGTCTAATCTAAACCTACTCTCCAATAATTTGTGTCCATTATTCCTTGTTATGCCAGGGGACGCTAGGGAAAACAGTGTTTCCCCCAAACCCTTCTGGTCCCCCCTAGTGAGCTTATAGATAGTCACCAGGTCCCCCCTCAGCCTTCTCTTGTGAAGGCTGAACAGGTTTAGGACCCACAGTCTTTCATTGTAGGGTCTGCCCTGTTGTCCCCAGATCATGCGGGTGGCCCTCCTCTGGACTCTCTCAATGTTGTCCACATCCCTCCTTATGCCATATGAAGTTTGTTTATATCTTGTTTGCAGCCAAATAAACCAATAAGAACCATGCCTTTGAGCTTGTAATTGCTTACATTTTAACCCTGTTGGTGGGGAGGGGGGCTGTGTGTGCTACTAATGTAAGGAACATAGACCATTTAGTTAAAAACAAAACAAAAAAACAGAAAAAAACAAACAAAAAACCTGGGTGAGTGAATGAGTTTTTACCTAAGCTATTCAGGTACACTTGGTGTCAGTTGAATTTAAATACCTCATTGATGGACCCATTAAAAAAGCCCATGATGCATAATAAGGTGAAATATAAAATGAAGGGTGTAAAATGGACAGTTTTACTTAATGGTTAGTGCAGTGCCACAATCAAAACTGGAAAGACCATTTATGTTAGAGGGAAAAGCAGTCTCTGTGCTTATTCAGCTTTCTTGCTTTAAAGAAAATATCAGCTCAGTTTTCCTCAGCTCAGCTTCCCTCCAGCCTTGTGGCCACTGCAAAAGGAAGGGAAGACTTACTGTATTACCCCCCAACTTCTAGCCTGAGCCACTGCAGGAATGTGGCTGCACTTCTGGAATCAAAAGTGAATGTCTGTTCACTTACTCACTGGTTCAGTTTACGCAGGTTAGACTAACCTGCAAGGTTTGAATCAATTCAGATTTGGGCTTTTTTTTTTTTTTTTTTTTTTTTTTTTGAATGTCTGTAGTCAGCCCAGAAGTTCAGTGCACATAAACTGCTTTCACAGTGGCTTAAACTGGTTTAAGATAAACCTGGATGGATGTAGTATCAAACTTAACTGATTTAGTTTAAATTGGTTTATTGAACTTCTATCCCAGATCCCTTCAAGATTTTAATTTAACTCTCACAGTACCCTAGCATCCCAGGATGTTTTGCACCACCCCCCGCAAACCCCACCCTCACAGGGTGGGCAGACTAGCCTTGACCCTAGATGTCTGCTCCAGCTCCGCAGGAAGACATGCTCTAGCACCCCCCAGCTTCTGGCCTGGGCCACTGCAGGCTTGTGGCTGCATTTCTGGAATCAACAATGAATGTCTGTTCACTTGTTTATCAGTCCAGTCTATGCAGTTTAGACTAGACTAACTAGTGAAGATTGAATTATTCAGCCTCGTGCTTTTTGACTGTACGTAGCCTATTATTAGACATGGGGTTGTTAGCAAGGGGTATGCGTACCCCTGGGGATATTTGGACTGGTCCTAGTGGGTACGCGTGGGCGGGCATGAATGGAGTGCTGCTGCCTCCCAGGAGCAGAGCCAGGGCAGGGTAAGGGCAGTAGTGACCCTCTGTGGGTCAGGAAAGCTTGCACACGGCAGCCACTGCTGCCATATCAGCCCAACGAGCTTCCCTGCCCTGCTCCTGGGAGGCAGCACTGCTCTATCCCCGCCCGCCCGTGCGCCATCTCCACCTCCCTGCTTTGTGTTCAGCTGCATGCTACCCCACCCCTCCTCAACATCCAATCATGTACTACCCCCCCCCCCTTCTCTCCCAGCTCGGTGTCTGGCTGCTGGGGGTACTTAGACTAAAAAAAGTTGAAAAACCCTGTATTAGAGTATTCCATTGTAAAACCAAAGGGTCATAACTAGGTTCAGAATAAATTAGAGAAGACCTTTGCAGCTGACTGCAGCAAGACTTGAGATCCTGAAATGGCCTCTATGTAAAAGTGTGCTTATATGAAGCATTTTATAGGACTAACAATTTACACCAGGGTCCCTATATAAAATTTCCTCTCCTGACTGATACATAGCAACAGTGCCAGTTAGCTTCTATCCACAGGCCTATTAAGTGTGCTGCTATTCCAAAGAAAACTATAGTTTTTGCATTTCCACTAAGTAGCTGTCAAACTTTGTACAGTTGGAAGCAATACTTTTTGCAGGTTAGTGAATGTATATGCAGATTAGCTGAATTTGCAAATTACAATAAACTATCTTTAAAAAAGAGCCAATTTAGCATCTTTGCAGTCTGGGCAAATGAACCTTTGTTTTTTATGTATAGGGCAGCAAAAGTGTGAATTTCTCCAAATTATGCTGTCTTCCCAGCATGCAGCTGTCCAAGTTATGGGGGAAACTTCTGTTAGGGATAACAGGGCTGATTCACTTTTTGCTGCCTTTTCTCATTTTGTCAGTTACCACAAAGCATGGTGGTGAGTTTGTGATGTGGAAACTGGAACTCACTGCTACCAAGCATCTACTACAAGGGAACACATTTAATTCCTACTTGGTTGCTTGAGTCTGTGTGGGTGACCTACAGTTGGTGACCTTTTAGGCAGTAAGCTCTAAATATGCTTAGCAATGTTTTGGGGCACCTAGTCATCCAGTTCCTAATAAACACTGATGTTTGTACCCTCCAGAGCAAAGGCTTTATTTCCAAAAAAAAAAAAAAAAGCTTTTAGAATCAAAGTCTGACCTTAAGCAATTTATACAGGGTCTTCTTGCTGCCTGTGGTTTGCGGGTCACCAGTTGGACAAAGCATCTTTGTCTGACTGTGCTGTTTGTAACCATAGGACCCAACTCTGCTTTTAGGGCCAGGAGTAGGACTCTCAAAATCCTAATACCTAGCACCCTACCATTAGTTCATAAATAGGTATGCACCATTATAGTAAAGTTGGGTATGTGTCCTCCATTCCTTTACAGGACACAAAAGCATGCTTCTCCAAACAGTAACTTCAACAATTCAAGTGGCAAAAGTCTGTGGTGTTAACAGGTTCAAGCCTGACCAATAAATCATACAGGGGTAGGCAGATCAGGTTCTTCGGGTAAACATTAATGCATCTTTAGGCTTTTTTTTCTTACCAAGACTGTCCTATGAGTGTGGGAATTTCCTCCCATACACTGCTAGATACTCTGAATAAATTAGAATCATTTGAACTTGCCTTTTTAAGGCACCCTCTTGTGCTGATCCTCCTTCCATCTGCTTCCCCAGAGTATGTTGACACAGTCTACCCCAACATGGAGCTTTACCACACCTTCCGGTAGCGCTCTTCAGCACTGCAGCAGAGTGGGTCTAGCTCTGCCAGCACTTGCCTGTGCCAGGGCCTGTCTGTGTAGATGACAGTTTTTGCAGCATGTTGAGATGGCCTATCCTAGTGCTCTGCCATGTCTCAAAGAAGGGAGGAGCAAAAAAAGGTTGAAGATGCCAGGATTTGACATGAGTTGATCTAAGCCAGGGCTGTCCAACTAACAGTGTGCAAGCAACATGCAGCCTGCTTACATCCTCAGCTCTCTCTGCTTTGCCCCATGAATCAGGCACTGCTTCCCCAGCTGTCACTGCCTCCCTCCATTGCCTGTTACGTAGCTCACTTCTCTCGAACTTTGTTCAGCTTCCGCTTCCTGCCGTACCCCTACTGACATACCAGTGTGGTCCACAGAGGATGTGGCGAAGGGGTGATATGGCCTGTAGCCACTCAGAAGTTGGAGGGCCCTGGTCTAACCTATGAGGCGTGTTGAGAAATGGGTACCTAAAAAGGTATACTTAAAAAAAATCCACACAAATCCTAACCTAGTGTATTTATTTAAAATCTAGTTATTTGGAAGTATACTGTTTTAACTGAGGGATTTTGCTTTTATGCTATGGGGATGAATGTGTTTGCTGTCTGCATTTTATGTCCTTTGAATTTGTTCTTCTGCCTTCCATGTTTCCATAAAGTGAGGATTTGATTTTTTTTTGGCAGCATTTCCAGCATAATTTTGTTCTGTGTCTATTCTGCTTTCTGGTAAGCTTGATTGTAATGCAAGTAAGAACCTTTTTATTGCTATGCAGACTGTTTTGTATGTCCTTCTGAAATTGTTGTTTTTATAGCAGTAAGCAATTTATAGTAGTGAAACTTTTCATAGATGTTTTAAAGCTGCTTTCATTTCTCGTTCATACTTCTAGATTGTGACCTATGCAGTCAGCTAAAAAAAAATCAGGACACAACCTCCTTCTATTAAACAAATGGAAGTTCAGCCTTAAAGATGTAACTATCTCCTTAATTCACCCTGTTGTTCGTAGGCCTTGCAGTACTCTTATACCACTTGGTAATATTACATAGAAGACAGTGCAAGAGGGTGAAGTCTAAATTTCTTCTCATAGAGGTTTATTGGCTCGTTCCCCTTAAGAATAAAAATGACTGACATGTAAATATCTGTCAACATCTGCTGAGGAAAATCAGACCACAATCACATAAAGCTTTGAATTCCAAATGAGCAAACAAAAAACCTGTTTCTTAGAAATTTGAATTAAGATGATCAGCTTTCATTATTTTGTTTTGTTTCCCTTTTAAGCAATGCACATTTGATTGAGCTTTTTCCTTTATTGGCCAGTGGAAAATAGGTAGCCTAGTCCTTTACCATCCTTCACACCAAAAGGCACAATTTTCTAATATATTTTGTAAAGAGGGGTATATATGATGTGGGACAGCCATACTAATTATACATAAGGGTAGAGACAGAAGTTGCACATAAACCAGTTTAAAGTAATCAGAAACTGGTTTAAACCTGTAACAGAATAGAAGTTCAGTGCACATAAACCAGTTTCAAAATGACTGAAACTGGTTTAAGATAAACCTGGTTAAATGTAGTATCAGACTTAACTGATTTGAGTCAAACTGGTTTCTGAAACTTCTGTCCCAGATCCCTTGCTGGTTCAAGTTAAACCAGAGTATATGCCCTGCCTCCATTTGCACTCCTCCTAGCCCCAAGCAGCAACTTGCTTGGGCAAGCTGGGAAGTGCTGGGAAAACCTTTGGAGCAGAGCTGACCAAAATCCTGGACATCTGCTCATATTTTTTTTATCAAACGCCTATGTGGAGATGGGAGGATCCAAGAAGAGGACATGGCCAGGAAAACCTGGATATATGGTAACCCTAAGAGTATGCCTTTTCCCAAGCTGATCAGTTTAGTTTAGGACAGGGGAGGCCAATCTGTGGTGCATGTGCCACGCGCAGCTGCAGCTGCTGTGCGGGATGGGAGCCCTGGAGGCTTAGAGGCCAGAGAGCAGAGTGCTGGAGCAGAGTAAGAGAAGGTGTTATTGCCAAGAGCCAAGTTCCTTGGCCCTGTAATTGCCTCCAAATTCAGGACTCTCTTGTCGCATGAAACTGCAGTTTGAGGCCCAAGAAAGGGTTAACTTGGTTCTTTGAGAGGGATACTTCCTCTTGCAGCAGTGTCCTGCCCCAACTCTGCACAGCTGCAGCCAGAGGCTGGAGTCTCCCTTCCTACATTCCAGCACCCCAGGACACAAACTTTATCAGGAGCACCTCTGAGGCATTATGGGGGTGGAGGGAGCTGAATTTAATTTGTGGCACCCTGGTAACGGGGTTGGCTGCCAGTGCCTTAGAACCTTGTCGGATGAATTCTAGTTCAGTTTTCCCTAGTTAAGGTTACTTTGAAATTCCTCACAGCCCTCCTGATGTTGACCAACCCAAATACCTCTTTGTCATTTTGCAGATTTTACTGTCTCATTTATTTTTGCCCTGTCTATGTATCATACTACTTCCTTTTTCTGCTTTTTCTTTTAAAATTTAAAAACACCATCTGTAGGGACAAGACTACAATCGGTGAGCCTCTGCAGCTGTAAATTTTAACTTGTACAGATCAGGTTGCAGGGATGGGACTTTGGGTGGTAAATTAATTTGGGGGCAGGAATGGACTTGTTTTATTCAGTCCTTAGTACATTTTTGGTATTTTACTTACAGGAGTATTTTTTGTATTGGGTCTATGGTTGATTTTGGAAATTTTTTTTCCACTTTGGAATTTTACTTTCTAGATGATTTTTTTTCCCCCTCCAAGGATTTACTGTCATCTTCAAACCCCATACTTTATTTATTTACCAGCTATAAACTGATTGCCCAGAGCAGTTTTCCATCTGTTGACTCCTGTGTGAAATCCTGTGAAATATGAACTTTCATTTCTACCCAGGAGAACTTTTTACAATCTTTTCTCCAATGCCTGATGAAGGGTGTTTGTGCCCAAAAGCTTGCAATTAAAGACATTTTTTGCAAAAATCTTGTTCATCTAATAAAGATATAATATCTCTTCTATGCGTCCTGATTGCCTTCTATAGGTATTATTCATTTTTAAGATTGTGATATGTTTATAATGCAGCGCAGTGGGATAATAATTCTGTTGTACAAATATTTTCATCTTTGAACTAGGTTTTTCTTTGAGTAATGAACTAGCGAAACTTAACTTTTCTGTTACCACCTGTTAGTGACAGAATATTATTATGCTTAAAAGTAAATAATTTGTCAGACAAATTGCTAAGTGTTAAAAATGAGAGGATTTTTTTTAACTGTTTCCTTCTGCCTACAGTTGTTCCAGACTACCTGTGACATTGAAACAAGTAATACATTACTTTGTATGTGTGGTTTCCAATGGCATGTAGAGAGAAGGGTCATGCTTGCAATGACTGTTTGTAGATAAACTTCAATATTGAGAACACAGAATATTGCTTAGAGCAATTCTTATGAAGTAAAAGCAGCTTTGGTCTCATAAAGAGGTATTTCTTTAGAAAACACTGCTATGAAAGTTGACGGTACTTTTATCTGATAGCATATTTGACTGCTGAAAAGTGTCTGATGTTTGCTTCCAGTAGTGTCTGCTGTTCTGTTTGCTTTGAACTTGTACAAGGTAGAGGTAGTGGTACTCGGGGGTTTCAGGTACACAAAAGTCGGAATTAATTGCTAGCTACAACCATAAGAGGGTATAGCCCATATCTTATAACATGAAATAGATATTTGTTTATGACACTAAAGATTCAGATAACTATGTTTCCATTTGTTATACTGCCATAGCTGCTATCAACGGTGACTCTCCCAGTGAAACTTCCTTTTTTCAAAGGAGGGGGTCTGCTGGGATTGCATTTCAAGTGAGCAGAATCAACTTTTAGAACATGCCTTTCTGTTAGGTCTGAATGGTCCATAGCTTTTGGCAATCACTTTATACCCAGTGCCTATTTCATGACCCTGGACTTCAGGAAGTGCTGGGTTTTTATTGGTAGGGTTGGGAGTGTTGTGGTTGTGATGGCCCAGGCAGTATGTGAGAAGTAACAAGTTTTTTATGGTGCATGTAGTTCCGGCTGTGGACTTGATCCAGCATGTGAGGCTAGTCTGCTCTAGCCTGCAGATCTGATTTAACCCACAGAGTGACTCTGTGCCCCTCATCCAAGGCCAGATGAATTTGACACCCCTGCTTTAAGTGTTAGAACATGAAGATCTTTGCCAGGGGATCAGTTACCAAAGCAACCAGTGCAGTCCACCTGTTGGTCTTCAATGAGCATAAAATATGATATTAAAAAATATATTTTTTCTTATTAAAGATTATTTGGATCTCGGTGGGGACTAAAGAACCTCACACAGGAAAGACTTTAATGTTATTAATACCCCCCCTGTCTTCCCCCCAGGCTCTAGTAGCAGGGCTAATAGTTGATTAGAATCTTGCCTTTATAGGATATTTCATTTTTTGTTGCATTCAGAACTTTAAGTCATAAGTCCATGATGGAGACTTTTGTTTCCTTCTGATTTTAATTTTTAACTTGCTTAAATACTTGCACAAATATTAAACAAGAGTCTTTATGTATATAAAAGCAGCTGCTCTTTCCTTAAAAAGCTGTAAGCATCTTTAAAAATTGTAAGCATCCCTATTTTTCCTTGTTAGAATGCCCCAATTAGTTGTGCTAACTGCCTGTGATTCCCCCCCCCATTTAAAACATAATTCTTTCCTGTTAGTAGGAGATCTCAGAACAGCAGAGACTCCCTATGCTTTTTCAACCACACCTTAGTTGGTCTAATAAAAGGTATCACCAAAAAAGCTTGTCTGTTAGCAGAGCAGTACTTTTAACTGGGGCTTTGTTCCGAACAGTGCTGGCTTTTTAAGGAGAGTTAAATTTGTATCGTTGTTCATGCTGGCTTGATTTTTATTGCTGTACTTCCTCATGCAAATGGAGGCCTTTTCCTTCGGCCATTCTTCCTCTTAGCCTCTATGGAGAGGATGAGAGAGCACGCATATGGTGGATTAGTCATGTTGCTAATGCTCTGCTCAGTGGTTGATACTATGGTGATCAGTGATATGAGAACCTATATAGAATAAAATACAATTCTAGCATTCAAGGGCTCAAACTCCCCTTCCTGGGAAGTCCCATAAGCGAGAAGTACATGTCCAGTAAATTTTTTTCTTAGAATGCTGACACAGTGGTGGAGTGAAACATATGCTTGCTCTTGGAGACTTTCTGAGGTTCCTTTCTTAAATATGCACCTATATTGCACTAAGCACTGGGGTGGGCAAAATCCGGCCTGCAGGCCAGATCCAGCCTACCAGTTGATTGTATTCAGCCCACGGCTCCCACCGTGGCACTCCATATGGTGCTGAGCCCTGCCTGCTCCCATCCGGAGCAGGCTGTACCACACTTCCACCCACACATGCCCCATGCCCACCAATGGCATTGCCTCAGCCCTGTCCCCTGTGAGCATACACAGCTTCTTGGTGTGATGAGTTGCCACCTATCAGTGGCCTAGTGGGTGAAAAGTGGTCAGGAGCTAGAGCTGGACCCCTGTCAGGAGCTAGAGCTGCCTGGCTGCAGCTTCCCCCATGCCTGTCTGGGCATGTGCTGCCGCCACTTCCCTGCACTATCTGCTGCCCGGAGTGATGCAGCAGGGGCTGGAGGAGGAGGAGGAGGAGTTGCTTCTGGAGTGGTGGGGGAAGCCAAGCAATACTAGGCAGCAGCTGCAGCAGCAGGAGGAGCAGTTCTTCCGGATGAGGGGAATGGACTGCAGCTCCACTGCAGTGCCTGCACGTGCCCCTCCCCGCCTCCCTCCCCCCCCAGCTGGCTCCCAGGACCTAGCTTACAACTAGCTCTCCCCACACATGCACCCCTTGCCCACAATACCATATTCAAGAGCAAAAATTTATTTTCAGCTACTATGCAGTTGCTTCTATACACTATTAAAAAACTATAAATTGGGACAAAAATTATTTTTTGAAA
>NW_017728906.1:167187938-167190009 GCF_001723895.1 Crocodylus porosus | reverse complement strand
TTAAGTGTCCCACCAGTCGAAATAATTGCCCACCCATACTCTAGCTTCTTGAGCCCTTTAGGGGGCAGTGCAGCATATAAATCTTATATGTAAATAAAATAAATAGTTCCAAAATGGGATTTTGGACTGAAGACTTCTTGTAGTTCTGTGATCAGCATAGCAAGTTTGATGTTTAGCTGAGGATCTGTAGTCCATTCCTCCCCCTCTGACCCTTCAGTAAGTGCCATAGCGCATAGGAACTTGGCTTATACATGAATGTTATGCCAAAACTTTGGAATTCCTAGTTACACTCTTTTAGTTTACTTTTAAGCATACTGAAGATTGTTGCTGTGCCTTGGGGGCACTAAAAAGTGGAAAAGCCAAATGTTCACTGCTTTGAATGTTACTTCAAGACACCTTTCATTCTTTCTAATGTGCCGCTACTTTGTCTCTCAGCAGGTTCCCTATCTCTGTTCGTGTTTAAACACAAACCTAAAATGTGGTGACTTTCAGATATTTAAACTTGGTTTACATTATGAAATCTTTGGTGACAACTTGGGTTCTACAGGTCAAACCATACTTGTGACTACTTTCAGGGCTCCCCTGGGGTAGCAGAATCTCTTCCTGTTACTGTCTACTTTGCTGAAAGAAGTTTTCTGTTGGCATCTGGCAAAAGAAATTTGTGAACACTTCCATGCATTATGTTGGCTACTGTGTCTCCTTCAGCAGCTGATGCCTTCTTTGGGTGCCCTTTCTGGTATTGGCACAACTGTAGTAATGGAGACTTTTGGAGGCAACAGAAGTGTGTGGATCTGAACACATTCCAGCTGCTTGCTGGTGGCAGCTGCTGTCTCTTGCCAGAAATTTCTGGCAGTAGAGTTGCTAAGTGTAGACAGGGCCTTAATATCAACATACCACTTGGGAAAATTAGTATGAATGCTGCAGTTTAATCTGCATTAACTTCTTCATCATCGTAGCTAAAATTTAATTTTGAGGAGAGAAATGCTATTGTGATAATGCCTATAAATAAAGCATTTAATTTCCCTCTAGTTCCTTTATTCAAAGTGCTTTCCAGCATTTAGAGAAGCGAAGCTATTGGATTTTTTTTCTTGTCTGTTTCCCTCACATATTTGAATATTACAGTTTACTGTAAATCCTAATTTAGCTATCATGCTTATTAATATTTAATGTTTAATAATGAAATTGACTTTCACTGGTTATACAGTTAGAGGGGGGTTGTGCTGCATAAGTCTCAGTTAATCATACAAAGCTAAGGTGTTCTTTTGCAGAAGTTCACAAATAACTGGATGAGGAAAATTAGAATAGCAAATTGTACAGAGAACTTTGAATGAATGTTGCTGAGACTAAATTACTTTGGCATTAATTTAATGGTTACTTTTCAAGGTGTTTTAATTCTAATACTGTTAATGGTATATTTGAAAGCAGAATGTAAAATAGACTGTTTGCCTTCTATTCATCACAATTTGTTTCTATTCTTTAAGAGAATATGCTCCATCAACAATTAAAAGCGTCATTTGTTGCTATAGAGTAGACACTTCAGAGGGAAATGAAAAATGAATTCTCTTTGGGTTTAAGACAGTGGAATCTTTTTCTCTTAGATAGATAGTTGCAAATGTATCACATGATTCTTTGTTTTAAGAAGCTACCTTAAACTACAGTCAATTAAAATGAATTCCAGTGGAACTTTTTAATGTAATTTAATGTGCATTTTTAGTTGAAGTAACCATGCATGTTATTGCTGCTTCTGAAGCTTCAGGTATAAATTTTCTCCCTCCTATCTTATTGCTTAACCAATTTCAAACTGATTAGATATTTTGAATAAATGAGGTCATGTAACATTATGGTGTCTGGGAGTCCCAATCAGAATTGGATATTCTTTTTTATATGTATATGTATGAAGACAATCTATTCACAAGAAACTTCTCTTCAAAGGTTTGATTTTACCAATTGCTAAGGCAGGGGTTGTCAACCAGGGGTACTTGGGAAGGCCCCAGGGGGTACATGGCAGCGGTGCGGAGAAGTAGGGGCGCTTCTGGTTTTGCCACTGGCACGCCTGGCTTTGCCACTGTGC
>NW_017728906.1:167105716-167187838 GCF_001723895.1 Crocodylus porosus | reverse complement strand
CCTCCACCTTTCCCATGACCTCCTCAACCTCATCGACCAGATGAGAGACTCACTGCTTCTTGACCGGCTGCTGTTTGAAAACCCCTGTGCTAAGGAATTTCCTGAAGGTACTCAATATTTAGGTAGTTTTGGCTTTCAGTGTCTTGTATAGAAGTTGAGGATGCTTACCACCATCTGAAGTAGGTACTCCCTACAAGATGGACAATGAATGTTGGAGAACATCTTGGGGATTGGTGTTAAATTACACATCTTGGTGCTCCTTAAGCATACAGTTTTCATCCTTCATGCGGGCTTTTTTTAAATTTATAAATGAAGAGCTATCTTAATTAAATCTTTAACAGGTTATTTTAATATTATTAGGCTTCTTGAGTAAGTTTTCCATTTTTCTTTGTGCCTTTGCATATTAACTTGTTTTTTGTTTTTTTTCTTTGCCCTTTTTCATTATAATTTCTTTCATTAGATGATATGCTTTAGAAATACTTTCCAGGTTATTTATGTCTCTACAAAATATTTTCAATATACTTTGTATTCTGCACTCAAATAGTTAAAGCAATCAAGAAAAAATGGAAGCACAGTTAATATAGTGTGCTAACTAGTATGCAAGTTGCTGCATTTTACTAGCATCTATGATCTTTATCTGCATTGTTACTTAATATTCTGAATATAGATGAACATAATAGTACTGCCCATACTTAGTTTACCTGACATTTTGCATAAAAGATCCTGTTTCCAGATGGCTGTCTACTCTGTGAGATGGTAATTTTCTTACTGAGATTACTTTTGTTTCTTACCTCTTTAATTTCATTGAAGTTTTCTTAAATTTTATGTGGAAGAAGAACAGAATTAATCTACCTTCCATGTACAAATTATTGTGTGCGCTTTTATCATGTCCCTACTTACACAAGTAGACTATCCTTGGCTTTTCAGTGTCTCTTGGTGTTCCCTTGCCACTAATTTTTGTAACTAATTTCTATGAGCTTCTGCTAACTTGTAAAATACTGTTTTTAAGATAAACACCCAATATAGCATACAGCCTTTTTTAGTAAGACTGGCTAGGCACATTGGTTGGGCATGTAGTAGTTAAGTGTTCTATACACTGAGATCTTGATAATAGTTTCATAGTTGGTAGGGTTGGAAGGGAGCCCTGCGGCCGAACAAGTCCCGACAGTATTTTAAGGCAGGAAAGAATGCTGTGGTCAAACAACTGTGGTGAGGTGATTATTGAGCCTCCTTTTGAACACCCCCAGGGTAGGAGCCAGCACCACTTCTCTTGGAAGTTGGTTCCAGATCCTAGCCGCCCTGACCGTGAAGTAGCGCCTCCTGATGTCTAGCCTAAATCTACCCTCTGCCAGCTTGTGACCGTTATTCCTGGTCACTCCTGGTAGTGCTCGGGGGAACAGGGACTCCCCCAGTGCCTGCTGGTCCCCTCTGACTAGTTTGTAACAGGCCACTAGATCCCCCCTCAGCCTTCTCTTGTGGAGGCTGAACAGGTTCAGGTCCCGTAGCTTCTCCTCGTAGGGCCTGCCCTGCTGCCCCCTGATCATGCGAGTGGCCCTCCTCTGGACCCTCTCCATGTTGTCCACATCCCTCCTGAAGTGCGGCACCCAGAACTGGACGCAGTACTCCAGCTGCAGCCTGACCAATGTCATATAGAGGGGGAGGATCACCTCCTTGGACCTGCTCATGATGCATGTGTGGATGCATGTGGACAAGGTGCAGTTAGTCTTCCTGACTGCATCCCTACATTGGTGGCCCATGTTCATCCTGGAGTCTGTAATGACTCCAAGATCCTTTTCTGCCTCTGTGCTGATGAGAAGGGAGTTCCCCAGCCTGTATGTATGCTGCTGGTTCTTTCTTCCTAGGTGCAGAATAATGTATTCTTTTAAACTATGATACTGTGAACACTAGGCTTTTAATATGAAATGCTGCAAACATATATCTTGTATTTAATGGGTCTGTTTAACAGGGAATAAAACCCCTCCCTGCCCCCTTCACCTCAGGGGGACATGCTGGCCAGCATCTGGCCGGGCCCCCACCTATGCCACTGGAGAGTTGAAGGTGGGTGGGGACCCTGACTGGGACGTAGCCCCTGTCATCATGTTCTGGGGAATGTAAGCTTCTTCCCAATGGGGGCTGTGCTGTGGGTGGGAGCGGAGTGAGCAGACCTACACCGGGTGCGAGCAGCGGAGGTGGTGGCCCGGGCTGGCAGACCCCAGCTGTGGTCACCAGGTAGGAGAGGGGATGGAGGGGGAATCCTTGTCCCCTTTGCTTTCAGGGGCCATGCTCGACTGGTGTCTAGCCATGCTCCCACCCCACCTCTGGGGAAGCGAGGGCTGCTCTGCCCCAGCCAAGCAGATCCTTCCTGGGGTCCCTGGGGAGGGGAAAATAATCCCCTTTCCTCCCCTCCTTTGCCTTAGGGTGCTATGCTGAGCCCATGTCTGGCCAGGGCTGGGGTTTGGCCATGCTCCACCCCCTACTTTCCCCCTCCTCCATGTCAGTCGCATCCTGGCTGGAGTCCCTGCAGGCCAGGGTCAGGGTTTAAACTCCCAGCCCCCATCACACCCGAGCTCCCTGGGCCTGGCCATGCCCCCTCCCTGGCTTGCATTTCCAGAATCAAAAGTGAATGTCTGTTCACTTGCTTGCCAATCCAATCTATGTAGGTTAGACTAACCTCCAAAGATTGAATCAATTCAGGCTTGGGTTTTTTTAATGTCCTTACTTAGTCTAGATAGCATGGTACTCACTGAATCAAGATGCCAGGAGAACAAAATTAGCGGTTAATATACAGTTAGTGGTTTTTTGGGTGAATTTATTTGCTCTTTATGAGAATGTGTTCAATGTAGCTTCCAAACTAATTAAAATAAATTTTAAAGTTGGTCCTCTTCATGTGACTTAAACTGACTCTACATTTTGTGCCATTATGATTCTACTCAACATGACTATTTGTCCAGTGACCATTCTTTCCTGTTAATTTGCAAAATGTCTCTGACACAGTGCCAGGTAACCCACATCCAAGCCAATACAGAAGGCACTTTGGCCCATATTTCAATACTCTTAATGCACTAAACCCCGAAACCTCTGGAAGCTTGTTGGTTTTTCTCTTCTTTTTTCATTATACTTTTTTAAAAGGTTGTGGTGATTTGTTGCTGTGATGGTGCAGAAATTTTTGCCTCACATTTAAATATCTTCACACTAATCATTTGGAAATTGAAAGGTAACAACTTCTTTCGTAAATAGCTATACCCCCAAGCAATTTTGTGGCTACTAATCCAAAACATGTTCTTGACACAGTAGGGACTTGGTGCTGTAGGCCTCTGAAGACCTAGGTTCTCAGAGGTCAAGGACAGAGAACTCAGCTCTGTGCCCCCGTGCCCTTCCCTTCCCCTGGTAGCTGCAGACACTAACAGTAAAAATAAATCTCCCAAGCTCCACTTTCAAATGTATCCCACTTATTAATGGTTAACAGTAGATTTTAGGTCTGTGGTCTGAAATTTTACAATGGGCACTTACCAGTCAAAATTGGTAAGCTGCTAGGAACTCATTTTCAGTATGAAATGAGTTTGAGGTTTAGAGGAAGGGCTAGGTAGGCTTCATAGATGTGGTTTTTGGGCTAGTCAGGGTGTTCATGATTTGTTTTAAAATATAGTGGAGAGTTACTGTGTTTCAGAGTAGTAAGATGTATTTGTAATTTTATCTTTCAACACAGCAGTCAGCAATATTTTTCTGCAGCAGCCTGGAATGGCACAGCTTACATGTGAGACAGACCGGTGCTAGGACCTGGTAACCACTATTGTTTCTCTCCCTGCCTATCTAAGGCACAACACAGGCAACGCTCCTCACCATGCAGCATGGGCAAAGCCCTGGTTTGGTGGGTTGGATTCATTGGCTCTCTGGGCCATAGGTTGTTGCTCTGATAAGTTGTTTGTTCCCTAAATTGTAGAAAAGGATGGTGATGAATTTAAATATAACTATACTATAAGTCATTGCATTTACAAGAACTTAAGCATTCTTTATGTAATGACAACTGTTACTTTACTGTTAGTTTATCAGCTCAAGTGTTGCTCGTTTGTATAGCCTAGCACTTGTTTTTAAGGTAACTGTCAATTAAAAACTATCAGACAATAAAAAAGAATGCAAGGTGCAGAGACTGAATTGACTATACACTGTTATCTGAATAGTGCTGAAAAGTTCACTATTATTTCACAGTGCATTTTTTAAAAAAACTTCTTTTCTTCTTTCACAGGAAAGATGATAAAGATTATGCTTTAAAACAAATAGAAGGTACTGGAATTTCTATGTCTGCATGCAGAGAAATAGCAGTAAGTAATATTAGAACTTTTTACTAGCAGTAAGATTTTATTAACTGATTGGATGAATGCATCTGAGTTCGTATGAGTTATCTGCTTTTCTGAATCTGGAAAGTAATGTTTACATTCTGAGATTTAAAGTAGCCCCATGCCCTTAAAGACTTAAACTTGGTAACTTCTTGCTTAAAAACAACTTCTTTTTCTTCAGTTCAATGGTATGATTTCATGCATTATTTTTAAACCTGTGATTTAAATAGCTGAGTTTAATGTTGGCATGTATTGTTTTTTAATTTTTCCCCAAAAAATTATTGGTTGGTAAAGATTAAATATTTTGAGCTGTCTTTGTTAACTGAAGAGAGAGAGTGAGCAGCGTCCACTTACCAGAGGCACATCAACATACAACTTTCTCTATGTTCATATATATATTAGTGATATTGTTTAACATGCATTTACTCAGATTAATTTTTGCATCTTTATTATGTTAGCAAATGATGATTCTTTTTTTACAGAATGGTTATTAAGTTTTTACCTTTGTGTCAAGCTCTGTTTGGATAGGAAATTAATTTTGGTTAAGTGTACAAAATGTTAAATAAAAAAACTTAAATAGAACAGCATGTGCTGGATATAAAAGAAAAATAAATGTTTCCAAACATGCTTTGCTTTTAAGAATGACTTATTAAAAAGGGACTATTTGTATTAAGTGAATTTGATTACTTGGTTTTGGTTGCACTGCTCTGATACATGGGTGAGATCTAGCTTTATATACATCTAGCTTTCATTGATTGGAAGAGGAAAACAAACCTCTGTCTTTAAACTTCCAATTGGTTTCTTAACTTTGAGCAAACTAATCATTGAAGCAGTTTGGTCTGACTTCCTTTAAAATAATTGCATCAGTTTTTTGTACTGCTTTAGATTCATTTAAAGTAAATATTTTATAATATAATAAACTCAGGTCTTAAAGTAACTTAGCTGTTGTAAATTTAATATCACAGAGATACTTTTTGTTTTATAAAAATAAACCTATTTTTATAAACCCCAGTATATTTGTGATTAAATATTAATCAGTATCTGAAATAAAAATGTTGATATTTTTCTCTGTATTAAAATAAGAAACACCTTAAATCATTGTTAACCTTATCACACAAATTATTGGCAGTTATCTAGTAACTTTTTGTTTTGGATATAATCTTTTACTGTTTATTTTCTTCTTTTCCTTTTTCCCCACTTCAAAAGTGTATTCTCTGAAATGTAATGTGCAGCTATCCCATTACGAGGGGAAATTTTAAAACAAAGTCTCCAAAGTGTGTTGGCAGATACCAAAGACAATGGAATGAATGTATTTGATTCAATGTACTTCTGATTGCCTTTTACATATTGTGTCTTTATGGAGTGTTTTTCCTAATACTTTGTATAAAGAAGTCAGCTCCATTGACTCTGTTTTTAAAATGCTATGTTTCAGTACTTTCCAGCTTCTGGAAAGTATCGATTCATTATGTAGACTATTGAAAATGATCATTCTTATATCTGTCAGCTCGCTAGTTACAGTTTGTGATAATAAAATACTTCTAATGATTTCATTGCACAAATTTGATTTAACAGTGCTCTTACATGTATTGTTTTCTTTTTTTGGTTAAAATGTCAGTTACTGCTACCCACAGCATAAACTCAAAAATGCTTTGTTCAAGGTCATGTTTATGCGCTTTTATTACCAATATGGCTGCTTAATGGTCAGAAACATACTGTTTTTTCAGATAATATGCAATTACATTAGAATTAATAGCAAAAATGTGTTAAAATATTGCTTAATTTTTTTTTAAATACCAATTTGTGGTAACAAATAAAAAGTATGTTAGATTAGAGTGAACACTTTATGAAGTGACTAGCTTTTTTTTTTTTTTTTTTTGAGTTCTTAGCTAGATACCTGAAAGGGGCTGATGTCCAAAGAGTGAGGGATCAACTCTTGAATTTAGTACTCAAACAGTAAATTCCCCCCCAGAGCACTAATTGTTTCTGAAAATCTTGCTGTTAATGTGTAAACCTCTTGGGTGTGTCCCTTTTTTTATTTTCTGAGTCTGTGGCTATAAGAAGTCTTCCCCAGAATCAAGTGGAGATGTGAAACCTATTGAAAAGAGAGAGTTTCTTAAAGATGCTCAGTTTTCTAATAAAAAATGGTATCTTAATGAGAGACTTGGCATTAAATAACATCTTTATGTCTGTAGTGACTTTCAAGAAGAATAGGTAAGGGAGGATCCTAGAACATAAGGACTGCCATCTATTGGATCAGACCATAGGTCCATCTTGCCCAGTATCCTGTGTCTTACAGTGGCAGAAAGCATGCTGAAAGGGATAGTGACGAGTTTTTTCCACTGTTCACCCCTTACTTACAGCCTCCAGCATTTAATGTCTAGGAAATTCTGATTAAGAGTCTGTATCCTTAATACCCATGCTCAGTAGCTACTGATGCACCTTTCCTTCAAGTATTTGTCCAATCCCCTTTTGAATCTGGCTAAATTGTCAGCTTCCATGATTTTGTGGCAGTGAATTTCACACTTTAGTTAATGTGTTGTGTGAAAAAGAACTTCCTTCTGTTAGGTTTTTTTCCAGTTTAAAATAACTTTCCATGATGATGGAAACTTATGTTTGTATTCTGAACTGTTGTGCACCTAGCCACTGCCAGTAGGTAAGGTTTCCAAATATTACACATTTTTAAGATTGTTGTCAGTTGCTTGTAAATTTGATGAACTGTAACCACCTCAGCTAAAACTTTTCATGCAGAGTATTAGCCTCAGGCTGAATTTTTTGAAAGATTCATCTAAAATACTCCAGCCAGTTCAGAGAGAAAGGGGGAAAGTAACTTGCATCTGTTACAGCAATTCTTTCAACAGCTTCATTGTGTTCTAGTGAATCCATGAATCGGAGTGGGCAGTTAGCTTGGGAGGATTTTACGTGGTGTCAGGACTTTACTTTCTACTGTGCCATTAAAGTTACCCTCTGACTGTTTGCGGCTGCTCAGTAAAGATTTTAGAGTTTGGCTGCCAAATTTTCCATCTATGTTCAGTATGCTGTATCCTAGGGATGAACAGGACTTTGTGCAAGTATTCTTCACTGCTAGGGACTAATAGAGTGCTAGATGTGGGAGCTGTAGGTTACAGGGAGGCTATGCTTTATCTCTGCTCCATGCTTCAAGGACCCGGTGACTAGAAAAAGGCAGAAATACTGGAATACAGAGGTGAGAAAAAGTACATGCGTAAGGAAGGGGTTGGAAGAAGGGACAACAGAATGAGGTGTTCCAGAGCAGTAGAAAAGGCACACAATAGGATCCAGGAGTCTGGGGACAAATGGGAATCAGACATGCTAGGAATACAAAGGCAGAAGGATCTGTAACTGTGGTTCTCAAACTTGGGGTGCCACCAGATTTTTTTGAAGTGTGCTGGGAGTTGAGATGAGCAGGTAAATTAAGCAGATAAGCACAGGCTCAGACTTGCTTCTGCCTGGGTGATTCCCCACCCCCACTGTCCAGCCTCTCTTCAAGGAGGTAAGCACTGCAATTAGTTTTTCAAATTGTGTGCCATCGAGTTCACAAAAAACATGGAAGTGTTCCTGTAGTTCGGTGAGGGTTGTCTGTAGTCCAAAAAGGTTGAGAACCAATGATCTAGAACCACCAGAGCAGGGCTGGGCAATTATTTGAGCTGGAGGTCCACTTAGGGAGTTCTGGTGAGTTGTGGGCTGGGTCAGCATTTCCACCCCCTGACCTCCTTCCCACCACCATGCTGGGTCTAGTCAGAATATCCCACCTTCCAGCCCACAACAGTTCACCACAACTCGCTAAGTGGCTCTTACCTGGGTCCCAGCCCTTTGCTGTCACTGCCTAGCAATTCCCAGCTCTGGGGTCTCCATTGAGACTAGCCTGGGACCCCTGCGTGCAGGGCACACTTGGCTGGGTGCATGGGATGGGTGGGCAGAAAGTGGCATTTGGGATCAGGATGAGCAGGTGGGGCTAGGGCCAGGATTGCAGGGTGGTAACAGCATGGAGCCTGGAGCAGAGATATGATCTGCTTCTGGCACGGCCCTGCTCACAGAACTGGCACCCATTACAGGGACATGAAGGCAAAGCAGATCATGGCTCTACCCCAGACCCCAGCCCCGCACTGTCACCACCTTGTAATTCTGGCCCTGGCTCCAGCCCCACCTACCTGCCCATACTGCTCCAAGATGTCACTCTCCTGCCTGTGGCTCCATTCCACCCCAACTGAACATGCCCTGTCTGCTTGAGTCCCCAGGCTGTTCTCCATGTAGACCCTGACCACCCACTCCATCTGGCACCCCTGGCAATGGTGCAAGGTGGACAGGCTGGAGTGCCTGGGCAGTGGGGCAGGGTCCGGCAGCAGCATAACACTGGCAGTGAAAGCTGAAAGGACCTGCTGCTGCTGGGGCACCATGCCACACCTTGGTTAGGTGGAGCCAAGGGACCTACCCCACTGGCTGGATAAAATCTGTTGGTAACCCAGATCTGGCCTATGAGCCATATTTTGCCCACCCCTGTGTGAGTGCTCTCCTGTACAGAACTTTTCGTTTAACCCAGATATACCCGGTCTTCTCATATCTGTCCGTCAATAGCTGTGAAAATATATCTATCCTCTCCTTCCTCTGTGACTGGTCCGTACAGAGTAACAACCTACTACAGCTACTAGTAACTCAGTAGATCTGTTGGACAGCTCTGCATTAGGTCATATGGCAAACACGTTCATAGATTATTCTAAAGGATTGGGTTGGGGTGTCAGTATGGTTTACGCATTGTTGAATTTCTGTTTTAAGGTTCTCAGATGATCAGAAAATTGTCTCTACAACAATGTGGTAAAAGAATCCAGTTTTCGAAGGCAGCATTCAGCTGCCTTACCCATGAAACAGTTACCCGTTTCATTTGTTTTACACCTTCCAGCTTCTATAACAATGGAGGGCACGAATCAGTCATCAGCTGCCTTACACTGATTCATTCTCAGAGCACCAACCATCTTGTGCTCTAAATGAGGCAATAGTCCAATAGGGAAAACTAGTATGTGATCATGTAATTAAAGATTGCATTATAATGCATATGCACAAGGGGGGCTGAATTAAGGTTTCCTTAGCAACCTTAATACTAGTATTAACTTTGGTATACTTGATTTCATAATGTTAATATCCTTTGTTATGCTTTCTTAAATATAACATTACAGACTTTTTTTTGAAAGCTGCATTGTTTCCATCCTTTTAAAACTAGTAGTAGTTTTAAAAAATGGTAAATGTGTGTGTGTAAACACAGAACAAATATAGAATTAGAGAGGGTATATTGTATATAGTGAGGCTAGAGTTGGAATTGCTGGTTTCCCTCCATCTTGTCTATTTACATTGTTCTTATCAATTTTGTTTGCACGTATATGAAGAAAGAAATGCCAGCAGACTAACACTAATCAGTAATACTATGCTGTAAGTTGCCATCTGTGTACATCTAATTAAAAAAGAAGCCTTTGGTATAATTATACTGAATTTTCAGGGTAGGATTAATAACTGCCAGCCTTAATTAAAAATAGCTTTTTCTAGAGAACCTTATTAGATGCATTTATGGGCACTGCAGTATTTGGAGGAAATAGGAAGATGTGAATTGCATGTGTCATTCATTTCCTTTTGAAAACTTAATTTCTTGGTAGTTCAGATGTTTTGTATTTTGGCCATCTGGATAGCTTTTCACCTGGAAAGAATAAGTCTTGAAATTTTGTTTGTTTGTTTTTTAATTGAATTGTCAAAACCAGAGAAATGCTAGAATGACATCTCCTTGTGTATTGGACACTAAATTTCAGTTTCAGGTGAGTTATCTTAATAATATTTTAATGCTTTCAGCATACCCTTCAAGTAGCTCTATTAGACCCATATAACTGAGCTAAGCTCCGAATTACTGTGGGCCTCTGGATACAGGGTAGGGCTGTGAACTTGACTTCTGAGTTAAAATGTGACTTGAGTCACTTCTTGCAGGAGCCCAACTCGTTTTACCTTTTACAAGCTTAATCGTGAGCATTTTTTGCATTTTATTACTTCCTACTAGAATTTTAGGATCTTGACTAAACAGATTTTGTTGCAAATAAGCCAATTTACTCTCATTTTGATATGGTACACTCAGTGCTCACTATGTGACATTAATTCTGTTATTTGAAATAATCATCTTAATAAAAATACAGTGTTGGTGTTATGCTATGTCCATATTTTTTTTTTTTTGTCTTCTACCCCAGTTCTGTAACATGGTAAATACATGTAAAACCCTCTTTCACTGAATTGTGGCTGAACTGGTCTGTTGCAACCTGTTTGCATATTGTTCTTTGTAATTATTTAGGAATATACAGGACTCTCTGATTCTAATTCTCTTTTTGTTGAGCTTTATTTAATCTTTAATGTGGGTGAGAAGTAAGGGGACAAACAAAACTAAAGAAAAATCCTGGTTTGCTTTAACTTTTGAATGTACAAACCAATTTCTAATAATACAGTTTATCTTAAGATGGGAAAACTATTATAGGTGTATAAAAGAACAGGACTTCTCATCAGCTGTATGAACCAGCCATACAACAAATTGGAAGACAGTTGCAGAGGGAGTGAGTGACTAGCCTAGATGGTGTAAATCTGCTCAAAACTAGGACACACCAGTGCTGCCCCCTCTCCACTCTCCCCCTTACTGACCATAATTGAAGAAAACTCTTCCACTTCTTTTAGAGGATGTTTTTGCAGAAAACTGTAGTAGGTGACACTTCAAAGTGCTTAGAGTAAAGGAATTGTCAAGACAATGTATTGGTGGGGGGATGAGTGTAGACTAGTGCCATCCCATCAGTTGATCTTGCTTTGAAATTCATTACGTTGTCAACATGTTTTCAGGCAAGTTCTTCTGAAAAACCCCTATGTGAAGAAGTAAAATTAATGAGATGACCCTCTAATGGTCTTGGCTTTGAAACAGGTGTAACAAAATAATATTGTTACCAGGAGCATCCACAATGTGCAACACATTGCCCAAGCATACATCACAGTTCCTGCCTCCTGTTCCCATTAGGAGACTTTTTGTTGTTTGCTTTTCACTTTGTTGCCTAACACCGTTTCCATTTGCTCTTACCGGCAAATGGTTCTGGCATGAGATGGTCTTTTGTCTTTTTATTTCCTATGTAATATTTTCATGATGCTTTTTTTATATTACTGTCCTTTTTATTATGTTAAATTTCTTTTGGCAACATACATGCATAATAACTACTACAGGGTTTATCATGGGGGAGGGGGCCCTCAATCTACATAATTCCTGTTCTGTAAATATATATAGTCTGTCCATGGTCTAGTCTGATCATCCAAAGAATGCTACGTAGGTGAAGCACAGCATCATAAAACCACCAAAAAGACACATACCTACCTATCCAAGTATAATTTGTCCGTAACATTTTCAAATATTGGTGCTTATCTTAGGCAGGTGAGGAATAGTTTGCTGTTAGGAAATGTAGTGTACATTTCTGCTTTTCAGTGAAACAGATCTTTGATTTAGCTTGGGTTTTTGGATGGTCCTGATTTCTGCGTTTGGGCAGAAATATGTGTGAGAGAGTTTTGTTCTTCACCTAGCTCTTTTATTGATAGATAGGTTGGGTTAGTCTTTATTTATCTGGAGTAAGACTGTCTACAGGCAGTTACTGCAAGGTAGCTGATGTACTGTAAATCCCTGCCTTCAGTTTCTAGCATATTAATTTTATGTGCCTCTGCTCAAAGCTACAAGCTAAACCAGCTCCTGAGACCACCCTAATCTGCATAGGGTTTACAACAGAAACATAGGAAAGCCATAGATAGCTGAGATCTCCCTTCTTTCCCACTCCACTGTAACACTCTTGTCAGTTGATGTTAGTAGCTGAGCTGGGGAGAGGAGCCGGCATTCTTCTACACTTGGGTGCCTGCTCTGCCCACCTTTGGAGTCCATGGTTACCAAGCAAGGGAGTTACTATTAAAGCACTTTCTGCTCACACAAATATCTTCTGGGATTACAGAGGATGTAGTTGAAGGCAGCTGGTCTACTAGGCCTCAACCTGAAGGCAGTCCCATTGCAGTGGGCTGATACAAATGCTTAAGTTTTTAAGAAAAGCAGGGTTTGGATCATTCCCATTGTGCAACCAAATTTACAATGTCATGCTCAAAGGCCACAAACAATGGTTTAGATTACTGGAAGCCAGCCTTTATGACCGGCATGCCATAAGGTAAGCCCCATACTCTCCCCAAGCACCACACTGATCCCTTTGCCCTGCCTGATCAGTTGCTCTGTGTTCTGATCCCTGCTTTGTCTGCTGTTGTGTTCTCTGCTCCCTCCCCAGTCTGCTGCATGCTACAGACAGGCTTGGGAAAGAAGTTACAAATAAACCAGTTTGAGTGATCAGAAACTGGTTTAAATCTGTAACAGGTCAGAAGTTCAGTGCACATAAACCAGTTTCAAAATGACTGAAACTGGTTTAAGATGCACCTGGTTGAATGTAGTATCAGACTTCACTGATTTAGGTCAAACCAGCTTATGAAATTTCTGTCCCAGACCCCATCCATGTTTAAGTTAAATCACAGTCCCCCAGCATACTTTGCAGCCCTGGGCTGGGCTGGACTGGACTGTGCTGTGCTGTCTGCTCCAGAGAGCAGGGCTGTTCCCACCCCTCTGTTCCCTAGCCAGAGCAGTGAGGGCTGGTGATGGGGTTAGGGGGGAAACCTGGCTGGGGCTGCAGCTGGGGCTGCCTGGGTGGGGAGAGGGGGAACTGCTCCTGCCAAACTTTTCCCTGCTGAAGCAGAGGGGGTGGGGAACATGGGCTGGCAGGCTCAGGTGGTGGTGAGGGAAGAGGTTTTAAATCCCCTCTCCCACTGGCATGAGCCCCTAAGATCTGTTTAGCAGCGGCAGCAGCCCCTGCCAGGCTACTCACTGTTCACCACTGGAGCGGAGGGGGTAGGGTGGGTGGACAGGAAGCCTGGGAGGGACTTCCCTTCCCCCAAACCCAAGCAAGGACTGGGGCCAGGGAGGGGGTTTAAGCATTGGCTCTGAGGTACAGGGGGAGGGCAGCATCCTGAGAGGGACTGCCTTTCTTGCACCTTCCCCCCCCCCCGCCGACAAACCTGACTAGTGGGATTTGCTTGTGGGGGCAGTCCTACCCAGGCTTTCCCAGCCCCTGGCCAGTAGGGGGTTGCTTAGGAGGGCAGCCCCAGATCCTGGCCCCTCTGCTCCAGCAGCAAGCATGGAATAGTTTGGGAGGGGCTGCCCTCTTCTTCCCCTTAAGTGGGGAGCAGTGCATAAGCCTGGCAGGTGCTACTCCCTTCCCCCCCAGCCAGACCCAGGCTGTGGTCTCATGTGGGCTGTGGTGGGGGGGTTTAAAGTGCCCTTCCCCCTGGTCTCAGCATGCTAGCCCTGGGCTGGGGCCTGGCCATGCCCCCTCTGATGGAGCAAGGTGCTTCAGCCCCTTCCCTTTGGCAGTGCCTGGGAGGTGTTCTCTAGCACCCTCCAGCTTCTGGTCTCAGCGAGTGCAAGCATGTGGCTGAATTTTGTGAATCAAAAGTGAATGTCGGTTCACTTGCTTCTCAGTTTAATCTCTGCAGTTTAGACTAACCTACAGATGAGGTTTCACTAATCCCTTGCACACTGACATTAATACTTTCCTGTTTTTACTGGAAGTACTTTACTTGATTCCATTTCTCTCCTGTCATAATACATCATGTTTGTGCCTCAGTAGATTACAGGATGATTAATCAACTCTGTTCTTTCCAGACTCTGCTCAATTTGCTCCCCTTTCTGTAACACAAACTACTTGCCTTCATTTTCAAGGTCTTCTCCCCTAGCACACCTATCATTTCTCATTCAGTATGCAGTGGCTGACTCCTAGTTCTCATTGGCCTATGATGTTAGACTCCCTCCTGCACCTTCCACTCATGAAGTTTTCAAATGAAAACCTTTGTGCTTTCTCCAAAGCTGCCTCACACTTGGGAGGAGCTGCCAACAAACACCTAGGACAGATGATTAAATTTTTCCTTCACTATGATGCTTACAGAAATCTTGACAGCAGTTGGGTTGGTGGTATTCCTCAGTTTACAATCTTACATGTGGATTGTAAAGTCTTTGGTGCAGGAATATCTTCTATTTGTGTCTGCACAGCACCAAATATACTAGTGTCAGTGACTAGGGCTTCTAGAAGCTCTAAGAAAAGTGATAATCAAAAAAAAATTATTCAAACATCCATTCTTTCCTTATCTTCTTGTAAAGAGCTGGAATTGTTGCTGCATGTGGCTAAGAAGGGCTTCAGTTGGGATGAGCTTGGTTGGCTTGAGCTTTCTTCCCTGTGTTTAAGCACTGCATTTTCAGTTACATCCGGCTTTCTAGAGGAAACAGTTTATTTGAAACAGGCTTAATTTTAGAAATAGAAAATGCTGGGTTTTTTTTTCTTCTGTATCTTCTATTCATATACTATTTTTATTAACTCCACTGATGCTTTTCAAACTAGCCATGTTATAATTCTTTTTAAACTATGATCTTATCTGGCAGACTTAATGTATGAACTTATTAAATACATGCTGCAGATGAAATACAGTTAGTTATCCATGGTTTTTCAGTCATAAGGAAGGTCTGGTCCATAAATGTTGCATTTGCGTTCCACAAACTAGCAACGCATGACTCTTATACTTTACTAATTAACTTTTTATTTAAAAAAAAAAAGGGGGGTGGGGGGGACAAAGGAGCATGCTAACACTGAGGTGGCCTGCTACAGTGAGCTGTTATCGGCTAGGGGAGAATTCAAAGACCCAAACTGGGAGTAGAGTCAGGGGTCAGGAACTGGAGTGCCTGAGGCAGGGGAAAAAAGGTTGAGGGTTGAGATCCAGAAACTGTGGTCAAGACAGTTTGAAAGACCAGAATCTAGGATATTGGGGTGCTAAGTAGGAATGGGGAACAATTCTGAGAGAGAGAATCTGGGAACCAGGGGTTAAGATAATCAAGGTCAGGAAACTGCTTTGGGGTGAAGTAGTTTCTTCAAGTAATGTTGTGCTTTAATTGCAGAATTATTGTGACATGAACAATAGAGATCCAACAGGCTTGTTGTACCTGCTGGCTTAGTCTCCTAGATCCAGATCTTATTTTCCATCACTGAATTCATCAGATTACTTGTTCCTTACTGTTAATTTTATTGTTACCCTAACGGAGTCTAGTCCAGCCCTAAATAATTTTCACCAGAATGCAATGATTTCAGATGATTAGGAATAGTGAAGAGGAAACTAGGGGGTCAGATTGCATTATCATGAGCAGGAGCCTGTAAGGGGGAAATGCAAAATGTTTGCTTTTTTGTTTAGAGACCTGTGTTTTATCTTGTGTAAAAAGATGAAGTTTTAACTAACTTCACTGTTCTCTAAATATGTTAGTCTATAAGATGCCATCCTGCTGTCTTCTGTCTAACTTTAGGCTAACATGGCTAATTACCTCTCTTCACTGTTTAGTTTGTAAGAACTCAAAAAGTATATTCAAATAAGGGTGTCAATATCCTAAAGAGGCTTTTGCCCTAGTTTCAGTCTAATTTCAAGTTGATAATGAATTCTTTCCTTAAAATAAAAATAAGCATATGCTGTTTTTGTGAAATAAAGGCTTTGAAGAGTATTTTATAAGGACTGTTTTAGAGGGCCTTAAACTACAAATAAGTTGTTCTGTCCTTTTAAAATTTCCAGTTACACAAATTTTAGTATAACAGATATTCTTTATTTTGCAGTTGCTTCGAGAGCTCAAGCATCCAAATGTCATTTCTCTGCAAAAGGTGTTTCTGTCTCATGCTGACAGGAAAGTGTGGCTTCTCTTTGACTATGCTGAACATGACCTCTGGGTAAGGTGAAATGCTTGTAGGTAATAGGCTTTGGGTTTCAGTCATAGTAAAAATATAAATTCATTTTTAAAAATGCTGTACCACAATAGATAGCAGTGGGACAGATATTAATGTGAAAGAAAAATATGGACTGCATCTGACAGCAAGGAATGCTACATTGTTAGTCTTTTTTTTCTGAGGGGACTTCAAGAAATATGGCTCAGCAAACTCTAGCATCTGCTGCAGTTCAAGTAGTAAATGGAGAAAGGAAAATACATATCATGATTATGTCAGTGGCTTTACTCAGAAAATGAGAGTAACTGAGTACTGTAACGTTATTCAACTTTGGTTAGAAATCTTGTATTTTTTACTTGTGTTTTGGTAAAGCTTCAGTCTTCTAGTTGGATTTCTGTAGCTTTAATCACAAAACAGTGTAGCATGCTTGGCAAATTGAGGAAAGGCTCTTTAGTGCACAGTGCATATTAAGGACTGAGATCAGTGGTAAAATGTACTAGTGGAGTGGATTTGCTAAAAGTATATCTCCTATCAACCTATAACTGAGCTCATCTGTGAAAAATGAAGTAATAATGAACTCAAATTTTCCCATCTGAAATTCACTGAATTTTCTAGAATTTGAAATCTGATCTCAATTCTTCAACTAACTTTTCATTTGTTTGGAAAGGGAGCTGTTTTGTCTTTGCTATGAAATTGATTTTTTAAACCTAAATTAATAGCTTATCTGGATAATGTTCATCACTTCATCTATCAAACATTTTCTGATGAGAACAAATATCATGGTTTTTCAGATACTGTTGCTCTTGTAATTTTATTCTGAAATGTTGCTTTTTAAAAAAAAGTTAGAGCAAAAAAGGTTAAAGGGCTACTGGCAAGCCCATGTAAAGAATCACGGGAGGCTTCTCTTTTTGTAAAACATTACAGATCAAAGCATTGTTTTTTTCCTCCTCTTTCTCTCTCTCTCTCCCCTTCTCTCTTCCAGCACATAATCAAGTTTCATAGAGCTTCTAAAGCAAACAAGAAACCAGTTCAGTTACCTCGGGGAATGGTGAAGTCCTTATTATATCAGATCCTAGATGGTATTCACTACCTGCATGCTAACTGGGTGTTACATAGGGATTTGGTAAGTTGACCTGCAGTGGGGATTAGCATGGGGTAGAAGATTTGAGAACAAAGATAGCTGGTTTCCTTATTACTAGTCAATGGTGAACAGAGATCTTTGTATACTAAGGGCATATGTTAGCAAATATTTATTTTGTACTCAACTAAACTTTCAGTGAATAGACTTAAACTCTGTGTATGAAGTTTGTAATTATCTGATATGCATTGGGTGGTTCCATTTTTAAGAAGATAATTTGACATACTTCACCTTTTTCTTTTTTCCTCTTTGGAGTTTCTAAATCTCTTTTAAAATTATTTATTTAAGTAACAGACAAACCGTGTCTCTGGTTACATATTTTCAGCTTCCACAAATCATTAGTAATTGTATTGGTGTGTAGGGTGATACTTGGACATAAGGAATTCTTTGAAGTAAAACTACATGTTCAATTTTCTCTTGATTTATAAGTTTAAGAAGGTATTCAGAAGCTACCAATGTTGTTCCGCAGAATTTTGAAGTCTTTTTCAAAATAAACCCGTTTATCATAAACGTGTTTTACTTAAACTTCATTCCCTGAGCTAGTGTTTAATAAACGAATTGTCTTTAACTTTGGAAGCTGAAAACACTTTCCCACTTACGGTGCATTTATTTTCTTCTGTGCCCAAGACTTTTTGCAAAACTTAGTAGTTTATCTGTTCCTCTTCAACTGAATCCTGCAGTGCTCTTTCTTGCTGCGTAATCTGTTTTTTATCCTTTTCTTTAATAGCACACTTTTTCAGGCAATCTCTAAACACAGTGCTATAAATGAAAATTTAGCTCCTGACTGAAATGTCAGTGATGTATAGGAGTAGCACATAGAATCAGTCTGATCCTTCCCATGTATGTGCCTACAGTACTAGTGCTATATCTTATACTTTAATGCATTAAATACAGGCCTGCATATTAGCTACTCCACTGTCATATTTTTAGCTTTAATTATTTTACTGCAAAATGTAGTTAATGATTGTTATTTAATCTTTAACTTCCATGCCTAGTAAATGTTTTAAAACAGTACCAATAGTACTATGTAACTGGATGCAAAAGCTTTACCTTCTACAAAACTTAAATTTTCAGAGAATTAAAAATGTAAAGAGACTTTGTTCATGAAAGTATTGTACTTTATAAATATTGCTTCTAATTTTCTCCTGATTTTAGAAATTAGACATTTTACTGAAATTTGTGGCTGATATTTTGCACAACTTTATGGACTGGAAGGATAAATCTCAAAAGTGTAGAAATACCTATGACATACATTCTTCTAGTTAGTTAGGCACATCTTTGTGTATAACACAAGATACCTTTGTATTGTAATTATATGTCTGCTTGTTTACCTTTTTATTATGCTTGCAAGTGTTACAGGAAGCAAATGAGGACTGTCATCAAAAACCTAAGTTTTGCTAGAATTTGACTTCCTGCAGTTTCAGATCGTTTACAAACCACGTTTTTTTTGTTTGCTTTTCTTAAAGACTGATATAGACAGAGTGCAAGAAAATATTTATGTTGTCAACTGGATGGCTCAGGAGATTGCTACTTTATTATAGAGCCTGTCACATGCAGTTTTGAACACACTCTGTTAGTAGGTTTCCGAAATTATTCCATTGCTATTTGACCTGTATCAGATGAGTTGGTGGTCTTAGTCCAGCATCCACGTTTTTTAATTTCTTCTTTCCCTGAGTGTCCCCTGCCCCTCCCCACCCCTTCTCTCTCCTCATCCCCAGCACTCCATCCCCTCCCTCCCCCAAAAATCCAAAACAAAACACCCCACTGTTATAATGGCAGCCTTTTTGTAGTAGCCTAAACACAGAGGCGTGAAATATGAGCTATCCTTTGGTCCCAAAAAGCTGTCCCAACAGTTTGAGGAATGTTGGCCTAAAATAAAAACAAGGCTGTGCTATGCCTGGTTGTGCTGTCTAGATCCACAGACCTTTGCTTTTTGGGTTCCCGTCTAAAACCACTATTAGAAAATACATTGAACTAGAAGTACATGTCACACATTAGAATAGGGTATATCTGTGTGCCTGAGATGTTTTTAATTTAGTTTTTCCAGGGTCAGTGGAAAACTTTCCTTTCTAGAGTGGGTCTGTAATATACTTATTTACTTGTTTGCATCAATGCTCATTTCATCTAATGAGTCAAGGATATTTTTGAGCAAGCTGGAACTTGCAGAATAGAACCTGAGTAACAGTATGCTTCTAGCCTATGTTGGGTAGAATAATTGAAGTTCAAACTTACATTTGAACTTGGATTACCACTCCCAAGATACCTGTAAAAGTTAACTTTAAGGCTTTTTGACAGTACTGGGCTAAAACACCAGCCTTTTGACTTGCCAGAACCCTGTTGATTGATAGATGAATACAGTATTTAGATTTTGCTCCTGCCCCTTCACCATCACTGTAATGAAATCAAAATGTGTTTTCTTTATTATATCAAATACAAGGTATGTATGTTAACTTAAGTATCTTAAATAATATATCTAATTTTATTCTAATATTTAGATAAGAGATGTGGAAGAAACTAGAAGAATATTAGTAAGATAGCTAGGCAGGTAACTTATTGTTCTCTAAGCCTGGGAAAAGTAAATTTTTTCTTCAAAGCAGAAGAAACTCTCTCTCTGAAAAGGGCTTTGTTTCCAGCTAAGCATTTTAAGTTGTCTTTATAAAGTTAGTATTTAAATGTTCCTAGGTAGGCATTGAAGTTGAAGCAGTGATTTTTTGCTGTCTACTAACCTTACAGCGAAACATTAATTTACATTGTTAAAGCTGTCTTTATAACGGAAGAAGTTGGAAAACTAGCTTTAACAAATAGGTATGTATGATGGAAGGATGGTCTTTATGAAATGGTAAAAATTGCAGAAAGGCAATAATTGCTAAATCTGTAATGTTCCTGTACCTCCTGTCCCTCTCTCTCTGCAGCCCCCAGAATGCTTATTTCCCATTGGAATCATGCAAGAGTGATTTAATTTAGAATATGATAACTGTGTATAAACACTAGTATTTTTATTGTAGTAGGTGTATTAAATCTATGAAATGTATGAAATATTTGAATTTACGTGTCTTTGTTTCTGTCAATTAATTTTTAGAAAATGTAAATTCTTAATGGTTTATTATATTCTGCCATTGTCTAACTTCCTTTGAATACTTCTGCTGCTTTTTTTCTAATTAGCCTTTCATCTGTCTTCAGAGCATTTTTCTGATTTTTTTTTTTTCTTCTGCTGTTTCCCAGCTTATTTTATCTCTTTCTTCCTGTTTTCTGTTCTTTACTGTTCCTTTACTTGTTCATACTTCTCTTTTATTTGTCTTCAGTCCTTCCTCAGTTTTCTTTTCAGTCATACTTCTCTTTCCTCATTGTGTCTCTCCCTAGTATAGTACAGCTTCTAGGGGCTGGGCCATGCTCCTTTTCCCTCACCAAGCTGCCTCCCTTATTCTCTTTTGCACAGCCAGATGGAGAGGCCACTGGCCAAATCCAGCCCTTAGATGGATTGGGCATTGCCCATCTGGCCTGCCAAGCAAAAAAGTTTGAGCACCACTAACTTAAACTCCCCACCAAAAGGTTGGCTTCAAGACTGAATTCCAAAGGGACCCCTCACAGAGTATGCCCTGCCAGTGGTTCTCCCTCACTTCATATAGAGGGAGCTTCAACTTGAGTGCCTCTTCTTATCTCAACGCTAACAGTACACCAGTATACATGTGGGAGGAGGCAGCAGTTAGCAGATGATTGTGTCCCAATGCTTTGAAAATCTGCCTGGAAACTTGTTGAAAACTAATACAGATAATACAACACTGGTCTGATATACATCTTGGCTTAACTAAACAGGTTGTAATATCCTGAAGTGTCTTCAGCTTCTGAATAAAGATGGACGGTAGTGTATGTAGAGTGTACCACAACGATTAATCCCTTTTGCATGTTGATTTTCATCATCTTGCAAAGTGCAGATGGAAAAATTCACCCCCAAAGGATTATACCCCTAAATTTTACGTTTCTTGCTCATGATGGTTTCCTCTTTACAGTGGAGAGAGTTGTTTTGACAACTTTATTAACTGCCTTCCTCCAGTCCACCAACAAGATTACATTCTTCCCTGTGTTTTGATAGTTCTCCAAGCTCACCTGTGCTCTGGATAATTTGTTTTACTCTATCGCATCTGAGCCAGTTAAGGGAGATGCTGAATGTAATCAGTAGTGGCTTGTTGCAGCGTTTATACCTTCCATGTAACCTTCCAGCAGCCTCGTATATGAGAGCAAAAACTGACAATATAGACCTCCATGATGGTCTCACAAAAGAACTCTTGACACAGGAATGGTTGCCCACATATACCCTTAGGGGTTATATCAGAGTTAGGAAAGGGTCCCTTGAACAGCCTCATCCCCTCATAGTAGTGTCCACAAACAGTAACAAGATGTTGTACTTGGTTGGTGTGAAAGTGTTTTGAGATATCTTAAAGAATTTGCATAGATGCTCTTTTTTTTTTTTTAAACTTTGGGAACAAAATACAGCAAAAGCTGTGTTATCTGGCACTTCACCAACCAGAAAGCTCCACTAACCAGCATCTTTCAATCTTCTGAAGGATGTGGCAAAAGTGAAACCAGAAGTCCCACTTCTGGTTTTGCTGCTGCAAGCCGACTGTGATTCTTCCTTGTGGACCACGGCCTGGGGCAAAGCAGCCTGTGCGGGTCCCCCTCTTTGGCCCCTGGCAGGCTGACATACACACGTAGTGCACCGGCACATTGATGTGGTTAATTTGATTAACTGGCATCCCTCCATTTCCAGGGAATGCCAAATAACAGAGCTTTTGCTGTAATAACTTGCACAACTGATGTAGCTTTTCCCCTTATATTCAAGCCTATAATCAGATAGATGGGATTCAGAAAAAATGAGGAATGAAGATGTCTAAAGTTATTCTGCCATAGCCTATGCCTAATTTTTAAAGAAGGCTGTGAGATTTTGTTTTTTGTTTTTTTATTTCAGATTTTTCTAAATTTATAAGAGCTGAAATACTAGCTTTAGTTGTTGGGTACAATTTTAAATTGTAAGGTATTTGATTGACCACATTTACTCAGATCTAAGGTGACCTGGACTATAAGACAATCCCCTGATAATTAGATGTTATATATGGAAAATGTATAAATTTGTTATAATTCAAGGTATAGGATCTAATTATTGGAGCTTTACCTTGAATTTTTCCCCTTCCCACTGCTAAAGCAGGGAAAATAAATATGGGGGATCACATTGCCTCCTCCCATCCACCACCCCTCTTATTGTCAGACCTTGCTCTCTCTAAGCACATAGAAGTGAGGGGAAAATTTGAAAACACTGACACACGAAATAAACAATTTACTATACAGGCAACTTACTACAGGTACCCATCAGCTTTAGTTCATTCAGAATTGATGCATTTTACCTTTTTTTTTAAAAGTGCTATAAGTTTTAGAAAAAGTACTCCATAAACATACTTTTAAGCAGGACTTTTGTACCTACTTATATGTAGTACACACTATGCATTATTTAAGTCCAAAACCAAAAGACTCATGGTTCACCATGTAGTTCATAGGACTGGGCCCCACCAGAATCGACAGCATTTCAAGCCCCACAGCTCAGCACTGCTCAGTGCCCAGGGCAGGGGGTCGGACTAGAAGATCTTCAAGGTCCCTTCTGACCCTACATCTATGAATCTGTTTATGTGTACTCCAGATACCCCACCCACAAAGGATCCAGTGCTAATGAGTCCCCTGATTATGACTGGAACTTGGTGTTCTTGCCATGAATTGTGGAATTCTTCAAAAAAATATATGCAGATGAGGCTCAGGGCAGACTAGTCCAGCTCCTCCTCATGAAAAGTGGAGCCACACTAATTAGATGTGACAGGTTAAGAGAGGGAGTGACAGAGGGATTATGGGTGAACTGTTTGGGGCCCCACTTGATGATGTTTGTTAGACATGTAAGGCTGGTGAAGAAACATGAATCATTAGAAATGAGAAGAAAGGTGCAGCTCAGTTGTGGGAGTGAAGAGGAAATCAAAATGTATTCAGTATAGTGGCTCACCTTGACTTGAAAAAGTCAGTGCTGAAAGGGACTATATGCAAAGGGTACTACCATAAAGCTTACTTAGATAAGCTGCACTAACATTTCCTTGTGGTAGATTTCCATATGGGCCTTGTGTTTTATAGCCATGCTTGGTGTTGGCTGAGTTTAATCAACTTAATATTTGGGTTCCATGACTGAGCACATGTTGCTTTTGATAGCAGTTGAATGATAGACAATGTATTTAATGAGGTTTCCTTCTGTGCAATTGTAAGACGAGAGGCTTCCTACCCCACTGTGCTAACTGGTGGGGGGGTCATTTTGTGGTCAAGTACTTACGGTATGTAAGTATTTATCTTTGTATACTTCATGAATCCATATGAGAGCACAATGTATTCAGAAAAGTGTCTATTGTTTGGTCTTTTGAACTTTTCTGTTTTTCTATTGCTTTAAATTAGTTATAGAGAAACACATTATTTTTTGTTTTTAATTTAAAATACCACAGAATCAATACAGTATTAACTATTAAGGTTTTCTGTGGGAGGTGAAGGTATTGGTGCTTACTTGCTGCCGTCAGAGATCAAGCCTGGTTCATTGGCCATCTTGTGTTTCTGCAGTGTGTTCTCAATTTTCTTTTTGGTGTGACTTTGAATGCTTGTGAAACCATAAATGTACTAATGTTTTTACAAGTAACTATACAATGATCTAAGTATTTGTGCTAATAATTTCTGTATAAATATATGCTGCTTACAGGTAAAATCACTTTCCAACCAACAGCTTTGCAGACCCAGTTGCAGATCTTGGTCAGAAAACTAATTTTCTTTCTTCTTTTGCATCTGTAGACAAAACATTTTGTCCAAATATACCTGTGCAAGCCTATTGTTTTTAGTTGTAGCTGATTGGTACCTAGCAAAAACCATTTCTTGTTGATGACTGACGTTTTTGATCTCTTCAATATGAATAGGAGTAAAAGTCTACTGTAGAATCTGCACAAATAAAAATTCCAAGTCATAAATATACAATATACTATTGCTGTACTACTGCCCTTCAGGTTTGGAAAACAAATTTGAGCGAACAAAGTTTAGAGATTAGAAGGTTGGTAAAATTATATTTACAGCAATAAAGGTGACTTTGGTGACCTTGCATGTAAATGGGACAAATGTTATGCTGGGGAAAAACTAATAATTTCTTGACTGTTTAACCTAAGTTTGAAGAAGCAATCATTTAAGTTTCTTGGATGTGCCTTTCAGAAACTGGAAATGTTGTCCACAGTAAATAGAGTAGAACATAAACTAGGATTGAAAGATAGGATTATAGGAAGCTGGAAGAGACCCTGTTGTGGTCTTTCTCAATTCCTTACCAGAAAATACTTGCTTTATTTTTCTATAGTCAAGAAACAAATGAAAGCTAAGAATTGGCATGTTCCAAGGGGTGCCTTGACTCTGCATACCTTTCATTCACCAAACTAATTACCCTGTCTCAGGATGAAATTGAGAGAATGATATGCCAGGTGCCTGCTGCTTGGAGTATAAATAAACCAGGTGCCAGAGCAAGGGACAGCAGGACTGTGAGACTTGATAATGCAGCCTGTACATTGCCATAATATGGAGAGGCAAATGTTTCTGGGCTCCTTGTATTTTCTATGCATTTGGGTTCAAAGCCACCAGTAGCTTTGGTGATCACTCTCTAGCCCTTTTATCTAGTGAGGATGGAAAGGAATATTTTTCCTACACTGACCTGGAGCAGAACTGTTTGCTGCATCTGTTGACAATGGTACCCACAGGTCATTTGAAAAAAAGGTATAATTACATTCATCTCTAGGCATCTCTGAGCTGCAGTAGTCACTACACAGGGCCAAATCTCTGAGCCAGAAGAGATTACATTGGGACCAGAGCTTCAGATTTTTAGGAACCTCTGGTGTCTCCTGTCTATAGATCTAGATCCTAACCTGGACTGGCATAAGAGTGCAAGTCCTGGTGACATTGAGAAGGTTGGGTGTTGATCTTTTGCCAGTACTTGGGCAAGGTCTTTTGATCTTGGGTTAGCCATGGAGTCTAGTGACTTATGTGGGAGAAATAGCTGAAGCTAATTTTTCCCTCGAGTTCTGAGCTTGTACAATTGGCAGATTTAACTAATTCTTGGGGATATGAGAATCCCCCAGAACAGAAGAGGCATTGTGTATGCCTGTTAGATATTGGTATAAGGCTATTACCCAAGGGACATGGACACAGTCAAAAGCCTAGAGAGCAAACCGTTCTGAGCAAGTCTGTGATAAATGAAAGGGGTACCATCCCATTCCTCCACTGGAAAAAAGAAAAACAGAAGTGAGGTTACCCTGCAGTAAATAAGTGCATGTACAGCAAATGTTGACAAAGCCACAAAATGGCATTGCCTGAAGCATCATCAGAAAGGAGCTGGGATGGAGATTTGATATAGATGGTAAGGTGCCAATCTTATCCAGTTCCCTAGAGAAAGCAACTCTCTAATCATGAAGAGAAAAAGTCTTTGGGAAAGAAGGTTAAAAGTGAAGTAACTAATTCCTTAATTTTTAAGCTACTGCAGGCTGGTAGGTTAAAACCTCATTTAGTGGTGTAGCCTCAGTGAAGAGTGCTGTTGTCTTTCTGTAATGCTTTGTTTGAGCATTTTTGACCAACTCCAATTATGTAATGTGCAGTATTTTCACCATGAGATCTGTACTTCTGTATGTATTCACTATAGTATTGGCAGGCATAAAAATTAGAGGAGAAAATCAAAAATGATACAGTAAAAAATAATCTTTCTCTTAACACTTTTTGTAGCATAATGCTTTCATATAGTTGAGAAGCTCAGTGGTATTAATGGCAGCTTTTTTGTATTCTCACATCCCCAGATTCATGCCACCAGCACTTTTCCCTGCTCCAACCCCCCCTTCCCCCAGTTGAAGCATAAGCACAGCTGGGAGCTGCCCTGTGCTGGAGCTGGGGGCTGGGAAAAGCCCCTTACTGCTGCATGCTGCCCAAGCTGCCTTGCTCATGTTGTTCTGGAGCTAGGTTGTTCCAGCCCATAGTTTCCTTAAGGTTGGTGACCCCGCTATTAAATATTTAAATTCAGTGACTAACATTCTGGACAGAGGAAGCCTTTAGTAGTTGTAGTTTGTTTACAGCTTCTGCTAAAACAGTACAGTAAAATGGACAATAAAAGTATCTACATTATATTAAAATTGTACAATTTATAGGTTTTGGTGAAAGCATGCAATAAGATAATACATTCCACCAGTTTTACCATAACTAAAACATCACTCTGTGATGATAAAGGAAAAAAGAGGTAAAATGAAAGTGTGTGCAGTAATGAGAGGTATCTATTTATTTGATTGTGGCTCCTGTTCTTTGTGCAAGTAATGCCAATACACCCAAGGAGTGTAGGACAGGCTCTAAGTCTTAGCTGTTAATATACATTCCATACCTTTGTCTTTCATTTCTTGTTTAAAAACTCAGAATTTTCAACTGAGACCTTCCAACTGTCATCTGAAAAACAGGTCAGATGAAAGTTGATAACGTCACTATTTCTAAGGTGTAAAAAGCAAATAAAACCCTTCACTTCTTTGGGCTTCTTCCTGGATTATAAGTGCCCAAATCAAATCTATAAATAAATATAGATAATCTTTGGTAGGTCATCTTTATGAAAGGAGGGCGTAGTCTGTAGTCTGATGGAAGCAGTTGTATAGAGTGAGTTTAATGAAGGGACTTGGGTGTGGTGACACTGAGCAGCCCTCTTCTGAAATGTTAGGTACCTGCCTCCAAGAATAAATTTCACACAGATTGTTTGTTTCAAAAGGAACATATAATAAAGGTAAAATGATTGACCTGACTGGGCTGAATATTAGTATTTGGCTGTCAGTGTAATACAAAAAATACCTTCCTGGAAATTGTAGTTTCTAAAGATGGTTATACCTCAATATCTCCCTTCCTTCCATTGCAATCATTTTTTTCCAGAGGCTGCAATTTAAAAGGCTGTGTGCATAAAGTATGACAGGGTTCAGGGGGTAAAGATGACTTCCAGAAAAATGCATTTTAGCACAGCAAAGGAAAATATAGTATTTTGTACTTTTTTTCTAGTTTCAGGAGTTGACAAACTTCCAGTCTCATTGAAAGCTTAGTTTAATGACAAATGGTTTCTCTAGTATCTATTCTGAGTCACTGTACTTTTTAGTAAGAGAATAGAATAGTCAGCCTCTGTTTTGGGGGACGGGGTGAGGGTGGCTTTTGTTCTGTTTTGGGTTGTTTTCTTCCCCCCCTTTAATATATCTGAGAATTATAGAGCTTGAGTGAGGAGCAGAGTTGACATCCCTAGCAAAGAAAGTCTGCTGTATAAAGAATAATGTCAGGTCAAAATTAGGTTTTGTACCAATAACTTTTCGAGAGAGAGAGAAAGAAAGACAAAGTAGAAATACTTCTGACTCATTTAATTACAACAAAAATGTATTTTAAGTAATTGATTAATGAATTTGAGATGTCTGTGACCATCAATAATAAATCATAATGGTTTTTAATTTTAGAATTGTTTTGTTACAACAAACATATAAACCTTCCATGCTGCCTTGTCTGTTTTTTCCCCTCAAATCTGATCCAAAAGGATCAACTTGGGAGAGAATGAACAGAAGGTAATCTCCCTGCCCTTTTAAGTCCTTAGTGTCCTCTGCTTCAATTATCAAAAAGGATGTCAGTTAGCATCAGCTACTGTGTTTCTTTTATGTACATCTGTATATTAGGAATCAAAATGAGATGTTTTAGGTCTCAGGTATATCGAACTCAGCAGGCCCTGTGGGCTGGATGAAGGGTGTAGGGCCAGTCCACAAGCTGGTTCAGGACAAAGACTAGCCCTGCACACTGGATCAGTGAGTAAGGCCAGTCTGGTATGTCTGCCTTGGCTTGGGCCAATTCCCCAGTCCCAAGCTGCTTACTATGTGTATGTGGGTTGGATGATGGGGCTCTGTAGGTTGGTTCTGGTTCGCACACTGCATCTTTGACATCCCTGGTTTAGGTCACTGAATGGTAGCCATGTTGGGTAGCTTCTCATTTGACAGAACAGGAGAGAATTAGTTTAATATTAAGAAAAAGGAAAATGTGTTTGAAAAAAGTACTTAGTTTGGCTGAGCTCGTTCTAGAGTTGTATCTTCCAAGTCTCTGCTTGCACTTATACTTGTGCTCACACTTGCTTGCACTCTCACTAATGACTTAAAATGTTCTTTGAATTTCAGTGTTCGTATAAGAGGGTCAAGTACCAAATTCAGGTTTTGTAAACACTTATCTAGTGTTATTTTTATCAAACAGAAAAAAAGAAAAGGAAACCAGTGTTTCAGTGGAAGCTCAGTTTGCTTACGGTGTAACAGTTCTGGACATTACACCAGCCCCTGACTTTGCCTGCCATGTTTGGGAGCTTTCATCCACACTTTGCTATTTTTTCATGCTTTTCTCTCTCCTTTTGATATGTGAAAGACTTGCATGTAGGCCATGTAAAAAGTTGTGGCTGGATGAAGAAATGAGATCTGCTGGGGTGGATCATAAGTACATATTGTACCTTAGGGACAGACAGTGAAGGACTTCTCCAGTTTGCTGCTTAAAAAATGTTCCTTCCGTTTGGTTAAATTTGTTAGTTTATCATGTATAGAGTCATGGCACTAGAATAAATCTGAAGAAATGTAAAAAAAAGAGGAATTGAGCTGAATAATATGTTTAAAATAATTGAAGAATGATTATATTACCATTGAGTGTTGCAATAAAATGCACAATTGTAACAAGTGAGCGTCCTGGGGCCAGTCTGAATGTAGGCCTGTCCACTTGCTTCCAGGCAAACCACCTGCCTACCTTGTCTGTCATGCCTTGATGTTCATTATTGAGTGATGTTCATCAGGCGGGAGGCTGCCCTTTACCTGCCCTGATGACAAGGGCCTAGGTATACTACCTCCCCTTATTGGGTCTCATGCCTCGCAGATGTTTCATGGACTAACACCTGGCTTTATCATATTCTTAATATACATACTGGGCCTTCAAGCCCTTCTCTGAGCTCCAAGCCCTGTCCCCCTATGGGATTAGGTCTCCAAGTCCCATCCCACTGCACTCCTTAAGTTAACCCTTATCCCTTTGCCTGGGAGCTTCCCTAATGGCTCCCCAAGGCTCAGGTCCCCAGCCCCCTGGAGTGCAACTCCCGGCTCCCTAGCGCAGCCTCAGAGTCCACTGCAAGTCTGGGCTCTGCTTCAGGTCCTTCTGCCTGGCCTGGGCCCTGCCTCAGCACTCTCAGTGAGCCAAGGCTCTCCCGTTTTGATTTTGATGCCCACCAGGGATGTGGGGGCTGGGATTATCAGGCACCCCTACCTGCCTTGGCCTGGCATTTCTGAAGGACTGTCCTGCCATGAACAGTCCCACTAGGCCACTCTTCCCCAGCAAGGTGCAGTTTCTGGTCATGCCCAGAACCAGGAGTCTCCTGCCATCCCCAGTAGCTCTTCCCGTACCTCCGTGTTGTACTGAGCAGCAGCTCAGCTGGTGATATCTCTCCGGCTCCTGGTAGCAGACTGCTGTTCCTGGTGTTCAGGGCCCAGCTCTTGTATATAACAGGTGGGCTGTGTTCCCCAATCAGGCATCATTGCCTAATTGAGATAACAGCCAGCTGTGGGCTGCCTGGTTGCTGCCCATGCCCCTGGGAGTAACAGCGCCCTGTGGTCTGTTACAAAGAAACTCATAGAAAAATGTATTTACAAAATCTCTAACAGATTCTCGGTTCCAGATTCTTCTGGCTTCTAAATTAATTTTCTCTATAATATACTATAATTCTGTTTCTACACAATGGTGAATCTGTCCCTTTTAAGAAGTTGGTAAAGCTAAAAATTCACTGGGTAAGAGGTCAAGGGTTTTCAAGCAGCATAAACTAGTTAAGCGAGAATCTAGTTGGAATAAATGATCATTTTGCTTCCTGTCAAGAGATTAACAGTGGGATGCTAGAGAGATTTTATAAATTATTCATGATAGAACAGAGTAAATAGTAGGATGTCAACATATGTGGGTAACTCATTTAGGGTTTGTAAAACATTTAGCTCCAGAGGAGCTTGTGGACTGTTTTAACCCTTTATTTAGGGCAGTTTCCACCTGTGTACCAGCACATGTGGTCTTAAAATGGCTTGTCTCATCCCATCCAAATTGTTGACGTTCATGGAATGGGCAGCATTAAATTTGGTTTCTGGGGCATCATGGTATCCTCCCTTTAATGCATGGTGTTGACCCAAAAAGCAGATAAGAACAATGAAGAAAAATGCAGGAACTAATGAAAATATTAGTCGTCGCAGATTTGGATGGAACACTCTTACTTATTTCATTTCCTACTCTGAATCTTAATACATGTTACAAGTAAAATTATCCAGAGATGAGTAATCCTCCCATATGAAAGATGAGCGAAAAGGTTAGGGCTGTTTTGTGAAGCAGGTGAAGTTGGAGAAAGAAAGGAGTACAACAGTTGCATCTAAAACAAATATTAAATAAGGTTTTCTGCTCTTATATTACAAAATACAAGAGAGAAAGTGAAAGAGCTGTGACCCAGCATTACCAGGATCTACTCCTGTTTTTTCTGAAACTGCTTGCCATGTCTGCAGTCAAACATGAGGATCTCAGGTTGGCCTTCTTGGTCATCTATGGGCCCACTGATGACAGTCTTCCAGTAAGTAGGGAAGTTATCCACATAGTGAGGAACTGCCACTGACAAATACAGAAGAGGAGAACAGTCTGCTTTTCGTTTTTCTGTTTTTGTTTTTTTGTTTGATAGCAGAAACCATTACCTCTGGAAGTCACTCCTACTGTGGCTCTGGACAAATGCTTCTTTTAGTTGTTTTAAGAGGGGAAAAGGAGTTCCTGCTCAAAAAACTTATGGCAGCTGTTCAAACATAACTGTTACGTTTGCCTGCTTCTGAGGCCCTGGACCTCAGTTAAACCACCAACCAACTCTGAATGAAGCAGTTATGTGGAGACATAACAGTTGAATTGAAATAATTTATAGCAGTAAACATTTGATAGTTGTATAAATGTTACACCTGTTGGTGCTTAAAACATTGGAGCAACAGCTTTCCATTAGAGCAATAAACTTAAAAGGCATACAAATACTTCTGTTTCATGACATAAACAAAACTAGTCATTATCTGCCTGTTAGGAAAAAAATGCTCTCTATATGCAAGCTGTTTGTGCACCTTCCTCTGAAGTCCCTGATATTGACTGTTTTCAGAGATTATATATTGGGTTAGATCAGGGGCAGGCAATTATTTTGGACGAAGGGCCACTTACTGAGTTTTGGCAAGCCACCAAGGGCTGCATGACAGGCAGCCAGGGCCATATAAAATTTAATTTTCTAAATTTTTCTAGAGGCCCCACGGGCCAGAAGAATGGCCTGGCAGGCCACATCTGGCCTGCAAGCTGCATTTTGCCCACCCCTGGGTTAGGTAGACCATGCATCTGTTTCAGTGTGGCACTTCCTGTATTTAATGTTTCTAGGCATACAAGAACATTTTATGGGATGCAGTTTGTATCAAGGCAGATGCCCCTTAAGGCCTATTGGGGATAAAGGTCCAGTGGCCTTGCCACTAGGTCTGTGAATTTCCAAGCAATGTCTGGGCTACGTGAACTACCTCCCTGTATAAGTTATTGAATCATAGTTTAACCATTTATTTTTCTAATACTACAGCTTGCTCTTACTCTTTATCATTCTCTGTCCTCATTTTGTAAACTTGATGAACCTATTCTAGACTTACTCTAGAAAAATCAGCCAAACACCTCTGATAGAATGTACAGAAAATTACATTTTGAGCAAGGCCAGGATCTCAAGCATTTAAACTTTTTTTTTTTCCCAGATGCTGTATTTATATAGCTGTATAATCACTGCACTAAAAAAATGCAAGCCATCTTGTATTTGAAGATTCACCCTCAAACATTTTCCATTATGGAATCAACAGATTTTTTCAGCTGTAAAGTTAATTTTCTATAGTGTTATGTCTGAAACATATTTACTTTAGTGTTTTTATTCCTGAACATGTCCTTACCGTTCAGGTTTGTTTGTTTTAATCTTATTTCTGTTATAATTATGTAGTGGTAGTCTGTCCCATGAAGCTGATATAAAAATATATTTTTGGTTGTTGCAATCAGTTCTTTGCCTGTAAGTATGTGTATAGAAAAGCAATCTTTCTGATTTGAGTCTTGCTTTCATATACTTTGAATTATCTGTCTCTACTCCTCTTTTGACCTATTTCTTTTCAGCTGTAATTCAGTACAGATCAAAATGACAGAAAACACTGTGCATTAGAGGGTTGGTTTTAATACTTCATATTGCTTCAAGTTACCAGTAGTTGCATGACAGTGGCAATGATAAAATTTAGGATTGTGTTCAGAGCTTGAAAATGTGACAATGAAGTCATGAGCTTTTATGAGGCAGAGGTATGGTATATTGGTGGTAACTCTCAGAAAGCTTCCTTGAATTGGTAAGAATGTGACATTCCTGCATTCACAGTTTTGTCTGAAATCAAAATGTTTTGATAATTGTAGTAATTTTTTTAATTGTTTTTGGGTTTGATAGACCTCCATGGCTGTTTTTGCAGTTCTTGATTTTATTTATTTATTTACTTATTTATTTATAAGTACTTTAATTAGAGCTCTAGATTTGTAGGCTGTTTTCAGTGAACTTCACCTGTGGTTTTGTGACATGTTCTTTGAGATTATAACCTAGAAAGTGTTTTATTAGGTTGAAATGTTTCATTTTCTAGATGTTAAGTAGAACTGTTAATTTTAAGTAATATTTTGGAAAATCCAAAATCCAATATCTTGGGTTTTCTATGTATATGGGATGGAATTGGAGAATACATATTTTGGGTAATTCAGTTAATCTGAATAAGTTTAAGTGCTTTTTATAGGGAATCTTGATTATTCTTAAATATGAGTGTAAGTAATTCCCATTTTCAGAACTTTTCTCAGTCTTAGTCCATAGGGTATAGTAGACTGATATTTTTGTTTGTTAATAAATCTAGGTAGAACTTCCTTTCAAAGTAGAAAACTTCATATGGAAATCCTTTTTGTTAAAAATAAATAAAAAAAATATGTGTTGAAAATAGCCAGTTCTGATAGCTAGTGGCATTCTAGGGAAAATAACGTTTTGGCATCTTGTATGTGACTTCAATAAAATTGCAGTTTCCTGCTTTATTTTGAAAAGTTAACAAAATTGTTCCCCAAAAAATTACCTTTATAAAGCTCAAAGGCTTGTGGTTCATTAAGCATGAAATTAGGTGTGAAATTCCTAAAGCCTAGTTCCAGGCTGTGTCCGTCTTTTTGTTGTACACAGCTTCTCTTGTCACTGCACTTAAATGCAAAGTGATGGAGCATATTCATATCTTAGTTCTCTACACGTTTGTCACAAACAGTATATTATCAAGTAGGTTATAATTTCAGGAGTGACAAGCCCGTGAACTTCACTCTAGTCCTTCAGAATCTTGTTTTGTTTTTTTTTCTTTTTCAGTGTTGCGGAGTTAAATGTTGGTTGTACCTAGCAATCTTGTTACTCCAAGGATTGCAGCTTAACTTAACAGTCCTAAATTCTTAGGTCCCTGGTGGGTGTTACATTTTTCATGAAATATATGCAAGTTTCTCTTGGTAAATTGTAACATGCCACAGGTCAGACCTTATTCCCCCTGAATCTGGTAAGCAGTTGTGGTCCTGGGCTGCCCACCCAACCTTTAAATTCCCTGGCATCAGAGCAGCCTGAGACTGAAGAGCCACTGCCTGGTTCTGGACTGTTCATGTACCTTTTAAAGTCTTGGAGCCAGGGAGCAGCCCCTTATCGCCCCCTGACTGGAAAGCATGCATTTGTCACGCTCTAGCCAGGGGACTTTTAGCAAGTTGCTGCCCACAGCTCTTTGTGTTAGTGCTACAAAATTTGTAGCAGTACAAGATGCAGATCTAGAGGGGAATTCAGATATCTGCCAAATCTACAACAGTGATTTTCAACCAGGGTGTTAGCAGACCCCTCAGTATGCTGTGGTACGGGCACTACTGCTGTTCCAACAGCAGTGGCCCAGGTAAAAATGCCCTGTGCACTGCAAAGGACTGGAACATGCATGTGCTCTCCTACCTAATTAGGGTTTCCTGATAAACCTATAGCAGGTAGGAGGGCCAGCTTGTGCTGCAGTGCTTCCCAGTTTGATTCCCCCATGCACTTCACAGACATAGAGGTGTGTGGGACAGTTTCACCTACTCTGTATGCCTCTGTTTCTAGGAGGTGCCATGTGGGGTCAGACTAGGAAGGGCTGCAGCATGAGCTGACTTTCCTGCCTCCTGTAGGCTTATCAGGGGATCCTAATGAGACAGAAGAGTGCACGCATCTGCAGCCCTTCCATGTTCATCTGTACAGCTGGCATGTGAGGCACTTCATACGATGGTGGTGACAGCCACACTGAGTTGAGAACCACTGAGGTAAGTTAAGGGAGCACAACTGGGGTGACACCAAATTCAGGAAAGTTGGGAAGGGTGCCTGGGACCTAAAAATGTTGAGAACTACTGCCCTACAATAATGAATGGTGGCTTTGTGTACAGTTGTAGCTATGAACTTGGACCAGTTCCTGTGTGGTGCCTTTCTTTTTGAGTTTAAATGCTTGTTAGGCCTGAAATTAAGGCCTTAACAGTGTCCATTTTAAAGCCTTAGGCTAGAAAGGTGAACATTTTATGGAAAGGTAGAACAGCTTGTGCGGTGTTTTTAATTTAAACCAGACTTCTTTTAAGAGCAAAAATATACTGTTTATTATGTCAGCTATGCCTTAATACAAGGATGATGTCTGCCAGTGGGGATTACTGGTGAGTTTTAAGGTGGCTGAGGAGTCCAATCCATGCTCTGCAAGTTTTTTCCACAGACACATGGTGCCTTTGAGGGGGGAGGGGGAACCACAACTGTTGGCCAGGATGTCACATGCTTTCCTTCCTCTGCCATTTCTCAGCTTCCTAAGCAAAACAGTTCTCTTTGAAATGGGCTGTAGCTTGATGTATGGTACAGCACCATTGAGACCTGTTACAAGCCAGTCCCTGTTCCCCCGTGTGCTGCCAGGAGTGACCAGGAATAACAGTCACAAGCTGGCGGAGGGTAAGTTTAGATTAGATATTAGGAGGCGCTACTTCACAGTCAGGGCGGCTAGGGCCTGGAACCAGCTTCCAGGGGAAGTGGTGCAGGCTCCTAGCCTGGGGATTTTTAAAAGGAAGTTAGATGAGCACCTTGCCGGGGTCATCTGACCCCGGTGCTCTTTCCTGCCAAGGCAGGGGGTCGGACTAGATGATCTACCTAGGTCCCTTCCGACTCTAGCTACTATGAAACTATGAAACTTCCCACTTTGTAGGGTTGATGCTACTCTTCTTAAGGTATTCTTTCAGGGCATCCTTGTAGTACTTCCTCTGTCCTCCACAGGTCCTCTTACCATGACTAAGTTGAGAGAAGAGGACTTGTTTCAAGAGACGAGTGTCAGCCAACTGCACATAGTAGCAAGCCCAGCAAAGTTGATGTTTTGTGATATATTTGCCTTGATGCTGGTTGTCTTTACTGCAGAGAGGATGCTGGCATTAATGCAGTGGTCTTCCCATGTAATGCAAAGAATCTTCCTGAGGCAGTGCTGATGGAACCATTCTAGGTGCTTAAGATGGCTTCAATATTAGGGCTGTACGAAGCTCTGGTCGCTGATTCAGTTTGGTGGAGATTTGGCCTGATTCGGTGGCTGTATCTCTGAATCCGAATCGAAGCAGGAGATCCTTTAATCTCTCCAAATCGAATCGGAACCCTCCGAATCAATTTGGAAAGATTCAACAATTCGGACATAGACACAGATTTAAATGTATTTTAATATCGCACAGGAACTTCCTCATTAACCCATATTTGGATGAGAAGTTGGTGAAATTTTTTCATTAGTGCTGTTCCACCAGATTTGAAGACCTCTGCAGGTATGCCATCTGGGCCTGGCGCCTTATTGTTCTTGGTCTAAGTAATGGCATGCTAGGCTTCCTTGAAGGATGGGGGATCAGCAGGAGGTTCTGTTACTGGGTGTTGAGGGATAGATTTGATGGTGGCAACTGAGACCTCAAATTCATGGTTAAGATAGTCTTGAAGTGTTCCTTCCAGTGCTTGATGGGTACATTGTCCATGAGAAGGGTGGAACCATATTGAGATTGCCGGGGATTGGGCCCTTGGAACATGGCCCATGGATGGCTTTTATTGCTTTGAAAGAAGCTTCTCATGTCATATCAGTCATCGAAACTCTGGATCTCCATGGCCTTCACTTGCCACTACTGGTTCTTGATGTCCTGTTAGCCTCCTCTGAGCTACAGCTTTGAGCAAGTGGTAAGCCTCTCGTTTTTGTTGGTTGGAGGGTTCATTTTCCCAGCTGCAGAATGCAGCTCTCTTCTGATGGATAAGTGCTAAGATTTACTCATTGTTCTCCTTAAAACAATCTGGTGATGGTAAGTGGAGTATCCAATTGATTTAGTGCATGCCTTGTGAATAACATTCTTAAGCTCCTCCCAGTGTGCCTGGATGTCCTTGATGTCATCAGGTAGTTCAGAGAGCCTCTCAGTATGGCATTGCTGAAGAGCCTTGCATCTAGCTTGCCTGAATGTTAAATCTCTTTTGCATTCCTTTTAGTTGTTTATGGTGTTGTGGTGCAAGCTACATGTCCATGATTGATCTGACTAAATGGTGGTCTGTCCAGCAGTCATCTGCACCTCTCAGGACTTGGGTGATATGGACAGCAGTACAATCATGCGCTCTGACAGTAATATAGTCAAGAAGGTGCCAGTGATTTGAACATGGCTGTTTCCAAATGGTTTTATATTTGTCACTCTTTCTGAAGATGATGTTTGTGATGAGCAAGTCATGCTTTGCACATTTGCTGAGGAGAGGGGATACCATTGACTTTCTGCACCTGCTCTTTCCTAATGGTGCTGCTCCAGAGTTAAGAGTGTTGCCCAACTCTTGTGTTGAAGTCTGTCATGAGGATGAGCTTGTCTTTCTTGGCAGTGGCAGTCAGGACTGTGTCAGGATCACAGTAGAACTGTTCCTTGTGGACTTCTTCATCATCAGGAGTGGGGGCGTATGCACTGATGACTGTAGTGTACTAGTTGTTACTGAGCTTGAGGCAGAGAGTCATAAGGCATTCCTTAATGTCCACAGGGAGTCCTAAAAGCTGGCTGACAGTCTTGTTCTTGATGGCAAAAGGCAACCACATGGATGTCTCCTTAGGTGACTTTCCTTTCCAAAAAAAGGTGTAGCAACCTCCTTATTTCAGCTGGCCTTCATCTGCACAGTGAGTCTTGCTACCTACAATGGTGGCGGTTCTTTCAGGGTGCTCACTGTTCTGGGAGTCCATGAGAGTGCAAACAGTTCATGCGGCAAACTTCAGAACTTTATTTTGTTGGTTTTTGCCACAAGTAGAGTGATCCCACTGGATGCAGCAATCCAGCGACAGGGGTTTGAGACGGCTTATGTTTAGGGCACCTTTTTTAGCCCCTTCCCCAGTCACTGTGAGCAGAGGGGATCCTAAAGAGGACTGCTCAGTCAGAGCTGCAGCTGCCAAATTGTACTTTTGTCTAAGTGCAAAATGACCATCACATAACTGCCACCTACACACAGCTTTGTGGCTAGGGACTCCCAGAAATCACTGTTCCTGCCCCCCCCCCCCCACCATTTGTCTGGTGTTGCAGGACTTAGTTTGTGGAAAATGTTAACATCCCTGTCAGAGGCCTGCTCATGTCATCTTTTAACATGGTGAAGCCAATGCACAAATGACAATCACACAAGCTTGACAGGAGGAAGCCCTGAACCCAGTGGCAAGGATGTCTAAGGCAACTGGAGACTTCCATGCCACTGCAGCTCTCAATCACCTTCACAGCCACAGAGAGCCAGCAGGTCTTCAAGTGCGCTTGTTATACCATTGGGGTCTTTAGCAGTTTGGACTGTGCTTAGTCTGGGACCTCAGATTGGTTCACCAGGAGTACAAGACTCCAGATGACATAGCTCTGAGCGTCATTGGAACACACAAGTATGGTTGAAGGTGAGGTCTGTTTATAGTGGCTCATCAAAGCTCAAAATTTGCCATCAATAGTTGACATTTTTATCATGTAGGGTTTTCCTGGGGAAATTTTAATTTAGGGAGAGTATTGATGATAGATGCATAGATATCGAGATATATTATTAAGTCTTACAGTATAGAGATAGCAAATATAGTGATCTTGTTCATTACTTTTCATAATAAAAGGCCATATTCAAGTTTAATGATGGCATGTGTGTGGGGGGGGTTGTTTTTTTTACTTGATTCAGTTTTGCAAAGAACTTACTGCCACAGCAGGGTTATAGAATGCAAAAAGGATTAGACAATTAAATGGACAATACCTGCATTAACAAGTTGCATAGCTTTGTATTGAGGTTTGATGTACTCCGGTGCTAGGTGTCAGAATTCTAACACTCATGTTTCAGGCCAGAAGAGACTTTCACAAGCAGACATTCAGCAAATATCCTTCTTAAAAGCAAGAAATTACTAGGTCACTTCTTCACTTCTAGCCACGCAGCATATGGATGAGGTGCCATAGCAAATCAGCGCTCGCATTGTGGAGTTGAAGTCATGAGCAGTGTGCCTCAGTTTTTTTTGATAGACTGAACTTGAACACTGTAACTTAAATACTGATTTGGCTTTAATATTCCAAATACAAAACATGTCAGCTCTGAATTATGTGAATTTGCCCTCTGAAAGAATTTAGCATTCTCATTGTGTTTTTAATCACATTAAGGAGCCTTTTTATAGTATACAGGACTGTCTAATGCAAATTACTGTGCTGGAGGGACAGTCTAGTACAAGTTATTAGTGACATATTAGTCACAGCTCAAATAATTTACTGTGTATCTATTAGCTAGAGGTTAAAAGCTTATCTGCCCAGATGTAGCTACAGAAGAGGAATGGAATACAGCAGTGCCCTGGTAAGAAGTCTGGTATGACAGCTTGGGTATGATATGCTTGTAGGGAGATGTTTCCTGGTCCTTCTCAGAAGTTAACCCTCTCAGGTGCTATGTGAAAGGATGGGTGTCTCTCTTATTTCATTTCTAGTACCACATGAAGAAATAGAGTATGGGAAGGGAAGTTTCTTCTACTTTCTCTCATCTGTGAATTTTTGCTGCCATTGCTGCTGCTCATAGTTTTCCCTGGTATAGCATGAAACTGGGATGTTGGTAGCCAATAAAATTGCCAGGAATAAGTTTCTGACCAGCAGTAGTAAAACCCATTGCCAAAGTTTTAATTAGCAAGCTACCAAAGCTTTGAAGAGCTGCAGAGATCTATAAGCTGTTTGCAGGGAGGAGGAGACAAAAACTTACTGATTTAGGTACAGTTTAGATTTTTAAGCTTATTTTTCTACTAAGTGTAGAAACTTAATTTTCTTAATTAAAGCCTAAATTCTGCCAAAAACTGAAGCTGAGGAATTCATTCATCTGAATTTTGTTTCTGGTATAAAGAGGTAACATTTTTATTTACAACTAGCATGTTTTACTTTAACCATAATGTCTAAAGATGCTTAGACATTAGAAAGGGACACGGAGTGAGCAGAGGAAAAGGGGTTATGACATTGTTCCAGAATGTTAAGCTTCTATTGCCTCTCTAACACACATTTCATTGCATTACACCACTAACGTTTTAGAATTCCGTGTTTATTTCTACACAGTGTTTACCACAGACTTTGTTCTTTAAAGAAGTGTTATTTACTTGAATATAATATGACCTTGAATATAAAACAACCCTCCAGTGATTAGATTCTCTATAAATGGAAAATGTATACATTTGTTACAGTTTTCCGGATATAGAGTCTCATTATTGGAGGTTTGCCCTGAATTTCTCCCCCTTCCACTGTTACAGCAGGGCAACTAAATGTGGGGTGTCAGGTGGCCCCATTGCCCTTTGCCTCCCCTTCTCCCTCCCCCTTAGATTCATAGATTGTAAGGGGCTGGAAGGGACCTTGCAAGATCATTGGGTCCAGCCCCCTGCACTGGAAGTGAGGAACAAATTTGAAAAAAATTACTTTGTACTACAGGTACCCATAGACGTAGTTCATCCAGAATTGGTGCATTTTACCTTTTTTGAAACTACTGCACAGAAAATTCTATAAACACACCTTTAAGCAGCACTTTTGTACCTACTTAGTCCTAGTACAAACTATGCATGATATTAGTTCAAAGCCAAAAGACTCATGATTTAATGAAGAATCATAGAAAAGTAGGGCTGGTAGGGATCTCCAGGGATCATATAGTACAACCCTCATATAGTTCACTGGGTTGGGCCCTAGCACAGCCAACAACATTTCATGCCATGATTTTAGCCCCACAGCTCAACACTGCTCAGTATGTGTGTGTACTCCAGATACCCCCACAAAGTATGTGCTAATTAGCCTGGCCCATGACTGGAACTGGGTCCTAGGATCCTCCAAAAATGTATATGCAGATGAGGCTCAGGGCAACCTAGTCCAGTTCCACTTCATACAGAGCAGGGCCACACTAATCTTGTGACAGTCCACCCAGAATATCTCTGTTGCTACCTTCTCTCAGTCTATTTAGGACCCTATTTGATGTTTGCCAAACCAATAAGGCTGGTGAAGAAATGGAAAAGGAAAGTACAGCTCAGCTGGGGGATTGAGGAGGAAATAAAAATGTATTCAATATAGTGGCTCACCATGACTTGAAAAAGAGTCAGCACTGAGGAGAACTGAGAATGAAGGGGACTACTATGTATCTTATTCAGAGTGGCTGAACTAACCTATCTTTGTGGTAGGTTCCCATCAGTATATATAGCCTATATTGATTGGGCAAGTGTTTTATAGTCATGCTCAGTGTTGACTGCATTTAAACAACTTCATAGCTGTTTTCAATTACTGAGCACATGCTTCTTTTGGAAGCAGTGTGTTTAATGAGCTTCCCTTGTATGTGAATATAAGGTCAGGAGCTCTTTTCCCTATTTTGATTTGAGGGGGAAGAGGGGATCTTGTCTTCTATTTAAGTAAATGCAGTATTACTATAAAATGTCTTCCACTTCATTAGCTTATTTTTCAGTTGAGGTAGCCTGTTTATCTTGGGATTTCAAAGCACGCTACAAACGCTGATAAACTTAGCACTGCAGACAGTTGTATGGAACTAAGTCATGAGATGCGACTTGGCCAGGTGTCAGACAAGAAGTATGAAAAATCCAGGTTTACAATCCACATATTTTAGGTTAGCATTTTCTTTAACTATTTAAATACTGTTTTCCTCCTTGCAACAGTCAGTTCAAGTCTTGGTGAAATAGCTAGTTGTGGATTTTGCAAAGATCTAATTGTTATTATTTTGGTATATGTTATAAATCTTAACAGCTTCGCACAGATGTTTGCACAGTTGCATTTAAGTAAATTTGGCTTAAATAAATTGTTTCCTTCTGGAGGAGGTGAGTAAATATGTGTTTACATGAGTGTGCCTGGTGTTTTCTTTTCACGTCTGTTTTGCAAGGTGTTGTGTTTTAGTATATACAGAACTGCTGAAATGCATGGTTTTGCTTTAGTTTAATCTAGGCAGTTGAGTTAAGCTTTCTTAATTATCATCGAGGGAGGTAAAAAGAATGATGTTGACATTGGAGGTGTATTTAGATCCTTTTTTTGTCTATAATTGTCTGCCAAGTCTTTTGAAGAAACACATTTAAAAAAGTTGCTCGGATAAATTGGAAAGATTGCTTTCCTTCAAGTGGCAGCTTTGTATAACTGGATCTTTTAACCATGATTTAAAATTGCTGGACTCCTCTGAAATAGTGGATTCAATTACTTTTTCTAGGACAAGTCCTCAAAATGGGTATATTTATTAAAAGAAAAACTGTTGCTTTATGTGTAGCTTTTTACTGTTGCTTTGTTTGTGGGAAACAAAGATTCTCCCAGAGGCGTTAAATATTTCTCCATGGTTTCTTTTGAGACATTCTTTGCAACTAATCAGAGTTCTTCCAGAACTCACATTGTGTCTCTCTCTAAATGAAAAATGTGAACCTTTTAATTCTTTAATGTACTTTAATCTGATATTTCCTGACCTGTTTTTGAAGTGGCATGACACCTGCAACAGAGAGACTACAACCTAGTAAACATGCATATAATGTAAACTACAACAAAGAGCCTTAGGATCTAGAAAAGCTGCCATGTCAGCTTGTGTAGTAACTTCATCTTATGTTGTGAGTTACTGAGTTCCATGTCTTGTGAGGCAGTGAAAGCACTTTTAGGGATTTTAAAACTTTTGTCTGGAGATTTACAGAAAAGCTTAATACAAACCTCTGAGCATGTATTAAACTAGCACCCTCTATCTGCTAATTCATGTTACTTTGTATGCTGTCATCTGTTACACGCTTAGATTGTAAGATTTTTGAGGCATGGATTGTAGTCTGTTTCTGTGTAATGATACCTTGCATAATAAGGTTCTTGTTTGTGATAAGGCTCCTGAAGGAATACAAGTAGTAAATTAATTTACGATTCAGTCTTCACAGGGGTGTTTTTACTACCCCAGAACCAAGCAGTATAAATCCAGGAAAATTCAGAGTTAAAATAAAAAACAAAAAACCCCAAGCACATTAAGGTATAGAAATGCACAGTACAGCATATTGCTATGTTGTCCAATAACTATCCAATTTAATATTATATTTCTTATTAGACCAACTGAAATAGCTGGAAAAAATCTTGTTTGCAAGCTTTCAGGTACAAATTCCCTTTATCAGGCTGAGGAATCATTTACAATATACCCCTACAGGTTTCCCTTGCTTTATGTGGGCTCTGTATGTGCAAATTTGCTCTTATGCTATTGGTGTGGTGGAAGCCCGCAGTTGCCTGCTTTGTGCAGTGCATTTTGGGAGTGATGTGCACTAAAATATAGTCTTGTATGTGTCTGTGCTCCTTACTCATTGTTTGCACCATGTTTCTGTAGCTTCCATCCCCATTTTATGGTAACCACTCCTCTGTGCTTGTGTGTACTGTCTGCTGTTGGTGAGCACCAAAGTTGTCTTGTAAAAGTGGTAGAAATGGGTTTGGGAGTCAGTATACTCGAGGTCTCGGAACGTGTCCCTATTTGTTGCACTGTAAAGTGGGTTCCCTTTACGTGAATTCGAGTTACGTGCTGTTTTCCAGGAACACGTGTACAGCATAAATTGAGGGAAGCTTGTAATTAATATTAAAGCATATTAAGGGCCATGATCACAGATTACATTAAATTGATTTTTAGACTTTAGATGTTGCATTTTCCTCACTCCGTTATACACTTACAGTTGAATGCCCTATACTGTGCTCTTTCAGATAAAATATGTCTGCATTTCTTTTAAATGTAACCTTTATTCTGATTTTGTGTGTATGTGTGTTTGCAGTGTTTCGTTTTGGAGTAATTACAGCTTCCCTGTGTTTCTCATTACTCATACATGCTCTCTCTATTTTTAACTCTTTAACATAGGGCTAGATCTACTAAAGAGCATAGTAAAACTGAGGCTTCTGAATCCAGAGTTGTGCTCCAAAAAACCTCTGTTCAGTTGTCACTTGAACTTGAAAGTACCTAAATGAGCTAGACACCTCCACATTGACTTAAAGATTCTACAGGGGCCCTGAGTAGTGATTCGCTGCATATCCAGAACCATTCTAAGTTTTTGTGCAGGTTGAGCAATATAAAAAATGATTATCCCTGTCCTTTAAAATTGGTGACAGAGCTTCATGAGCTATGCATTATCCATGGTTTTAGGAGGCACAGTAGAAAAGTAGTGTGAAAGAGTAGGCTTTGTGTGACTGAAATGGAGACATTCCACTTGAGTTACAGAGACCTGACCTCAAACCCCCATACTATGGTGTTCCAGGTTTGTAAGGCATACCAAAACGTTTATACACAGCATCACAGGGAACAGCAAAGGCAGCTACATGTGAACATGCTCTGCTGAATTAATTATGTCAATAGCAGTGTGTTGGTTAAACTTTCATGAATACCTGGTGTTAACAAATGACCTCTAATTAATGATCCATATGAGCAGTCACATTCCCTGCTTACGCATCATGGGATGAAATTCCTTACTTGAGAAGGTTAGTGCCAGGCTGCTTTTGTCAAAAAAACCAAACAGACTATGGGTAGCATTGTGGCTGAAGGTTTAGTATCCCTCTGAGTGACTTGTGTAGGACCAGATCATATGAAAACTTAATTTGTGACTTTCTGATCATAAATAAAAGGAGAAAGGAGTATTACTTGCTTCTGATTTGTTGGTTTGAACCAGAAGGTTAGGGTTTGGGTTTTTCTGTTTTGGTTTTTTTGGGGGGCGGGGAGCCTTAAATGGTACTAAAAGGAATTCCTTCACCTCTATAGATAAAATCTGGGATGAAGGTATGATGTAAATATATGCCATTATCTATTAGATTACCTTAACAGCAATTAATTCTTTAACAGTTGAACTGGGAAGTCAGAAGAGCTGTAATCATAAACTGTAGAACTAATACTTTACCTCCATTTATGTCAGAGAATTTGGCCTGAATAAAAGGGACTTTGTAACTAAGTGTGGAAGAGCGAGAAAAATGAATCTTTGGAATAGCAAGGAAAAGTCTGTGTTTGTTCAGAGGGGAACATTGCTATTGAGAGGAATAAGACTTTCTTTTTTTTTCCTCAATAACCGATGAGAATCTAGACCAGTGTTTTTTTTCAAACTGGGGTATGCATATCCTCAGGGTTGTACAATGCTTTGCCCAGTGGTACATTACTAAGTTTTAATAATAATGATGAAGATTCTGATTCGTCAACAGAAGATGAGTAATGGCTTAGGCATGTGTTCTCATAGGTGCTGATGGATGTGTCAGGTCTAGAGGGTACAAGTAGCAATATTTTACAGGTAAAAGCGTTTGCAGCCAAAAAGCTTAAAAACCACTGATCTAGGCTAAACATGGTGCTTAAATTAGTCTAGATGCCAACCACATGAAAACAGTTCTTTTTTTTATTCCTTTGCTCCTAAGAAAATTGTTTTTGTATAGTTAACCTCAAGCAGTCTCTCTTAAGAGACTGGCAAAACCCATGTGTACCTCTACAGAGTTTGTGAAAGGGATCCCTTCTTGACTGGCGAACCAAGAGAGGCAAAGTTATCCTCTCTGACTGCAGCCCTACCTGACAAACCATCACTCACAAGGTGAGAAACCTTACGGGCCAAAGAGAAAATGCAAGCTGTCAGAGATACCAGTGATAAACTTGTTTCCATGTGCATTTTGTAGTACCATTCTTCAATTTTACTTCAAATCTAGGATGGTGGATTATGCCACAGAGAATTCCAAAGAGGAATAAAAGCATTTGCATTTCCTTAAGCTTTCTTAAATACAAGGTTTATAAGTAATGATAGTTGGTACAGGCCTCAAGCTTTAAATTTCCCTGAATTCTGAAGTGGGTGCTTTTTGTTCCATTAGATAAAATTCTTTTAAATGAACTTTGTCCCATATTTAAAAAAAAAAAAAAAATCATTCCTGGATTACAGGAAAACTTAAGGTTCTTGGATTGTCCTCTGAAAGTAGATTCTTAGTGTTGTTTTTTGTTTTTTGAGGGGGGGTTTGCTGACCTTTTTGTTTTTACATTTTTTAGTATTGCAGTATTACTGTTCACCATATACAAATTGTTTGTACTCAGGTTCTTTTGCATATCACTGTTGTGCTAGTGTAACTCAATGTGATCTTTAATGTGAAGCTGTTCTGGCTATTAGGAAAATAAAACACGTGATTTTTTTTTTTGTCTACTTTACAATATTGTGTCTTCATAGCACTCCTCCAAGTTGCTTTTTTAATTATTATTAACTGGTCTACAAAGAAAATGTGACAACACAAATTCCCACTATATGCCAATACTTTAATTATTATGCAGTTATAGTAATCAAGTTATGTTTGAGCCTTTCACACCAAAAATATGTTAATCTAGGAAAAATTGTCTTGAGGCACTTATTTTTTTTTTAATGCTCGTTTCATATTACCATAATTTCTTGTGAGTTGCACTTCAAATTCATTTTTTTAAAGTTTCTAAATAAGTACTTCCACAACAGCTGAAGGGTTGTAATATTCTCGATAATTTTAACTTTAGAATTTGTCTAAATTAATATTTGTAGTATATCGTGGTCACTTCTTCAGAGCTGTTGTGATCTACTGTGTTAACTTTTACTTGCTAGATTTCCTTTCTTGGCAGCGTGAAAAAAACGGTAGTACTATATAACACTAGTTATCTTTTTTTTAAATTAGTTTTAAACTAGGAAATCAAATCTAGAGCTGTAATTCTATCATTAATTTGTCGTCTTTTGGTGGGATGTTGTGGTGTGAGTGCTTATATAAAAATGACCTGCTGCTTAAACACCTTGTTGTTAAATATGGCTTTGGACTCTGAATATGGCTATGGATGCTGAATTTTTTGGCTTTCTCAAACTGAGTAATATCCTTAATGCAACTTTAATTTATGCACACGCACAATGTTAGCCTTTTAGGAATTTATGCTTGTCTGACTGCTAGGTAAAGATTAGCTTATTTAAAAAAAAGAGGAGAAAAAGAAGTAGGAAAAAAGGCAACTAGTGGCACAAAGACCAGATGAAGTTGGAGGACAAGGCCAGGAAAGACTCTGAAGATTAAGAATTTGGAGCACCATAAGAACGATGGATGGCGCTAACCAGCTGCACTCTAGAGTTCTCGCACTATGTTTTAACTTATTTTGTTGGTAGATAGAAAAAGAAGGGAAGCATCCGAATTGGTAATCAGTATCACAAAGTAAAAAGCCTCCTAACAGTAGTATTCATAGCATCTGTTAAAGCAGGCTTTAACCAGCAAAATCTCTTGCTTCTCTGAATCAGTTAGTCTGTAAGTTGCCACCCTGCCCTGCCTTCTGTCTAATAGTATTATGGTTATGTGGAATGTGCACCTGAGGGATTACCTATTTATACCATGATTGATGACCAACCTGTATTTTGCTTGAGAATTTTCTTGTTCATTTAAAATGTCTGTCTGGAAATATGCCTCATAACTCTGGGCAAAACATGTGTCATAGAGACGACCACCTGGTCCTTTGTTTTCGGGGGTATTTTGAGTTTTGAGGAAGAGGCAGTGAGAAGTAGTATCTCCTGCTGCGGTGCTGAATTTGTGAAGCGTTCTTGGTTGAAGGCTTGAAAGCTTATGTTGCTTGCTCTTGCAAGCAGAAGAAAGAAACCTCCATGGCAGTTACTCTGGGGAATGTAGTGACAAAGCCTGTTAAAGAAAGGATGTAAGGGCATATCTTAGAGGCAGATGTAGCAAAGGAAAGCCTTGTGTCTATATTCTTGCACAGCTTTACCACAAAGTAAAAATGATCACTTCCTCAAAATGAATTTCGTTTAAAACTGGTGAAACAAAGCTAACATATTGTTTCAGAGACAAATGTTTAGGTTTATCTTGGTATATGTATTGTATATTTATTTTTTTTCCACAGAAACCTGCTAATATTTTAGTTATGGGTGAAGGTCCTGAGCGAGGAAGAGTAAAAATTGGTATGTTACATCTTTGATAAGTCCCAGTGTAGCATTTAAGTTAGAATGTTCTGATGGTGCAGTTGCATCACTTAAAATAGTTTCTCTATTACTAGTATGCTACTGGACATTTTATTTGAAGCTATTTTCTGAGTGACTGGCTTTTTGATATTATACTTGTGCACAAGATCCTGATGGGGGGAATATCTGCCATACTGTGGGGGGAGGAGGATTAATATAGTACACAGAGGTGCAAAAACAAATATAGAATTAGTGAGGTTTTAGAATTGCCTCCTTTTACAATCAAAGTGCAGCACCTTGTTTCTTTTTATAAAATCTAAATAGGTAGCTTTCATTATTATAAATATTAATTTTTATAGTAAAAACTGTTCAAGGCAGTTGTTGGCTTCAGCTGCTCTGAAAGGGTAGCCTGGCTCCTGGGTGATATGTGGCAGAAGGGGTCTTAAAGTTCAGAAAACCTTAATTTAGAGAGAGATGTTTAGAATGAACAGTAAACATATTCAAAATGATTTGGAAGGTTGGGGAAAACCAAAACTTTTCCTAGTATTCAACCCTCTTCTAGTGGGAGATACTTCCCCAGTGAAAGAATAATTTACAGCCTCAATTATTCTACATTAAAAAAAAAAATAAAAAGGAATGAATAATTAATTATAGTCTAACTGTACAAAGTACTACCATGATGTGCACTGTTATGCTATTGATGCACCAATAATTTCTTAATATATGCCCAATCTATGTAATTATCTAATATAGTCTTACAATCCAACCGGGGAAACTTTTTTTTTAAAAAGCATTGCTTATATTTTTCCCTCATGCTTTCTCTTATGAGAGTATTCTTCTGCCATGTTGCATTGTATGCTATTGTTTTGCTTATTTGAAACAAACCGTTAATTACTAGTATGCTACTTAACTGTAGGTTCTTCCTGAAGTTCTCAGTGTTAGCTAAACTCTTATTTCATGAAATCCTGGGAATTTTACCACTGACTTGAACAGCAGTAAAGTTAGGCCAAGTCTGAGCACTTCAGAAAATCTACACTGAAAGGTTTTAGCACCCTTTTGAGGTTCAAGATTGATTGTAAAGTTTAAGGTATTCTCTCTGCAAAAAGGTATAGCATGGACAAGAGAAGTGAAATTTTTTCCCATTAGTTTTGTTCATCATAGAGTGCGAACTTCTAAGAGTAAGAACATAGGTCAATCTACAGGCATGTTAACGTCAGTTGTGATGCAATTATAATTGCACATAGACCACCAACTTACTTATTTCATAATTGGTAGCTATTTGCAAAGTCATTTGGGAATAACTTTAGATTACTACTAAATTTAGTTAGAATTTGTTGATGGACAGGTGAAATATTGCCATAACATACCACCAGTCCTCTGAGCCATCCAGTCCCAATAGTGGGAAAAACTTTTATTTCCTTGTATTATCAGAATGAATATTTTTTCTATTTTTAAACAACTTTACAACAGTAGAGAAAGAATGTAGAAGTATTCCCATATCAAGGGCTTCCACTTCTCTAGTATTAACACTTTTCTAAAAAATACATAACTGGTATACTTAACATAAAATAAGCTTGATAGACTTTTTGTGTTAGCTTGAGTGATAAATTTACTTTTTATGGATTAGTTTTTCTATACATTTTTCATAGATACCTTTGAAGTCATCATATGTTGGATTATCATGATATATTTAATACAGATAATTGTAAAACATTTATTTTTAAATTGCAATAAATATCTTAAATAGGCATGCACATGGAGGCAAATAGTTGTTTCAGATTGTGGAGCAGAATTAAATACCTGTATTTACTATGTAAGTTTCTGTTAGTAGCTGTGAGATGTTATGTATGAGCTGAGCTTAACTCCTCTGTCAAAACAGCTATAGGCCTCATCCAGTTTTCTCAGTCCTCCTCACCATCTGTAAGTCTCATAACCATACCAAGTTCCTTGGTGTTTGGGACTTGAAACAATCTGATTTGGTTGGGGAATCCCTGCATGTTGTACTTTCTATACACTTTGTCCTGTACCATCTAAATTCCATATAATTGAGACTTTGAGAAGCTGTCAATTACAAATCCTATGCAGCAATTTAGATATTTTTCTGGAGTATTCATAGGGTGGTGTTCCCAAAATGGAAGAAACATTTAAAAGAGTTCAGCTCTGCCTTTATTCTGGTACTGGTAATATTTTTTGGCAGAAAAGGCTTCCAGGGAAGAAAGGCTGTCATTGGGTTAGAACTGCTTCTTTTTTAGGAGGCAGTTATATATAGGTAGCCCTTGAGACATGCATGTATTACAAATCATTCTAACCATTACAGAATTAGCGTTGTGCCTGGATTTTGTATAAGCTTTTTTGAAAGAGCATCCGGATTTACCAGTGCTTTAAGAGCGAGAGATAAGCTGACATGCTTTTTTAGGACAATGGTAAATTCTTGATGCTAAATTGCTTTTGTTAATAATGATTTATAATGATACACTTTATAGTCAATGGCACCAGTAACTTCAACAAATGCTATAAGAAAGTGATGAAGTTTAGACTAACAGGATTCATAGTTACTGCCTTGTGTTTGCTTGTTAGCACAGTGACTGTGGTGCTAACAAATTATCTCAGTCAATTCATTGATTAATCTGGGCTGTTATAATTTAAAAGCATTTTTGTTTCTTTTCTTTTCTTTCTTTTTTTTTTTTTTAAATTTTGCAGCTGACATGGGCTTTGCCCGATTATTTAATTCACCTCTGAAGCCTTTAGCAGACTTGGATCCAGTAGTGGTAACATTCTGGTATCGAGCTCCAGAATTACTACTTGGAGCACGGCATTATACCAAAGCTATTGGTAAGTAAAATACGGGACATCTCAATTACTTGAGCAAAATGCCTGCATAGTAGACACTTTTTCACGAGAATACCTAGAGTGGAGGAATGTAAAAGAGTTAAAATTGCCATTGACTTTCTTGTGGAAATATTGAGCCTTGAAGAACTGTATTTAGTTGAGGCAGTTTTTACAATGACTTAATAAATAAGCTCTTAGGCTGCTGACAGACATGGAAAAAAAACCCAACACTTTACTGGAAGAGTCAGTGTGTTAGTTCAACCTGGTTCTTCAGTGTCCGTATAGATGACACACTTCAGCAGGGCTTTATGGTGCTTTTATTTAAAGCTGATTCAATCAGCTATTAGATAAAAGTGCCAGAAAAGCCTCACTGAAGCGCCCAGTCTATACAGGCATTGGGTGAGGTGCATCCCAACTAATGTAAAGCCTCTTCTGGGCATATGCTGTGCTCGGTGTGGAGGTGTACAGAGTTTGAAGAAAATCACCTCTTTTTTTTTTTTGTTGACATCTGTAAGCAGCCTTAATTTCTACATTGCTTTCAAATGCTCTGAAGCAGTATAATTGTAGATAGTTGATTTTTACCTGTCAGGGGAAAACTTACTACTACTTGCAGTAAAAAAAAAATGGGGCTATGACTTTTACAACTGTTGTCATAATCCATTATACATGGATTTGATTGTTAGACTTTTTGCTACTTAGATTTTAAGAAGCATGTAAAGCAAATCTTAAGATTTAAGATGTTTTCAAACTGGAGAAGATCCTGTCCTCATTGAATCTGTGCTGCAAGGGGGAGGGTTGCTGTTACTGTGCCACTCCTCTTATGTACTTGACTTTTTGTTTGGTTTCTTTCCACCCCCTTGCTGCCCAAGAAACTATTCAGTTTTCTTATGGAAAATGAGACTTGTTTAAGCTTGTTATTCAGTGGGGGATGGGGAGAGGTTGTGACCCAGAATTTTATCTCAAGGCAGTTGCTGGTAAAGATAATTGACTTGCAACAGATAAATTACCAGTAGGTTTCCCCTCCATTTCAGTCCATCTCTGAGAACCACCAGAGAAGTGGGGGGGAAATCACTTTCCTTACCTGCTTCCCCTGCCAGTATTGATCTGCTTTGAACGGCTTCAGTGGGACAATGAATATCGCTCTGCCACGCTCAGTGCTTGGCTGTCAAATACCATGCTGAAGAACTGAATGTAAGAGAAAAGGCTTGGTGGAAAAGCAGACTGGTGCAAGGCAGGCTTGACAGCAGGCTGGGGTTCAATAATATTTTTTTATGATCATTATAGAGGTACAAGGAGAGAGAGAGAGACTAGAGAATTCTCCATTCCTGGTACTTTTTGACTGTTTAAAGGACTTGAAAATTGAATAATGGGATTCTGCTGCATGTATCTTTCACTTCTGTCTTTGTTGTTGGCCTTTTACTCTTCATTCAAGGTTCTGTATAGCTTTGTGAGGTTCAGTTAAGTATCTCAAATATTTAATACTCAAATATAAAGAGTCTTAAAAAAAAATCTCAGAACATACAAACTGCCTGACCTGCCAAACTAAGGCATATGGTAAAGTTTCTACTTTTTTTCCTGCCCCCTCCCTACAGCATTAGAAGATTGTTTTGACAGTGAATTGGCTGAGATATTGTAGTCATACTTTCTTTCTAAACATCCTTTAAAGCAAGCACCTTTGGGGCTATTTATTACCTGCTAGCACTTATTACTGACTCTGGAGATATAAAAATGACAAAGAAAAAAGGAAAGGGAAATCACATGAACATTTTGAAGTGGCCAATGTGAAGATGAGTCAGTTTCTAAATTATTTTTTGTGGATAGACGGTCCTTTATCGGTTGTCAGATGAGTGATTATTAATCAAATAATTTTTGTAGCAGTGACTAGTAAGCAAACCTCTATATATGGTTTCTCAGCTTTCTTTATATCAAGCCATTGTAAATACAGAAAAATACTATGCTGTAGACTATTGTAGTGGAAAGGTAAAATTTGAATTATTGTGCTCATATAACATTTAGGTTTTATTTTGGAATTCAGGAATCTTATTTCTTAGAAGCCACAATTAGTTAAGGATTAATATTTTCAACTGACCAAGATACAAAGTGGGGTTTTATGTGCGTTTGTCTATTGGAGTGGAGAGGAGGAGGAGGAAAGATCTATTTGATATTTACTATTTTTCTCTTTCCTTTAAAGATATTTGGGCTATAGGGTGTATATTTGCAGAGTTGCTAACATCAGAGCCAATATTCCACTGTCGACAAGAAGACATCAAAACTAGTAATCCTTATCACCATGACCAGCTGGACAGAATATTCAACGTAATGGGATTTCCAGCAGGTATCCATTGTAACTTTATTGCTGTTCAAATACAGAAGATATCTGTATTCTAAATTGTTAGTGTCTTTGTTATGGAGGTTACAGCTGATCAAAGAAATAAAGCTGTTCAAATATGACCTTTGCTTTGTGATATACAAAACCTAGGGTATAATTCTGCTACAAAGTCTGGTTTTCTACTGCCAATGATGGAATAGTTTTGAAATATATTTGTGTATGCTATGTTTTATCATTTAAAAGGATTTAGTTTTAATAAGGGAAATGAAAACATGACCTATATTTCTGAGCATCTTCTCTGGTGCTTACATAATTTGTAGATGACTGTCAGTTCTACAAAAAACATTGCACTAACATTAAACATTTTTTTCAAATCTTTTATGCAAAACCCCAAACTAATTTGCATTTTCATTTCAAAAATTTTTTTGAGTAGAAAATAATTCTGAGATAGATAATGGGTCTTTTCCCCCAAGAATAAAGACCCGGTAAACTCAAATCTGAAGGAAGCTGTGAAGAGAAGATTTCATGTTCCTCAACCTTACTCATACTTTTGTTTCACCAGATGTCCCTGATTATCTGTTGGGTTAATGAGCCATCTTCATGTTTATATGGCTCTGCTGTTTTGTCAAAGGGGGAAGAAGTTTTATTTTTAATATATGGCTATCTCCTCATCACCTGTATCTTCCTCGACTGTACATTCAGCCTGCTGGTATTGCTAGTCACCTTTTGCAGCCTTGTTAAAACCTCTTTATTGCACTTGTTTTTCCTTTCATATGGAGTTTAAGCTTTGTCCTTACCTGTAAGCTCTATTATCCTGTTCTGTCTACATATTTCATTTCCTCTGATTTACTACTTTTCTTTTAATTACTTAGTCTGCATATCCCACTCTTGACTTCATGTGGTCTATCATACTGCTCTAAATTCTGGGAATGATCTTCCTTTCTTCATCTTTTGCTCTTTCTTTCCTGTTTTAAAAGCTTTCTGTAAATTCCTGTTTTTTCAGCAAGCCATTCTTCTACTTCTAGTCTAACTTGTATATTTTCTCGCATTTATCTTGCTTCATTTAGTCTCTGAATTCTTTGTGGCACATGTAGCATCTGTGAAATTCTCTGTGAGCTTGTAGGATTTTAAAATTGTTTGTTTTGTAATAACTTTGGGTGGCATTGTCTTATGGTCACTGTATGGTAGGAAGGTTTCTATTTCTTTCTGAAAACATAATAGTTTATTCTTGACTCCCTTTCTCCTGTCATTTCTAATTGACTGTAATTAGAACAAAGACAGACAAGTGGAAAAGAGGAAAAATAGGGGAAAAAACAAAAGTGGAAACACCAGATACATTTCTTAGCCAGTCATAATTTTCTATTTTTATCCATTCCTCCTTTAGGTTAACTTATGTACATTAACTTCACACATGAAATACCAATGCAGATGTCCTCCTTCCAAAGTAAATTTGTTTTAGTTCTTTGTTTATTTCCAAATATGTTTAAGCTGAAGTGAGCTAAGGCCACTTTACTTCCTGATGAGAACATTCACATGAAGCCTCACTGCATTTTTGTTTTTGTTCACTACCATCTCACTTTCAGCTACTTAGTCTTACCTTTGTATATAGATAAGCTCTTAGGGCATGGTTATACAAATGAAATTGCTCTGAGATAGGGAACCTCAAGGCACAAGTATGAAAACAAGCAGCTGTTTTGGGGTAGCATTTTCTGGGATAGAACAGATTTACAATGGCACAAGGGGTCTGTGTCACATGGTAGCAACTTTTTCTCTGTCCACTTGGTGTTTCCTAGGATATCTTACTTATTGTTCAGTGGCCTTTTTGAACAGCTACAGCGTTTTGTTTTAGTTAGAGGCAGACCATCTGATTCATCAGTGTTATTATGACTACTACCACTGAAAATCAGATCACCTAGATAAAATCACCTTAAAAATGAAAGAATCTGTGCCAAAATCTCATGCTGTTATTTTCTATTCTGAATAAAAATTGCTCTTTTCTTTATATAAGCCAAGGAAATGTTATCTGGGAGGGTGTTTTGCTGTCTGTCTTCAGTGTTTTCTGGTGCAATGTTACTTGCATGTAAAATGTTGGTGCAGTTGGACCTGGGATAGTACTTAAGGGCATGTCTATACAGTGGGAGCAGCAATGCACATCCTGCTTCTTCACGTATGCTCCAAATGTGGACATATCTTGATGAGGCTGTTCTAGGGCCTCTCTCCGCAGCCAATCTCAGGAACTGACTCCAGCATTTGGAGCAGGGGTGAACAATTATTTTGGGCAGAGGGGCGCTTACCTGGTTTTGGCAAGCTGTCAAGGGCCATGTGGGTATCCCTGCCCATTGATAGGTGTCCTGCCCCCTAGTCACCATCTTGGGACCAGTGTCCCAATGTCTTGGGACCAATGGCCCAGGGCCAGCACCGGTGGGGCCCAAAGCAGGGCACAGGCTGGCAGGCGTCTGTGGAGTTGTGCTGTGCTGCACAAGTAGGAAGGTGGGGAGCTGGCCTGGCTCTATAGATCCCCTGCCAGCCGGGACACTGTACCCCCGCTGCCTTGCTCTGGACCCCACCAGCACGGGCCCCATGGTCCTGCTGGCTCCCGTGCCCACTCACTCCCAGTGCCTCCCCATCCCTGTAATACAGGTGGGGGGCAGTGTGCAGCCCAGACCCCTTGCTCTCTGGCAGGGAACGAGCTGGTGCTGAACGTGGGGGAAAAGTGGCCCCTCCCCTGCACCATGTCCAGCATACCCTGCTGCAGCCACTTGCAGCTCATGCAGGTCTGTCCTGAGCAGGCAGAGGCAGCCCCATGCAGGCTGTGAGCAACTGCAGCAGGGAGAGCTGGCGGGGCCACTTTCCCCCATGTTCAGCACCAGCTTATAACCCATCACTGTTGCCAGCCTGGGCCGGCTCCGGGCTTGCCCATCAGGGCTGTGCTGCTGCGGCAGCGGCAGCTGCTCAGCATGGAGGAAAGTGGCCCCCCTGCTCACTGTGCTGGGCAGCGTTTGCTGCTGCTGCTGCCCACCTGGAGCTTGCACACTGGGCTGCACAGAGGCAGCAGTAGCAGCCACACTGCAGCCTACTGTGGTGCGAGCTCCAGGCAGGCAGCAGCAGCAAACACTTTTCCCCTGCGCTCGGCACTAGCTCTTTCCTTGCCACCGAGTGGGGGGGGGGGTCGGGGCTGCGCACTGTTCCCTGCCTGTACACAGGGCTGGCAGGGCACTAGGAGTGAGCGGGTGTGGGAGCCAGCAGGAGCGTGGGGCCTGTACCGGTGTCCTGGGGCCAGCACCAGCAGAGCCCAGAGCAGGGCAGCAGCAGAAGCACACGGTCCTGGCAGGCTGGGGCTCTATTGAGTCAGACCAGCTCCACCTTCTCCCTGCTGGTGCAGCCCCAAAGAAGGAGCTGAGTTGGCCAGGCCCTAAGGACTGGGGCAATACCTGCGGTCCTCCCCTGCCCCACCTACTTCTTACCTGAGTTTCCCATGCCAGTGCAGCCATGAAGAGCCACATGGTCTCAGGCCAGAAGCTCCCACTAAGTAGGTGTTGCAGGAGCCTGCTGGGCCTTCTCCTGGGTCCTACTGCCCCAGGCTCCTGTCATCTTTGACAGGAACCAAGCACAGATAATTAATTTTCTAAATTTTTTTAGGGGCCCCGCAGGCCAGATAGAATGGCTTAGTGGGCTGGATGTGGCCTGTGGGCTGTATTTTGCCCACCTCTGATTTGGAGAGTGACTGATAGAAATAACCCCCAGGGCAGCCTTATTAGTGTACTTTCAGGTGTTGGAGCAGGTTAGCAGGGCATACTTGCAGATGGCCTGAGCGTGAGGCATTACTGCATATGCCATAAGTTTTTTAACTGAGGAGTCAATTAGTACATAGCCAGGGTCTGTTCCTAGTGGTTTCCTGTGATGAGGGGACTTAGAGGTGCACACATCCTGTGTTCAGGGAGTGCAAAATGAAGGTTGGGCGGATGAAAAGGGATAATAGATGAGACGGGTACTATAAAAGCCATTGTCTCTCTTCCCCATCTCCCACTCTAAAGATAGTCATAAAGTATCAATGAATGTTGATCTTACAGATAAAGATTGGGAGGACATTAAAAAGATGCCTGAACATTCAACATTAATGAAAGACTTCCGAAGAAACACGTAAGTTAACATTTTGCTGAGATTTCTTTAGAAATTGTCTGTTTTATCTTAATTAATATCTCCAGGGGTGGAATCTTTTCCATAGTGGGCACCATTTTGTGGCTATACTATAAATGATGAATACAAATGATTGTAACTTTAGATGGGGATTTATTAAATATTCATCAATCTGTTGGGCTATTGAAGTGGAGAAAAAGTAGTCAAACATCTATATGCTTACATATAAGTAAACAAAATGTAGTCATTTGTGAAATGGATGAAGGTGAAATTGCTAATTGGAACCTTTCACAATTGTTACCAATTCTGATTGGTACCAAACCTATAAAATAAAAAATTCCTGTGTAATAACTATATGAAAAGAGTTGGTGATGGTGGTGTCCATGATGACTTGTGTTTTGAACGGTTTTCAACGTTTGTTGTATTGCCTTCTGGGTTATTATGCTGTTTGGCAAAAAATCAAAACAAAACTGAATTTTCAAGTATTCTGAAAGACAACCTGTGCATTATATACCAGTGATAAGACTGTCCACAGAGGCCAAAAACTTAGTCACTGGCACTAAGATAGTGCAGCATGAAATGGTCCTGATTTGTATGGGTATTTAAACTTGCTGAAAGGAATATTAATAATTCACATGGGTCTTAGTGCACATACACATTTTCTAGAGCAGTTTTACATGTGGACATGCTATTTTACAAACACCAAAAGGAGGATAAAAAAAGAAAATCTTTCCTTTGTGTCAAGAAGAGCTTTGAGGAAACCATCTTCTGGTGCCTGTTCTATGGATAGAGAGATACCAATAGACACATCCCAATCCAATGTAGATGCCTAAACCAGATTTTTAACTGGAAGGAATTATGACTGGAAGGAAAAATGTCAGTGAGACATTTCACCTGGGCGAATTAACATGGAGCACTGGGCAGATGAGGGTTTGTTGGTTTGGAGACCCTAGCCATTTGCACCATACTCTGCTTGGTAGACTTATACTGGGAACCTGAACAACTATCTACATGAGGCTGCAATGTGCTTGCAGACATACCCCTATTTTTCAGTGTTATTGTTCTTTACCTGCCACTAGCACTAAATGAATTTTTCTCTGCAATATGACCAATCACTGATGGGGTACACTATTTATTTTTTGCAGGTACACCAACTGCAGCCTTATCAAATATATGGAAAAACATAAAGTTAAGCCAGATAGTAAGGCATTCCACTTGGTAAGTTTCTTGTAGCTGTTACCAAAATGAGGCGGTTAGAAATGGTCAAATTCAAGGCTGTGTTGATACCAGATGCTCTGTTACTTCAAGTACTCCCAAAGTATCGTAACTGATAATTTGCAGTGTGAAAACCATGGGAAGTACTTCTCCTTTTATTGTTTCCGACTAATAAAATAATCCAGTTAAACTATTAATGAATTTGCAGCCTGAATACAGATCATTAGAGACTTTCTATGTTTAATAATTATGTTGAGATTTTAGTTCACTGTTTATGCCTTTTGTTCCTCTTTGCATATTTTAAAAAGGGAAACTAAACTATACTAATACATACATAAATTTTAATTGTAGAAAACACATTGATTTGAACGTTCTCCTTTTTTGATAAATCAAATATTGACTTCGAGGAATATTGTATTTCAATTTTGAATGTTTAGTTTCTAGCATTTTAGAAGCCTGATTCCTAGATGTATTCTTCACCTCTTTCTTATGGATGTAGTAAAAGGTTTTCAATAAATCGGTGCCTCTAAACCATCCTGTGTTTCTTCACTAAGCCTTCAATAGATGTATGGCTTAAACCACATTAAATAAGCAGAAGGCAAGGCAGACTAGCACCTTGGAGACCAACTAATTGAGAAAGGCACAACCTTTTGCAGGCAACAGCTTACTGTGTCAGATGCTGTGCTATTTTATTGTCCACAACAGCACGTTCCTCTCTGAACCAGTGAGTCTCTAAGGTGCCGTCCTGGCCCGTGTTCTGCCTGACTTCAGACTAAGACAGCTAACTAGCTTGACATCAGGGCTGTCCAATTTCAGGATGGCCAGGGGCTGCATTCCACACCAGACAAGGGCCCTGGAGCTGCATGCTGCAGAGACAACATGGGTTCCCTGTTATCCTCTTAAGCAGCATAAAGGGAATTTACTACCATTGAACTGAGCCCATACCAGTTAGTCATATTTCCATTCCCCCCAAGGCAGTGGTTTTTAGCCTTTTTAGACTTAAAGCCCTCCTTCGTTAGTCTCAAGGAGCCCCTCAGAAAATGCTAGCTCTTAGTTTTCATTCGTTTTTTTAACTACAGAAAAATAACAGAGGAATTCTACTATTGTGACGACCTCGGAAAGCCCACAGCAGGTCAGAATGGTTAACGCAGTGGATTTCTATTTAAAATCTCCGGATTTATCTTGTGTATCATGTCTGCACATCTAACATAGCTAACATTGTGTGGTACTTTGTGGCACCCTGAAAGGATCCCAAGGCACACTGGGACGCCATAGCCCCCAATATGGGAATGACTGCTGTAGTGATTTCAAGTAGTACGGATTGTGAAAGAGTTAAGGTTGAAAGATCCAGTAAGAATGTTGTTCTTGGCTTTGTTCATCCCAATTATACTGTTAGAATTTCAGTAAGATTTTTTTTGCATGTGAGCTTGGATTTTGGTAGCTGCCACCCATCATTTCCCCCCAGGACCTCTGTGTTATCTGATGGCTTTGTGGGGGATAGAATCTAGCTTTTCAGATAGGAAGGTGACTTTGTTTTATCTTTAGGAACAAAAATTAAGTCTTAGGTGTAGCACAGGACTTCTCAACTTCTCAAGCTCCCTGAGGCCACAAACTGTGATAGTCATGGGCTATGTGGATGCTTTCTTGTAATGCATGCCCTCCCCCCCTCCATTGCTGCACCACATGAGTGCAGTTTCATCCCCCCGTTGCAATATGTGGGTATGTACACACCCTACTCCTTACCTTTAACTATTTGTGCTGCTCTGTACTGCCCAATTCCCTCAGGCAGAGGCAGAAAACAGCAGCCAGAAGAGGGAGGGAGAGCCCAGAGATTCCAGGGCTATTGCAACTGAAGGGAGTAACAGCTAATGAGAGGAAGGGGCTACAGTTTAACCCCTTGATGATGGCATGTTGTCCACAGGCCTCCAGTTGGACAGCCCTGGTAGATTCAGTGATTATTAGGGGCTGGACTAGACCTTGCAAGATCATCGGGTCCGCCCCCCCTGCACTACGCAGGAAAGACAGCTGGGGTCAGATGGACCCAGCAGGGTGACTGTCCAGTCTCCTCTTGAAGATTTCCAGAATAGTTGATTTTACCACCTCGGGGGGGGGGTGTAGAGCAGAACACTAGAAAGTGTCATTATAAGCCCCCAAAAAACACCCTGTAACAAGCCAGTGAAGCCAAACAAGTGATTCTCAATCAAGGTGCTGCCATATCCTTTTAAGTGCCACAGGGGGCCATGCAGTCTTACCACTCTTAGGTGTGCGAGCACCTACACATGATTCATAATATGAACCCAGAGATTTCAGAAAGGAATGCAGAGTGTCGAAAACATTCTGACCTGAGCTGAGTCCTTCTCAGCTCTTTGCAAGAGAAGAATTGCTCTATTTAATTTTTTCATAGTCAAGAAACAGCTAAAAGTTAAGAGCTGGTATGTTTCGAGGGGTGCCTTGAGTCTAAAAAGATTGAGAACTACTCAGGTAGACTGTAAAGGGTGCGTTCCCATAAGTGGGAATATACATTTCTCTGGGGACAACTTGCAGTGGCACAAATTTTTGTGACGCTGCTAGTTGTTCCCAGGGAATGCCTCTGCACATGTGCTCTGGTGCACAGCAAGCCACCCTGAGTTGGGTGGGGGGAGATGGGGGCCAGCACATGGGATGGCCCCTGCAGGCTTACCTGGGGTTCTGGGGGCCTCCAGAGGCTGCTGCAGTGGCAGTCCAGGCACACACAGCCTGGCCGGCAGCTGGATCACGACTGACTGGCTAGACTCCAGTTTTGGACAGCTCATGCTGCCATGTGTGCTGCCCCGCTTTTTTCTGGCACAGTGATTTTTTTACACCGGGATCTCCTACAAAACTTACTGTATTAGTCCCTCCTAGGTATACTCAGGACTCTTCTATCTAATGTGCTTCTTTCTGCTCCGCACAGACACCTGTAAAGGCTCTCATTGTCTGAATCAATGCAATTAAAGGACCTGGGTATTTTGTTTATAATCCTTCCTATACAGTATAACCTCATAAATTTGGACATCAAAAATCTGGAATTCCTGAAAATCCAACAATTTTTAAAAATGCACTACTGCCAGATGTGGAGGCAGAAGCTTGCATGTGGTGGCAGCCACTGCCATGCACCACCCTGTGTCACCACTACACATATGGCTGCTGCTCCTGGACTGGCTGCTGCTCCCTCCCCCACACCTCTAAACCACTGCCATCCACCACCTGACTCCACGTGCAGCTGCTGCTCTGGGACTGGCCTCTGCTCCAGCTTCAAAAATCTGGAATTTTCAAATTTCTGGCAGGTGCTTGGTGCCAAGCATGCCGAATTTATGACGGTTTTATACTGTGTTTCTTTTTGATATCCCAGTGCAATTGCAGTATATTCCTGATTCCAGTGAAAATTTGTTGTATGAAGCGTTCAGCAGAGCCTTTCCAGTTTTGCAGTTGGACATTTTTCATAAGCTCCCAACTTAAATTTGCCACATGTTTCCCTTTTACATATGAAGCCATGCATAGACTCACTCTCTCTCTCTCTTGCACAGGACTTATCTGTTGGGAATTTCTCTGGGATCCTTTTCTTTACATGTTGCCTCTATTTTTCTTTATTATTATTATTATTATTTCTGTGTTTTCTTCCTTACTGTCTCCCATGAGAGCTGTATGCTCAGATATCCATGCACACAGCAACTCTCCTTCCAGTGTGTTGAAATGCCAAGCCGTTCCTGAACAGTTAGACAAGGCTTCATCTCCTGCTCACATACACTTCTGATTAGACCAGCTTCAAACAGAGGATTTGTGCTGAAAGGATTTCATGGAATCGCAGAGCTGAAATACTCTGTACCATTTTTCTTTTCTGCTAAGGCAAGACAATACTTCAATTCCTCACTTAAAGTTGTGAGGAACTTGCTTTTTTACCCTCTGCCATCCTACGCAACGGAACAAAAAATGTCTGATCTCTTCTCTCACATTGATTGCATAATCTTTCATCTCTGTTTTTTCACTGTGACTTCTATTTTTTAATCATTCCAATTTACAATCCAGTGTGTTCACAGCTCCTCAGCATCTGATTTAGCAGCATAATTTAATTGGCATAGCACTGAGCTAGGGCATTGCATTGCTAATTTGTGGTCTGTAATGGTATTCAGCATGTGGGCTGTCCTTTTTTACTCCTTCTTGGCTGCCGAGAGAATCTTTAAGCAATGCTTAAGATGACAAGACAAAGAGAATTCCATTTGGACTGTTATTTCACAGAAGCCACGTGCAGACCTTGAAGAGCTGCTGTGAATCTCAAGCTGCAAGCTGAAAATAACTTTCTTAAAGACTTCTCTCAGTGAGCAGTTAGAACTAATTGAAGCTTGGTAAACCATTATGTTGCTGACCGGAAGAAGAACTAAAATAGGCTCTGCAGTAAAGAGGAGAAAAAGGTCATTTAAAAATATGCCCTGAAACTAAATACTGAATACGTACAAGAAGCAGACATGAAATCAGGAAGTGCCTTTTTTTGTATAGTTGCTTTTTGCAGCAGAACTCTGCTTAAAAAGCACTGTTTGGTTGGAAATGTAGCAATTTGCTTGTGGACCACCAGTTTGTGGTGCTGTAGTGCATGATGAAATTACAAATGGACTTCTTTTATCTTCCCAGTCCTCTGTGGGATTGGCCAAAATACATGAAGAACCCTGTCACTCTTCGTGACTTCCTGTTTCATAGCTATATTCTGTGGACTGACTGTCAGCTTAGGTGCATCTTGTGTATGGGAACCAGAGCTTTCTTGGTGCATGTCAAGTGCTCTTGGAATACAAAACTATTGCATACCATCCCTTTTAGACCAATACAAAGATCACTACCTTAACCTGCTCTACTCAGAGTACAGCCATCAAAATGCCTGGGATCTGGAGAGAGAATGTGAGATTTTTAGGTGTGCTCCCTTCAAAATTGGTGTTGAGATACTATAGCATCTCAAATGTCATATAAATGCACCAGCAGCTTCTGTAATGCTACTATTTCTCTTTCCTCTTATAGATAAATTATAAGAGTAGTACTGTGTGTTGATAGTTTTAAGGGTTAGATCAGTGATTTCTATTGGGTTTAATTTAGACCTAAAGAGCACCCTGTACATCTGTACATATAGGCTTACAGTCTTTGAGACCAGTCTCTGTCTGCTTCTTTATCGTTATTTCACAACTCACTTTTGGATAGAAATGCTGCTAGTCTTTCATATTAATCACTATTTTATCTTGCATTTAGAAGTCTTGGTCTTTCTCCTTCCCATATATGTTTACTATCATTCGTATTTGAATTTCTGATTGTGGAAGTACAGGAGCCGTTCTAGTAATTGTGTGGAAGCTTTCTCAAGACATCTTTACAAGTGTCCCATTACAACAGTTGACCTGAATTTCTCTAGTGTCTCATTGGAATATTCTTATCCTTTGCCTTGTTTTTAGCACTCATACTTTGGTCTTCATAGTTCAGGTAGAGTACAAATGTCTTGACAGTACCTAGAGTGAAAAGCAGTCTGTAACGTAGCTGATAACTGATGACTAATGTCTATGAAGATTAAGACCACCATCTTAACCTGGACCTGAAACCCAATGGAAGGTTGAGAAGTACCAGCTAGATGTTCTCATGGGCTGCGTTCACACAAGCGTGGACATTTGTTTCCCTGGGGACAAGAACACCTGCTGCTGCTGCTGCTGCTGCTGCTTGTCTCCGGGGAACATCTGTGCAATGCACCTCTGGCACGTGGCAGGTTACCCCAAGTGGTGAAGAGGGCTGGGGCCAGCACTGGACTGACACCAGCAGCCTTACCAGGGGTCTTGGGGGCCTCCTGGGATGGCAGCAGCTGCGATCCGCACATTGTCACAGTGCATGATGGAAGTTACCTGACCAGATGTAGTTTCCTGTAATATTCAGGCATGCATTGCATGTTTGCTGTCTTCTTTTGGGAGTGTTGAGGAGTGTGCTCTTCCTACTTAGAATGCAACCCCTTCAAGATAAAGACTGACTTATGTCTTCAAAGTTCCCTGGGTGACAATGGTGCTATATAGAAAATGTGAATAATGGCCTAACTTGAATATTGGGTCTTGGTCAGAACACTGGTTTACACATTACTTAAAGGTAACTTCTTTGAATTAAGTGTGCATATCAGTGAGACATTATTAGTGTTAAAAATCCAGGGTAATTTTGTGTGTTGAAAAACTTTCATCCTTCCATGTAAACTGTTGTTTTGCAAAGGTAGAACAGGAAAAAACAATACAGAGAGAAACTTTAAGATTTTTTGTATACAGCACTGATGAACAGAACTAATTGAATGAGTTCAAATTATTTTATATATAAACAGGTTCTTCAATGATAAATTCAATTAATATTAAAAAGGGGTGGGGTAGGAAACATGTTTCCCAAATATGGGAAGTCATGTTTGTGACTTAGAGACTGGGTAGTTGCATGATAAATGTTTTGTCTTTGGAATATAGTGGCGAGAAGGTTTTGATAAATAGTTTTGATAATGCTGAACTTCTTGTGTTTAACTCTGCTTAGCTTCAGAAATTGCTTACAATGGATCCAATAAAGAGAATTACCTCAGAACAGGCTATGCAGGATCCTTATTTCTTGGAAGATCCACTTCCCACCTCTGAGTAAGTGGTCAGTTTATTAATCCATGAGCATGTCCAGAGATTTATAAAAATATATGCTTTTTATTTATTGCCAATGGTAAATGTCTGCCTATTTATGTGAATACTGAATTAAATGCTTGCAAGCAAAGAAAAAACTAATTTTCAAAATGCTATTTGAGGTTTTCAAAATTAAGTGGCATTCTTACTAATCTCTGGTTTTATGAAACTTTGATCCCATTAGTCACAGCACTAATCCTGTTATTCACTGACAGGTTGATTATGCATGCTACAGATCTTTGTGGACAACTGCTAAGTGCCTGCAGGTCCCGTTTTCTGTTCTAGAATGCCAGATGACATTCACTAATTAGTTTACATTTTTCTGTCTTAGCCTTTGTTGTAAATTCAGTGGGTGGAGGAAAACAGTTCAGTTCTGTCTCTCTGCTTTTATATTTCACAGCCTAAATCCATTTTGTGTAGACAGTGTTTCTTTTCATCTGCCAAGGAAGACTTCTAGAGGAAAGAAAATTTAGGAACAAAAAAAGTGTGAGATAAAGCTCCCCAAGATGGGCAAAGAGCATGGTTATCCCTATTTTCTTAGAAAAGCCAATAACACATCCCCTCTATCATTCTGTCCCTTTATTTAGGGAAGACTTAGCGAAACATGTGTAACTGTTGCTGACCTGTCTTTATAATTCAGCACTGTATGTGAGTGGTTTGGTTTTGAAGAAACTGCTCTCAGGTCAATACTTTTTTCCCAACTATATATTGACATTTTAATATTAAAACAAAATTATTAATACAAAATCTGTTAACTAGTAAAAAAAGTTGCTTATAAAGAAAACCATATCCATATGATTTAAGAGCAGAAAAATCTTAGCAGAAATAACAAATTATTTTGTTTAGGTTTATTCAGAGTGAGATCCAAGGCTTCAAAGTGTTTCCAGGTTGTGTCAGCTAACATGTTTCATTGATTATGACATTTTTAATCACCCAGACCATTACCAATATGTTTAGTCCAAAACTTACGAATTGTCGTAATGGGATTAAGGGGGAGAGGGCTATCCGGCTAGCCTCTGTAAAAATTGGTGGAAGGTTAGAGGAGAATAATAGAAGTGATTGAAAGATTAAAGAAATAAGTGTGAACTCAATGACTTAAGTTGCTCAGGAAACATGAAACTAGACTCAATGATGCTAGATATCTTAGGTCTCTTCCATGACTGACCTCACTGATACCAGGCAGATGTATATAGACTCACTTTTTCTGTAGTGTTTTTGCAGGTTGTCAGATCCCTTACCCAAAACGAGAGTTTCTAACGGAAGAAGAACCTGATGATAAAGGAGACAAAGTAAGGATTGAAGTACAGTGTCATAATACCTTTTGAGTTTTAGAGTATTTCACATTTTCTGGTTTTGTATGGTTTTTGAGTTGAATTTTTTCTTTTGTTTAACCAATTGAGAAGAACCAGCAGCAGCAGCAGGGCAATAACCATACTAATGGAACTGGTCATCCAGGGAACCAAGACAACAGTCATACACAGGGACCCCCATTGAAAAAAGTGAGAGTTGTTCCTCCTACCACTACCTCAGGTGGACTTATTATGACCTCAGACTATCAGGTACCTCCACTTTGTTTTTTCCATATGCTGTATATTTGAGTTTTGTGAAGTGCAACCTTATGGCACTGCAGGTAGTTTTTATTTTTACTCTAAAAGTGATTCTAGAAAATGGCTAGGAAATGGCTGTATTTATTTTCTCTTTGGTAATGTTCCTAACTGCCAACTCAGCTTGTGATCCAAGTCAAGTTAGAATTGTTTACCTGTTGCATTATTATCACATTTAGGAGCCTGCCCCAAAGAACTGACAATATTGTAAAGTAAGAAAAGGATCGACTGTCCAGCTGAGGAAGTAATACAGGAATATGGGTCATCATCAGTGGTCTCCATAAAACCAGCAATTTGGCCATAAAGTTATTACTTAGCTGTCATAAAAAGAGAATTTTGGTATTTTTTTAGCAAGGATTCGAAGGTGGATGGTGAGGTTAGCATTTTTTCTGTTTAAAGGAGCTTATCAAAGCGGGGGGCTTGGATGAGGGAGAAAGCACAAAGTTTGGAAGATGATGTCTGGGTTGCAGGCCAGAAATGACAGCAATATTATGGTGGTGATGTCCACAGTGATTCAGAAAAGATATGTGGGGTAGGACTTAGTAGGAAAGACTTAAGATCTCTGTTTTAGCATGTTGCTGGTGTCTGGACATCCATGGGGAGATGTCAGAAACAGACAGCAATTTTTAGACTGGACAGAAAGAAAAAGGTCTGGAGCAGAATGGTAGATCAGTGAGTCACTAGCATTAAAGGTAGTAGATAAATTTATATTTTCAGGTGAAATTACCCAGACCAAAAGTGCAGAGGCTGAAGAAATGACCAGGAACAGAGCCAGGTGGAAACCCCCTGGAAAACTGAAGAGGGGTATGAGGATCCTCTGTAGAAACGCAGAACTATAAGAACCAGAAAAGACCAGTCATGGAAGCCAAAGCAGGACAGATAGAGTCAAAGGGGCTAATGGATCAAGGAGGATGAGAAAGCACTATTAATTCTGATCTTAGACATTGGAAGTTTTTGTGAGGTGCTTTCAGTTGACTTCAAGCAGTAGAAACAGATTTAAGATGCATAGGATGGATTGGAAGAAGAAAAACTATAGTTAGATGATAAAGCACAATGAATAAGTTTGAACATAAAAAGAGAAGAGGATACTTGGAAAGAGTGAATCTTTAAAGAAGAGAAAGGTGAAATCATGCTTATATTATGTGGAGAGAGGAAGCCAAAGGGAAGCAAAAGATAAAAGTATCCTATCTCTGTAAAATAGCTTCCCGTTGTTCAACCTACTATTCCACAGACCCATAATGAAAATGCAATAACTTTTTTTAATTGAGTTTCAAAACTGGCTCTTGGGAAGATTGATTAGATGTCCTTAGGCAATCCAGAGACTTAGCCCTGTTCTCTAAAGGGGGTGCGTGTGTGTGTGTGTGTGTGTGTGGACTTCAGGCACCTTGACTAGAGTTCTCTTCTGTTCTGGGGTTGGGTTTTTGGGGTTTTTTAAACATTAACCATGGTGCGGAAAAGCCTGCCTCAAAATATAATTGTTCTCTCACTGGAGTATGCATTGCAAAGTATTTTCTTATTCAGGACTCATGCCTCTTAAATTGGCATGCAGCTAAGTCGGTCGCTGTCCAGAGATTTTTTTGGCATCTTTTCAGCTGCTTTCTTTCTGTCTGTGTCTTTCAAGAAAGCAGATGCAGCTGAATCTCCCTTTAATCTTCCTGTTGTGCTGAGTGACGCAGCTGAAGAATAAAGAATTGAGGAATATGTATTCTGGGGAGGGCAGCTCTATTTACTTTCATTATTAGCATGCTCCTCACTCTGGTCCATCCATCTCCTTCAGCTCAAAAGAGAGTCTGCAAATCAGAGCAATCACAGATCTTTTATTTGAGTCGGAAGTCAAAGGACTCTGAATCGCCCCCAGTGGATCCAGGGACTCTTTAGGTTTTCTATCCATCACACTGAAACCAGCCACAAGACTTCCTCATCATTCTCACTCCACTGACATCCATTTCTTGTTTATTGCTGCAGCCATTGAGAGTTTGACTGTTTTTCCTGCTTTTTGTATGGATTTTTGGTGGTCCGTATACATTACAGAAAGAAGTCTTTTTACATACATGTAAAGGTGGCATTAAAACTAATAATTGCCCATAGACTTCTTCTGAATACAAATTTAAAACCATCAGGCTTTAAAACTGGGAAGGAGAAAAGAAACAAAGTGATTAAACCTGACAAGGAGCAAAGTCTGTTGACTGAAAGGTGATGTGTCATCAAAGGAGTCCCCATCCCCCTACCACAAGAAATGCAAGAATGACAGTTCAGCCCTTGCCAAAGCCATGCAGGGGCTTCCAAGCACTAGGGCTGCAAACAGCTCCCAGAGCACCAGTTCTTCCAGCACAGCCATTGGAAGTAATTGTAGTTCAGTTATTGTATGCAAATGTTCCCAGATCACTTCCTTTCGTCTCTTCTGTCTCCTTCGCTCCCCCCTGCCCCCACCTCTCTTTTCTTCTTTTTGTTATTCCCTCTTCTCATAAACTGTTGCAGTGGGTGAGAGGGCTGTAATCACAACAGAAACAGCCAAGGTGTGAGATCATCTCTTACAGCCTTGTTAGTTTTTTTGCAACCTTGGGAAATGTTGCAGGCGATGGGAAGGAGAGCAAAAGTTGTGGGGCTTGACCAGTGAAGGTTTGCAGGCTAGAGGAGAAGTACGGCTGCAGACTGGAAGTAACTACATTGCCCAGCACACATTGCAGTGTACATCCCGCTGGCAGACCTGAACAGCAAACAGATAGGATGGATTTCCTAGGGAGGAGATATGAAAGCAGCTTCCCAACAGCCTTCTTTAAATGGTGAAGCCTCTGTTCCTCACCCTGCTGAACTGAAGCTGCCCGACCTGCATTTGTGGCCGCAGATTGATGATGATGGTGGCGTGGAGCTGTAGACTTTTTAGATCCCACAACAAAATGGTTGCCATGTTCCACTGCCCATGCTGATGGCCCAAAGTTTTGTGCTCTTCCTCCTGAAAGGCATAATGTTTGACTTTCAAAAATGCATTAAGGTTTTTTTCAAGTCTTGCAATGAGGCCAGGAAACTGCAGCGATAAGGGGATGTGGAAGATGAAGAGAACTGACAAGCTTATCACCCCCAAAACCACCATTTCACTTGTTGATGGGCCCAGGTCTCTGCAAGAACATTTCTCTGCTTCTCCTCCTAAGATTCCTCAGCCCAAGGGGGCTGCAGTTTAAATGGCTATAAACCAATTCCTCCTTTCCTTCTTCCCTGCTTCAGGGAGAAACGCCCCTAAAAAATCTTTATTTTGAGAAAATAAGATTATTTTTGTGATTGGTTTTACTTGCCAGAACATGTAAAAATGTCAAAATATACCACTCTTGACCAGAGACCTGTCACTTCATCCTTCACTGAGTTTTGCTCATTCTGTATATCTAAGGCCTTGGAGAGGGACCACCATCTATGGGGAAGTTTACTAGGACTGCTTAGTGGTTGGAAAAACTGTTAAAACCCCGACTGACTGTCTGGAGAAAGTTGGTTTATAAATCCCTCCTCTTTACCCCTGTAAGAGTCCTCCAGGTATGTATACTTCCACATCCCTTGGCCTCAAAAATGTCACATGATGCATTTAATGTGACAGCGCATAAATTAAAATTTGTCTTGCTTCCCTGAGCTTTTGGCTGAGGAGCATGTGGGTATGCAGTTGAACATGGAGAGGAGATTGTTTGGGATTTTTACTTTTCCCCTCTCAATTTACCTGTTGCACTGTGTTGTTTACCTGGGTCTGGTAACTGGCTAAATTTTATTAAATAAATGCTTCAGGATATAGAAGTCTGTCTAATTTTTACTATCACAAAGAATACATTGATGGCTAGCTTGAAAACAGTTCAACTTCTAAAGGATTTTTTTTTCAGTTCTCTGCATTTGCAGCATGTTTGGTCAAAAACTATATGCGGAGATTTTTGCTGTGTTAAACTCATTTTATATCTCTTGTGTAGAAATCGATGTCTGTTGCTTTGATGCATGTGTTTGAGAGACTACTCTGTTTCTCAAGAGTGCAGTTAAATATCATGCAGCTCCTTTATCTTGTGGACAGTACTCTGCAATGCTGATTTGTTTCTGCTGATAGGAAGTGCTACTATAGCCATAGCTTTTCCCCCTCCACACTATGACTGGACTCAGCACTTGACTCAGCCCTTATAAACACATGTGCTCTTCAAGCAGAGTATTCACCTACCATACTAATGTCTGGCTTTACAAAGTGATGTATCCCCTCACTCCTCTTTTTTATGCTTATATAGAAACCTGGCTTTTGGGCATTGGTTCCCTACTGCGATCCCCTATTTGGTCCTAGATAGCTTTTATGAGTAACAGATTTGACCTGCTTGTGAGCTGTTTGTAGCAGGGACTTTTCTTCCTTGAGCATCTGGAAACCACTGAACTCATACTGCTGCTTCTATGCAAACATGTCCCAGAAAAGAATACTTAATGATGTCAAACATACACCTGCCCCCATCACCCATAGCCCCAAATTCATTACCTTGGAGGAAGAAGAGGCCCCAGGAGAGCATTGATGAAGATGTTGGCTTCTAGTACATGTTCCTGGTGTTCGTATCCTTAGTAACTTGAACCAAATTCAAAGTGCGAATAGTACCAGAAATAAGTGATTGAGACTGTTTCCTTTAGTACCTCTGTGGCAATAATTAACCCACCTCAAAAAATACATGGGTATTGCAGTTTATTTTGTAATGGCTTCCCCTTTTAAGGATAATTTCTCTTCTCTTTTCTTCATTCAGCGTTCCAATCCCCATGCTGCCTATCCCAACCCTGGACCAAGCACATCGCAGCCACAGAGCAGCATGGGATATTCAACTACCTCCCAGCAGCCTCCACAGTACTCACATCAGACACACCGGTACTGAGCTGCACCTGAATATGTCAATGCACTGTTGTTCATGCTGCAGGACTGGTCATGCAGCTGTCTGCCTGGAACCTGGCTCAGGCCACAAGAATGTACTGTACAACCACACCTTCAAAATGTCTGATAGCCAAGTTCCACCACTTTTCACAGATTGGAGTAGTGGCTCCCAAATTGTACCTGTTTTTGGGTTAGACTTGAAGAGAAAGTGCTAGCACAGTTTGTGTTGTGGATATGCTACTTCCATAGTTTACTTGACATGGTTCAGACTGACGATGCATTTTTTTCAGTGACAGTCTGTAGCAGTTGAAGCTGTGAAATGTGCTAGGGGCAAGCATTTTTGTTGTTGTATGTGGTGAATTCTCTTGGTGTAACAACATTATCTGACCAATAGTACACAAAATCCTTTAACTGGTACTTGAAGCATACAGTATATGTTCACATGGCAAAAAAAAAAGAAGCAAAATTGAGACAGTTTTGATATGTGTTTATTTTTAGTGACTTTTGTGGGTTGGTTCATTTTCCACATAGATCAATGTTTTATGACCAACACAATTGCTACAATGAAATTTTTTTTAAAATGAAAAGATTAGCATCTTTCCAGCTATTACAAACCTCCCAAAGATTAATTTCCAACATATGTTTTTGGGCTTTTTTTTTTTTTTTTTGTTCTTAAATCTATGACTTGACTGGTATTAAAGCTGCTATTCGATAGTAAAATGAGTATGTTGTCATTGATATAAACATGTTTGGTTCAGCAAACAAACTAAAATGATTGTCATAGACAGTGTTTTATTTTTCCTGTTGGTGTTAATGATTTGTGAGCATGCTTTGAGATTAAAAAGCATGAATATTTCCTAGAAAAAAAAAAGGGTGCAGCATCCATTCAGATATTTCGTCATGATTTTTGAGAACTGGCTTGGTGTAATGGATTTTAAATTTAATTCAGTTAAATTTTTTTAAATACATTCGCACGTTATTTAGGGGTGCCCTTCTTACAGTGAAGGATAAGGTGTTAGGAGAGCCTTAGGATTTGAAGAAAAACATACAATGTACTGTATCAAACTATTTTACATGAATGACGCAAGTATTCTGAATAAAAAAAAATTGAACATTGTTAAAAACAAGGTGTTATGTAATAAATTTATTTTTCATAAATCTGCATATGAACTTTGCCTGTGTTCCTTTTATTAACACAAACATGAAAACGTTCTGTCCTAGCATCAATATATGGATGCTAGCTGAAGAACCAAATTCAATTTAATGGCAATTTTGATTTCGAGGAGGGAAGTTGCTGCCAACTGTTGTGTGACATCTACTTTAATAGAATAAAAGCTACAGATTCCATCTAAAATCTCATTACTCTTTCATAAGTGTGCAGATCTGCTGTACAGGTATGCTAAATTGTTTTTATATAAATATAATTATGTTTTATAGATGAGGCATCTGATCCTCCTACCCAGAATCTAGTGTTACTGGTTTATATAAAAGCACCTCCAAGCTTTTGTAATTTTCTTGTGTAGGTATCCAGTGCCACAGTATGATCTCATGGAGCCAGCATCCCTTATTGCCTGTACCACTTTTTTGTACAAGTATAAGTGTTCAATAATATTTCAGTGCAACTGTTCCATTAAAGTGGAAGGTTACTTGCTGACATGCCCAGCAGCAAGACAAAGAAAAATCAGAAACCCCAAGTAAGTTGGGAAATGACCCCAAACATCAAACTTGAATAAAGAATCTGAGTATTCAGGAGCAGTGGATGGCTTGAGGTTAGACTTGAAGCGAGAGTTATAAATTCAGTGAGCTAAGAAAGCCACACTGCTTGAATATAGCAAACACAATTTCTTAACGTTGAGTTGTCATCTTTCCAAGTGGTTTTAGGTTAATCAAAATGTAATAAACCTGAGGTTCCTTTCTTTTTCAAATAGAGCTAAAATAGCACTTTAAACTAGCTTTATTTCCTGCCTAGTGCAGGAGGACTGGACTTGATGATCTACAAGGTCCCTTCCAGCCCCTAACAATCTATGAATCTATTCTTTTTATTCATTAATGTGTGAATGAGAGTTATTTGAGGATATTATATATGTTTAATATCTCTAGCCTGGACTAAAACTGAGGATTATGTTTCTCCAGTATTTTATTTAACTCCAGGTAGTGTTTACCTAGCTTTTTGGCTTATTAGGTTTTTTGTTTGGTTTTTAAAACTAGTGAAAGTTTGAAATAAATACATTGCAGAATTCTCAACTTTGTTTTTTTTGTTTTTTTTTAATGTTGTGAGATGCATTAATTTTTTGGTCTCTGACAGAAGAAATGCTATTAATTTGCAGGGCAGTACATTTTTTGTGGCTTTTATTAATAAGAAGAGCTTCAGCTTGTCAAGTGGATGTAATAAAACTAAATAATAATACTTTTATTACTAAATAACTTCATAGGGGTTTTGTTATTTCCATCTCTACTTTTAGTAAGTATATTGCAATGTATCCTCACACTCAATAGTATCCTAAAGGTGCATCAGATCTTAATAGCTTAACTTAGTTGGGTGTTAAATTCAGTTTTATTTTTGGGTGGTGGGAACTTGCACAGTAGCTTTCTTCCCAATATCAGGAATACAGCCTTTATGTCACCTCTGCTAGCTAGTACCATGGAGTTTTATTGCAGGCCAAACTGATTTGAGTCTTTCCTGATGGTTATAAATGATGCATCCAATCAAATGAGGCTTGTGTGGATTTCAGTCTGCTAGCTAGTACCATGGAGTTTTATTGCAGGCCAAACTGATTTGAGTCTTTCCTGATGGTTATAAATGATGCATCCAATCAAATGAGGCTTGTGTGGATTTCAGTAAACTTTTCCTACATAGTCTATAGATAAGATGTGGCCAACCTGTAGCATGGGGGTGCCCCAAGTAGCACGGGCAGCCTCTGTATATGGAAGAGCAGAGAGGGGCCAGGGAGCAGAAAGCAAAGCAGCAAATCAAGCAGGGAGTATAAAGCTGGGAACAGAATGCAGAACAGCAGATCGGAGTGGTACTTGGGGATGTTGCAAGGCTAATTTTAATAGATTTCATAGACAGGGCTGGAAGGGACCTTGTGAGATCATTGGGTCCAGCCTCCTGCCCAAAGGGCAGGTCAGATGACCCCAGCAAGATAATCATCCAAATGCTTGCCTGCTGAAAAGGTTGGCCCCTGTTGATATAGACGATGTATTGTATGTATATAATGGCCTAGATTCATCACTACATAAGTCCTGATGTCAGTGGAGCAGCACTCATTCTGGCAGTATTTGCACCCATAAGTTTGAGAGCCAAGTCTTTGCCCTATTGATAATTTATTTTTTTGGAAGTAGGACTGAGATTTTACCTCAACATTAATCTTCTATTAAATGTCCTTTTCTGTGCTTTTTTGTTTGTTCTGGCTGTCCAATGCATACTTAATCAGATATCTTGTGTAATAATAGTCATTAACTGGTAAGACTTGTCTCCTTATCTCTCAACCATGATTTTTCATATTAAGAAAGTAATTCTCTGCCTGCTGGCTTAAACCACTTCAACATTTATAATATAGTTCAAGAAAAATTGTGTTGATTTGGAATGCAACAAATTGCACCGCTGCAGAGTATCCTTCCTTGCCATGCAGAGCTATGGTACCGGGAACAGAAACGTCAACACTGTTACTCACCGAATGATTGTGTTGACCAATTTGAACTGACTCTTGAGCTCACTTCCTGGAAATTTTTGTTACGTTAGTTTGATTATGCTCAAAATGACTATTGCTTTAGAGTGATGCTGAAAAGGGGCTCTGAACTTATCACAATTCACAGGTTTAAAAATTATGTATTTTAACCTTGATTGCCATTCTCTAGCAAATGTGACAAACTTGTCATAAGGGACAACATCTGAATGGATAGTGCATAGCAAGAACCAGCATTTCTTTATACACTGTATAAAGATGGAAGGATTAGTATGTTCTAGGAAAGCAGTTACAACTCAATGTTCTGCCCTATGGGATTTCATTTATTAGTGTGGGTGGGGAGTGTCTTTGTGTGTTTGAAAATACACACGCTTGGGAAATTCACTTCAGTGTCCTATTATGCAGGAAAGTAGTGTCCAACTTGCTGCCCTTATCTCATTCCTGGATAATCACAGTGCTATCTCCTCTACACAGACGGCCCATTATAATCCATAAAGTCAGAATGACTGTCATTTTCTCATGACTGGCTGATTCATAAATGGTATTGACATTCTCCACAGAAAGTTGCATCTAGCATACTGCACTGGGAGAAATGATAATTCACATGTGGTTTTAAGGTCAGGAAGGAGAATGTTTAAAGCAAACCAGTGAGAATCTGGGATGGTGAGGGCCTTGGGATTCTTGATGGTTTTAAATGCATGCAAAGTCAATAGTGTTGGTTTTCTTTTGCAAATGTTGCCATGCTATCTCTTCCGTGAAAAGATGCTGAATGGCAAGAATGTTTGTGTCAGCATGTGCAACATACCTGTTTTTCCTGCAAACTGCTGTGCACTTCCTTATGCTTGTCTGCCATGCCTTGATGTGAAATGAATAAAAGGAGAAGCTGAGTGTTGGTACCCAAAAGGAGTAACAGCATTTTCTCAACTTGGGAGTGTGTGCTCTTCACAGGGCTCCATCTTCCCTACACCCGCTCCTTGCCACATGTGCAAGGCTGATGTCATGGTCTTTCCAATATGGTTGAGTCTCTTGACCAGTAGCTCACCGAGTCACTGATGCTTATCACCCAGTAGGACTCACTGGGGTTCGCTTGATCCTGATGCATGCTCCTCTCATCGGTGTACACGCTCTCTGAGTCTAGCACTTATCATGGGGTCCTCACACCCTTGGTTGAGGGGTTCTCCTCCACACTCTATTACTTCCTCACGTAGGCCTCATGGATACAACATTCATCCTTGTTGGCCTTGCTTTAGAAAAATCATCCGTCTTCCTTGGTGGTGCCCTTTGGCCTGTGAACTCCACCAACCAATTCCCCAGCAGGACTTCCTAGCCTCTCCCCACACTGTGCAGCTTGCCCATACCCTAGTCTCTTTACTGGTGGGTTGAGTGCCCTGCTCTTTTCTGCCAGCTATCCCTCACCAGTTTCCATTGTAGGTGTCTGACACTCATCCCAGCCAGAGCACTGGTCTGTTGCTCTCCCAGGCTCTTCCTCTGTGCCTGCACAGAGCTGCAGTGCTCTCCCCTAGGAGACTGTGCTTCCCATCTCTGGGAGACTAATGGACCTCGACCCTCTCACTTTTGAATCTGCCAGGCCTCTTAGGGGCCAATCGCATTTGGCTCCCTAGCCATGTGGTTGCCAGCAGCTGGGATTAAAAAGATGCTGGAGCTCACTGGCACTCTTATGCTTCAACCCCTTCTCTCCCCCTCCCTCCCATCCCAGGCAGGCTCATTGGCAGTGGCAGAAGCCTGGCAAGACTTCCAGCTGGGTCAGGTGGTGACCCAGTCACACCTGAGATCCCGCTTATCTTGGGGGTCAGGGACGTTTCTTGGTTGCACCCGGGAGAGCCCACTGGCAGCAGTGGAAACTGGAAGCCGCACTGAGGTTAAGTTAAGCAGCACCCCGTGCTGTACTCAGGGGAACCACTTGTAACAGGGTCTGGGAGGCAGCTCCTTGTTACCATTTGATACAGAGTAGGCAACCCTCAATCCCCTGGATTGTGGTGTACACATAAGAGGTCTAGTCAGATGCCTGATGAATCCATTGGTGACTGACAAGCCCAGTTCAAGAGCTACACAGCTTGTTACAAGTTTCACAGATCCCTGTGTTGTCTGAGTTGGAGTTGAAATTTACAGCCTTCTTTCTCGCTTTGTTTCCATCCTCTGGATCAAAGCCACTTTGTGTTGAACTGTACCCACTGTCAGATGTTCAGTCCAGATCAGATGGGATTCTGTACACTCTTTCCAGCTTTCTACTTTGACATTGCACAACTTTGTATAACTTTTGCTCACATTGTGGTACTACCACAGAGGGTGATCCTGCTTCCTAGAGCCATCTCAAATTTCACTATACAAAATATTCTTGGGGATATATTCTTCTCCCACTTCCCTGACATGGCCGATCTATCGCAACATCTTCTTGATAGTGGTTTCTAAGTGTGTCGGTCCTGCATGCTCCACTACCTCTGTGTTTGGCATTCTGTCTTCCTACTTTATTTTCAGGATCTTATGCAGACATCTCATGTGGAAGCTGTTCAGTATCTGACGTAGGATCATAGGAAACCTTATGAACGCCAGCATAAACAACATAACATAAACACTAGCACCTTGTTATTTCTGTATTTTCTGTTTAAATCATGGCAGTTCTGTCTCTATTATTCTGTGCTGGGCACACTGTACAAATTAAAAGAAGAACACTTTTCCCTTTCCAACTTTCTTAGAAACAGATTATTCCTCTGCATATCATATAAATATTGCCTTTAATAGCTCTGCATAAGTAGTCAGCAGTTGCTCTGTTCTCTACAACAGACCATGCAGAATGGGATTCACAGGGCCAAAAAGTTACAGTAGCATTTTAGCATTTTATTTTTTGTGAGCCTGCATTACTCGCTGTGATTTTAGCTGTAAGTTTTATATCCAAAAATATAAGTGCAAGTTAAATCATGCTCTGCCTACTAAAATAAGATGTCCCAGGAAGGACATGGAACTGTCTTTATGATTAAAGCATTTCAGATTAAGCCCTGTCAAGTTTTCAAAAGTGGCACCTGTTATCAGCACAGCTCTAAGCCCCATATAAAAACGTTGGATAATCACTACTATAAAGTCAGATTCCCCCTCATACCATCTGATGTTGCTGGCCTAGTCAACCCTCTGACCCAAGCACAGATTGCAGGTGGGTGAAAGTAAGATTTCAACAAAGACTATTATAAGAGTGTTTCCCCATGAGGAAAAATTACCGTTAAAAACAGCTCCGTAGAGTGTGGTTGGCATCATTCATTGATTCTTTATCATAACCTCTTTTAAAAGTGAGCAGATATTCTCTCTCCATCTCTGCCCCAGCTGGCTGGGTGGTTATATGACTTGCAGTATACAGTACACATGGGCTCAGAATGAGTCTTTCCATAGCAGCATTCCCTAGCTTGGTCTTAGGATCCATTTGTTGTCAAGAATTACTGCCCCAGTGTTTGACACTCTTCCGTGGATTAGTGCTTTCAGTAGAATAATATATAAGACAGTCTCCCTGAGTACAGGAAACCCTTGCTATTCACGGGTTTGGCATTCGCAGGGAATACAAGAACATATCCCCCGCAAATGGCGAGGATTGCCTGTAGTGAAGAGTTTTCTCAAGCTGATTGTGATACGTGGATAGAGTTTGTAAATCTGTTTGACAGCTTTCATTTAATAACATCTCTTTACTCTTTACAGTGTTCTTGAATTATTTATAGGGTTCTACACTCCTAGCTGCATGTTCCAAGCTCAAGGTAGCGTTGGTGAGAAGTCTATATGGGGCAAGGACAAATAGGTATCTTGACAGCTCCAACTTGTTTCAGCCAGACCTCCTCTACTGATGAGCAGGAATCATGTTTGAGCTTTTGAGAACATAGTTCTCTAGAGCTAAATTCTGCATTTCAGTAACCAAATGATGTCATCACCCATTGTCATCATCAATGAAGGCTGTGTACATTTAAGAGGGAGAGTCATCTTGGTGTAGAGGGCTTGTGTGAGGCCTATATACTACTTACATCCCATTTGAAATAGGTCTTAATACGTTTAAAGATCTTGTATTGATGCACTCTGTGAGGGGAAGAAACAAGGAGAGAAAAATTAAATGATAATGTCATGTTGCAGCCTAGAGCTCCAATGTATATGCATCTCTTATTTGTAGGCGTGAAAATATGAAAATGAAAATATTTTCATTTTGATATCTTCATATCAATATCTTCATATGAAAATATTTAAGGCAGGGGTTGACAAAACAGCATTTAGATTTGTAAGGACTTGCTGGGTATGCTGAGGACTTTTACTGTTTCCTGTCTTGAAGAACAGCCTGTGTCTGAGTAATCTGGATGAAGCTTGTCCCACATTCACAGCCTAGTGACTGATTAGCAACTACTTTGTCAGAACTCATCAAGCCTCTGCTGCATCAATACTGTTGCTTAAGAAATGATGCTGTCATTTAAAATCGTGCTTTTCCAGTTCACTAGGAAGCATACAAATTGCTGATCAGCTCAAAGAACAGGAAGAAGAAAATCAGTGAAAATAAAGACACTAATGAACCAACCAGGTGAGTCTGCATACCAGCTTCAATGCTGCTGTTGGAACAGGAGAGCTGAAGGAAATTGTTTTGAACGCTGCAGGAGTCAGGTGTCAGACCAACCTATTTGCCAAGGAGCTTGTTCCTCGCTGCTTGAAAAATTGGATAGACAGATAATCAAGGATTCAGAGCACTTGTAAGAGCAGACACCCTAAGGCAGATCTAATTGCCCAAGCTGAGACAGGAGAGGGAGACAGGCGTATGGAGTACACATGCCTTATATAGCACACAGTTGTCTGATGCTCTGTATCCTGAATGCTTGCTGGGAGGAGTAGACCCGTTCACAGTCCTTAGAAGGGCTTATCATTGTGCTCTTGCTCTGGGGATTTTGAAGAGTGTAGCGTTACAAATTTAAAGTACAGCACAATGAAACATAGCACCTCATATAACTTGCTTCAAATCATAATGGCTGAAACATATTCCAAATCACTCCCTGGACTTAATACCAGTTGACTATTTCATCTCTGTGTGGACCTCTTTGACCAGAAGATTCAAGTAGTGCATAGCTTTTAATCAGTGTGTGATATTACTGGAATATGAGCACAGCTGATGACTTTTGAGTTTGAAATGTCATTTCAATGTCCAAAACAAGAAAGGAAAATGCATTCTTAAAACACAGGCATGATCATCACTTCCCTAACTCCTGATATAGTTTCTGTTTAAGCAAGACATCCCTAGAGCTATTAAGGTGCACTGCAAAGAGTTATCAAGGGGATAAAATTCCAGGTGAATAAAGATTTTTTTCAGCTTTTTTCCTGGTCTGTCATCAAGGTGAGACGTGGGTGCAGCTTTCTGTCATTCTGGGGCCAGACTCTGAAGAAGTAAAGAAAAGAGAAGGCTCTGTTGTCTGATGAACATAACAAACTCTCTTTTTGTTCTGCCAGCAGTGCTGCAAAATTCCTGATGCATTCAAAGCAGCATTGCATCAGTGTGGCAGCAGGAGCAGGATAAGGAAAGAAATTAGGATTTACCAGAAATAAGCAGCAAATAAAAATACAAAAAATGGATGTCATTTTTGGGGTGTAGGATACATCCTTCAGAAGGATGACACCTAAGAGAGGCATGTTTTTGACTTCAAGACAAAGCCCTGGGGAAGGATTTTTATGCCTTTACCTCAGCCAGATCTTAGGCTGAACACTCAGCCATGCAGCTGTGGTGAACGTGGCATCAATGATTCAGAATCAAATATTGTTTGGAGCTGGACTAACTCCCTCCAGAAAAAAAGAAGTCAGGCTCTTGGCTCAAGCAGAAGAGAAATGCTGTCATACCCCCAAGGGTAAGAAAATCATTTAGTGTCTGAACAGGTGCTGCAGAAGTAGTTGATGAAAATACCAAAGATGAAGTCATTAGAGAAGAATTCAAAGAAATACAAGGATGCAAACAAATTACTGATCTATAAATGCTTTTGAATCAAACCTTTCCTTGCTGTAAATCTGATGTAGTCAGAAAATAGTTTGGGCCTCAGGACTATGGAGGCTAAAGATTTTCAGTAGCTTGAGTTCCACTGGAATACCTAAATGGGGTGATCTTGCAGGGGTAATACAGCACTGTGCACGAAGCCTGAACCTTCTTCATTTGTAATTTAAAATGGGAATATTGCAAAGATGGAAAGACAAGTGACAGGAGGGGATGGGAGTTCCAGAGGGTGGGAGTCACCCATCACCTCAGTGTGTCCTTCCCTAGAAGCCAAGTAAAAATTCTCACCGCTTGTTACTTAACTGCAGTGATTCCTTTGTGTTGGGTGGTCAGTCACTTCCCTTGCTCAGTGCATTCATCACGTGGTTTGAGACGGTGAGACACTTTGGGCTGGAATGGCACCACTGCAATGGTAACTACATCTTCTGCCATTGCACAGTGATAGAAAGGTTTCATAGTTTCTAGGGCGGAAGGGACCTGAGCAGATCATCGAGTCCGACCCCCTGCCATGGCAGGAGAGAGTACTGGGGTCTAACAACCCCAGCAAGGTGTACATCTAGCCTCCTCTTAAAGACCCCCAGGGTAGGACCCAGCACCATTTCTCTTGGAAGTTGGTTCCAGATCCTAGCTGCCCTGACCATGAAGTAGCGCCTCCTGATATCTAATCTAAATCTACCCTCTGCCAGCTTGTGACCGTTATTCCTGGTCACTCCTGGTAGTGCTTGGAGGAACAGGGACTTCCCCAGTGCCTGCTGGTCCCCCCTGACTAGTTTATAACAAGCCACAAGATCCCCCCTCAGCCTTCTCTTCTGGAGGCTGAACAGGTTCAGGTCCCGTAGCCTCTCCTCGTAGGGCCTGCCCTGCTGTCCCCTGATCATGCGAGTGGCCCTCCTCTGGACCCT